>NW_023144624.1:12882344-13482344 GCF_012932325.1 Thrips palmi | reverse complement strand
CCGCGTCGATGAAACAAACAACCATTTGTCACTCGGAAAGTGCCACCCAGGCACGGCACGCGACGGCACGGCACGCCAAAGCGAGCCATGCCGTCCCCGAGACACGCAGGAAACATGGGTCGCGGAAACGCGACGCCGACTCACCTTGAGGTTGGCCGGCAGCTTGCGGTCCGTGGCCATCGTTTGCACGTATTTGTAGGGGCAATCCTTGATGCGTGAGATGATCGCCGCGAGGGGCTGTCTCTGAGGCTCCGCCATCATCATGTCCCCACGGGACATCATCCTTAGGGCGGCCTTGACCTTTGACCTGGGACGTGCTCCTGCGTGCTCCAGAACTCACACCTTCTCAGCAATGACGCATCAGTCTTGGCGCCTCTTTCGCCGCTCGGCCACCTGACGCTGTGAGAACAGCCTCCCCCGGCCACGCCCCCCACCCCCGGTCCGCCCTCGCCTCGCCAGTGTTTTGTTGACGCGACGCGACGCATGGCGCGTGCGGCGACGCGGCACGGCGACCGGGAAAGGGGTTTTGAATATCTTGGCGACGAAAACAAAACCGCCGCATCCAGGGAACGCGTCGGTGCACGTCGCTGCCACTGCTAGTGTGAGTGCCCGAGGCGGCGAGGCGGGCGCAGTGCGACTTGCAAAAAGACGACAACAAACACGACGACTTGAGGCGCTGGCTGCGCTGCGGGCGAAGCAGGGAGGCGAGTGCGACGGGGACGCGTCACTGAACCTGGGGCGTCCCTGCAGCGCGCTTCAACTCGGTGATGTCGATGTCTTGCCCCATGGTGCTGCTGGCCGTGTTGTGACTCGCATTCCCAGGAGACTGGTTCTGAGAGCAGTGCGTCTCGTACCTACACGGCACGCCCCATGAGTGCGAGAGAGACAGAGCGACAAAAACGTCTCTCTGCGTCTGCCTGCAGGACGCGACGTGGCGAGCGGTCTCCGCCGAACTGGCGGCAGGGCACGGCTCCAGTCCAGGTCGGCTTGACGGACACCAAGGGCGGACTGGCTGCCCGGCGCGCTGGCCTAGAGGCTGGCCGACCTCAACCTCGACCAGGTTGCCGCTGTGTGTCGAGTCGAGTGCTCGCAGAGCGGGGAAGGCGGCGGCGGCGGGACGGCGGGGGGAGGGAGCGCTCCGAGCTGCGGCCTCGCCGCGGTTGCAGCAGTGATCGTTGTTGTTCTGGCCATAGACAGTCTTTCTCTTTCTTTTTGTGGAACGATGATAACCGACATGCGTTGAAATGCGTTTTCAGACTTGTGTTCCGATGCTTTGGTTCGACATTTTGGAAGCTTTCCCTGCCAATCGCAGTCGCTAATTCAATGCGCCAGCCGCCCGGCCAATTGGTACAGACCTTCCCGCCCCCGCCCCCCGAAAAAAGGATTGCAGAAGCAGGGGTGCGCTAAACCGGCGAAACCGGCTCCACCATTGTCTCTGCCAAACTTGGCTGGATGCTGTTCTCAAAGTCAATGCGCGGGTCGTGTCGATTCAATGAGTGCTTCTCTAGTACCCTGTTCGGCCAGGGCGGGCCGGGGCGGGCCGGGGTTAGCTGGCGTGGCGCGCGAGCAGGGCGAGCAGAGCCAGTCGGGGGCGGACTCATTCGAAATCGGGTTGACACGGTGCCGCCACGCCCCCGCCGCGCCCCCGCCACGCCCCGCACCCCTAAGCGAACGCGGGGCTGGCGCGGGGCCAGTGGCTGCGTCCTCGGCGCGCACATTCGCCGCAGCCGCGCCATTCCGCAGCATCGTTCCGTCGCTCTGTCTCTCTCGCACCGCCGCGCAACGCCCCGTGAGTGCGACAGAGAAGGGGCGACGCATCGGCCCTTCGAACGCAGCCGACGGGGGCGCGAGTGTGCGCGGCGTACTGCGTTTCGGAACCGACGCCGCCCTGTGTCAATGCCAGGGGCAGTCGGCACGCCGTGGCCCCGACCGCCGCGCCGCCCCGACCGGGAGATGGAGTGTGGCCGCCACCTTCCTGCTGCAGTGCGCCGCCCTGGCCAAGGTGGCCCTGGCGCTGGACGCCGCGCCGCCGCGCCACTGCTGCAGTCCCGAACTGCCAAACACGATCCCGCTTCCACTATTTCTCCGGCGGGCCCGGCGCGTCGTCAGCCGCAGCAGGGAAAAGGCGGCCGCGGCCGGGAATCGATCCCGGGTCCTGGGCCGGGCCGGGCCGGGCCCGTTGCAGATAAATGCTCTGCGGGGCGAGAAAGAGGTGCGATGCGATGCGATCCGCCGGCCCCACAAACTGATAGCTCACGCCTCGGCGGCCTGGGCGGCCTCGGCACCCACCGCATCCATCGCCGTGCCGCCGTGCCGTGCCGCCGTGCCCAAAAGGAGATAGCCCCGGTAAGTAATGACGGCGGGGCTCTCGCCCTGGCTTGAGAGGTAAGTGTCCGGGACCGTGCGGATCTGGCGGTCTTGGGTCCGCGGTTCGGTTCCTCTCCTCGGCCTTTGGCGGCGCTCTCGCCGCGACTTGCTTAAAGAATCCGCGGCGGCGAGGCAGCAGACTGACTTCAGTCGCCTCGTCGCTCCGTCTCTGTCGGTCTCCTGGGGCGTCCGCCGGAGGTGCGAGAGAGGCAGACAGCGACCCAGCTGCGCGGTGCTGCGCGCGCTCTCGGCGGCACGGCGGCACGCCGGGGGCAGGCAGGTGACATTTTTCACCTTCGAGTCCTCCACTAACTCAACCCCTCCCCTTTCCCCTCCCACCGCGCGGACTCACTTCTTGGGCCGGTCGCCACGTGTCGGGAAATGAGTTTCGCTGCGAATTTCCTCCAATTTCCCGTCTCGGCCCGCTGGCTGCGCGCCTCGGCCTGCTTCTCGCAGCGCGCTTTTATATCTATCAGTTTTTTGGCGGGGACGGGGAGGGGGCAGCCAAACATGCAGGGCGTTATTGACAGGCTGGATTCACGCGGCCGCACCCTCGGCAAGGCTGTGCTGGCCTCGCTGAGCAGGCCGGGCCGGGCCGGGCCGGGCCGAGGGCTCTGGTGGTCAGCAACTCCCTCGAAAACACCCATCAGTCCCCTTCTTCCTGCAGGAGCGCCCCCCTGCCCCCGGGCCGGCCAGGTCCGGCTAGGCCGGCCCCGGGCTCCAGTCCGCAGGTTGCGACACTTGGACAGAAAGACGAACGGCGAGCGCTGCTAGCGCTGCTAGCGCCCCGAACGGCCGGGGCGCTGAGTGGTGCCCTGGTACAGCCGCAGGCAAAACACATCACGACCCCGCCCCGCCGCCCAGCCCGAGGGGTTGCCTACCTCCAGGCGCGCGGAGGCACTCCTCCTCGCCCGTCCTCGTGGACCTGAAGCCTCCGTAGTCGGGAATATTTTAATCTTTTTACCTGTTGGAAAAAAAGTGAGGAGGACGTCGTGGTTACGTTGTTTGGCGTCGGCTGCTTTGTGGTTTGAATACCGGGAGGCCATTAAAACGAAACTTTTTCCCCTCTCCTCGCCTTCGCCGCCTTTGCCCTCACTGATTCCTATCTGAGCGGGAACCCGCTGGGAAGTAACGCAGATTCCGTGGCAGAGCTTAAGAGCTGAAGTTTCTCTGTGGGGGGAGGGGGGGGGGCGTCCTTGAACCAGTGGCGGCCAGCGGAGCGATTCCGGCCCGCCCAGGCCAGCGCTGCTTTCGTCGCTCTGTCTCTCTCGCACTCGCGGGGCGCTGCGTGTCGGAGGGAGGGAGACGGCTGTGCGGAATCAGTCTGCAGGGCGGCAGCAGCTGACTGAGGGAAGGAAGGGTCACCGCCGCCTTCGGGACGCTGGCGACGCTGGGCTGCTGCAGCGCCGGCCGGCCGGGCGAGGCGCACGGTTTAAGAGGCTTTGCACGCCCGCTTCTGTAATAATGTTGGTGTGCCAGCGAGCGCCTCATCGCCCTGTCTCTCTCGCACCCTTACGGAACGCCCCGTGAGTGCGAGAGAGACAGAGCGACGGAAGCGCTGTTCGGAAGCAGACGGCATGCAGGTCGTGTAGGGCCGAGTGGCGGCGGGTGTGCTGGCCTTGCTGGCCAGGCGCTCACGCCTCCGGTGGCCTCACGCGCTGAAACCCCGAAACCTCGAACCCCTGAAACCCCGGAACCCCGGAACCCTGAAAGCTGGCCGCGCCGACAGCGAGGCCCCTGGGTCGTGCCGCTGTTTGATGGGGTCGGGAGCGAAATTGATAGCAGGGAAACGGGGTGGATGGTTAGACAAAGAGGGGGTGGAGATGGAGTTGGGCAGGTGCGGGGCTGCGGGGCCTGCTGGGCCTGCTGCGGTCGGCGCGGCGTCGCCTTGGGGGTGGTAGGGGATGTGTTTGTCCAGGCTCCTGTTTCAGTCCCCTCCTGCGTGCTGTGTGTGTGGTGTGTGAGTGTATGTGTGTGTGTATGTGTGTGTGAGAGAGAAGCTCGCGGTTGTGTGCGTTTGTGTTGGGTGGGCGTGTGCGGTGTGAAAGGTGCTGGGGGTGTTTTCGCGCAAGGAAACCGACCACTGGTGACACGGCGCGTGAACGGGCACACTCTAAAGTCGCAGTGCCGTTCGCAGGCAGGTGTCAAGAACACACGGCGGGGAGGGAAACCGAGACCCCGGAAACCCGGGCCGGCGTGGGAAACGCGACGCGCGGCCTTCCTGCCGCTGACCGACCGCGGCGCTACACTATTCATGCCGCCATGGCGCGGCAGGGCGCTGCTTCGCTGCCCGCCTGCCCGCCGGCCGCGGTCCGCGGTTCGCGCGCCCGGAAACGGACGAAACGGACCGCCAACCGGACCGCGGCCCCGGAGTGCCCCGGAGTTCTCGCCGGAGTCGGGCGGCGGCGAGGGCGGCAACCGGAGCCGCTCGGAGTTGGCCGGGGAGGGCGGCGCGGCGGTTTGCTCCGAGAGTAGTGGTCTTCCGATGCGAGCCCCGGCCGAGGCCACGGCTGAGGCCCCGGCTGAGGCCACGGCCCCGCCGACCACCGGGGCCCGGACTCTCTCCCGGACTCCCGGACGCGGCCGGGCTCAAGAGCAGCGCAGCGCCCGCCCGCCTGCTGGCTGCCGGCCCTCACGCCAGGCCCCGCCGCGAACCGCACCAAAAGAAATAATTCGGCAAACTCCCACGGTTAAGCTCCGGGCCTCTAATTAATCTCCACGGCTCTTTCCACGCTGTAAGGGTATTTTCCTCTTTCACGACTCCAAAAAAAGGTAAAAAAATATTTTTTTTAGAAGCAGCTCGTGGAACCCGACCTGTATAGTATCCCAGCCCAGGCGCTCTTTGACGGGTTGCCTACCCGGCGGCCGACGGGGAGGCCAGGGGTCGGGGTGAACCCAATCCCTACAGCGACTCCTCAGCTCTCAGCTGCTTAACGACCGTGTGCCTGTCCGTCCGTCCACCCGCCCGTCCGTCGAGTCCCTCTCATCTGGCGGTGGCAAGGACACCGTGTCCTGGACACTGTTGGACAGCGCGGGCCGTGTCGGGCCGCCTGTCGGGGCTTGCGGGCCCGGGCCAGGGCCAGCAGGCGCGCTGACCCCTGGGCACCCCGGGCCAGGACTCCGGGGACCCTCGGCCCGGTCGACCGGTGGCCAAGGCCTGGCCCACGGCCTGGCCCACGGGCTGCGACGAGGGCTGCGAGGCGTGGCTGGGCGGGCGGTACACTGGAAGGTGGGGCCGACGGAACGATTTCCAAGGCCGACGGGGAGCAGCCCCGCGGCAGTGTCAAGTGTGTATCCGTGGGGCGTGGCGCGGCGCGTGGCACTAATGGGGCGCCGCGGGTGTGGGCTGCCAGCTCCGCCAGCCCCGCCCGCCGCCAGCCGGGCCGCCAGCGATACGGCGATAATGCAAAGCAGGTTAAATGTAATTGTGACAAAGTGCGGCGCGGTGCGGCGGGCCGGAGGCTGGAGGCTCCAGGCCTCCCCGTGGGGACCTCCCCTTTGCTGTCGGTGCTTTCAAATGCCTGCGGCTTGTTGTGCCGCGCGGCCTAAGCCGGGGGCGGGCGGGGGACGCGGGGGGGGCGGGCCGCCGGTGCAGCGGGGAGCGACAAGGGAAAAAGCGGCAGCACGACAGAAAGTGTTTGATCTCGGCCATTGTTTCCCGAGGGCTTCTTGACGCGCGCGCCGCAAAAGATGCGGCCAAAGCAAGGCGAGGCAAGGTGGGGGCCCGGCGAGGGGCCCGGGGGTCGGGAGGGGGTTGCGGCCCGGCCCGGCCCGGCCCGGCCCCGCCGGGGGTGCTGTAGTTACCGAACGGGCCGGGGGCGCCTGCATTGTGCTGCAAATGTTTCCCTGCCCCATCACAATACGGACGCGAGCCAAGCCGAGGCAGCCGGGCCAACAAAGGGAGATGCTCATCACGGGATAGACGAGGTAACTTTACGAGCCCTCGACGGCGGTCTGGTCTGGCCTGGTCGGGCCCTTCTCTCCCCTTCCCCTTGCCCATGTCCTATTGTGTGTCAAACGGCATCGCGACGCCCCAGCAGCCCCAGCGGCAGCGCCACTGCAAGTGCAAGCGACTGGCCGGGGGGTGGGGGCGGCATGCCCAGGCCTTGTTGTTTTTACCCTCTTCGCCTCGACGCCAAACTTTGCCTTGCCTTCTCCAGGAATTCTCCAGGAAGGCGTCGGGCGGCGTCGCTCGTGATTAGGTTTACGCGGCCGCTCTGTTATGTGCCGTCCGTCCGTCTGTCTGTCCCGTCTGTCTGTCCGTCCGCCCGTGTCCCCGCCGCGGACGTCACGTCCGTCAGCGCTCCGCATACAAATCCTGTAATAACAGCTATGGCAGAAAGCGAAGAGAGGAAAAATAAAAAAAAAAATAAAAAGGACAGAAACCCCCTTCCCCCCACCCCAAAAAATGGAGCGGGATTATTTATTTTTCATATGCGGACTGTGTGTCGGACACTCGTTAAAAGCGTTTTGTTTGTCCATTCACTTTGCGCTCTGATTGCATTCGCGTCCACAGAGCTGAGCCGGAGGGGAAGAGGTCGAAACAAAACCTATTTAGAAAAAAAAAACGTAGCCGCGCTGCAGAGGCAATGGAAAGATTCCGCGGATCCTTTCAATTCATTATCCGAGCCGCTCCGCCGCGGCGCCGCCTGTGTCCTCCCTGCATTTTTGTTCCTTGGAATGATTAATTTTTCCAGCGGATTCATTGTGTTGTGTCGCTCAAAGCCAAAGCCATCGATCAGAGCTTCCGCTCCGCCCCGCCCGCCTGCCTGCCTCTCGCTCGCTCCCATTCACGTCGCGATGTCTCTCTCTCCCTTCCGCCTCGTTATGACGGAGCCGTTTGAACGGGCCGTTAAAGTACTCGTGTCGCACTCCAAGCGACACGGCGCGGGCTCTAAAGGCCCCTCGCGCTGCCGTCTTCGCAATAATTGTTTTTTTATTTTCTTTGGAAAGGAAATTAATTTTACTGGATTTTTTTCTTGCCTACCGGTTTGAAAACGACGGAGGCCCCGCGATGGCGACGGCACACAGTGGGCCAGAAGACCGGTGTGGCGGCCAAAACTTTAGACGCGTTTTGAGCTCCAGAGTCGCTAAACAGGCCTCGAACCGAACGTGTGACCCCATCAATGGAAAGCTCTCCCAACAAAATGAGGTGGGGACCGTTGGCGAGGGCCGTTTGGCCCCTTTGGGGCCAAAACGGCTCGTTTTTTCCCCTCCCCGGTCTTCGGGCCCCCTGTCCCACGTTTTTTCCCCCCCAGGGCCTCCGCCCTTTCCATTTTCACGTCTTCCACTTTTTGCAGTCCTTTCCACGGGCCCGGGGGATCATGTTCCAGGCCGTTTTTTTTCCCGCTCCTCGCATCCCCCCAACAGAAGGCAAGGGGACAAAAGCTCAAAACAGACCCCGACCCTCACCCCTTTCCCGCCAAATTGGGTCTCACCCTCAGAATGGGCCCCACGGGTTAGGAGCCCTCCCCAGCGGAGGCTTGGGGGGGGGGGGGGGTGGGGGGCCCCAAAAAAATCGATCCAGGTAGCATCCAAAAACCACAAGATGTCCAAACAACGTCTTAAACACGTCCAGAGCACATCCAGACCATCCACAACTGCAAACGTATCCATTTCTCATCCACCTATCCACATGCAGTCCAAAGTGCATCCAACGCTCTCCTTGCGCATCCAAAATGTTCTAACGGAGCCAGATCGCATCCCCGGCATCCACTGCGCCCCAACACACATCCTTCACATCCAAATGCATCCGCCACACCCAAAATGCATCCAAACCACATCCAGCCATCCCGAACGCATCCAAAACATATCCATCGTACCCAGATCGTATCCATTTCACATCCAAGGTGTTATTTGGATGTGATTAGGGCCTATTCTGGATATGATGGATGACTCCTTTACTCTGAGCTGGACGACCTCCGGATGCGGATGGGATGGATCTTTCTTGTAGCCTGTCGCGGACTTGCGTGGACGCGGGGTGGACGCTAGGTGGATGCAACAGACACGAAATGGACCTATTTTGGATGATGTGAGCCCCAAATCACATCCCAGCGACCCGTCAGGGAAGGAATGCATTGGTGGGGTCACACGTTCGGTTCGAGGCCTGTTTAGCGACTCTGGAGCTCAAAACGCGTCTCAAGTTTTGGCCGTCTCCACCGGTCTTCTGGCCCACTGTGCGGCATCGTTTTTCTCTCCCCGCGAGTGTGCCGGTCGCGCTCGTCTCCGTGATTTGCATCGCTCGTTGACGGCATGGCTGTGTTGGTGCGAGTGGCGTCTGCGGCGGACAGGGCGGCCGGGGCACCTGCGGACTGATTCCGAGGCTCGTTTTCATCGCTCTGTCTCTCTCGCACTCGTGGCGCGTCCCGTATAGGTGCGAGAGAGACGGAGCGACGAAAACGACTCGGAGGAAGGGAGGGCGAGTTTACGCCGCGACCGTGCAGCGCCGTGTCCGCGCCAAGTTGGGTCGGTCGGACGCAGTCACCGCCACACTGCCCGCCCCGCCGCACGGGTCTCTACGGACGCGTCTCGCCGCGCGGCATGGCGTGGCATGGCGTGGCGTGGCGTGGCGCGCAACAAAACTGCCAACTGGCCGCCGGTTAATTCCGCAGACATGGACTAACTGCTGCCGGCGAAGGCTGACGAAAACTACAGTGAAACAGTCACGAAATATCGGTGTTTATAGTGGTGTAGCGTGGGGGCGAGTGGTGTTGGCAGACAACGGGGCCGAAAATATACTTTTCTGCTTCGCGCGGCGCGCGGTTTTGGAGCTCCGTACAAAAGGCGTTGCAAAGGGGAGCGTCATAGTGCATGAATCCGCTGAGACGAACCCCGGCCTGGATTGGATGACAAGAGGCCGAGGGGCAAACAACTTGAATTTAGGTGTACATTTTCCGTGAAATAACGTGAAATAACGGTGAAATAACGTGAAATAACGGTGAAATAACGCCAAAAGAAGCGTGAAATAGCGTGAAATAACGGTGAAATAGCGCGAAATAACGTGAAATAACACGAAATAACGCGAAATATCTTTGAAATACCCTTGAAATAACGTTGAAATAACATTGAAATAACGTGAAATAACGTGAATTTGAAATAACGGTGTACAAATTTTGACGAAGTTGTTTGCCCCTCGCAAGAGGCAACAGTTTCGTAACATTTGTCACCGTTTTGACCAACTTTGCGGTAAGGCTGCCTCCATAAGGCGGGAAATCGCACTCGGTCTGCTAAAGGAAGCATCAAAGGATGCTTCGGTTTGCTCAGTGCTCCGCGCCGCGTCGCCTGGTGCGTCACGCTCGACGCATTCTCCAGCCGTTCCTGGAGTCACCCGGACCCTGCTGGGCCCGTTGGCCTGCACCCGGGACTCGCAGCTGCCCCCTTCCACGTCCCACGGTCTGGGCCGGTCTGTCCGCCTGCTGCTGGCTGCCCTGCCGTCCGCTCGCCGCGCTGCCGCGCTCAGTGGGGCACGGGGTGGAGGCTAGGCCGCGGGGCTGCTGGCTCTTCGCTGGGCTGGGGTGGCGGCGAGGCGAGGCGAGGCGCTGGGCCCACCGGGCTGCGCGCTGCGCGCCAGGGCTCCAATTCAACAGTTTGCCGGTGGCTTTGGCGGCGTCGAGACGGTCGAGACGTTGGCGGGCGGTGGCGCCGCGTCACCGCCACCCTCGCTGTCACGCGTGACGAGCACGAGCGTGACGAGCGTGACGCCGTGACACGACGCACCTCGGCCCGTGAGTATTCGCCGTGGGGCCCTTTTGGGGGCCCCCCTTGGGGCACGGTGACCAGAGCCAGCCAATCCGGTGGCAAGCCGCCGCTAATCCGGGCCTTTGTTTTGCGGGGTGTCACTTCGTCACTTGAACCGCACCTCGCGCCACCAGCCTGCGTGCGGCGCGCGCTTGACTCGACCACCTCGTGAAAACAGAAGCAGTTGTCATTCGAATTCGAGCAGATGGTGACGGGCAGGAAAGAACTCGGATCGCGTCCCTCAAGTCTCTTGTTTTGGTTTCTGTTCGAGTACGACAAGGTGGCCTCTGCCTCACCTCTGGCGATGATGATGACCCGTCGACACGGGTCTACAGCGAAAGCAAGCGATAACATGATTGCTCGTCCGCTGGCCGTGGTTGGTCGGGCCGTTTTGTCCGTGGCTTCACTGCCATTCCATTGCCATTCCATGGAATCGATTTTGCTCTCCGCTTATTAGACGCTCGTGAAATTTTCATCGATACTGGGAACGGCGTGCGTGCCGCCGTGGCTGCCGTCTCCGTGGAATGTTCGGGGCACGCCACTGTTCGCGCTGCTCGCCCTGCCCGCTCTGCTTGCCACAGCGAGCGTACACTGCCATGCCGCCCTGCCGCCCTCGCGCGCGTCGTGGCAAGTCGCACCTCGCCAACTCGCCCCGCTTGTAGGAGAGCCCGCACACTTCCCCGGGGTCCGTCGGCCTCGGCCACGCACCGCACAAAGGGCCAGACGACCTCTGCTCAGTGCAGTCCAACACACTGCGCACGTTTCAAGCTCTACCTTCAGGACTCCAATGAAACTCGGGTTCGAATGGACTGAGATGTGGATAGGGAATCCGTTGGTGGCACCGTTTGTTCCGCTGGAGACCTGACTGCACACAAAAAGTTTCCTGAACCAAGAATATTCACTTGGGATAGGTGAACTTACTTGAAACATTCAAGTAAATTCATGTGTTGCAGAGTTTCTCGGTTTAAGAAACGAACTTTTCGGGAGTGGACTCCAACGCGCCCCCGTCAACTGGTATCCCCCGGGGGCGCGCTCGGGCGTGCTGCCCTCCGGTACGCCCTGCCCCGGGTACGCCCCGAGGTACTCCCCGGGTACGCCCCCACACCGTCACTGGGAGTTGTGACGTGCCGCGCCTCGTGGATTTGCGGGAGGGAGAGAGAGCGGGACGCGATTTGGGATTTGCAGCCTGCGGAGCCTGCGCGCTGGTTTAGTGCATTCCAGTGTGGCGTAACACTGACGCTGTAGTAGCGCTGCGCGGCTAATTAGTGCCAGCCTCGGGCTGCCTGCCTGCCTGCCTGCCTGCCTGCCCGCCCGCCTGCCTGCCTGCCTACCCGCCTGCCGGGGCCGCTAGTTACGCGCTGCAGCGAATGCGCCCCGCCTGTCTGCTGCGAATGCTGTTTTACATACGCTGCGGCAGTGCCAGGCAGTGCCAGGCAGCTGCCGATATTCCGCTCCGCGACGCTGTACCCGTGTTGTCATTGGGACTCGAGAATCGCCGCTTCGTAAACATAAAAAGCGCCGCTGCCGCTGGCTGTTCTACTCGCGCGCGAGTGTGTGTGTGTGTGTGTGTGTGTGTGTGGGTGAGTGTGTGTGTGTGTGTCTGTGTGAGTGCCTCCGAACGTGCTGCCGCCGCTGTGTGTGGGCGTGACAGTGTGTTCGCTCCGTTCGGGGTCGCGAATGATTCTGCAGAAATAAAGGCACCAGCAGGGACGGTAAAAGTTGGCGGCGTGTGTGCGTGCGTCCGTCCGTCCGTGAGTGTGTGTGTGAGAGGGGGAGGGAGAGAGAGAGAAAGCGTGCGAGTGTGTGAGTGTGTTGCGCAGTGCACACAAAAATGTTCTTCATCTCGATAAAAGGCCACGCCGCCTGGATGGGACCATACCCGTGTGGACCACAAAGAGTCCCCCCCTCCCCACCCCCTCCAGGTGGAGCGGCCAGCCGCCCCGCCCGGCCCGGCCCGGCCCGGCCCCTTGCCAGATCCCCAGGTGTATTCCCGGGCCTATAGTCCGCCGGGGGCCCCGGTCCTGCCCGGCCCGGCCCGGTCCTAAGGGGGATACGGCCATGTTTTTGCCAAATTGCGCAGCCGGGCGGCGATGCAAACTTGCTTGGCATTGCCGAACTTTGCGAACGCGCTCGTCGTCGTCCTTGTGTGTGTGTGTTCGTGTGTGTGTTGTGCTCACCCCCTGGCCCCACAAGCCCAATTTGCGGCGTCATTTTCCGTGGTGCCGTTCCGGACGTGCGACTACACGTTGAAAGTGTTTTTATGGCCGCCTACTTCATCACGCCCGGTCGGCGCAGCCCCGAGCCCTTGCACGAGGCCGTGCTTCTCGCAGCCAGGCAGGCAGGCAGGCAGCCAGCCAGGCAGCCAGGCAGGCAGCCAGGCAGGCACCACTCGATGGGTCCTAATAAATGGCCGGCGTGAGCAAGAAGGCGGCATTCCTGTCAGCGCGGGGGAGGGGGAAGGGGGAGGGGTGAGAAGTGAGTGTGTGAGGGGGAGGGAGAGAGAGAAAGAGAGATGGGGAGCAGGATATGCTGGGGTGGGGGTCGCGCGAGAAGAGTGCCCGCCCCACGCCCCTTGCCCCGCGTGCCCTTGAAGTGCGTTATGACCCGAATATAGGACCGGAGTTCGGAGATCGTTATTCTGGACCCGTTTGTTGGCAACTCGTTTTTGTTATACACACACACGCGCGCACACTCACAACCACCCGCGTACACACGCAGGCATGCACTGCTTGCTTACGCAGGCGTCGTCGCGCGGCAAGGTCAAGCAGAGCAGCCTTTACTGCGCTGCGTTATGAGCGGCCCTCTGCAGAGGCGGCCCGCCGCTCCGTCTCCCTCGCACCGGTGCGCGACGCCCTGTGCGTGCGAGCGAGACGGGGCGACGAAAACCACAGTGGCTCGGGACCAGGGCCAGAGGGCCGTTGTGGCGGCCTGGCGGGGCGCCGCGGCAGGGTGGCGCCCGGCAGAAGCGCCGAGCCGCCAAGAGGGCCGAGATTGGGACGATAATTTGGCGGGTGTAGACGCTTTGCTGCCTTGCTGCCGTGCCCGCCGGATTCTCGTCAAGTGCGCCACCACCTACGTCTGCGTCGTCTGCGTCGTCGCCGTCGTCTGCATCGTCGGCGTGCTCTCTTCCATGAATACGCAATAGGATCGGGCGGCAGGAAGCACAGGAGAAAGGCTTATCTCCGGGGGTTTATAGAAAACGTGCTCAGGGGTGGTAAGCGCGGCGGGACTCGGGGCCGTGCAGCCGCGCAAGCCGAGGCCGCGCAAGTCGGGGCCGCGCTGCCGGGGCCGAGCCAGAGCCGTGCACCGCCCTGCGCTCTGCGAGTCCCTTTAACTTTTCAGAAAGGGCGAAGTCAAGCCGGCCGACCTGGCAGCGGCAGCCGCGGCGTGGAGGCCGCCCGCCTGCAGGGTAGGCAACCGTCCTCCTCGCACGCACCAGTGCGTTCGTGCAGCCTACCGCGCAGGCGCGCTGGGCCGCCTGCCAGGGTAGGCAACCGTCCTCCTCGCACGCACGCGTGCGTTCGTGCTGCCTACCGCGCAGGCGCGCTGGGCTGCCTGCCAGGGTAGGCAACCGTCCGTTTCGCACGCACCAGTGCGTTCGTGCTGCCTACCGCGCAGGCGCGCTGGGCCGCCTGGCAGGGTAGGCAACCGTCCTCCTCGCACGCACGAGTGCGTTCGTGCTGCCTACCGCGCAGGCGCGCTGGGCTGCCTGCCAGGGTAGGCAACCGTCCGTTCGCACGCACCTGCGTTCGTCTGCCTACCGCGCAGGCGCGCTGGGCCGCCTGCCAGGGTAGGCAACCGTCCTCCTCGCACGCACGCGTGCGTTCGTGCTGCCTACCGCGCAGGCGCGCTGGGCTGCCTGCCAGGGTAGGCAACCGTCCTCCTCGCACGCACCAGTGCGTTCGTGCTGCCTACCTCTCAGGCGCTTCGCCTCGCGGCTCGCGGAAAGAACCGAGTCCACGGCGACTGTGGTGGTCGCATCGATGGGGTACGGCGTCGTGCAATATTTAGCCCTCGCTGGCTTGCCGCGCCACGCCGCGCCACGCGCAAGCGCATCAATAATACGGGGAACAGGTTCGAGTTGACGCGCGGCTCCTTTCGGCCGGCTCTACCCGATAGTGTGCCCGACGGCGACGGCCGCATCGATTTTGGCCCGGACAATCCGGCACATTAATTGCCCCGGGTCGGCGTAGCGAGGCCACGACGGCCTCCGCGGCCACGACGGCCACGACGTCCACGACGGCCACGACGTCCACGACGTCCACGACGTCCACGACGGCCACGACGTCCACGACGGCCACGACGGCCACGACGGCCACGACGGCCACGACGTCCCGGTCGATGCCGGCCGCCGATCGCGCGCGGGGACTTGTTTGACTTCTGGAGCGACGGCCTTGCCCGGACCAAGGCCCGGACCGACCGCCTGTTGCGGCCGGGGCGCGGGCCGGGCCGATGGCTTCATTTTGAAAGCGGTGCGGGCGGCGGAGCGCGGCCGAGCGGGCCGGGCCGGGCCGCCCGTTTAAAGTCTCAGTGTGTTTGGCAAACGCGGTGCGCGGCGCACGGCCGCTGGCTGGGGAGGGCGCCGCGCCGTGGCTGCGCTGGGACAGCTCGGGCGGGGGGCGCGCCTCGCCGTCGTCCTGGGCCTGGGCCGCCTCCAGCCGCCTCCAGCCGCCTCGATCCTCATGATAGATTCAATGCCAAACCCTGGAGGCTCCTTTTGCCCAGCCCACACACACCCCCACACTCACACAAAAACACACACACAACCCTGAATCGCGGCCGGAGTGTGTGCTTTGTGTTGGTGTGTGTTGCGTGTGTGTGTGTGTGTGTGTGTGTGTGTGTGTGTGTGTGTGTGGATTCGTCATTACATCGCGTCGCCGCGTCGCTGCCCCTCTTGACAGCTATGACGCTCCGGAGAGCGATAAATTTGGCCCACCGGACTGACCGGGCTGGCCGGGCTGGCCACTGGCCGCGAACCAGGCCGCGGTGGCGGCGGTGGTCGCGGTCCCCGTGGCGCGCAGCGCGTTGCGGGAAAAGGGTGGGGGGATTAGTGACCGATTACACGGTGCCCTATCCCTATCCGTCCCTATCCCCACCGGGCGGCCTGGCCGAGGCCCCGGCCAATCTCTATCCGCCTATCCCGGTTCTATCCCCGGTCCCGGTGGACAAACTTGGAGGCGGCCGTCCCGCCTCAAGTTGCGGGGAGCCGGTGTGACTTGTGTGCTAAACGGAGACGAAATCTTTCGTGTTTCTTCACAGTTTGCGGGACGCCAGTCCGGTCCGCCGGGATTCGAACCCGCGTCCCTGGCCTCCGAACGCTGCCGCGGTACCACCTGCGCCACGGCGTGGCCTCGGCGTGGACTCAAGCCAGGTGTGCGGCAGGTCGGCAGGTCAGCGGGGCGTACTCGCCGGAATACGGAATACCGGGAACAATGAACAATACATCATACGCGAGGCCGGCCCCGGGGCCCCGGGGGCAGGCGTGCGTCGAGAAGCACAGGGCACAGAGAGCGGCGACGTGGAGGGGGCTCACGTCTAAAGCGGCGCGGGGCGGCGCGGGGATTCGGAAAGCAGCGGGGCGTCTATTTGGCGTGGAACACGGTGCGGACGAGGCGGACGCCAGGCGGACGGGCCCGTCCCGTTTCGCTCTCGCCCCTCTTTGAACCGCAGCAGTGGAGTAGACCTGCGAGCCCCCGCCGCCCCGACCAGCCCCGACCTACTCGACACATTTTACTTTGCCGGCTGCCTGCTGCCTCTCCCCGGGGCGAGCCGAGCCGCCGGGCCGGGCCGGGCGGGCAGCCCAACAGGAGGAGTCTCTCAGTTTATGCGGCGGTTGCAGTTTGCAGGTTGTGGCTCTTGTGGCTCGGGCTGGTGGCCCTCGTGAGCCTGGACGCCGTGGCGCGCCCTGGACGTCTCTTGGAGGCGAGTTTGAAGCGCGCTTTAAAGGCATTTCCGTGGAGGGGCGTCTGTAGGGCCTGTAGGGCCACTAGTGGATGCCGTTTTCCGATACTTGTTCTTTCTCCCCGCCGAGGAGGCCCTCTCCCCGCCCACCCGCACCGTGGAAAATGGTTGTCGGTTATGGCGAAATCATGAAGTCATTTAAAAAGCAGTTTCAACAAAAATCGGACAGACATGAAGACAAATTAAATATATATAGTCACCACTCGTTATTCACGTCATTGTTGCATGGAAAATTAGCATGGAAATTAATTGTGATCAAGTGACAAACAATTTTTTCATAGTATGGGGTTTCGGTGTTTTGTATGGAAAGACGGTAGCCAAGACAAAGTGTTTTCTGGTGGTAGAAATGTCCGAAAATGGCCTTTACAGTGAAACTCAAGCCTTTAGTCTGACCACCACTATTGTTATGAGCATAGTCGCTAATGAAAGCAGTCCCATACCAGCTGCTGCTCGAACAAAGGTTTCAACCGAATTATTTCTCTTCAAAATTCTCGGGCAACTGGAAACATTCCCGAACACGAAGATAAACACAGGCTGGCTGCGTTTTGGCGGCGCGGGCGTTTTAGTGCGATTGAAACGGCTCCGGCGGCCAGGCGGGGCGGGGCGGGCGGGGCGCGGTGACTTTGAGAGGCAGCAGACTGGCAGGCAGGTGGGGCGGGCTCACGGGCGAGGAGCCCGAACCCGAGCGCGCCGAGGAGGAGAAGATGGCTTTTCGGGTTGTCAGGCCGCGCAGCCCGCAGCGGTGGCGCGCCAGTCGCCATGCCGCATCGACGGTGCCATTTCTTTACTTTCCTTCCTCAATATTTGATTATTGCTGTGCGAATTCCTTCTCTTAACTGGAAAAAACTGCAATGCTAAAGCATTGCTCGGTTGTTCCGGGACTGCAACAGCTACTTCAAGTTTGTCCTGTAAGGTCAATACAGACTAGAGACATTATTCAGTGGCAAACGTCGACCAATGTCTATGATAAATGACGCGCCTCTATGATCACCTTGATCACCTTGCTCGGCGCAGAGACCCCACGTTGCTTGATTTTTTAAAAGTGAAATTGGTATGAAAATTTATTTGGGGAATGGAACATATTAAAACCAAACAGTCGTGGGGGAAATGCTTTTGGAAAAAATGGGCGGGCCTTCGGACTTTCGCTCCTCGTTCTCCTTCTCCTTCTTCTCCTCCTGCTGCCCGTAATGTATGTATAACGAAGTTCGCCGCGCGGCGCGCGGACCCTCCTTCCCTCGAAAGGAGGCAAAGAAAACGGAGAAAACGGGAAAAGTCGCCCGCGTGTTGTTCCGCCGTGTTTGAGTTATTGAGGGAGTTTTTCGGCCGCAGCAGGCCCGAGTCCCTGCTTCCTCGGCCCGTGCATATATATATATATATGTGTGTGTGAGTGTGTATGTGTATATGTGTGTATGTGTGTGTGCCTATGTGTGTGTGCCTCTGTGTGTGTGTGTGTGTGTGTGTGCGTGCGTGTAGGTGTGTGTGTGTGTGTGTGTGTGTGCGCGCGGGGGGGGGGGGTGTGTTTGTGTGTGTTGCCGAATGTTGTGTGTGTGTGGGTTGGGCGAGGAGGAGCCGATCGATCAGGGAGACTCACCTGCTGGGTGTATGTCAACTCCATGTTGATGGCTGAGAGAGACGTATGCACGGAACTGGGAGAAGAGAAACAGGCCAAGAAGTCTGTTTGTGTGTCTTCTTCTCCGCCCGCCTGCCTTGGCCTGCCTGGGGAGCGCGCTGCGCTTTGTCATTGGCCCGGCTCTCGGCCAATCACAGCCGTGCCCCTTCCCCTACTCTCCACCCGGTCGCGGCTCTCTAACGACCGATCGGGCGGACCTGGAGCCAGCTGAACTGTTGGTGCCGATCACAGCGCCTGGCTAACACCAGGCCGACTAGCCAGTGCAGGCGAGCACCGTGATGAAGTATTTACCGCGGGCCGGTCGGACCCGGTCGGGCCTCCTCCATCATCCTTGTCACGTCGGCCGCGTGGCCGCGTCGGTCGCCATCGGCGCAGCTTTCAGTCCTGATGACTCAAGTTTGCGCTGTTCCGGCCCCGCACCGCGCCGCCCCGCCCCGCCCCGCGCGTCCTTCTTCGAGCTCGTCCTTCGGATTATCTCCCTGTTACGCGTCACTCATTAAATTGCCGGTCCACTTTGAATGACTGGGGCAGCCCTTTAATCCCCGGGCCGGCGGCCGCCCGACGCCAGGGCACGCCGGAGGTGAGGGAGGGGAGGGCGGTGCGAGCCGAGCCGAGCCGAGTGGGGTCGCCAAAGCAGCACAGCCGCCGCATCCTGCCGTGCTCTTACTTTTTCTCCTGGACTGGAACTTTTATCTTAGTCTCAGGCGGCTTGGGGGCCCACCACCGCCCACCGTGCTGTCCCCTGTTCGCCTGCCTGTCCGTCTGCCTGTCCGTCTGCCTGTCCGTCGGTCTGCCTGTCGCCCCATTCCCTTGACCTTTAACGTCCCCTCTCCGGCGCCACTCTCCGCGCTGCTGGCGCTGCTGGCCGTCTGGCGTGTCTCGGCGCAGCGCGCGCAGCGTGGCGACATTGAACGGAAAGTGCTGCACAGCGCCGTTAGCCCGTTAGCGCGCTATTGGCACTCGGGGAGTATTGGCTCTCTGTTGGCACCGTCGCCACCGTGGCGGGGCGAGCGGCGAGCGCGGCCTGGACCCGTGACGCCCAGCCACGCCGCCCCGCCACGCCGCCCCGCCACGCCGCCCCGCCACGCCGCCCCGCCACGCCGCCCCGCCACGCCGCCCCGCCACGCCCCGCCGCCCCGCCACGCCGCCCCGCCACGCCGCCCCGCCCCGCCACGCCGCCCCGCCACGCCGCCCCGCCCCGCCGCCCCGCCACGCCGCCCCGCCACACCGCCCCGCCACACCACCCCGCCACGCCGCCCCGCCACGCCGCCCCGCCACGCCGCCCCGCCCCGCCACGCCGCCCTGCCCACACCGCGGGTCGTTCCAGAGCAGAGTGTTTCCGCTTTCACTCTTCCCTCCATCTCTGCATTGGATCGGTGCTAAACCGGAACGGCCGAGACGCGGGGCGTGGCGCGGCGGCGGACGCGTGGGGGTCGCCGCCGCACCGGCTGGCGCTGGCCGGGACGGAGCGCTCTGGGCTCGGCGCGGTGCTGGGGCCGCCCAAGATGGCCGATAGCTGCACCGATGTTTACTGCCGTATCGGTTTGCTGTTCCGACCCGCTCCGCCCCATGATTGCCACGGCCGGCCTGTGGCTGCGCTGGCTGCCCATGCTGTGGCTGCTGGCTGGGCTGCTGCAGCGCCACCGTGGCCGTCGCCGTCCTGGCAGCCATCCTGCCCGTCGCCATCCTGGCCGTCGCCATCCTGCCCGTCGCCATCCTGGCCGTCCTGGCCGTCGCCATCCTGGCCGTCCTCCTGGCCGTCGCCATCCTGCCCGTCCTGGCCGTCGCCATCCTGGCCGTTGCCATCCTGGCCGTCGCCATCCTGGCCGTTGCCATCCTGGCCGTCGCCATCCTGGCCGTTGCCATCCTGGCCGTCGCCATCCTGGCCGTCCTGGCCGTTGCCATCCTAGCCGTCCTGGCCGTCGCCGTCCTGGCCGTCCTGGCCGTTGCCATCCTAGCCGTCCTGGCCGTCGCCATCCTGGCCGTCTGGCCGTCGTCATCCTGGCTGTCCTGGCCGTCGTCATCCTGGCCGTCCTGGCCGTCGCCGTCCTGGCCGTCGCCATCCTGGCCGTTCTGCGTGTTGGCGGCACTCCAGCATGGCGGTGGCGTCGCGACCGGGCAGTCGGGCGGCGAGAGCGGCGAGAGCGGGAATTGATTTATTTATGTCTCCACAATGGCGGACGCACGGTGGACCATGACCACGGCAGGCCACGGCAGCGCTGAATGACGCCGCCCTAAATCGCGGTGCACTTCGCTCTCCGTTTTGCCCCCTTTTCCCCGCACCGTTTACGGCGTCCGCGCGGTCGGTCGGTCGGGCGGTCGCGGTCGCGGGTTCGAGTCCGGGCAAGAAATAAACGAGTGACAAAGCGCGCAGCGGGGCGCGGACCAGCAGCAGCGGTTTCGGCGCACCCAGGAGGAATCAGGAGCCGTGTCGTTTTGATTTCCTCCGAGCGGGGAGGGGGGGGGGGGATTTAGGGGGCGTTTCCGCGGTTGCGGGTTCGAATCCCGCGCGGCGCAATCCGGTGGTGCTATTCCCTTTTTTTCACCCCCACCCCCTGCACCTTCCGCGGTCTATTAACCAAAGCCACTCGCCCTGGGGCCCTATAAATTATTATGCTTTTCCTGATGACGCTTTGTTCAGGCAGTCGCCGCATCCGCGCGCACACACACACACACACACACACACACACACAGAGTCAGCAATTTGACCTTGGTCCTCATGAAAATTGATGGCGATGGTCACGGTGTGTGCGTCGGTGTGTGTGCGTTGGTGTGCGGCCCGGATGTTGGGGGCGGTGGTGAGTGTGGGTGTGTGTGCGTGTGTGTGTTGCATTGGGGGTCGCCCGTGTATCTCAGCCGGACATCTCAAGGCCCTTATGTTCGGCCCTCCTGCCTGGCAGCCTGCTGTGTGTCCGGGGGGCCCGGCAAGGGCCCGGAGCGCCTGGACTCCGGCCGCGTGCATTGTTGCTCAAGATAGGACGGTACACCGTAACACGGAGGCACGTCGCACTCTGGGCTCCGCACGTCGTGCGACGTCGTCGCTGCCGATTTCTTTCGCGTCTCGCTGCACCTGCACTGCATATGGCGTTGCCCACCTGTTACTCCCTCACTCTCGCCGTCTCTCTCCCTCCGTCCGTAATCGCCTCCCCTTTTTTTCGCGTCCGTCGTCCTCTCTTCCGGTCGTCTTCGCTTCCGGTTCGGCGTTCCCCTGCGTCCCCGTCGCCGCGTTTTGCACCTTCCCGTCACGTCCGGCCGGCCCGGGGCGGCGTGGGGCGGCGGGGGGCGGCGGGACGCTTTGTCTGCACCTGCACTGACAATGGTGTGACGGTGCCAAGCTGCGCCAAGCCCAGCACGGCCGTCACTGCATGCAAACGGCTGCAGTTTGCTTCTCCCTTTCCTTCTTTCTCTCCCTGCCTCTCCAAAGAACGGGGCTCATTTCATGCAGCCTCTGTGGCGCAGCGTCGCGCAGCGTCAGCCAGGCGGGCGATGAAGACAGACGCGCGGCTCTCCGCCCGATCTCCGGGGACCGACGCCGCCAGGCCGCCACGCCGCGCCGGTTTGACTTTGTTTCGATTCGCGATAAGAAGGCTCGGCGGGCCTGTCGCGGCTCTTCGTGAACTTTACGGTGGTGCGGCTCGTCTCTCTCTCTCTCTCTCTCTCTCTCTCTCTCTCTCTCTCTCTCTCTCTCTCTCTCTCTCTCTCTCTCTCTCTCTCTCTCTCTCTCTCGCACTCCCCCGCCAAAGCCACGTAATCCCCATTCTGTTGCCGCGCCCCGCCGCCACCAGCCGAATCAAAACCCCCTGCTGGCGTGCCCGGCCGGGCCCCGCGGGTCGGACTCCCGACTCCCGCCGGCCCCGCGCGCTGCGCACTGCGCGCTCTTTTCTTGCATCGGCGTGCTGCCCGCGCGGGCTGGCCTGGCTCTGGCCTGGCCGGGCTTCTCTCGCTGTCTCGCTCGCTCCCCGTGTTTGCGCGCGCCCCGTTTTATTATGCAAGCGGCCAAAGATAATGTTTGCTCCAAAAATAGGGAAAATAACGGCGATAAGAAGCGGAGCGGCGGCGGCGCGCGTCGGATTGACGCGTCGAATGGGAGTTCCCTCCCGACCCTCTCCGGCCGGGGCACGGCCGGCACGGCCAGCTGCAGCCGACGGACGGGGCTGCAGTGGCGCGCCAGCGCGCAGCGGGGTGGAAAAGGCGGGCAAGTTTGTGTGCATAATAACGGGGCCGTCGCACGTGTGTGAGGGAGAGGGAAGGAAGAACCCTCTCTCTTTCTCTCTCGACTCGCGACGCTTGCGACACGGAGCGCGCCGCCCCGGTCGCCTCGGGCGTCGCGTCGCCGTGACGTAGTGCTACCCGGCGCGAGTTGCCCGTCGACCCTCACCCCGGCGCGAGGCTAGCCTGCATGTGGGGGCAGAGGAATGATGGCGCAGGCAAACGATGCATTGCCTTCCGCAGGTTGCCTTCCTCAGCCACTGCACAGTGGGCCAGAAGACCGGCGGAGGCGGCCAAAATTCTCGACGCGTTTTGAGCTACAGAGTCGCTAAACGGGACTCGAACCGAACGTGTGACCCCCACCTATGGATTCCTCGTTCGGAGAGCAATCCATTGGTGGGGTCACACGTTCGGTTCGAGTTCCGTTTAGCGACTCTGTAGCTTAAAACGCGACTAGAATTTTGGCCGCCTCCACCGGTCTTCTGGCCCACTGTGCAGTGTAGCTCGGCTTACGTTTCTTCACCAGGTGCAGGTCCTCAAGTGGGCAGCCCTCGCGCTCGGGGAATCCTTTGGCCTGCAATAAACCGGCGGCAGCGCAGTAACAAAGTCGAGATTTCATTTCGGTAAACTGAACGAGTTGGCGCAGAAGAAAGTCGGGGGAACGCGGGGAGAAGATGAAGCAGGCGCAGCTGTGCCTGGCGAGGGTGGCGGTCCGCGGCGGCGGTGCGGTCGTGCGGCACACTGCGCGGCACCGCGCCGCACCGCGCCCCGGTACTCGTTGGCGGGGAGGAGCGCGCGCGCGGAGGGGGCGTGGTTTGCGTTAGGTGACGCGGGGTAATTTCTCTCCCGACTTGCTTCTGGCGCGGCACTGAATTTATAAACGTCACGTTGCTGCGACGTAGTTACGTGTTGTGGATCCAGATGGGATCTTCCTTCTCCCCTCCCCTCCACCTCCGCCAGCGCAGCCCTAGTGGTGGCGCTATAGCGGTGTGCCCCCTCCCCCCTCCACATCGCCCCTTCCGGGTGCTGGATCAACAATGGGGTCGAGAAACACGGTTTTTCTTTTTGCCCAGGAGATCTACTGTAGCGGCAAATCCGCCGGGGCAGCACTCCATCCTCGCCGCGATGGCGATGAGGCCACGCCTGGCTACGCGGTGCGCGCCGCGCGGCGTGAGGCTTCGAGTGCAGAGTCAATGGCGGATAAGGCCGCCCTCGTGATGGGGCCGTAAAAAAAACGCGGGAAAAAGATAACACTTCGACCTGCGCGGCAATAGTACTTCACCGCCGACCTCGCCGTGAATTTGCCGCCGAAAGTTTCCGCTCGCTGACGGTGTGGTGGCGTGGCGTCGGGTCGCGCCTCGTCCTCCGCTCTGTGCCGCCATGGCGCCGCCACCCCCAAGCCTCACAGTGTAGCAGGCGGGGCACGCCGCCTCTCCGGTGGATTATCCTGGCAGGATTACCGCCATCGCGATACATCAACGCCCCGTCGATGTGGCGGTGCGGAAGGGGGCTCGCCGCGCGGCAGCGCACGCACGCCGACAGGTGGAAGAGACACACGCGGCGGTGTCCGCTAACGACTGCCTGATGTCACTGACTTGAAGAGAGCGCGCATAGGCAAGGGCACTTCAACTGCGTACCGTCGCACGTTGGGTTTCCCTTACGGGAAACGTACTTGTGGTTCCTTTCTTCGCGCGGCAGGCTCGGCCTCGGCTCGGTCTGCTTGTGCGCGGCGAGGCAGCGCATCGTTATGCCTGCAGCGAGTGCGTCTCTCTCGGCGTGCACTTGTTGCCCACCTCCAGGGCGGCCTTCCTTTGCCACCTTGCCGACGACGGTCGCATCGAGGTGCCGACGTCTTCTTTTGTCCGAAAGTTCAAATGAAGCGAACGACGCCTCGGCTGAACTCCGGCTGGTGTTCGCCGCGGCCCTCTCCGGCCCACCGCCAAAATGGGGAGGTTGGTCTGAAGCCGGAGCCCCCCGCCTGGAGGGGCGTCGACGAGGCCCCCGCCGCCCCAGCGCCATTGTGCGCCACAGGGTGTGCATTTTGCTCTGGAAAGTGAGTTTGAGACGCCGCCGCCGAGGTCGGGCGAGGTTGCGTCATTTCTTTGCGTCTCGCTGCGTCCTCGGCGTCGTCCTCGTCGCCGTCCTCGTCGTCCTGGTGGTGGCGGCGGGCTTGTCACCAAAGCAAAATGGAAGGAGGAAATTGAAGGCGGCCAGGAATGCTGGTCGCGGCGGTGCGGCGGGGCCAGGCCGCCCGCCTGGGCTGCCTGGGCGGCCTGCAGGCTGATTCCGAGCGGGACGTCTCGTCCGCCTGTCTCTCCGCCGTGAGTGCGAGAGAGAGACCTCCCACTCGGAATCAGCCTCTCGGCTGGCAGGCGAGCGAGGCCCTCGATAAGGCATCCAATGATGGGGGCACGGGGCTGCACGGGGCCTCATCCAGGGTGTGGGGAGGGAGGGGGGAGGGCTGACACGAAAACTTTGCGCGTGCCTGGCCTTGCCTGGCCTTGCACACGCACCCACTAACGCGCTGCTCTTCTTTTTCTCTTTTGCAGGTAGGCTGTGGCAATTTGCACCTCGGAGTTGGCCGTGACGGCCTGGACGTGACGCGAAGATGCCGAAAGGTGAGCGGGGCATGCAGCAGCAGCATTGGGGCCTCCATGGCCTCCACGGCCTCCACGGCCTCCACGGCCTCCACGGCCTCCACGGCCTCCACGGCCTCCACGGCCTCCACGGCCTCCATGGCCTCCATGGCCTCCACGGCCTCCACGGCCTCCATGCCTCCACGGCCTTCACGACCTCCACGGCCGCCACGGCCTCCACGGCCTCCACGGCCTCCAGGCCTCCACGGCCTCCACGTCTCCAGGCCTCCATGCCTCCACGGCCTTCACGACCTCCACGGCCGCCACGGCCTCCACGGCCTCCACGGCCTCCATGGCCTCCTTAGCCTCCACGTTCTCCACGGCCTCCACGGCCTCCACGGCCTCCATGGCCTCCACGGCCTTCAGCCACCTTCGGCCCCACGGGGCCCATTATGCCCCATTATGGCCCGGGTAACTAACCTCGCCCTTTCCGACGCCCCCTCCCCCTCCAGGCCTCCAGGCCTTCACAATCCCATGGCCGAAGTCCCTCGCGCCGCGCTGCTACGCGCTGCCAGAGCAATCCCGTGTAAATAGGTGGCCGCGCACCGCGCGACTCAACTTGCGGCTGTGCGGCACGGACCTTTTAAAAAACAAAAGGGATAGCAAACAAACCGTCAAAAAGTTTTTGCTTTTATTACAAATCTCGGCGTCCTTCAGCTTGTGACCAAATGTGACTCCACTCCCCTCTCTCCCGTGTTACGGCCCGTTGTTCATTTGTTTGAATTTCGCGCCGCGCTTCTTGTTTTGTTTTCGTTTTTGCGGTCCTTTAGCGTGTGTGTGTGTGTGGGGGGGTGGATGTGAGTGTGTGTGTGTGTGGGGGCGATGTGTGTGTGTGTGTGTGTGTGTGTGTGTGTGTGTGTGTGTGTGTAGTGAGTGTACGTGTGTTGTGATGCGTCGACGCGACCGCGCAGCCAGGCGCTCCCACTGTGTCTGAGTGTGAGTGTGTGTGTGTGTGTGTGCGAGAGAGATGCACGAGCTAAGCGTGCTTGCCGTGCTGGCCCGGCATGTGCGCGTAATAGCGGCTGAGCTGCTCGCATTCAAATGGAAGCCACGCGGCAGGGCGGCGAGGGCGCCTCTGGCAGCAGAAATGAAAAGAATGGCAACGTGTTGCAAATTGCACGTCGCGACGAGTTTTCTCTTGAGACGCGTCGTCGCTGCTGCTGCTCGTTTTGCTGTTGTTGCCGCCAACAAAAGGGCGCTGGCGCTCGGGCTGACGCGCGGGCCGCGCGGGTCGTTCGGCGGGGGAGTCGTCGGGGCCACTGGGTCGGCGTCAGCCTCAGCCTCACAGTGTGCTGGCGTGTAGGCGCGCACGCACGCACTCGCGCGCACATGTGCACACGCACACACACAAACACACGCTCGGCCCCATCTGTGCAGGCAGGCCCAGTGTGCCGCCGCAGCCATCCCGCTAATAGGCGCCGCGGCCCACCCAGCCGGACAAACAAGGGCCGGACAGACGGGGCTGGCGGGCTGGCCGTTTCGGGGCCCAGCGGGCTGGCGCGGACTGGGCGCATCAGCAAGTGAAACAGAGACAGAGCGACAACTAGTCCGGCCGATGATCCGTGTAATTGATTGGAGTGTTTGCCCCGGAGCGGCCAGGCCGATCCGCCACGGCACTGCGAGGCAGAAAGGCGGGCAGGCGGGGCTGGCAGCCAAGCGGGCAGCCAAAGCAGGCGGGCAGATGACCGGGCGGGTGATCAGGTTGCGAGCGTCGCAGTACTGGCTGACCGCAGCCCAGGGTTATGCGGCCTGGCGGCCTGGCAGTCTATGGAGGGTGGATAGGCCCGTTCCAGGCCACTGTCCTTCCATCGGTTGGCTCGACCTGGGGGCCCTGACGGGCCTCGGCGGGCCTTGGTCCTGGCGGGCCCCACCTTGCTCGCCGTGTCCGTGCGCGCTGTTTCATCGCGGCAATGGACCAGTCGCTCCGGTCGGGCCTAATTAACTCGTCGGCGCGCCCTCCGCCCGCCCCGCCCTCTGTCGGCAGGAAAAGAAATGTGCTCAATGGGAGCTCTGGCCGAGGCCCTGGAGGTCGGCAAGGCTGTGCGCGAGGCCGTGCCTGGCCGAGGCCCACACCGCGCGAAATCAATGTATGGAACAGGCTTTTAAAAAGAGGCAGACACGCGATCCTGAGTTAGGCCTGAAGAAAATCAGTTTTTATCTGTTTTAATACTTTTACAAGGATGATAATAACCAGCTCTCGGGTTTTGAAATCAGCTCTCAGGTTTTGAAACCAGGTGTTTGGATGGATAGTTGTGTAAGCGGATCGTAGATTTGGATGGGGATGGGACTTGGCCAGAGGATTCGGATGGCAAAGGCAGAAGCGGTAGCCAAAAGACCGCTTAAGACCTCTAGATTCGGCAGCTCGCTCCATCCCGAGAGTAGCACAACCGCGCTGCCGTGTCCGTCGTCGTGTCGCCGGGGACTCCGCCTACACTCTGTCACCCCGGTGATGAGGGACGAGCGTGATTGTCACGGACAGCGTGACGGGGCGTGACAAGTGGCAGACGTGCACAGCGTCTCGCGTGTCGTCACGCCCGGGATTGATAACTCGTGTAAAAGGGGCCGGGAGTTGTCCGCACCTCTCTCTCTCTCTCTCTCTCTCTCTCTCTCTCTCTCTCTCACACTCTCTTCTTCTGCTACTCTCTCTCCCTGTTTTGTGTGTGTGTGTATGTAACGTGTGTAATGTGTGTGTGTTGAACCGGGAAGGGGAGGGGGAGATCGGATTGGCCTTTATGTGCTTTCCCTGCCGCACTGATCAGCACGGCGCAGTTCCGGCCACCGAAAACGACCCCCATCCCCTCTCTGCGTCTGGCCGTCTCCCTGTCTGTCTGTCTGTCTGTCTGTCTGTCTGGCCGTCTGCCTGCGCCCCTTCCGAGTGACGTTAACGGCACCGCTTGGAGGGTTTTGTCTCGTGCAATATCGCATCCTGCGCATCCTCCGCGTCCGGGACGCCCAAAGGCCGGGGACGGCAAAGGAGGCTAGAATTTCAATGAAGACGTGGCGGGGGTGGGGGCGAAGGTGAAGGGGTTGGGGGAGGGTGGGGGAGGGTGGCAGCCAGCCTGATTGATTGACCCGCCTGCGGTCTGGCGGGCCTGGGCCACGTGGGCCACGTGCACGTCCACGAGGACCATGGACTCGACCATGGATGAGGCCGGACTGAGTGAGAACCATTGACTATCAACCGAGGACCATAAATCGAGCACCCCTGAGTACCGAGGACTGTGAGGGCCACAGAGAACCATGAACTCAGGAGGACCATAGACCGAGGGACCAGTAGCTGATGCATCCAAAAGGTTGAACAGTCCAGGTGTGCCATTCAGTGATGGTTCATGTGCGAATCGAAGACTGTACAAACGGACTACTTGGCTCGATATGGGGTAAGCGAATTTAGGTGACAGTAAACGACTCCTTGTCATCCGATGGAACAGACATTTTGTCTGACTTTCAACATTGTCTCGTGGAGCAGTGGCACCGCAAATTACGTCGAAGTCGGTCAAAGTGGTACCTGCTGGTACCTCGTCGCACGCATTTTCTTCTATCCTTTTGCACTTGCCACCTCCGCGCTGCCACGCTGCTTCGCTGCCATTGGTTCCCCCCGGGGCTGCTGGCTTGCTGGCTGTGCTGGCTGTGCTGGCTTGCTGGCTGTGCTGGCTGTGCTGGCTTGCTAGCTGTGCTAGCTGTGCTGGCTTGCTGGCTGTGCTGGCTGCTGCTTGCGTTGCGGCTGTGCTGGCTTGCTAGGTGCTGGCTGTGCTGGCTGTGCTGGCTTGCTGGCTTGCTAGCTGGCTAGCTTGTGCTTGCTGGCTTGCTGGCTGCTGGCTGTGCTGGCTTGCTAGCTGTGCTGGCTGTGCTGGCTGTGCTGGCTGTGCTGGCTTGCTAGCTGTGCTGGCTGTGCTGGCTTGCTGGCTTGCTGGCTGTGCTGGCTGTGCTGGCTTGCTGGCTGTGCTGGCTTGCTGGCTGTGCTGGCTTGCTGGCTGTGCTGGCTGTGCTGGCTGTGCTGGCTGTGCTGGCTTGCTGGCTGTGCTGGCTGTGCTGGCTTGCTGGCTTGCTGGCCGATTGTTTGCTTCGCCTTGGCCGGGGCGCCGAGGCCGTGGCTGCCTGCCTGGCGGGGCGGTGGGGCCCCTTGGCCTCTAATTGTCTTTTTCTTTCTTTATTATTGGCTCGGCGTCCTCAGATGAGCAGAGCGGGGCAGAGCCAATCGGTGCCTGTCGGGGCGGACGGGCGAAGTTGAGACCGCCGCCGCCGCCGGGAGACGAACCCGCGACCGCGCGGCGAGTAGAACCAGCCCGCAAATCCCGACGGCAGTGGGTACCAGCTGGTGGGGACTCGCAGCAATCGCAGCAGTCGCAGTGACCTGCTGGCACCCGTGTGTTTCGTATCGGCGCAGTCAAACTTGGCCAAAGTGGATTCGCCCGCCCCTTTGTGTGAGCGTGTGTGTGTGCGTGGAGAGAGGGGGCGACTGGGTCTAAGCGAGTCTGTCTGTATGTGTGAGCGCGCGTGTGCGGTCCAGTGAGCGAGACAGGCAGGCAGTGTGTATTGTGACAGTGCCACCCCTCCCCCTCCCAACTCACGCCCCATAGCTCCTTCCTGTCACCTCCTGCACCGCCCCCTCCCCCCCCCTCTCGGTCCTGATTCATGTTCTGGTGGGTGCCAAGGTCACAACTGGGGCCCACCGCCGAGGCAGAAAAATGACATTTGGCCCGGAGGGTGCACAGGGGCGCAACTGGTCGCGCGGTGGCCGTAACTGCCACTGCCGAGGCGTGGCGCTGCCCGGTTGTCTCCGGGACGCGTTTTGCGAGTGGCGTGGACCGGCGCGGACGGGCCAGTGATTTATCTGGGCCGGTAAACGGCCGCGGCAATCGGCGACAACTCCCAGTGTGCTGGACTTTGTGTTTTCGACAAGGGGAAATCACATAGTGAATTTCGATGTGCGATTCCAATGAATTTCAGTCGAATTTCGGGCTAAATTTGATGCATTATAGTCGACATTCGATGAATTTTAGTCGAAATTCGATGAACTTTAGTCAAAATTTGATTAATTTTAGTTGAAATTCGATTAATTTTAGTCAAAATTCGATGAATTTTAATGAGTTTCAGTAAATGTCACTAGTTTGATGAACTTCGGTGTACAAATTTGGCTAGAGTTTTGGTTTGATGAACTTCGGTGTACAAATTTGGCTAGAGTTTTGGTTTTCGATGCGAAAAGTAGAAAATAAAACAGCAGAAAGGACTGGAATGGTTTTCGAACTCGTGTGCAAGTGTCGCAAGTCGTGTCACGTGCGATGTAGTCATGTATAGTTTGGACGTTCCCAGTGGGCGCTGCGCTGCCAGGGCGGCGAGTCGAGAGCCGAGGCGACCGTAGTTCCAAACGCAGAGAGCGCCGGCTGCCCCCGGGCCCCGGGGCCCTTCCCTTCGGAGAGGTGCTGGCCGGGGGAGGGGATCTATGTCGTGTTCTTTTGGCGTCGAGCGGGAGTGCGTTTTCGTGTCCACTCGGAAACCTCATTTACTTAGCAAAAGCGTCACACGCAGCGGACGGCGGTGTTGTTGTTTGGAAATCAAAGGTCGGCCGCCGCCGGACGCAGTTGGCACACCGAAAGAGGGGAAACAGTAAAAATTCAAATGGGGAGGATGTCTCTGGGATTTGCGCCAAGTGGCGACCGTGCTCACTTCGGGGATCGGCCGCTGCTGCCGTCAATCTAAGCCCCAGTGTGGTGGCTGTGGGCCGAGGGCTGCCCCCGCCTGTCCCTTCCTGGCGGCGCCGTGAGAGCTTCGCAGCCGCGCGGCGCCCCGTGCCGCCCCCTGCACCACGCCCGTCGCCCCGCCAGCTGCGCCATGGCTGCGCCGTGAATCTGCCGCTGTCCGTGGCGGTCCGTGCCGCTGTCCCGTGGCCGCATTCGGGCCACGTCGCGCGGGCAAGATGCAGCAAGATGCCGCCACGGCCGTTATCCACCATCGGCACTGGGCGTCGTATCGGCTTGCCGACCAACAGCCGTTTGGGGCGTCGCTGCGTCTCTCTCGCACGCCCAACCAGCGCGGGCAGGGAGACAGAGCGCGATGGGCCCGCGGTCCGGAACCAGTCTGCCGGCGGCGGGGAGGAGGAGGAGGCGGCGGGGAGTCATTAGGCCTCCTCTTACAGGCCGGCGGCGCGGCCCCTCTCTCTGTCTCTCTCGCTCTGTGTCGGTCCGTTTCCGGGCCAGATTTATGGGGCCGTGTTTTTGACGTGTACCAACTTTACCCGCTGCTCGGTCTGCTCCCGGAAGGCGTCATGGCGGCCGAGACAGTCCCTCCCCTTCGGTGCCGCCGTGCCGCCTGCTGCTGGCGAGGGCCGCCTGCGAACCAAGGCATAGGCCTGCCCGCCACTCCGGCCTGCCGCGCGGGCCTGCCCGCTGCCCGGGCGCTCTCCGTCGTGAGGACCGGGTGTTCCACTGCGCGGCGCAGCACAGTGGGCCAGAAGACCGGTGGAGGCGGACAAAACTCTGGACGCGTTTTGAGCTCCAGAGTCGCTGAATGGGACTCGAACCGAACGTGTGACCCCACCACCAATGGGTTGCTCTCCGAACGAGGAATCCATTGGTGGGGTCACACGTTCGGTTCGAGCCCTGCTTAGCGACTCTGTAGCCCAAAACGCGTCCAGAGTTTTGTCCGCCTCCACCGGTCTTCTGGCCCACTGTGCGCAGTGCCCAGTAGTGCCCAGTGCCGCAGCCGCGGGGAGCGGCAAAATAAGACCAAAGGACCAAAGACCGAACCCAGCAAAACGCGGCCACGGCGCCACCGCCGCAGTCTCCGGCTGCCTTCCCTCGTAATGGAAGCCGTTACTGCCGAACTCGTAATTGGCATCTCGCCGCCCCCCTCCCCCCCCTCCTCCCCCGAACCGACGCCCCGCATGCCCCTCTCTTCTGTTCATTGGCTGCAGTTGTTATTCAATTTGCAAGCCTTGTGCTGGCCGGCGCCAAATTGGAAATCAGCTCGGAGCTGTTTGTTGTTGTTGTTGTTGTTGTTGTTGTTCTTGTTGCTGCTGTTGTTGCTGCGCTTCTTCTGGCCGCGCTTACCCCCTTTTTCGGCTTGTCAAAGGGCCGATTACATCTATATCTGTCTGTCTGTCTGTCTGTCTGTCTGTCTGCGTCGCTGTCTTCTTCGCGTCTGTGTCTGTCGCTGATACTTCTATTATCTGTCTGTCTGTCTGTCTGTCTGTCTGTTCATACGCGCCGCTTGTCACTCCATTCCAGCGTACCCCTTTTGAAATGTTGCCCTCACTTGTAGCCATCAACTTTCCTATTCACTCTGCACGCGTGTGTGTGTGTGTGTGTGCGCGTGTGTCTGTGAGGGTGGAGTAGTGATGTCGCGTTTCCGCCCCGTCCGGCATTACGTTCGCCTCCAATCGATTGAATACGTTGTCGCCGGCACTCGCGTTGGCGAGCTCGCCGCTTATCTGTGACGGATTCCGCTTTAGGAGGGCAACCCCCGGTGGCGCTCGGCGTGGTGCTGGCGTGGCCGTCCGAGGACATCGGGGACGTCCAGGATGCCCCGCCCCGCCAGCCCCGCACGTCCTCCCGTTATCGGCGCCGCGCCACGGACATGGCGGACATGGCGATGGCGGCGTCGTGACGCACGCGCCCCGATAAATCCGCCTCGTCGTCGTGTCGTTTGTTTTTGTTTTTGTCGGTTGTCGTAAAGAAGCGGCACGGGGGCGCCGCGAGGCCGCGGGGGATCCATGACGGGCGATACCTGGTTCGCGCGGTTGGCGCGGTTCGCGCTCGCGGCTTCCGGAGGGCCTCGTCGCACGCCATACGGCACGCTGGCACGACAGCACGCAGAGCCACGCAGGGCCACGCAGAGCCACGCAGAGCTGCGCACACACGAATATCGGGGAGCAACGCGCTGAAATGCGGAGTGGGCCGCCAGCCGCCCGGATCGTGGGAATGGTCTGGACTCTCTTTGTTGTTCTTTGGAACATGCTGGAGCACGTTGCCGAGGTCGAAGGGCAGAGCGGGCAAAGCGGGCAGGGTCGGGGCCACGGGGGCACGGCCTACCGGCAGTGCCCCGCAGAGCTTGGCCGCTGCTGGGGGCAGCAGGCAGGCAGGCCGGCGGCCCAGGGGAGAGCATGCTGTTAATGCAGAAATATGGGCGCAGTGAAGGCCCCCGCCCCCCGCGTCCCCGCGCCCCCGTCCCGCAACAAGCCGGCTCGCCACCTTGCTCGCCATCAACAACTTGACGGTCATCGTGGACGCGGTGGAACGCGCCGATCGAGCGAGCCGCCACCATGAATAACCTTCGTCCAATAGAGCCTCGGACGTGAGCCACTAACGTGAGCCCTGGACGTGAGCCCTGGACGTGAGCCCTGGACGTGAGTCCTGGACGTGAGCCCTGGACGTGAGCCCTGATCGTGAGCCCTGGTCGTAAGGCTTAGACGAGAGTCACGGACTTGAGCCCTAGACTTTATCCCTAGACGTGAGCCCTAGACGTGAGCCCTAGACTTGAGCCCTAGACGTGAGCCCTAGACGTGAGCCCTAGACGTGAGCCCTAGAAGTGAGCCCTAGACGTGAGCCCTAGACGTGAGCCCTAGACGTGAGCCCTAGACGTGAGCCCTAGACGTGAGCCCTAGACGTGAGCCCTAGACGTGAGCCCTAGACGTGAGCCCAATACGTGAGCCCTATGGACGTGAGCCCTGGTTGTGAGCACTGGATGTGAACCCTGGATGTGAGCCCTGGACGTATGAGCCCTGGACGCGACCCCTGGACGTGAGTGGGCCAGCGGGCAGTGACTGAGCCAACACGGCCGCGCGCCCAAGGCCGCCACCCTTTTTTATTTTATTTATTTTCGACCCCTTTGTTTGAGGGGCTCTTTTTATTACTTTGGCGAAAAAGTGCGGCAGTGTAAACTTGACCCTTGTTTGCGTTCCGCCCCGTCATGATAATTTAATTTCAAAGGGTCCTCGTCGCTGTCTATTCGGGACCCGAACGCCACCGGCTAATCGTTCACGGAGCGCCGCCGAGCGCCGCGCTGCTGACTGATTCCGAGAGTCGTTCTCGTCGCTCTGTCTCTCTCGCACTCACGGGGCGTCCTGCATGGGTGCGAGAGAGGCAGAGCGACGAAAACGCCGTTAAGTCTACCGCCGCGCTGCTCGGCGCTGCCGGCGCCGCCGCACAACGGAAGGGGCGCGAAGGACGGCCACGGTGGCGGCTCTATCTGTCTCTGTCGCACTCGTGGCGCGTCTCGCAGGGGCGCGACAGAGACGGCGGGGCACGGCGAGCACGAAAGGGCAGCATTGGAAAGTTGTCAGGTGCAACACGTGCCAACGAAACAAAACAAAAAATAAGCGCCCCCTCCTCGTGGGTTGGCAGCACTGTCGCACTTGCTGCCTAATTCACAGAGTTTGTACACTGTGACCCGGCGGCGCGGAACGCCGTGGAACGCCGTCCGTTTGCTACGCCACTGAACACGCCGCACGCCGCGCACGGGGCAGAGGACAGGACAAGGTCTGAAAGGAAAATGAAAGAAAGGAAGATGAGGGCCTTTGTGCGGGGCCGCGGGGGCACACTGTCGGAAAACGCCCGCGAGACGGCCTGGCGTTTTCTTGTTTTTTCGTGGTTTTTTTTTGCAGTGTACGCACTGTACTTTGCAGGGCGCGTGTGTGTGCACACCTGCTGGCTTTGTGCGGCGTCAATTGGTGGCATATGGAGTCAACCGCTCGTCAAAGTCAGCGAGGGGGAAAGGGGGAGGGGGCCGCGGCGTCCCGCGCACAATCCGAGCCGCGACGGCGGGGAAAAAGGAAAAATGGCAGGGTCGGAGGGATTTGAACCCGCCCCCGCGGCGCGCCGTCATGAAATTCAGCTGAAGGGGATCCTGGACGCGTCACGTATGGTCGTGGCAGCTTGGCCTTTTCTTACACGCTCATTTGTTACCCGCTCAGAAGGAGCCCTCCCTCGGACTCGTGTGTCTCCCGCAGCCTGCCCGCACTGCCCGCACTGCCCGCACGCAGCGCTCGGAAGGGGGCCACGGGGCCGCGGCCACGGGGCCACACACGGGCCATGAAAAGTGAATCCCGGGAAAACGTCTCCAGCCGCCTGATTCCGAAGGATCATTGTGTCGCTCTGTCTCTCTCGCCCTCGTGGGGCGCCCCGAAGGCGTGCGAGGGAGACGGAGCGGCCGGTCTGCGCGACCCCAGCCTCACATTTCGCGCGGGGTAGTGACGCGGTGAGGCGGCTATTGGAAACCGAACGTATTGGAATCGATTTCCAGCGAGGAACTCCTCTGCTTGGAGTGCGTCTTCGCTTACCTCCCTGGCCGCCCTCGTGCCGGACGAGCCCGTTATGCTCCTCGTCCACTCCTAGGCCGAGACAAAGGCCGGCCTGGAGAGGCCGCCGGGGGTGTGGATGAGCCAGAGGTGCTGCTGGGGGCCCAAACTTACTGCCCCCTCCCCCCCTTTCTCACTGACAAAAAGACACGAAAAAAAACCGCCATCCCAACGCCATCCCAATCTCCCGTGCCAAAAACGTTAATGTTCTCCGCGGAGGAAATGCGTGGCACCGCGAGAGGACTTTCTTTGTGTTGGCATCGCTCTGGGCCGTGGCTCCTCTGGTTCTTGGTGGCGGTACCCTCTTCATTAAAAAAAATTCCAATGCTGACGCATTGCACGGTGTTCCGGTTGTGGAAATCAATTTGAAGTCTGTCGTCTAAACGTTAATTACGTTCAATTTACCGTTATTTACGTAACTTTGAATCCTACCGGTAATTTTACATCCCCAAACCCGATTCAGTTAACACAATGACCATCTCAGTCCATCTCGCGATCTCGCGATTTACAGTGCTCATGTTCGTCAGACGAAAGTCATCCGTGTCCCGAAACCACCCCTCCCGAGTTTATAAAGTTTGTGAAACCAACCGTCGTGCTGGTTACAGAATTGAGGAAAACATCACAAGAGAACCGCAGCCTTTAAAAGCAAGCGAAACAATCCAACCTCAGCAACAATGGAGGGGCAGTTTCAATGCGCGACTACTCGTTTATTCAGCCTCGCGATTTTCGAAAGGGCGCAGACGCCGAGAAAATTGTTACCAACCCCCGAAGATTAATTTATTGCGTCTTTTCTGCTATGAACTTTGTACTGACGGACTTCAAAGATGTTTCAATGTCGGGATACCGTGCAATGCGTTAGCATTGGCATTTTCGAATTTCACGGCGTTTTAATTTCTTTTTATCATGGACTTTAAATTTTGACAGTTGGTATGATGGCAGTGGGACGTTTTCTCGAGAATTTTTTCTTCATGTTTCTATCATTTTCTTAGAACAGTGATTAGTTTTTGTCACTTTGATGAGGCAGGAAGTTTAGTTTTGAGGAGTGGCACATTTTTTCTTCGAAACGTTTCTGGAAAATGTGAACGGATAAGGGTGCTTGATTGTTGCAAATTTATGTTTTAGTCGTTTACGGAAAATTTCCACGATAAATTTTTTAGATTTTCTGGATTTTTTATTGTATTATGATAAGGATTAATATGGCGGGAGCGAAATGTCCATCCTGGGGGGTCCGTAGAAGAAGAATTCTGAGCGGCCCCCCCGGGCAATAGGGGTCCTCCTTCGTCGGAACCCCTAAAAAGAGAGAAAGAAACCCCGATAAAACGGGGAGGGAAATGTATCGCGCAGTGTGTGCTTTCCGAGCGTGCCAGCCAGGTCTGCCAGGTAGTATACGTCGAGATCCGACCGGGGTCGCATTCGTCCTCCCACCTCCCATGCATGTATTTATTTCCCCTTTATCCCTTTTCCCCTGCGAACAACGGGCCGCGCCCCGAATCGCTCCGCCAGTGCTCTTCCCTCTGATTGCGTTCACCCTTCGCTTCGTGGCCTCCAAAGTCACTTTAAAACAAAAAGAAAAAGCACAAAGAGAAGAGGGAGGAGGCACACTTGGTCGTGTGGGAAGCGACGCGGCCGAAGGGGCACACACACGAAATGCACTGCGCACGATTAATTCACAAAACAACACTTGGAACTTTTAATTATCAGGGTCGTGGAGCGGGAAGAAAGGGGGAGGGTCGCGCCCTGGACAATGTGGGGGCTGGAGCGAACCGCCCTGTCACCCTGCCAAGGCTGGCCGGGCAGCCGAGGGCGCCAAGCCAGAGAGATAAAAATAAAACGGTTAGGTTGGCCGCGCCGATCGGGACGGCACGAGCAGGGCTGCCAACCTTTTCACCTTTTCGCCCGGGGCGTTTACTGTTTCGGCCTCTTGGCCTCCGCGGGCCGCAGGTTTGGCGATTGGCCCACACACACACACTCACTCACTCACACACACACGCACGCACACACACACACACACGCACGCACTCACACCTACGCCTCACCGACACATCTATCTCCCTTTCCGCTTGGGTCTCCCTCATGGACTGGCCTTATATTCTTTCGTGTATACCTTTCTCCGTTTACGGCCCAATTGGCATGGGAGGACTCACACACACACGCACACACACAAGGCGGCGTTGCGACCCGACTCTCCGCCACTCAGGGCTGTTCCGCTGTGGCGGCGGAGCAGGGCGGTGTGTGTTTCCCGATCGTCTTTTTAGCGTCCGAATTGTCTCGCCCGGGGAAGCTTTCTCGCGGAAACACAACACCCCTTCTCTTCCTTCGGGCCACTCCCTCGTGTGTTGGCGTCTCTCCCCGTTTTGCCTCTCTCGCGCGCGAAATCTGATTACGGCCGCCTTTTCCCGCGCAAAGCCATGCGCCGCGGGGACTGCGGGGGGACTGCCTGCGAACCGCCTGCTCGGCCGCGATCCGCCTCCTCATGGCCTCATGCCTCGTTTGCCGAGCCGACTCCCATTTTGGGACTAACGAGCCGGCGCCTTGCCCTGTCACCTCGTCACGCCGCCGTCACTCCGTCACTTGATGTGACGTGACGGCCCGTCACCGCGGCGTCACGGTGGTGGCGTCGTCGGGGTGTGTCGCGCACTCGAACGTGTCCGCCGCGTGACGTCAATTTCGCGGCGTTCGCGGTTTGCCAGTGCAGCGGCATGGACGCGCGAGGCCGAGTGTTTCAAGTTTTCTTACTCTCATTTTGCGACAGAAGAAGGAGGAAATAAAGTGGGAAAGTCTGTCGGCCTGCGCGGCCGGCGGCACGGAAACGAAACGGGAATTCTGAAAGCGCCGCCAGCCGGAAAGTGCACGGCAAGCCGAGGCGGGCCGAGGCAAGCGGATGTAAAGCAATTGCTTCGGCCGCTGTGGCTCCGGCAAAGTGACTTTTGTGCCTCAATTAGTTAGGACGCACTGGATCAACCTGCCGGCCTTGCCGGCCGTGTTGTCTGGCCAATGTTCGCCAATCGAATCAAGTCGTCACGGCAGTCAGATGAACAAATACGGCAAAGCGCATACGCAATTTAAAAAAAAAACAACAAAAAAACGGAACTTTTAAGTGAGAAGCTAGGAATCCCGAGGGGGTAAACACTTCAAGAAATCGTGTACAGACTACTCGGTATTACGCTGTATTACGGTGTATTACACGTGTATTACGGCCTTAAAATGCCAAAATTTGGCACATTTGACCCAAAAATGGTATTACGATCACGTGTATTACGCGTAATACACGGTTTTGGTGTACAGGGTATTACGCGAGTGGTTACCCCCTCGAGGAATCCCGTCTGATTTATTTTCAACGGTGGACTCGATTGAAACCAAGCTCTCCCTCTCAATGACGAAGAAAAACGAGAAAAAGCGCCGGAGAGTGAGAGAGAGAGAGAGAGAGAGAGAGAGAGAGGACCAAAAAAAAGAGTGCGGCCGCGGGAGTCGCGACAAGCATGCAACAAGCTCCTCGCCTCGGGCTCCACTCGTTTTGACAAGCGCTCTCTTCTGTCTGACTGTCTGATTTAGACACTGCCTCGCATCGACGACAGGACGAGGGGCGCCGCGGCAGTGTGAAAAGTGGAGACTCTTTCGCGGCCCAGCATGGCGGCCTCGCTTGCCGGCTGGCGGGGCTGGCAGCCTCCGCGGTGACAGTGTGGTAGTTTACGGCGGGAATGCGGCAGGCCCCGACTGTTAATAATGAGGCTGGGCGGTCGAGGGCGGCATGCCCCGTGCCTGGCCGTGCCTAGCCGTGCCAGTGTGGGCTGCTTTCATGGACTCCGCCACCCCCTCCCCTTCCGTTATTAGGAAATTTCCTGGGCCCAGGGGCACGCCGATGATTTTTGGACCTACGTTTTTACCCAAGTGTTCACCTTGGTTGCCTTTGGTCGCTGGGCCGTCCTTGGTTGTCTTTGGTTGCTGGGCTGTCCTTGGTTGCCTTTGGTTGCTGGGCTGTCCTTGGTTGTCTTTGGTTGCTGGGCTGTCCTTGGTTGTCTTTGGTTGCTGGCTGTCCTTGGTTGCCGTGGTCGCTGGCTGTCCTTGGTGTCTTTGGTTGCGGGCTGGCCTGGTTCCCTTGGGTGCTGGGCTGTCCTTCACTCTCATTCCAGGAACGTGACATCACGTTGAACGAACGTGACAAGTGTCACGTTCGTTTGAGCATTGTGTCACGTTCGTTGAATGTGAACGAGCTGATTTTCGGCCAATTCACACCCAAACGAATGTGACACAATGCTCAAACGAACGTGACAGTTTGTCACGTTCGTTTCAACGTGATGTCACGTTCCTGGAATGAGAGTGTTGGTTGTCTTTGGTTGCTGGGCTGTCCTTGGTTGCCTTTGGTCGCTGGGCTGTCCTTGGTTGTCTTTGGTTGCTGGGCTGTCCTTGGATGTCTTTGGTTGCTGGGCTGTCCTTGGTTGTCTTTGGTTGCTGGGCTGTCCTTGGTTGTCTTTGGTTGCTGGGCTGTCCTTGGTTGTCTTTGGTTGCTGGGCTGTCTTTGGTTGCCTTTGGTTGCTGGGCCGTCCTTGGTTGTCTTTGGTTGCTGGGCTGTCCTTGGTTGCCTTTGGTTGCTGCGCTGTCCTTGGTTGCCTTTGGTTGCTGGGCTGTCCTTGGATGCCCTTGGTCGCCTTTGGCACGGTATGCCTCGATAACGCGCTGCAGCGGCGGCCTGGCTCGAGCGGCTTCAGCAAGCTAGCAAGCCTTTTGTTGGTGCGCCGTTGAATATGGAACGGAGCTCCGACGCCTCCCCCTCCCTCGCCTCCCGTTTCACCTACTGACCCCCGCCTTGCCCCTTTCTATCAGGCCGACCGGCCCGTCTGCGAGCTCCGGGAAGCGCCCTGGGAGCGGCCCGCCGCGGTGCGGGTGCGCTACACTCACTGAGAATGAAAGAGTCACCACCATCGCCCTTTCATTGGGTAACGCACGCATGGTCGCTCAAATTTGGGTGACGAGCCAGCGGTGACCAAATTTTGGGCAGTCATAAAATCGTCGCCCAAATTTGGGTAACGTCGTCGGCGACGCAGTGAGGTCCCCGATGACGTCCTCCCGGGGCCACGACGATGACCTCATGTGGTGTTGAGGCCTCCGGTCATCGTGGTGGCCCCGGAAGGACGTCATCGTGCACCTCACTGCGTCGCCGACGACGTTACCCAAATTTGGGCAACCTAACGCCTGTTACCAAATTTCGGGTGATGAATTTTTCGTCACCCAAAATTGGGCAACGAAGTTGCATCACCCATCTAAAGGGTGATGGTGGTGACCCATTCATTCTCAGTGCTGTCGGGGAGAGTAACGAGGCGCCACTGTAATAATTAGGGCTGCCAACATTGCGCACTCCGGCACTCGGGCATGGCAATGCTCGGCAATGCTCGGCAATGCGCGGCAATGCGTCTCGTCTTCGCGTCGCCGCGCCGCCCGTCTGCGCCGTGATACATCACCCTGGCGCCGCTCAACGGCCCCCTCGCCTTCCCTGTTCGCTCGGAAGAAAAAATTGGTTGAATTTCGTCGTGTTGGCAGATCGCCCTCCGGGCATAAATAAATCTCATTGAGAATCCAAAGACGTATTTTCAGCGACTGCCTACGCCATATTGTCGATGCCTCAGAGCGCCCCCTCCACTGTGTCTAGGCGGTCGCCAGGTCTGAACCTCGCGGTAAAAGGATATTATTCCTAACGGCCGAGGTTATTTTCCTTGGCTCCTTTTTTTTCTCTCGTCCGAACCACCGCAATCACATCCTTAAGCGGGTGCGCCAGCCATGCGTGAAATGGGGTGGCGCTCCTGGAGTGATGCGAGGCCGCGCCGCCGTGGCAGTGTGCCGGCCGCGCCATGGCGGTGCTGGCAGTGTGCTGGCAGTGCTGGACCGGCAGGGGACTAACTGCTGCATACAAATTTGAATAACGCCCCCTGCAGCAGCAGCAGCCCCCACCACCGCCATTATTTTATTAGCTATTTTATTCTGCTTTGATGGGCGCGCGAGACTGGTCCAAAAAGTTTCTTCGTCTTCTGGTGCGCCCGTATTTCGGAGGTTGCGTGCTGCAGGAATACATTATGGCCCACTGGAGCGGATAGTAATAAGAGAACAGCAGGAGATAATAGGGCAAAGCTGCAGGGCGCTGCAGCAGACTGGAAGTACCGGTGGCGCCTGCGGGTGCCCCTGGGAACGGCCGGGGGCTTTTTGTAGCCGTCGTTGTACCGGGGTGGGGGCGGGGGTGGGGGGTTGGAGGGGCGCTACCGGTGCAACGCATCAGAGGCCTTAACACGAGCTTACGAACGTGTCCCTCTGGACCGGTAGTTGTTGCCCCGCACCAGCCTGCAGGGCTGCCAGCCCAGCCTGCCCCGCCTGCCCAGCCTGCCCCGCCCCACCGGCCGAGCAGCCGACGTGCCCGGCATGGCCGCAGAAGCCCAGCCGGCGACGCCTGCGCTGAATTTGAGGCTCGCGTTTAGCCGGCCGGACAGCTAACTAGGCTGGCAGCGCCTGTGGCTGTAATAGCAATACTGCGCGGACAAGGGGAGGTGTGTCGTGGGTGTGTAGCGCATGTGTGTGCCTGTGTGGGTGGGGTGTGCTGAAGGCACACTAAAGAGCCTGTGCGCCACACACACACACACACACACGCTCACGTACACACTAACAGGCGCACACGCACGAGAGCATCATCCGTCATAGTGTTTCGGACACTTTGCGGGCGACCCCCGCGCTGCCTGGGCCGTAACTCGCCGAGTACTTGCTGTGTCGCGTTCAGATACGACATTGTGTCTGTGTGAGTGTGTGAGTGTGCCATTCACAGAAGTACCGCTGCCGCGAGCTGCCGCGAGTGCCGCCACTCCAGCGATGAAGCGCGCAGCAACGTGAACCACGAGCGTTGGGCGAAAGAATTTCATCAAGGTATTGGCGTGCTTTACGGCGCTCGTATTTTCGGCACCGAGTGCATGATCCTGGCCGCATACCCACAGGAGGTACAGTACTCTCTTGAAAAACAACCGTCCCCGCTTCTCGCACTGTGTTCGGAAGGGTTTGCTTGTGTCGGTCATTGTTGGCATGGTGCCTTTTGACCCAGCCAGCCAGCCGAGCCAGCCAACCTCTGAGGTAGTTTGGTACAGTCAGTGTATTACCCTGCGGTGTCCGTCCGGGCGGGACGAGGCCGGGTTGCCGGGGTTAGGGGTGACAATGGGAGAATGGTGGCCGCCTCCGGGGCCGCCGCGGTGGACGCCGTGGTGGAGTCCATGGTGGCCGTGGTGGAGGCCGCGGTGGAGCCCGGCCGCCGCTCCGTCTCGCCGCCCGGAGGGTTTACCCGTCGCACACAAAAGCCGATTTCATCACGCGTCTAAATTGCCGCAGATGGCCACACTGGCGGCCTCGATGTACCGCGCGGTGCAGGCCGCAGAGCGACGGCAAAGCCAAGCAAGGCGGAGGAAGGACGCCCCGCCACGCCCCGCCCCGCCCCGCCCCGCCCCGCCCCGCCCCGCCACGCCCCGCCACACCGAGCCCCGCCGCCGCTCTCCAGTCCCACTTCCCACTCGTGACGGGGCAAAGTGCCTGGTGACGTCACGGGGCACGTTCCGTCGTTCCGGTCGCATGATCAATACGCTGTGGGAGGAAATGCACGGATCGGGCGAGACACTGCTGCGCCGCGCCGCCGCGCCTGGCGAGAAAAAAACGGGGAGAGAGAGAGAGAGAGAGAGAGAGAGAGAGAGAGAGAGAGAGGAGAGAGAGAGAGAGAGAGGAGAGGAGACGAGTCGCCGGATTTTCGCAGGAGATGACGAGACGAAACTGGTGGCGCGAGCGAGACATCTTTGTCCGGGCCACCGCGCCACCGCTACCGCTGCTGGTTCGACGCGGCTGGGCGCTTTTGCCCCAAGCGTGTCCCGGAACCCACCGCCCTGTGGCTCGGCTGGCTCGGCTCGGTCGCTCGGCTCGTCGCGGTCCTTGACTTCCGCTTGCTTTCCGTCGCATTCCGTCGTCATCTATCTTCGGTGACAGCAGTGCGACGGCGCGGCATGGAGGGAGGGCGACCTGTGTCGCGGTAATACCGGCCCAGATAACACGTGCGGCAAAAAGGGGCCCTCGCACGCGCGCACACTGGGAAAGGTCTCGCGACCGGTAGTGATCATTGCAGCGTTATTCGCACGGTGTAGCCGTCGGCAGCGCGGGCCACAACGGCGTGCTATTCGCAGTGCGGGCCGCAACGGCGAGCTCACTGGAAAACCAAACGTGGTCTAGACCGCAACACTGGCGTGGTCAAATTGGTGCCATTTCGGCCGGATCAGTTGGTGTGGTCCAGACTACGTTTGGCCACTTCGGTGTGGTCCAGACCATGTTTGGCCACGTTTGGTGTGCACGTTTGGTGTCGTTTTTTCACGCAATGACCACACCAAACGCACCAAACGTCGTCTAGACAGCACCAACTGATGCGGCCGCAATGGCACCCATTTGACCACACTAGTTGGGGTGGTCTAGACCACGTTTGGATTTTCAGTGCTATTCGCAGTGCGGGCTAGGGATGGTAAAATACCGGTATTTTATATTTTGGTATTTTAAATCGGTTTTAAACCGAATAAAAAACTGAAACATACTGGTATAAAACCGTAAAATACCAAGAAATTCAGAGTTCTCGGTTTAATACCGGGTTTAAAACGATATATTACTCTAAAATACCGACCAATAAAATACCGGAGCCATCCCTAGTGCGGGCCACAATGGCTCGCTATTCGCAGTGCGGGCCACAACGGCTTGCTATTCGCAGTGCGGGCTACAACGGCGTGCTACGCAGTGCGGGCCACAACGGCGTGCTATTCGCAGTGCGGGCTACAACGGCGTGCTACGCAGTGCGGGACACAACGGCGTGCTATTCGCAGTGCGGACCACAACGGCATGCTATTCGCAGCAGTGCGGGCGCGACGCGGGTAGTGGTCTTGGAATGAAATGTCCGCACCCGGAGTCAGCGAGTCGAGGACGGGGAGGAAGGTATTCGTGGAAATCATGCTGCAGCCCGCGGGAGTGCCCGGAGTGCCGGGAGTGCTGTGCCTGCCTGCCTGGTCCTCTCCGAGAGGGGAAGCCAGCAGGCTAGCAGGTCGCGTGCTGAGTCGGTGCCGAGGCAGATCTTATTTCTCTTTCTTTTACATTTATTTTCCCCTCTCTACCCTTTCAGCGTTTTTGTTTTTCTCTTGCCCTATCGCGTCCTGACACGTTCATCCATCGATGTCGCTCCCTGTTTCTCCGCCAGCCAGTTGGCAGGATATCTTCACTCCCCGACTTCCTCGACTGCTCTGCCGGCATATTCCAGCTTCCAGCGCGGGAACGAAATTCGGCCGGATGAAAAAGGCAGCGGTCGCGACCCCACACTCACTCTGGATGGATGTGTTGGCGGTTCCGCGGCGCCTTTCGCGCCACTGTTAATTGTGCAGTTCTTCACGCCCCTGCCATGGCCGGCCGCGGCCCCAGTCCTTCCCAGATAACTCGCGGGAATTACTCCCCGGGGCCGGGAAAGAGGTTTTTTACTCGAGGACGTTAATTGAGCGCAAGCACACCCCACCTCACTCGCACACACACACACACACACACACACACACACACACACACACACACACACACACACACACCCTTTCTCTTTGGACTGTAAAGCGCCGTAAAGCGTCCTTCACGGCCTGAAGTAATCCCCAGCATATTTTGATGCGCAGCAAGGCGTTGTACAAATTATACCCCCAAGGAGCTCTTTAGAGATTCCGCCTCCGAAACTTTGTCCGGCTCGGAGAGTGCCTCGCCACTGCGCCTGCTCGCGTGTGTGACGGGACGTACTGTTATTGCCCGCCCTAAAGCCTTGGCCGCGCGACTCTACGTGAAGCGAGGTGTGAGGTGAGTCTCGACGTGGCGCCGCGCACACTATAGCGCGCTAGCGGGGCGGAGGGCGCGGACCGGATCGCCGTGAGACTCGATGGCGGCGGAGAGGGTCGTTTAGATACGGCATGCCCTGGGCCGTCCTGGGCCGCCATGGGCTGCTCGATATGTTTGGGTATTGGGTCGCGCGCCGCCCGCCCGTCAACCCAACGGCCGCTCGCGTTGCTTCCCCCATCAGTCGGGCACCAATGATGGCCTTGTTTCGCTATCGGTTGGATCACGGGGCAATGCAGGTGTGCGCCGGAGGTCGCGGGAAAAAAAATGCGACGACCACATTTTGGACGATTTTGGACGTTGGAATTTTATGTACAAGTCCACTCGTGGAAGGCCTGGGCACAGTGGAGCAGTAGTTGATGCATCTTCGGTATAAGTCCGGCGCGGTGAAATTGTCATCGTTTGCTCCTCTCATCATCGCCGATGCGCAGCAGTGGCTCCAAACGAAAAATGACTGGGAGCGGGGCGCGGATGTGGGGCGGTTATTAATGATTCAAGCAATAAGCTTCGGGGCCGCAGCAGAGGCGCCATCGCGTTATGCGAGTCCATGGAGTCCCGGCCCGGCCGGCCCAATATTGATAACTTTGCCGGTTGTTCCCGACTTAGTGAATTAGAGAGCGTCCTTTGATGCTGGTAATGAGCGGGATAGAGCGATAGAGAGGAGGGGGAGGGGGTCTGCGTCCCTTTTCGTGTCGTAGTTTTGATCTTCCATTTCGGAGCGCCCTCTAATGAGTGCGAGGGAGACGGGCGCAACGCTCTGAATCGCCGTAACTGTCGGCCCGGCCGATGGCAGTTGTGCAGACGGACGATGCGACTCCGGCCGACTCCGCCGTGCCGCTTCGCTCGCGTCGCTCATTGATATGCGAGGCATTGGCCCGGCCGAGCCCTTGTGCGTAGTTCCCCTAATTGTCCCCGTGTTCCTAAATCCGCAGTCGCGGCGGTGCTTGCCAAAGGCTTGCCGCCAGTTGGTGGCGGTAGTTGTCGCCTCGCTTGTTACCCAATCGGATCGCTGTACTACACTGCCAGCGGCCGCCTGCTGTTTTGACCGGGAAAAGGCAGGGCAATACACAATATTTCCTGTTTTAACATGTGAATCAGGCTTACCTGTGAAAGATGAAAGACCTTTTGATGTTCACATATCTTTTTGTGAAAATACCGCAAATTGTTGGAAATATTGGTACTAGTGCGTCGGAGGAGCGAAGGATACACGCTCACACGCCGGTGCCGCGCGAAAAAAAATATTAGCGAGTGGAGATGCTGGGATTTGAACCCAGGACTTTCAGCATGCGAAGCAGACACTCTACCGCTGAGTTACATCCCCGCGCTTCACAGTCTGGCCTTGAGGCCGCCTTCTAAAGCGCGCTCGCTCGAATCGATGCAACGGGACTCCCGAGCGCCGAGCCGAGCGCGGCCGAACATGCCCGAGCGTGCATTAGTGCGCTTCGGGTGGCTCGGCAGTGGCTTGGCTGGCGGCGCGGGTTCGGTCGCGTGTCAACGGGGCGAGGGGAGGTTTGATGAAACTTTGTTGTGCATGGTCAGAGCGGATAAACTGCATGCATTGACACGTGAATGGAGGACTCACTTATTTGTAACAGTCATGTTATTGGTGTTCCAAAACGCGAAGCGCGGAACTGCGATGCAATTGGGCGGGAGGCGCGCATGTTATTCCAGCGAAACGCACTCAATTCTGCTGGAACTGTAGCGCATTCATATCAAAACAATACGCGCTCAAAGAGAATCATCAGCACCTGCATAAGTGGGTCCAAACTGAACCATCAAACAGCAGCCTAAAGCTACCGCGCAGAGAAACAAAAGTTAATACAAATGAAACTTGTCCCAGTCAGCGGTTTTGAAAAGTAACTCATTATCCTTTTCTGTTTGTGTTATTTAATTTGCGGATGTAATTGTCTTTCCATTGTGGGATCGTGGTGCGAAAGATGAGGGGCAAAACAAAATATAAACGAGGGAGACACCTGTTTGGTCTTTGTTTACGCGAGAACACAGTCTGCTCATTTCCCGCCGTTCTTACCATTTTATTCGTTTCCGCCTCGTCGAGGTTCTTCCCGGAAATTAAAATCCCCCTCCCCCCTTGCTGCAGAAACCCACCCTCTCCTCGCCCCATGAATGAACTAATTGCCGTTCCCTTGGCAAATATATCTTTCAGTATCAGCGTGACGAAGATGGCGCGGCGTCTACCGACCGACAAAGAGTTTCTTGGTAAACTTCTCACGAAAAGGCTGCCCGTATTGTTTGGAAAGGCGATAAAATATTCGTGGCCTGGCGGCCGACTGGCCGGCTGAGTGGCAGCTCGCATTCGATTAATCAGTCTGTAGGCTCAGAGAGTGCCATTTGGAACGCAAGTTGGTGGTCATTATCGCTGGGTTGGCTTGGACTTTGGAAGACCGGACTCGCTCTGTCTCACTCAGCGGCCAGAATCGCCATCGGAAATGAGCACACCGTCCTTCTTCCACGCGGCGTCCGGCAGCAGGGCCGCGTCCAAGTCGAAGTGCCCCATTTGTCCGTCCTCGCGCGGGCGGGGTGTACGGAGGCTGCAGACGAACCTCTTGCCTTGGTTGCATAGTCCTGCCACAAAAACAAGCAAAACTTCCCACGATGCACCGATTTTGAAGGGTTTGCCAACCTCAGCCAGCCGACTAGGAAACTTACCGACAGTGAAAGCCAACCTCAGCATTCCCACCACGCAATATCCTGGATTCACTGACGATAGCGAGGACGATAGGTTGCCTTGTAGGCAGGCTGATGTTGACAACCCTTTCAACTGCTTCATCTAAGGAATTTTGCCTGCTTACTGTGGCAGCATTGCTTGACTGCTTATGCGCGGCGAGACAGCAAGACGCTCGGTCGGCCGCACCGCCCATCTTGCTTGTTCCAGTTGCAGAAGGACTCGGGCAAGGCGGCGGGGCGTGGCGGGGCGTGGCGGGGCGTGGCGTGGCGGGGCGGGGCGTTGCTGCTAGCGCTAATGGATGTCATTTGCATAGAATAACGTCGGCTGCAGCCCGGCCCGGCCTGGCCCGGCCCAGCCCCGCCGGCTGCGGGGGAATTTCTCGGCGAATTGGGCGGCCAGTAAGAAGATTAGCACGCCGTGGGCGTAATGGCGCTGTTTTCGGCACGGTGATGATGGGCTGGACGCGGGCCCATCGCGTGAAAAAAACAAAAACACTCTGTTGTGGTTTGCTCCGGTGGCACCTGCTAACTATGTTTTGTTTCTGTTTCAGGTGAGTTGTTGCGGTCGACTGACGTTTCTCTCACTGACCAAGAACGAAACGCACAGGGAAAATCGTATGTATGTAGCTTTTCTGTCGTCTATTCTCTTTCCTGGAACTGTGTGCTCTCGTTGGAACCGGCTTTCATTCTACTGCCCACACAATCACTGATCTGAGAGGTGAAATTCTCTTTGACGTTTTTGCTCCGCTCGGCGGGCAGAACCACCACGGTCGCTGGCGTGGCCTGGCGTGGCCCTGGCGTGGACCACCGCAGCGGCCAGCTCCCGGCGGAGTGCATGTCGTCCCTCCACCCCCCCCCCCTCTTTTCTCTCTGCGTTTGGCTTTGCTTTTTCACTATCGAAGCGTGAGCTGATAGCAGAGCTGATCACGCCTTTTTTCCCGCCCCCATTCTTTGCTCCCGCCCGTTTGCGGGTCATCGCGGACCTTCCCTCCACGTTGCGGGCCCTGCGAGGCCCTGCGGGGGACGGGGCCTAATGCGGTGCATTATCATTTATGGCCGACCCCTCGGCATCCATCAAACCTCGGCGGCGTTTCCTTTCGGGCCCTTTTCACCCTCTACGCCGCGTATACCGTGAACGCCGTGCTGCGGCGAGCCGCGGCCCTTCAGCGCCCCTTCAGGCCCTTCAGGGGCGGCAGGGCGGGGCGGGGCGGGGCAGGCCGACGCAGGGCCACACTAAACCCCCTTATACGATCGCGGAGCCCGGAGCCCGGCGCAGCCCCACAAGGAGGCTTGCTTGGGCTGGCCTGGCGCGGCCCGGCGTGGCGGCGTGGCCCCGCCCGGCCCCGGCCGCAACAGGTAGCACATTATTGGGAAGCGTTTTGGTCGGCAGCGCACCCCGCCTAGCCTCCGCCGCGCCTAGCCTCGCCGCGGGGGTGATCGCGGTGGATTTGCCAAGGAAAATGAGAATGCGTAGCCGAGTTTACGATAAGTGGGTCTTGTACGTAATGTATAAACGGCTCGGCGTCCTACTAAGCCCAGATAAACGCTCGTGTTCCACTTTCCTAAGGTATAAATCGTTTTGCTGCTGCATTCTGCGTGCTGAAGTATGTCTGGTGGAAGTTGGAACGCCCCATGCAGACGCTCAGCTTGAGAAAAACTCGTGAAATTTTATAGGACCAAACCAAACATCTTACTTTAATTTGAAAAGAAATTGTTTGCTGTTTAATGTTTGCTCTTGGGATTAAAACATTATCTCTGCACTCCCATGATAGAGTGGTGTTGAGACGATATCATGGCAGGCTTCGCTGGGATCTGACTTGGATCGGCGGGCACCGGGGACAGCCAGGGGGGCGGGCAGGGTCATCCCTCGATGGGGGCAGGCACGGCTGGCTCAGGCTGGGCCCCACCGAGCCTGACGCAAAGGGAAAGGGGGAGGGAAAGAAAGAGAGAAATGACTTTTGAAAAATAATTGTCTCCATTGAAGCGGGCCACTGGATGTGACGGGAACAATCTGACGCTGTTACGTGGCTTGTGCACGCCCCTTTCCGAACCACTGGGCCCGCCAGGCACAGTGGGCCAGAAGACCAGTGGAGGCGGACAGATCTCTAGACGCGTTTTGAGCTCCAGAGTCCCTAAACGGGACTCGAACCGAACGTGTGACCGCACCAATGGATTGCTCTCCGAACGAGGAATCCATTGGTGGGGTCACACGTTCGGTTCGAGTCCTGCCTAGCGACTCTGGAGCTCAAAACGCGTCTAGAGTTTTGGCCGCCTCCACCGGTCTTCTGGCCCACTGTGCCAGGCCCGCCAGACCCGCCGCGCTTGGGAGAACGGCGGAACGGCAGAACGGCCGCGGCAGGCCGACTTTGTGACATACTGGGGCAGGCCGGGCGGGCTAGGCCGGGCCGCGCAGGGCAGGGGGAGGGGCAGTCCCCGCATGGCGTTCATTTGAATTGCAGGGCGTAATGAAAATGGACGGCGACTGCTGCGCTTTACCATCCACCTCTCTCCCTCCCTCTCTGTCCCCCCGCCGCGCGCTAGCGTGCGTCTCGCTTCCTCCCGGCGCCGAGGGGCCCCGAGGGGCTCAGTGCCTTACCTCCACCGTCACGTTTGAACGTCCACCACTGCAGTGCCGCGCCGCTGCGCTGCATCAGGGACAAATGGGATTAGCAGCCAGTGCAGTGGCTGCGCCAGCGCAGCCTCGGCAACCCGGAGCGCCCCGTCCTCGGTGCGGATCCCGGCGCCTTCTAATTTTTGGAGCTCTCGCTGAAAATGAGGCTTTGGGTCTTTTGGGGCTTCGCGCTTCGCGGCGCGCGGCCCGACGCCTCGACCTCGCGCCTCGCCTGTCGAAGGCTTGGCCCGGCTTGGCCCGGCTTGGCCCGGCTTGGCTTGGCAGCGAGGGACAGCCCAATTCTGGGGGGCCTCAGTGGTATATAGCATTATTCCTCGGAGCGGGAGGAGGGAATAAAGGGTAACGGAAATAAAGGAAAAGTGGAGGGAAAAAAAAAAGCGGAGGGAAATGGCGCGGGCTGGTGCCTTCCAGCCTCCTTGGCGTGCGCTAGCGTCGCTAGCGTCGCTGTAGCGTGTGCGGCTGTATCGGATCCCAGCGCGCCGCCGCCCTGGCCGCTCTCTCTCTCTCTCCCTCCCTCTCTCTCTCTCTCTCTCTCTCTCTCTCTCTCTCTCTCTCTCTCTCTCTCGTGCACCGTCCGTCTGTCTGCCCGTCCATCCGACTGTCTTCCGAAAAGATTCCCGTGGCCCTGACTGATGTGTGATCCAAGTTGTGGGCGGGGCGAGGGCGAGGCGTTAAGATGTTTATGAAGACGGATCTGGGGACTCTCGGCCGCCCCCTCCCCCTCCCCTTCCGCGCCACCCTCGGGCGGGTCAGCAAAGTTGCGGCAAATCTTGGGGCCGGGCCGGGAAGGGGGAGCATAATGTAAGGGATGTCCTCGCCGCGTGAGAGAGTTCATCGTCGCAGCATTACGGCGTGTACACTGTACCGCCACCAGCAGGGCTGCTGCAGGCTGCCGGGTCCTGCAGGTCTCGCGCCGCCCGGATTATGGTTTCGGTTCCGCCGTCTGGAGACCAGCTTGCAGCTTGTTCTTGTTTCCGCCCGGAGTCTGTTTAACTCGTTTTTAGTGGTGAGTTGTTTCTTTCTCTTCAGCAGAGCTTGCTCAGTAGCCGCCGCCGTTCAGGTCGCGGGAAAAACCAAAGACAACTGTTTTGCTCCACTTCGAGTTCGAGTCGCGACGTACACTGCCTCCCCGGTGTCGTTGGCGATGCGGCGCTCCGCTCGGTCTGGCCTGGCTGGTTTGCGATCGGGGATAAATCAAAGCAAGTGGGGGGGGGGACGAATGGGAACCGCCAAGCCGACCGGCCAGCCCCGCCCAGCCCGTGGACCGGTCCGGGAAGGTGACAGATGAGGCTCCCCTGGGGCCGGGGCTAGCCGGGGCGGGGCGGGGCGGGGCGGGGCAGGCTGAGCCGGCTTGTAGCGAGACGTGTACCGCAAGCGTCCCCAAGGTGCCCCGGCCCGCCGTAATGGCTGCCCCCCGCGGGGCACGCGGGCAAGCGGGCCGCCAGGGCGGGGGCGGACTTGGCCTCCGCCAGGTTGACGAGCGCGCGGGGACCGCGAGACGGGCTTGGCTTCGGCTCGGCCGCGACAATCGCTCGGCGTGCACCACTTCTTTCCCCGAGACAAGTTGTCTTTTCATTCCGCGCTTAATCTTGTTACGGAGACGCGGCCTGGCGGGGGGGCACTCGCCGGTCCGCCCACACTCCGATATCGTGACGTCATCATGACGCCATCGCGACGAAAAAATGATGATGACGACAGAGTCGGGAGAAGGCTGGTCGCGACGCTCGGGGGGTGAATGGTGTGCTTCTGTCAGGAAAACTGATGGAATTGTTCCGGCTGATCGGCCAGGCAAAAGTGCGATGGCGGGGCCTGGCTGCGCGCTGCGGGGCTGCGGGGGCTGCGGGGCGAAACCCGACTCTGTGACGGCAGCTTATTTTGCAACGAAACACACAGTCACGGCCGACAGCCCCGCGTTGCGAAGCGAAGCGCGAAGCACAGCGCAGCCGAAACTCCCTGCAACTCTACACTACACACCCCCGGGCACGTGCTTTGCTCGCTTCGCCTCGGTGATGCCGCTCCGGCTGGCTGGCTGTTGGCTGGCTGTTGGCTGGCTGGCTGTTGGCTGGCTGGCTGTTGGCTGGCTGGCTGTTGGCTGGCTGGCTGTTGGCTGGCTGGCTGTTGGCTGGCTGGTTGGCCCGTCCGCCATAATTGTGTGCCACGGGTTGCATTGGACGGAATACTGCTGACTGCTACCCTGCGCGAAGGGAGAGGCGGCACGGTACCCTGTGCCCCCGCCTTACTCCCACCCTACCCCCGCGCGGCCCGATCCTCTTAACGAATCATGAATTCTCATCCCTCGGCTCTGCTGCTACTGCTGCTGCACCCGAGAGTAGCACAGCGCGCTGCCTGGCTGCTCTCCAATCTGGGCGCACGTAATTTGTAAATACCGTTACTCCGTGGGAGTCGGTACGCAGGGGCGCCGCAGGGTGCAAAGAGGGGGGGGGGGAGTGTCCGACCAGCCCGCCGAAAGCGTCCGAGATTAGATGGAAGAAGGCGCTGCTCCTTTGAGCGGCCCGCGGGATATTAGAGCAGGTACGGCCCGCGCCAAAAGGGCCAGAAGGGAAGCAGCCGGAGACGCTGCCGCGCGTCTTGGCCGAGGTCTTGGCGGTGTCGCTGCCATGCGGTGGCGGGGCGGCGCTAGTCGAGGACAGTTTGCCTCGCCGGACCCGGCTACGTGGAACCCGGCGCCTCCAGCCAGGGAGCAACGAAGCAGGGGGTGGGCAAATACGGAACCCGAGCCCGGCAGGCCAGGCCAGCCCGGCCAGCCCTGAAGGAGCCGTCCCAGTTAGAGTACTTAGGCGCCGTCCCTCGCAAAGAAGGTGCCGGGCAGGGACGTCCTCGGCCAAGCCCTCGCCCAAGCCCTCGCGCAAGCCCTCGGCCAAGATGCAGGCTGGGGAAGTGCAGCAGGAGCGCTGCCGGGCTGAGTCCTCCTGAGTGCTCCCCGGACTGGAAACATCGACTTTCAGAAACTCGCTTCTAAAACGAACAACCCGCACTGCAAGAAAAAGTGTGGATAGTACAACAAAAGTACAACAGAAACTGTACAATAAAAGTACAACAGGAATTGTAGAAAGTAAGACGAGAATTGTACAAACCATAACGAGCCCTGGACTGGACAGCACTCCTCATGCCGGTTCCATTGTACTTTGTATAACAATTGTTGTACTTGAAAAGTACACTGAATTCCTGATAAAAAATTTGCCAGAAATTTGTGTACTTTTGTTGTGGTTATTTCCTGCAGTGCGGTGCATGCCTCACGATTCGCGAAATTGTGGTGCCGGCTGATTCGAGACACTACGTGTGGGGTGGGGTTGGGTTTATGGCGGGGACGTCCTTCATTGATGGCGACCGTGGAGCGCTCTCCCCACTCGTTACTTATTTGTGTTTTAATTGTCTGCAGAGGAGGAGCTCGACGAGCTCAACATACACGCGGTGCGCTACCGGCCGGAGGAGTTGGCCAAACTGACGAGGACCACCAAGTTCACCCGCAAGGAGATCCAGCTCATCTACCGGGGCTTCAAGCAGGTAAGCTTCCCTCTGAATAGTTGATCGATTGGCGCGCCCTGCTGCGAGGGCTGCGAGCGCGGCCCCAACTCCGGTAACACCGCCTGTCGTTTTGCAGGAGTGTCCGACCGGGATGGTGGACGAGGACTCCTTCAAACACATCTTCTCGCAGTTTTTTCCGCAAGGAGGTAAGGAATTCGTTGCGTATTTCGTGTTCTTTGTTTGTTTGGATCGATGAAGCCTATCGTGGATGTTTTGGTTTATCAGAAAAGAGGAGGGGGAGGGAGGTTCGGCGCGGTTCGACAGGGACCCGATCCCGCTGGTACGCCTTGTTCGTGTTGGTTTTCGTCCGTTAGTACATCGGTTCGTCGTCCCGCGCCGGCCTGTGTCCGCAAGATACCCTACACCCTGCTCGCCCCGCACCCTCTATACCGGCCGGAGGCTGTTTGTGTTTGCGCTGCCCCTCCTCGCACGCCTTGGAGCCCCGCCCGCCCTTCGCCCTTCGGCAGGCGGCGGCCCTCCAAATCCGCGGTGCGCGCCGAAGGGCCGGTGGCCGAAGGGCGAAGGCGGCGCCGCGGACGCCCTATCTGCCGGCCACTTGCTCCGCCTGCTTCGCCTGCTTGCTGGGCGCCACCCGAGGCGGGATCACGTGGTGCGCCGCAATTTTAAGCCGCTTTGCCCCCCACTTCCCCCACCCTTCCCCGGCCAATCCCGCCGCCCCGCCTCGGCGCCAAACCCCTTTCTGCTTGTTGTGCTTCTGCTTGTCTTTCGGAGTGTGTGCTGGCGGTGCTGGCGGCGCGCGGCTGTCGTGGAGGTGCGTCAGGGAAAGGGACAAGTCGCTGCTCCGTCTGGCACGGCGCGCCCCCGCCGCACTCAGGGCCGCGTAACCGCGTCGGATGTTGGATTCCGCCTCGCGGTGCGGGCTGGGGCTTGGGGCTGGCAGCAGACTCCTCCGTTCGGTCGCTGGGAAGCGCCCGGCGGGTAGGCAGCGCGGATGCAGCCGGGGCGGCGGGACGGCATAGCTCCACGGCGGCGGCCCGCCGCAGCATCGCGCAGCGATCCTAACGACCGGAGCGTTAAAAGCGGCGCTATGCATGCGCGAGGGGCAACTCTTAAAAGGTGACTCCGCCGCCATGAATCACGGGAATCCGCGAGCGAGCATGGCGCGGCGGAAATCTCGAGTGGCGTCGAGTTTATGGGCGTGGACTGCCGCGCGCCCTGAAAGGGAGGGGCAGTCCGGTGCCTGGAGACGACGGCCTGACGGCCTGACGGCCCGCGAAGACGTGACGGCGCGCGGCGCGTCCATTTCCAGGCTGCTTGCGATGCTCCTCCACCCCGTAATGACCCCCATCACCCTCGCCGCCGCCGTCGGCGCGGTCCTGGCCGCCCTGGCGCCCTGGTCACCTGCCTCTCCCTAATGGTCGCCGCCGTGACTGAGGGCGCCGCATTGCCGCGCGGAGCGGTGCTTCGCAGTGCTTCGCGGTGAGGCCCCCGCCGCCCCCGCTAGCACGGCCAGGCACGGCCAGGCACGCAACAGTGCGCCGCCATTGAACCGCGGCAGCGCAGCGCAGCATAGTTCCCCGGGGACGAAATGGACCGCGGAATGGAGGCCGCCCCGCCCCGCCCTTCTCACTGCTGCTGCTGCTCCTACTCCAGGGGTATGTTTACCTTGCAGACGACACGCCGAGGCTGCCGCGCGCCCCGCGCCATGTGCACAGTGCAGGGCCGTGGCTCAAAGCGCGCTCGTTAGAAGTTCGGCGCGGAAGAGAGGACGGCACGGGGCGCGCGCGGGAGTTGGGTTGAGTTGGTTTGCGGAAAGGGGAGGGGGAGGGGGAGACGGCCCAGCCGGTGATGGTTTGAACACCTCTCGGATCCGCATGCGAAATTGATGACGTCCCTTCATCAGGCCGGGCGGGCTGCCTGCCAGTCGGGCTGCCGGGCCGCGTCGCACAAAGGATTCAGTGGCATAAGCACTTGAGGCGCTAGGGTCCTCATTACCGTGCCGGAGTCCCACACCACGGCATGCATCGGGACGCGCGGGGCAGCATTCGTCATATGGTGCTGAGCCTCCCTAGCTTCCCTAGCCTCCCTCAACCCCGCCGCCAGGCAGACAGGCAGGCAGGCAGGCAGGCAGGCAGGCAGGCAGGCAGGCAGGCAGGCAGGCAGGCAGGCAGGCAGGCAGGCAGGCAGGCTGGCAGGCAGGCAGGCAGGCAGGCAGGCAGGCAGGCAGGCAGGCAGGCAGGCAGGCAGGCAGGCAGGCAGGCAGGCAGGCTGGCAGGCAGGCAGGCAGGCAGGCAGGCAGGCAGGCAGGCAGGCAGGCAGGCATGGCAGGCAGGCAGGCATGGCAGGCAGGCAGGCAGGCTGGCAGGCAGGCAGGCAGGCAGGCAGGCAGGCAGGAGGCAGGCAGGCAGGCAGGCAGGCAGGCTGGCAGCCCGTCGCCCTTCTTCACGGGCCGCACCGCACGCGCGCGCCGCGCGCAAAGCAAGCAGCGCTCGCTACGTGTTCCCAAAGCTGTCCCGCCCGAAACGATAATCCCGCCGCGCAATTTGGTGCCGTGTGGGGCACAGTGTGGGACACCGTGAACACTGGAGCCGGCGGCCGCGTGGGAGGACGCGGGACGTGACGCGCGCGTCGCCGGCGGGGCAGACGGGCAGGCAGCCAGCCGGGCGGCCAGGGCGGCGTGCGGGACGCTAGTGGCCTGCGGCGAGGCTAGCGACGGTCGGGACGTGGCTGGTTATATCATATCCTATTCTGTCGGGGAAAATTGGATGGCTGCAGTGGAAGAGAAAAGCAGGCGAGCAGGCGAGGGCTGCCTCTGGCTGGGTGTTCCGAGACTCCGAGCACGGCGCGGCGCGCACGGTGTCAAAGCGGCAGCGTCCTTGTCTCGCCGTCGGCGTGCCGTCGCGTCGGCCCAGCCCGGCCCGGCCCTTGTCCCTGTCATTCGGCTCAACGGATTGCTTCGGCAGGGTGAGTGGGCGAGGCTCGTAAGGCAGTGTGGGAGACCCCGGCCGTCCCGGCCGTCCCAGCGTTGTGACAGGAGCACGGCGCGTGTCAGAGTGTCACTGCATATCGCCGAGCACCCTTCGTCGCCCTCCGTCGCACTCCCTAGGCCAGCCAGGCCACTGCCGCCATGGAGGTCCGCGCCCCGCGCGGGGCGGGTGCCCGTCCAAAGTCGAAAGTCGGCGGCGACTAAATTATTGCTGGCGGGGGCTCAAAGTGTTCCAGCCAGAATGAGGCGGCGGTGCGGCGGCGGCCAGGCAGCGCGGCGATGAAGAGCTGAAGAGCGCCTCGGCCTGGCACGATGAAGAACGGAGGCGGCTGAAGAGTGGGGCGGGGCGGGGGCAGGCGGTCGCGTGCGCGGGGGGCGGACGGACGGGCGGACCTCGCCTTGGCTCCTCCAGCCTGCTTCAGCCCCGGACCGGCCGGGCCCCGGATTCAGCGACTACTTTGTGAATTTATTACGCAGCCCGCCCGGCCGCGTCTAACAAGGGGGGCATGGAGGAGAGGAGCTGCTGTGCCGAGGGATTTGATTTTTGCCGCGTCGCCGGTCTGGGAGTCTGGTCTCGGGGTGCGGGTGCGGAGGGCGCACCACGGCGTCTTGTTATTTTGCCCACTTTTTGATTTTTCAGGTTCATAAACGGTCACATAAGGAGCTAATATGGGTTCACCTGTTGTTTATGCTTACTGGTACTCGAGGTCCCAAAACAAATTTTCGTTGAAATCGGGGTGCCCTCACCGAGGAATCTCCCTTGCCCTAGTCAGGCTAGCCCGTGGGGCGCGGTGTTCAAGAGGTGGGCGGGCGGGCCTGGAAGATGGGCCGGCCGCGACTGGAGTCCTCGCGGCGCGGGTGGCTTGACTTGCCCACCAGCCCCCCGCCCCACTGCCCGGCCCATCGCGGCCCCAGTCGGCCCGACGCCGAGGCCCGCTCTGCGAGCCGCTCTGGCACTGCTGGCAGGCGTTAAAAGGGAGGTAGGGAAGGGAGCCATAACGAAGTGTTGACGAAGGGGAGCAGCGAGGTTTGTGCTGACACGGTGGTCGAGGGCCTGGAGGCCTGGAGCTGGAGGCCCCGGAACGCGAACGCGGCATTAGTGAAGGGAGTGGAGGGACGGCTGGGCCGGCCGGGCCGGGCCCCTGCTTTGGCGTCATCCATTAATTACTTGAGAAAATCCTCTCGGTTCTCGTCTTTTCTCGTCTTTTATTCCCAACTTTAATTTCCGCCTCAGTGGTGGATCATGGGGCTATCAAGGGCCGGGCCGGGCCGAGGGATGTAATCATGGCACTCCGCCGTGTTGGCGGTTGTCTTTGTGTCACGCCCGTCAATAAGCTCTTTAAAAAGAAATAAATGTTGTTTTTGTTGCAGATGCTAGTCAGTATGCCCACTACGTTTTTAACACCATCAAACACAACCACACGGGGAAAATCAGCTTCGAGGTGAGTTGGCCCAGATTTCTTTTAAATCATATCTTTGTTGGTACATAACACAGAAGGCGCTAAAGAAATATAAAGCCATGCTTCGAAAGTTGTGAACTGGAAATACATGCTCTTTTGGTTGCTTCCACAGGACTTCCTGGGCATCCTATCCAAGGTGTCCCGGGGCTCGGTGCAGGAGAAGCTGCAGTGGATCTTCGGACTGTACGACCAGAACGGCGACGGGCTGGTGACCAAGACCGAGATGCTGGAGGTGGTGTCGTCTATCTACGACATGCTGGGCCGCAACACCACGCCCATGGTGGTGGAGAACACCGCCAAGGACCACGTGGAGAGGATATTCCACGTAAGAGCGACAACTGCTTAACGTGGGCGGGGCATCCGCCTCTGGTACACTGGATTCGCTGACGTTGTTGGCTTGCATTGCAGCTCATCGACACCAACCAGGACGGCGTGGTGACCATCGACGAGCTGGTCGAGTGGTGCTCGCGAGACGAGCAGATCCTGCAGTCGCTGGAGACGCTGGACACGGTGCTGTGAGACAGGGAGGCTGGAGCAGGCTGGAGGCGGACCAGGGCTGAACCCGCGCTGCCAGGCGCCGCTTGCGTGTCGTCACCGTCGAGAGGCGAGTGTCGATACCCCGCGCTGCCCTTCCCTCCCAGCGCCGCTGCGCCGAGACCCCGCGCGCCGCGCCGCCGATACCCCGTGCCTCGACGCGCGCCGTCTCTGCAGTGCCCGGGCCCCGGACTTGGCTCAGCTCTCCCGTCTCTAGGCTCAGCTCTCCAAACGCGCAGTAAACCGCCAAAGAAAGAAATGTTCGATCAGCGTGGCCTGACTTGCTAAATTAGAATCGGTTTATCTATTCTAGTATACACATAATTTTTTATTTTTGGTTTCCTCATTCTACTTTGTAAGCATTGTAGGATAGACGTGATCAGCCCTTTTTGCCTTTTGTCTCTTAAGTTTAGTTCTAATAGTTCATGGATTAGTTCTGACAATTATTTTTAATGTATGGCACACTTTTGGTCTGTCTTATGCTAACCTTCAGGTTGCAAGGTCTTAAGGTGTTATATTATTTTTTATTAAAGATTCAAGTGTGTCTTGGTCTTGTAATACCTTCGTATCGAATTGTGATAGAGCTGTTTTTCCTTGTTTCACTTTTATGAATATTAAATGTAGGAAATATCTCTTGTAGCTCATATGTCTTTCATTGTTTGTCTTCTTTATTTTGTAGAAATATTCCTTTCTTGTGTCGTCAAAGTGTTTTTCACGGCGTTTGAAAGATTGTTGCAGTTGGGACCAAAGGCAAGCGTCAACTGCCATATGGTGGTTTGCTACGTGTGAAAAATTGGGAAGTTTCACTACTTAAAATATTTGGACATAGGACAATGTTCAGAAAATCTACAATGTTTCAAACGGTTTGATTCGAGAGAAATGAAGGTTTTGCCCACTTTTGGTTTTTGACCCGTAGGTTCTGTTATACCGTGAAGCCAAAATAAACCTCTGCAGTAAAGTAGAAAAGGGTTAACACATAAATCATATGCAGCATTTACTCTTTTTCAAAACAATTTCTTTTACTGTTGCTTGAGGAACAACAGCAGTTTGTCAGCAATATGTGCCTTGTCCCTTATCCTCTAATTTATTAATCTTTTCTTTGTCTAACAAGCTGAGAGTTGTGTTGAGTGATGAATTTTGTGTTTCAAATAATGCCATTCAAGACTTTGGTTAGTGAGAAAAGTATTTGTTTAGTTTAAATTTTCTGTTTCTTTTTATAGAAAAAGAATGCGATAGTTCACACTCTTTGTACTTGCACATTGTATTTAGTTCCACACATCAAAAAGTGTGCACCTATTTTCCTAGTTGCTGTACATAAAAATATAATACAAATTGACATCTTGAAACCAAAGATCTACCACAATTGCTTTGTGTCCTTGTTCCAAACCTCTCTTAATTCAGGGTGAACCTACCAGCTCTGTGCTATTTGATGTAGATTGGTCAATAGTGCTTCAGCTTTTGACTTGTTCACTAACAAGTTGCTTTTGCCAACTCTCATTTTAATAGTTATAAGCATGTTCTATAAAACTTATTTTACTTTATATGTAATATAATTCTTCATTTATCTTTGAGTCAATAAACTAGGTTTGTGATTTGTAAATTTTGCAGAGGGAACGGAACGAACATGTCTAGCATTTTGTATTACGTTGCAAAAAAGTAGCAACTTTGTAACTGCTAGGAGTTGCCTCAATCTATACAAAACCTGCAAAGAACGAATTTGCAAGGAGATGGTTTCAAAAAAAAGATGGAATTGAAATTCAAACTTAATGTTGTGAAAAGGCCCTGCTCTTCTCTAAGGCTATCCACTCCTATTCCAACTTAACCGATATATTAAATGCCAAGTATTCTTCACTCGGTCCTTTTGCACTCAGATGTTACTACCCTGTAGTCGTGGTCAATATTTTCTAGTGGAGAGCTGATCATTCCTCCTAGCTTAAGTATTTCTGAGAAAATGCATGCTTCCCCCTAAAGGAAGGAAGGACCAAAGAGTTGTGAAACGAGCATGGGTGAGTCTCTTTACTTATAAATACTAAGCTCGTCATGCATATTGTGATTTTCCACGTCGGCTGACTGCAAGCCGCCTTTGGTAGTCTTACCTCAATGCAAAATGCATTTGTAATATTGTTAATTACTTGTATATACTAGTAGTATTTTTGCCTTGGCCATTCAAAATGTTCTCCATATCGCTGGAGTGCACTTGTTACATTGTTGTAATGTTAAGATAAAAATTGAATGTTAAAATAAATATACCTTCAAAACTTTTGTATTTCCTTATTATAGATTTTTGAGCAAAGCTATAGAGCAAAATTGTAAGAAATCCTATCCTGTTATGTATCACATCATATTTGTTACCTCCCACTCTCAAGCTAAAGTGTTTGGAAGCTGCTCTGGAAGCAAACAGTTAAAGTTAATGTAAATTTTCTCTCATTGAAGTGATTATGTATCTCATATAGAAACGAAATAATTCTTTGTGAGCATCACAATTGGTTTACAGAACAATAAAATGGCATGAGAACTTCATTTAGTCATCCTCTTGACCAATCAAAGCAACTGCATAGCAAACCAAAACCTCCATGCTGCCTTATGCCAACTCAGCGGGCACCGATAGCGTGGCGGGGCTATGGTACGCTGGGTGTCGCTCCTCTCTTCGCCAACGACCATACCACGCTGGGTCCACCGGTTCCTTCCGCACACCGAAGTTAAGCAGCGTTGGGTGCGGTCAGTACTTAGATGGGTGACCGCTTGGGAACACCGCATGCCGTTGGCATAATTTTTTGCCGGGGACCTAGTGGCGCTCCTTGAACGCCGTGGAGGTAGGCAACCTATTCGTCACCGACCGCGCGTTGCGCGCCTTAAGAGCGCCGCGCGTTGCCCCTACCCCGCCAACGACCATACCACGCTGGGTCCACCGGTTCCCTTCCGCACACCGAAGTTAAGCAGCGTTGGGTGCGGTCAGTACTTAGATGGGTGACCGCTTGGGAACACCGCATGCCGTTGGCATCACTTTTTGCGGGGGAATGACCGGCGTGTCGTGCGTGTGGTTTACCTCTCGGGCGCTTCGCCGCGGCGCGTTTTCTTTATTGCGTAATTGCGCTGCAGCTCCCCGGCGGCCGAGGCTGCGGATAATTGGCGGTTTTTTGCGCACTGCGATGCGGGTCCGGCGCGCCGTGTGTAGGCCTTCGGTCCCGCCCCGCCCGCCGGCCCCGCCGCCGCGCTGCAGCGGCAGGTCTGGACGCGCAGGCGGCCGTTCTGGGAAGCCAAGGGCCTGCAGCCCACAGGGCCCAAAGGGCAGAGGCATGGGCTTAGGGCTCAGGGGTGGCGGCCGGAATAATGTCCCTACAAGTTGCGGCCTGTCGGCCTGTCGGCTGTCTGCTCTTCGCGGTTTCGCCTTTCGCCCTTCCAAGTGGCGCGTCTTTGGCGGGCCGCCTGCCCCTCGCCGCCCCCGCCGCCGGGAATGCAAGCCATCTCCGGTGCAGCACAATGGCATGCGCCGCCGCCAACCGACACCGGCCGCACCGCGAGCGCCAATCCCATCTCCCTTCTTCGTTCGTCGTTTTCTGGAAGGGTTACATGCCTCTTTTGCCAATCGGCGGCCTTTTGCGTTTTGCCTTTTTTTGCACTGACGCACTTCTCGCAGCTCGTTGAATCATCGCGTTCAGCGTCCGTCCGCCAGGTAGGGCCGGTAGGGCCCAGGCCATTCCGAAGAACAGTGCCGTCGCCGGCCTCTCTCACACTTCCCGCACGCAGAGCCTTGTTCGGAATCAGCATGCCGTGCAGGGCAGCGCAGCAGTCTGCCTGAGACGCCCCTCTCATCGCGCACCCTTCCATGGAAACTGCGGCACCAACCTACATTGTTTGGTTTTCCAAACGAAACAGGAAACGCCCGAGACGCGTAGCGCGGCGTACAGTCGCGACAAAATGAATGAAAAGCCCTAATCTGATCCAAATTGGCCGATGAGTGGGCGATGACTTGGCGGTGGCCGCCCACCCCTGAGCGTGGCGCCGTGCTCGGCGTGCTCGGCGTGCCCTGTGCGTCAGCCTCCCTCCCTTATCGCGCGAAATCGCGCCATCACGCCGGTGGCTTCCTGCCGCCGCGGCGTTGCGCGTTCGCGGAAGGAACTCGGACTGCGCAGATCGGCATTGCCTGCATGGCTCTTCCCGTTACGTTTTCCCGCGGTTTCCGTGCCGCCGACGCGCAAACACTACTTGGGGGGACGCGCCGCGAGCCTTGCCCCTTGGCCCGCGGGCGGGCACGCACCGAGACCGTGGCGGCGGACGGCGCGGACGGCGGCCAGGGGGGTCACCTACACCGGAGAGAGCCGCTGCTGTCCGCCGCTATCTCGGCTCTAGAGACAACCCGGTGGCGCCAAACCGCGCCAAGCCGGGAGTGTTGGGGTTCCGAACCGCGAACCTCGGCGGGGCGGCGCGCGCGGGGTGACGCCGGGTGAGTGGGGTGATTACGCCATCGCGGAGCTCCGCGGAGGCGAGGCGGTCAACCATGTTCATGTTAGGCTGGTCGTGAGATCACCATCTATTTGGCGGCGCGGCGAGGGAGCAAGGATCACGCCGTGGGTCGCCACCTCGGGAGTCTCGGACCTCTTCGGGCCGCGGAACGCCGTGTTGCCCTTCATTGCGCCAGGCGAGGCAACGCGCTGAGTCGGCGGGTTTCTGCTTCCGAGAACGTCGGGAACGTCGAGAACGCACCGCCGCCACCGGCAGGGCCGTAGAGACCTAGATCCAGCTCTGGGCCGCGGCGGCGTGGTCCTGGGCCATGATTCCCTACTCCCGCGGGGCCACCTACACAGCCGCTTGCACCTCCTAGCTGCCGTTTGCTCGCGTCAGCGCTCTCTCGCCTGCAAGCAGGGCGTGCTGCAGGCCGGCAGATGTTTGTTGACGTGCAATTCTTGGCATTAATCCTGCGCCAGGACGCCAAGCACGCTCTTCACGCGAAAAATCGCCAATCACAATTCACAACGACTCGAGCTCTGAAACCGCCGACAGTGTTTAAAAAATGCCAAAGAAGAAGACCCTGGCTGCCGCTCCTTTTTTAGGGAAGCCAGAGGCCAGTTCGGCGCGCTGTCCCTGTCGCCAAGCCTGTCGTCCGAAATTTATATTGAGCGTGTATGTGGGTCCACGGATACGGCGGGGGATGCTCCCGGGGATGCTCCGTGCGATATTACCGAAATGCTTTCCCTCTCGCCGTGGAATTTCCGTCCCTGGTCACCGCCCGCGCCGCCCAGGGGGCTCAGAGGGTCAGTCGGTCACGTGGGCGCCGTGGCGTCGAGGCAGCGGGAGGCAGCTCCGAGCTCCGAGCAACGCATGTGGTCCCCACGTCCAAACGGCCCCGCGGCAAGGCAAGGGCGGATCCAGAGACGGGTTCGGGGGGGCGATGTCGCAAAAGTTGCCTACCTACAGGGGCTAAGTGCGACTTGTTGCCTACCTTTCAGGCGGCTTCGCCGCCTTCCGGGAGGCGCGACGCCCCCCCCGCCCCCCCCCTGGATCCGCGCCTGCGGCAAGGCCCGCTCTCTAATAGGTGAAAATGTACAGAGAGAAGACCTCATTCTTCACTGAGAGCTCGCCTATACTCTGACCAGAAAACGAAGAGCCCTGAGTTCGCGCGGTTTATGGCATCTGCTGCCTTGGCTAGCATTGCAGGTAGCCCTCGACCGCGAGAACCCAGGGCTCTTCGTTTTCTGGTCAGAGTATAGGCTTGGGCCCCCCTTGTGTGCGGTCCCAAAGGGTTGGGGTTCGGAACAAGGTGTGAATGCGTGGTGCGGCTGCTTGTGTGCGCTTGCCGAGCGCCACACACACGTCACCGTGTACACCAAAGCATCAGCCAGGACAAAGTTCACCTCCCAGGTTCCAGGGGCGGAGGACGAGCGGAGAGGGAGAGGGAGAGAGGCGGGTGACAGGCGGCACCTGGGCCTGCCTGGGCCCGGAACGAGGTCAAGTGAGAACAAGGGGCCTAAAGTGCTGGACATGATAAGGGCGCAGATAAGCCCCGCGGGCTGCATGTGCAAGAGGGGCGCAAAGGGGGGGGGGAGTGCAGCCCTGCAGCGAGGGGCGCAATTTCAGCGGCGACGGCTGGGTAATTGCTTTCCGGAAAGCGCGCAGGATGAGGCAAGGCCTGGGAAACGAAAACGAACATGGAAAAGATGGGAAAGGCGAGCGCGCGGCAGTCTCAGCCGAAGCGCGGTCGCAACGTTTTGATTTATCTCAAGTGAAGAGGGCTGAATCTTCGCAATGCTGTGATTCATAAATGCTCGACTAAAAACCAGAATTCGAATTTGAAGTCAGTCATGTTCTGAGAACGCCGTGTCCTCCTCATTGCTCTGCTTGGCTGCTCCCCGGTCTGGGAACTGGGACTTATTGCGGGGCGGAGGGCGCGACTTAATCGCCGTCGTTTCTTCCCAATCTGGACCTGAATCTGGGACCCGAATCTGGACCCGAATCCGCGGGCCGCGCGTGTTCGGGGAAGCTGAGTCCGCCAATAATTGGCGATTGCAGCCCCCGGGCCCCTCAGCCCCACGGCCCACGGTCAAGCGATGCATTCCGGCCGTCAGGGTGCCTGAGTGACCGGCGGCCGACGGCGTGACCACCCGGCGGCTGAGCCAGGCGAAGCCACGCTGGCGGAGTGCGGGCCGGGGCAGGCCGGGGCAGGCCGGGGCAGGCAGGGCCGGGTTCGTTGACATACGAGCGCACCCGGCGGCACCCGAAGAGCCGAAGATGGCGGTGCTACACTTTTGCATACCCGCCGGGCGTGGAAACGGTGGAAACCTTCCTGGAAGCTATCAAACGATAGCCGGTGGGTGACTGCCTGCCTGCCTGCCTGCCTGGCGGCCTCGGCCTGCAGTCGGGGCGATGCCGCTCGGTGCTCGGCGTGCCGTCGGCGTGCTCGGTGCTCCGCCCCCCATTAAACCACTCTTTGGGCGCCTCAGAGGGAAGCCGCCTTCACCCGCACTTCATGTCGTCCAGAGACCAGGGTCAACGGACGGGCGCACGGCAAAACCAACGTCGTGGTTCCCAGGCGCACCCTGGAAAAACAGGGCATTTTTCCAGGGTTGCGCCTGGGAAACCGGACGTTGGTTTTCCCGGGGCGGCCCGGCCAGGTAAAACACAGTCGACATCATCATCGTCATGGACTTCGCCGGGTCGTCAGGTCTCCGCAGGGCCGCGACGGCGTTTTCGGAGGGTTTACACTCTTGCGTAATCATTCTGGCCGTGCGGCGCGGCCCGTGATAGGACATGGTGCGATAATGGGCCTGGCCGCGCCGACCGAGGGCCAGCCCTACGCAGTACGCATTACCGATCAGGCTTCGATAACGCGCCGCCCTCCCAAAATATTTCTCTTTTCTCTCCTCTCTCTCTCGCTCGCTCGCTCCTCTCTCTCTCTCTCTCTCTCTCTCTCTCTGTCAATCTGTCTTTCTCTCATTCTCTCACTTTCTCTGCGTGGGCTCAAGGGCTCAAGGTTAGGGGTGTGTGTGCTTTCCAGCGCGCGGCCGTGTAGAAAATCCTAAAATTGATCGAATTATGCGAATTACGCAACGACGTCTTCGAGGAAGGGTTCGTTAGCACTGCCCGGGTCAAGGTGAAGCGGGGAAGGGAAAATAAAAGGGCGGGAAGGTGAGCGGGCCGAGCGAAATTAGAGCGCATTGTGTGAGAGACGACGGCAGGCACTGCCAGGGCACTGCCAGGCAGGCGCCTCTCTCGCCCCAAACGGCGTCCCTCGTCCCTAAAACACCGCCGGCGTCCGCCCCCGCACCTCAAGTCGCTGCGAAGAAACTCGCAGTGCAGCCGTCGAAGTGCGCTCAAGTGATTCCGGTACTAGACTGCTTGGCTACTTTCCACGATGAGAGGGCCACTTCGGCCAAGGGTGTTGTCGTCAGCTCACAACCTGGAGGACCGGGGTTTGAGTCATCCTCCACATTGCTTTTTTACGAACAGTCTTCGAACCTGTCTTCTGGACACTACTGCGGTCGAGAGCAAAGTATCGGCAGGTAGTTCGTCACCTATCGGGGGGGGGGGGGGGGTGTTAGAGTCCAAATCTCAAAAAAACTAAAAGCCCAGCGGCTCTTGGGCATAAGGACGTAAGTCACATGGGAAACCTATTGAAAATGGTTGTTCTGTCCGCGATGGCCGACCACTAGTTTCCAGGCATACGGGACATGAGCCTCGTCGGCCTCGTCCCGTTTGAGCCCCGATGGTCTGAGCCCCGACCTGACCCCCAACCTTACCCGGGGTTGAGCCCTGACTTGAGCCCCGACTTGAGCCCCGCCCCAAAGTCCCGATTTCCAGAGCCCGGTTTGGGCCCCGACCTGAGCCCCGTTCGAGCCCCATTTGAGCCTCATTTGAGCCCCACTTGAGCCCCATAGCAATAAATTATGAAAAAAATGCGTGATTTCAGGTTGCGGGGCTCAAATGGGGCCAAATCGAGGGGTCCTATTCAAAAGATTTTATCTGGGCGTTCCCCCGAAGACAATCTTATCTTAACGCATTGGATTTTTACATAGTTTGATCATTTGGTACAGCTACTTATCAACATAATTTGAGAGTGCATGTAGAAATGTGTTTCGCTTGTCGTCCTATTTATTCTGGTTGATCAAAAAGTGCGAAATCTGCAGGCGTTAAAATAAGATTGTCTTCGCGACGGCTCCCAAAATAATACGCGCAACTCAGGCCGCCGCTTACAACTAGAGTAACTGGCGGCCGCGCTGAAACCCCCGTATCGCTTCCCGGCGGCGTCCGCGCTAGGTTATGTTTTACACGTTATATCTCCTAAAACCCTTAGAGTTAGATGGGTAGTGTAAGCGAGCCGATTTTAATTCTAACTTAGATCTACAATCGGCTCGCTTACATACCCATCTAACTCTAACGGTTTTGGAGATAAAAACGTGTCAAACATAACCTAGCGCGGGCGCCGCCGGAAAGCGATGAGGGGGTTTTCAGCGCGGCCGCCAGTTACTCTAGTTGTAAGCGGCAGCCTGAGTTGCGCGTATTATTTCGGAGCCGTCGTTCGGGGAACGCCCAGAAAAATCCTTTGAATAGGACCCCTCGAAATGGGGTTCAAATGGGGCTCAAACGGGGCTCAGGTCGGGGCTCAATCCGGGCTCTGGAAATCGGGACTTGGGTCGGGGCTCAACCCGGGTCAGGTTGGGGCTCAGGTCGGGGCTCAGACCACGGGGCTCAAACGGGACGGGGCTCGTCCTGTATGCCGTTCTCAGTCAAATTAAGTTAGGCTATTTTTTCATCGACCACTACTTTTAGTGATTTGTTGTTCTTTTCCGTTGTTCCTGTCTGGAGCGCCGATATCCCGAACACCTTAAAAGTGTATTTCTGACAGTGGAGCCAAAGGGGCCGGGCTGCACCGCTTAGATTAATGGGCCGTCGGAAATACGCGCGCGCCCCGTGGACTTCTTTGAAAAAATAGTTTTCCTAGGAAATAGTTTGAAAAGTTTTGTGGACTGATTGTGAGCCAGAGCAAAAAGACAACTATAGTCGCCAACTCGTGATCTGCATCCAGCAACTAAGTAACGCTAGTAATTAAACGTTAGTCTATGGTCCAAAGTAACATCAGGGATAGATTCAGCGACCCCGAAAATGTACAAGTACAGTACACATACAGTCCCCCCCCCCCAAAAAAAAAAAAAAAAGTAACGCTAGTGACTAAGCGTTACGTCAATGGTTCAAAATAACTTCAGGAATGAATTCGGCGACCCCAAAAACCCCCAGGATGAAGGTTTCACACCAATATCTGATACGGCCTGCAACCAATCTCTTTTGCACAGCTTTTTCTGTTTCTGAACCACTGTGCGGCGGCGTGACCACCCGGCGGCTGAGCCAGGCGAAGCCGCGCTGGCGGAGTGCGGGCCGGGGCAGGCCGGGGCAGGCCGGGGCAGGCCGGGGCAGGCTGGGCCCGGGTTCGTTGACATACGAGCGCACCCGGCGGCACCCGAAGAGCTCAAGATGGCGGTGCTACACTTTTGCATACCCGCCGGGCGTGGAAACGGTGGAAACCTTCCTGGAAGCTATCAAACGATAGCCGGTGGGTGGCTGCCTGCCTGGCTGCCTGCCTGGCGGCCTCGGCCTGCAGTCGGGGCGATGCCGCTCGGTGCTCGGCGTGCCGTCGGCGTGCTCGGTGCTCCGCCCCCCATTAAACCACTCTTTGGGCGCCTCAGAGGGAAGCCGCCTTCACCCGCACTTCATGTCGTCCAGGGACCAGGGTCAACGGACGGGCGGCCCGGCCAGGTGAACACAGTCGACGTCGACATCATCATCGTCATGGACTTCGCCGGGTCGCCAGGTCTCCGCAGGGCCGCGACGGCGTTTTCGGAGGGTTTACACTCTTGCGTAATCATTCTGGCCGTGCGGCGCGGCCCGTGATAGGACATGGTGCGATAATGGGCCTGGCCGGGCCGACCGAGGGCCAGCCCTACGCAGTACGCAGTACCGATCGGGCTTCGATAACGCGCCGCCCTCCCAAAATATTCTCTCTCTCTCTCTCTCTCTCTCTCTCTCTCTCTCTCTCTCTCTCTCTCTCTCTCTCTCTCTCTCTCTCTCTCTCTCTCTCTCTGTCAATCTGTCTTTCTCTCGCATTCTCTCTCACTTTCTCTGCGTGGGCTCAAGGGCTCAAGGTTAGGGGTGTGTGTGCTTTCCAGCGCGCGGCCGTGTAGAAAATCCTAAAATTGATCGAATTATGCGAATTACGCAACGACGTCTTCGAGGAAGGGTTCGTTAGCACTGCCCGGGTCAAGGTGAAGTGGGGAAGGGAAAATAAAAGGGCGGGAAGGTGAGCGGGCCGAGCGAAATTAGAGCGCATTGTGTGAGAGACGACGGCAGGCACTGCCAGGCAGGCGCCTCTCTCGCCCCAAACGGCGTCCCTCGTCCCTCAAACACCGCCGGCGTCCACCCCCACACCTGAAGTTGCTGCGAAGAAACTCGCAGTGCAGCCGTCGACGTGCGCTCAAGTGATTCCGGTACTGGACTGCTTGGCTACTTTCCACGATGAGAGGGCCACGTCTTCGGCCAAGGGTGTTAAGTCGTCAGCTCACAACCTGGAGGACCAGTCGTCCTCCCTCGCCTCCTCCACATTGCTTATTTTAAGAACAGTCTTGGAACCGGTCTTCTGGACACTACTGCGGTCGAGAAAAAATAGGTCTCGGCAGGTATCTTGTCACCTTTATGTGTATTTCTGACAGCAGAGCCAAGGAGCCGGGCTGCACCGCTTAGATTAACGGACCGTCGGAAATCCGCGCGCGTCGCGTGGACTTCTGAGAAAAAAATAGTTTTCCTAGGAAATAGTTTGAAAAGTTTAGTGGACTGATTGTGAGCCAGGGCAAAAAGACAACTATAGTCGCCAACGCGTGATCTGCATCCAGCACTGATGGAACCAATATCAATGGGCGGAACGTGCCCCAGAGCTGAAAGTTTTTTTCTCTTTCCATCCACTACACTACTGAGAGACATTTTGCACTCTCAGCCTCTTACTGACTTTATCGTCAGTAATGAGGTACCATTGCCTGCATCAATAATAAGTAGTAATTTCCTCTTAGATACCTACAATTTACTGCATAAAATTATTTAGGAATTTTTTTTGTCCATAAGTACCAAAGTACGGAAATAATAATTACAGAAGCGAAAAGTACGCATTATTGTTGCAAAAATTATTAGAAGTGCCACTGACAAAATGTCAACACTGTGTGATAAAAGTCAATAGCGGGTCTGGGAGTGGAAGTCCTGTTATAATGTGTAACTCTAAACCAAAAACATTCTGATTGGCTGAGCGAATCTACTACATACTTTGAGTGATTTGTTGTTCTTTGCTCCTGTTACTGTCCTGAACTCCTTAAAAGTGTATTTCTGACAGCGGAGCCAAGGAGCCGGGCTGCACCACTGTGCGGCCACCGCATCATTTCGGATTCATGAACTACTCGAACGGAGACGGGACGCGACGAGGCCACAGGGCCAGCGCAGATTTGTTTACTTTTTGCCTCTCTCTTTCTCTCTTTCCTGCGAAGGCGGGACAGCCGAGACACCTGTCACCGTGTCAGCCGTCGCGAAGTAAGGCGCCGCGAGGAGCGGGGGAATTCGCGCTCCGGTTTTTCGGAATTTGGAATAACGTGAGGAACTGCGCGCGAATCCCTGTGGAATTCGACAACAAGCAGCGGCGGCGTTGTGGGCCAACAACGTCCACACCCACCTGGTCCCGGATGAGCTAACGGGCCGGCAGTTCTAGCGAGCCTTCGCGATAAAAGAGTCCAAAATAAAGAGCCGCGTCGGTGCGGCGCTTTCATTCGGGTAAATATACGGCTAACTTTAGACGGGGCGGTCATGCCTGGGGCTAGCCGCACTGAGGCTGGCCGGAGGCCCGGCTAGAGGTGTGTCTGCTTGCGCGTCACCGCGCGCCGTGCTCCTCACGTCACGGACGCGTTCACGTCATTGTTCTAGGAGGCGGCGACGTGCTGGCAAACCGGAGCAAGGAAGTACCACTGCTGAAGTGGGGCGCGCGCTCTCACTGTGGGCTCTATGTGTGGCTGGCTAGACGGCTAGACACACACTCGGTGCCGGTTGGGTTGCCTATGCTCCGATCCGCAGGCGGCCTGCCTAGAACTTGGCCGGGGTCTGCCGCCAGGAAGCCCACTCTGCATGGCCATGGCCGGCACCCAGGGGCGTAGCTAGGTCCCCAGAGGAGGAGGAGGAGGGGGAGGAGGAGGAGGAGGAGGAGGAGGAGGAGGAGAGAGGAGGAGAGGAGGAGGGAGGAGGAGGAGGAGGGGGGGGAGAGGACAGAGGAGGATCAGGAGCAGGAGGAGGAGGAGCAGGAGGAGAAGAAGGAGGAGAAGGGAGAGAGGGGGAGCAGGAGCAGGAGCAGGAGGAGCAGGAGGAGGAGCTGGAGCAGGAGGAGGAGGAGGAGCAGGAGGAGGAGCTGGAGCAGGAGGAGCAGGAGAAACGGGAGGAAGAGGTTCGCATTCTCCGGCATTCGAACCGAGGCTGGCCAGGCCCCTGCCTCCGCCCCTGCCTCCACCCCAGCCCTCCAAGGGAGAGGCCGAGGGAGAGACTCTGCCGAGAACGGCGACGCTATTGGCAGGTAAACGAGGAAAAGTAGTCGTGTAAATAGTGATGGCGGCCCGAAGCCCGAACGGGGCGGTAATTCCCTCTGACGCGCTGTGGCGCTGCGCGCTGACGCGGTGCGCGGAGGGCCGGAGGAGGCCAGAGGAGGCCGGAGGAGGTTGGAGAAGGGGCTACCGTGTAGCCGCTACGCCGCTTCGGGGTGTAGCTCTCTCCTCGCGCGTTAAAAATGTAGCCGAAAGTGGGAGCCATTTACAGTCACGACGCGTGATCCGTCCGACGCAGACAGACCGGCCTCGGTACAGGGTGGTGCCCTCGGTGTGAAAGTTGAGCGAAAGCGACTCTTTATCGGATTCCGGCCGTTCATTTCGGAGCGGAGCCCTGCTCAGAGCGAAGTCCGCTCCCAAACTAGCGGAGGAGCGCCGTGTCCTTATCTGCCCACAAAGCTCTGCATTTTTTTCCGAGCGGTCCCGGCGGAGATGACGCAAATTCGGGCCAAATTAGTCGGGGGTCGCCTCTGCAGCCCGAGACAGTCCGCGACCACGTGAAAACTTCGTGCGATGCGAGCAGGCCCTGCGGCGAATTGGCACGAATTTGAGTTCAGCGTCGATAAGTCAATTTTTTTGCCCCATAGCCGAGATATCTTGCGACTGAGTCAGGCCGCGACCACGCTGGGCGCCTTCGCAGACCTAATTGCCCGGCGAGGGGTTTTCGAAGCGCTTGCATCATTAGAGCAGCAGGAGCGGCTAGGCTGCCACACTGCCACGGCACCGGCCGCGGGCAGCAGGAGCAACCAGTCTAGTTCGCACGTCTTCGTTGAAGCGAGAAGCGAATGGACTCGCGTATCAATCCAATGTCATCGTAACGATGATCTTGTCATTGAGAGGAATTTGGGGTGCGTGAACCTTGGATGCCAGAGGCCGCCACAGGCCACAGGCACAAGAAGGATGAAATGAGCAAATAACATGATCAAATTTTCAGAAACTTTTTCGAAAGTTTGTTTTCAATGGGCATAGCAGTGGCCTGTACCCACGTAAACTCCCTTACGCTACACTGCAAGGAACGCGCCCCCTCGGAGGGGCTCCTGTGTCGGCCCGTCGACCCTCACTGCCACGATGGACCTCAACATGCGAGGTTATCTGCTGCTGATATCGAGAACGCGTTTCCGGACCGGCCATTAGCTGGACACACTACTTTTTGTTCGTCATTGACAGTGCGCGGCACTGCGCGCGCTGCCCACGCTTCTGGTGGGCAAGCCTCGCCAAGCCTCGCGGGCCCAGACCGCCTGGCTCTGCCAGTGCAGGCGGCTGGCCGCGGAGCCACGGAGCTCCGCGACGACGACGCCACGGAGACGTCCGAACTAGAAGTAGAAACGCCTCGAACCATCCAACGGAAAACTGTCGCCAGATGTTCTGTCGATAGCCTGTATCGAAGTCACCCGGCAATTGCTTGCGTTGTTAAAACCAAAAACAAAAACAACGACAATAAAGCTTTGGCATGCCATTGATTTGAACAGTGACGGGTTTGATTAGAGTCCCTTGACTTTGAATACTGCACCGGGTGTAAAGGTCAACGGTGTTGCCTGCGGAGCAGATACAGACCGGCGGGGTTCTAGGGCGCGGGGGCGGGGCAGGGGTGGCGGCTGGGCTGGCGCGGCCGGCGGGACGGAGCCCGACAGAGGCGACAGCGCGGAGGGCGTTTCTTTATCGAAGGCCCGCAGGCGCCCGAAGGGATTGCGGCGATTGTGCGGCCCAACCCAAAAGGAAGAAGAACCCCGAAAACCAACTAATTGCGTTGCGTCTCAGACACATTAACAGTTTGTATCGGACGGTGTCGGCCTGCCCCAGCTTAAAATTCCACCTGGAAATTGGTCTGGATTTATTTCCATTGTGGAAAGTAGAATCCAGAGGGATCTGAAATCCAGCTGGTATTTGGAACGTTTTCCCATCTGGAATTTTATGAATTCCATTGTGGGTTTCCGATTTCCAGTATGGATTTACACATCTGTGGAAATGGAAATCACTCCAAAATACTGTACTCGTTTATTTGTAAAAAAGAGGCTTACTTTAACACTGCTAATCGCAGTGACTTGAGAATGGAGCGTGCCCCCTGTGGTCCCCCAATTTCTCAAAATATGGATTCTTTTCGCGTATTCATACTGATTCAAGCAGGAATTAGTTGAGTATTTAGAGCAAGCTTATCATGTAGATAAGCTAAAGCCAGCTCGGCAATGGTACAGACACCAAAGAGGTGCAGGTGCCACTGCCTCAAAAATTGATTGATGTGCCAGATGGTACTGGATTTGTCACATGTCCTCTGGAATTAGACTTCCTCGACTAAGGAAACTGGGCGCCTTGGTCACAAGCGAGAGATAACTTAGATTATAAAAATCTCAGCCTGTAATACTGATACATAGATCAATCACATAAGGATTCATAACTCTCATGGATACCGTTCAGAATCCACCTATTCGGAAGTATGAGGGCACTTTCTTTGAGCTAGGAGAGCCTTTTATCTACTTCAGGACAAAAAAGCGACACTAGCGCCACCTAGCGGACAAAGCTTACAAAATCCAGTCTGGAAATGAAAAATCCATCCTGGATTTCTAGTAAAATCCATTGTGGAAATCTCGCTATGGAAATCAGACTTTCCACAGTGGAATACAATTTCCATTCTGGGTTACTCAAACCCTTATGGAAAAAAAAATTCCATCTGGAACCCTTATTTCCAGACAGCAGCCTGGTATGGAAATGACCCTTTCCAGCTGGAAAATATAAATCCCATATGGATATGAGCAATCCAGATGGAAACAAGGAAATCCAGAGGAAATTCCAGGTGGAATTTTAAGCTGGGGGCCCGCGGCATCGGCTGACATTGCCAAGGACATTTGGATGACCGCCGGTCCGCCGGTCCGTTCACTTGGATGCGCCTCGGCGTGCGTGGGAGAGACCGAGCGGAGCGCGGAGCGGCCTGCAAAACGACTAGCCGCCTGTCATGGGTTTTGCCGAGATAGGACGGATAGGACATAGATTGGGAGGCATGGAGTAGAAAGCTGATGAAATTAATAAGTCAAGTTTCCCCCGTTTTCGCAAAATACACAGATAGAGATAAAAGCCCGCGCTCGGTTCAGCCGTAGCTGACCCTTGGAAGCGCGCCGTTTCAGCGACAGCTTTAAAAACCGAAGCTGCATTTTCGCTTGATCTGTCATAAAAATGGTGAAAATCCCCCCGCGTCCGCGCCGCGCTGCCTCCAGGGTGCCGTCGAGCGCTTATTAGAAGGCGAGGTCACGACGAAGCTGGCCACCCCCAGCCCCCCGACGGCCCTGTCTCGCCTCCGAGCGGAGTTGAACCCGGACCTGGCCGCGGGGGGGGTGGGGCGAGGCGGCGCGGGGCGAGACGGAACCAAGGGGGACGGACGCTGCGCTCGCTTCGCTTTGCTTGCCACGCTACGCGACGCCAGTCACGCGGCAGTCTGATAGGCCGTGTCATTGGGTGGCCTGCGTGTCACAACCTCCACGCATCTCCACCAATTAACCCTGGGCCTGGCCGAGCCATTTCGAACTTGGTCGTCCCGTCTCTCTCGAACCGCTACGGGTCGCCCCCGCGACAGAAACGGAGCGACAGAGCGACTCTCTCTCCGGAACCAGCCAGCAGGCCGGGGCAGCGCGACAGTGCGTCGTGTGGGAGGCTCGCGCCGAAACACGACCGATGCCATTGGATTACGCCGCTCCTTTTGTTGCGTAGACGCAGTGTGTGTGTGTGTGTGTGTGTGTGTGTGTTGTGTGTGTGTGTGTGTGTGTGCGCGCGCGCGCGCGCGTCTGTGTGCGTGTGTGGCGAAGGAGGCCGGACGATTCCACCCAAATAGATCAAGGCTATACAATTCATCCGTCGTCTCATTTTTTGCCTCGTTTGCGGCAAAGAGTGGCGTGATACCACGAAAGCACGGGCCCGTTAACCGCAGTCGCGCGCCGAGAGTGCATATGAAACCAAATCAACGACCTAAAGCCATAAAAAAGATATAAATGATGCGGAAAAAAATCAAGCGCAATGCATCAGATATCATGGTGCAGCTGGTCACCAGCGGCTCGCTTGTTATTCGTTCCGTTGTTCTTCTTTTTTCTTTTTTGAGGGGGTGGCGACGTCCTCGTTAGCGGTGCCGAGTGGCTCGGTCAGCGTGACGCACGGAACGCACGGCCGGCACGCCACGCCCGGGTGACGATTTGTCTGCATTGGTGCTCGCCCCACAATTTTGCGCAATCCGCGTTGTGTCGTAGTCACTGCCGCCAGATAAGATAAGTGCGTCGTCCGACACGTACGACAAGTGCGTGGTGGTGGCGGCCCGGAGGCGCCGAGCCCCACGGCGGAGCCGAGCGGAGCCGCGCTGCGCCTGTGCCCGGGACGCGTGGCGGCGCGCGGCCGACCGCGTGGCGGGGGGAAAAGAGGGGGGGGGGCTGATACACCAGAGAGAGACAGAGGGCCACTGACCACCGGCCAATGGCACAACAAGGACCCGGAAAATTAGCTGGCGATTATCTATTATGAAGCCGAGCGCGAATGCATTGAACCGCCGCCATGCGGCCGGCAAGGCCGGTCCGTGGTCCGTCTGTTCCGTGGCATGCCTCAGAGTTTTAGAGCGTGGTTGGACTCGTCAGTATATCAATTGGATAAGGCGAAGCTTTGTCTCTCTGTAACATAAAAATCAGAACGTTTTCGGCCTGGAGTTACACATTAAAACAGGACTCCCACTCTCAAACTCGCTATTGGCTTTTAGTACGGTATTATTGACTGTCAATAGCACCTCTAGTAATACAGTAGTAGCAAATTTCGTTGGTATTATGGAGAAAACGTCCACCATAATAAGTTGGTGCAGCCTTTCACCGTAAGACATTTACAGTATGTACAATTAAACCATTAAGGGGCAAAAACGCCTGCAAGGATGGCAAATATGGTCGTATATAGCTCCAGAAACACGTCTTGACCCTTGTCCTTTTAACCGTCGTAGCGGGGGGTCCGCCCCCAGGCACTTTCTCACAATCATTGAACAAATAATTTACAATCAGAATCCTCATTTCCCGGTTTTCAGGTTTTGTTTACGAATTGCACCAAACAACATTACAGGGCTCCAAATGTCTCTCAGTCTTCTATCGAGCAAGTGACATCACGTTGAAAGAATGTGACAAAATGTAACGTCAGATTGTATCATGGACGTGAATGGCTAATATGCCGATTCATTTTCGAACGAATGTGACGCAATGTTCGGAGAACGTGACATTCACATCGTTTCAACGTGATGTCACGTTCCTGGATAATGAGGGTGTAGTTTAGCGGAGGAGAGAAAAACTTTCAACTCTGAGGCACGTCGCGGCTTTGGTATTGTCATCAGCGCTGATGCAGATCACGCGTTGGCGACTATAGTTGTCTTTTGTGCTGACTCGCAATCAGGCCACTCAACTTTTCAAACTATTTCCTAACAGGAAAACGATGGTATTGACTCTTGTCAGCAGCACCTCTGTAATACAGCAGTAGCAAATTTCGTTGGTATTATGGAGAAAACGTCCACCATAATAAGTTGGTGCAGCCTTTCACCGTAAGACATTTACAGTGTGTACAAAATTTAAACACATTCAGGAGGCAAAAACGCCTGCAAGGAGGCAACATATGTGTCGAAAATACTCCAGACATCTTGCACGCATTCAGGCACTTTCTCACAATCATTGTACACAAAATTAAATTTTACAATCGGTCATCCCTCGAGTCCACCGGGGTTTCAGTTTTTGTTCACGAATTGCACCAAACAACACAGGGCTCCAAAATGTCTCTCAGTACTCTCTTATTCGGGGATCGTGACATCACGTTGAAATGAATGTGACAAAATGTAAGGTGCCTTAAAGCATTGTATCATATGGATGTGAATGGGCTAAAATATGGCCGATTGACATTTTCGAACGAATGTGACGCAATGTTCGAAGGAACGTGACATTTTGTCACATTCGTTTCAACTTACTTTTTCTTTTTGAAGAGATTTATTGATCCTTATTACAGTGTTACAGTTACACTTTACACTTTTTCGGGTTTTTGGGTTTGCCTTGCGGCCTTCCCCATGTTTGCTATGTTTACTATATTTACTACATTTTAAGTCTTATTGTTACTGCTAAGTTCTATGTTAAGTCCGAAGAGGCCGTTTAGGGCTTTTTACACTAAAGTTAGGGGTGCGGCTTCGGCCTCTCCAGAGTCGTTTCAACGTGATGTCACGTTCCTGGATAATGAGGGTGTAGTTTAGTGGGGAGGAGAGAAAAAACTTTCAACTCTGAGGCATGTCGCGGCCTTTGGTATTGGTTCCATCAGCGCTGGATGCAGATCACGCGTTGGCGACTATAGTTTTCTTTTGTGCTGACTCGCAATCAGTCCACTCAACTTTTCAAACTATTTCCTAACAGGAAAACGATGGTATTGACATCTTGTCAGCAGCACCTCTGGTAATTACAATACGTACTTTTCGCTTTTATAATTATTATTTCCGTACTTGTTGGTACCTATGGACAAAAAAGAATTCCTAAATAATTTTATGCAGTAAATTGTATGTATCTAAGAGGAAATTACTACATAATTTTGATGTAGGCAATAGTACCTGGCAACTGACGATAAAGTCAGTAGAGGCTGAGAGTGCAAAATGTCTCTCAGTAGTGTAGTGGATGGAAAGAGAAAAACTTTCAGCTCAGGGGCACGTTCCGCCCATTGATATTGGTTCCATCAGTGCTGGATGCAGATCACGCGTTGGCGAATAGTCGCTTTTTTTGCCCTGGCTCGCAATCAGTCCACTAAACTTTTCAAACTATTTTCTAACAGGAAAACTATATTTTTCTGAGAAGTCCACGCGGCGCGCGCGCGGATTTCCGACGGTCCGTTCTTTTAATCTGAGCGGAATCGGCGGACTTGCCAGCCATTCTGGCGGCTATTTTATCAACGGCACGGGGCAGGGCAGGCAGGGCAGGCAGGGCAGCAAAAACAAAGCGGTGCCGACAGCATTGGCGGTGCGGCTCCCTTGCCTCCTCGATGATGTTGTTTTCAGATTTCCCCGGCTAGTTGCGGGGTCGAGACGGCTCGCCAATCTCAACCATATCGCCACTTTGAATCAACTTTTTCTTGATTATTTCTCTCCCTTCACATAGGTGAATCAGACTCATCTAACTTCGTCGCCGAGCGTCCAAGTGCGTGGCGTCGTCGCTGGGGCTGCAGCAAAACGAAGAGCAAAAGTGCATGCAGGAAAAGTACGAAGCACCCCGGCCTTGCGAAACGAGGATGGAAACGTTTTGCAACTCGGCTCACGGTCGGGGCGGAAGACACGGGCCTTCAGGGAGTCTGATTGGGGGGATTCCGACGCACCAGACGCATCGCAATCGATGAACTTCCAGTGGAGTGCACTGCGCTGGGAAAGTGCCGCGAGGGACTCATTCCACGAGGACGGATAAATCAACGATCTGCTGCCCTCGCCACAATGAACAACAAATAAGAGTCGGTTGCAAAAAATTTAAATAAATTGTTGTCTTTACTAACCCCGATTGTGCCCCGTGCTATTTTTGAAAATCGTATTTCTTTTTTTTTTTTTTTTTTTTTGAAATTTTGCCTTTGTCTGAACTTGTTGTCGTATCGGATCGTTTCCCAAGCAGCAGTCAATACACGATGAGGAAACACCATTGCCATTGTGTATGAAGCGGGAAATCCGTCAGGCACGCGAGTGGTCGGACTCGGGCAAGGAGAAAATAGAGAAAATAGAGAAAATAAACAAAGACTTGTTCGCGAAGCGCGAAGCCCACTTCCACTTCCTCGGGCGAGGCGGCGAGGATAGCACACGATTGAGAAAGCCCCGGCAAGCCGGCATGTAGCAGCGTACTCACTACGATACTATGTTTGATATGGATTTGGACTATTTTTACTGTTTTTACTGTCGGAACAATATGGGGCCGGACAGTGGGACCAGCGCGGCCTGCCTCGCCTCTTTTGCTCTTTTGTTTTGGCGCTGCTGCCGCCGCGACACCGCGCAGCCGACGCGCAGCCGTACCGGCACGACGAGGGAGGCGAGCTTTTCCACGATTCAGGTTGAAATCTACGGGTTCCAGTTGAAAATCTTCCTCCCCTGGTTCTTTGATTTCCTTTGATTTCTCTCTGGCAATCTCTCATTCCCGCGTAACAAGTTTTTCTGTGTACAACGAATCGAGTTAATGAGTGACGTGCGGTATCGACGATGTATCGATGTATCGATGCGAGAGTTCGTTGCATTTCCTGATAGGCCAGGGCTTACCTTGACTTGTGAACTTGCAGGCTTATCGAGGCTGGTGCAGTGACAGCGCCACAAAAAAGGACGGCTTTGTTTTGCTATTCTTTCGGTCTGGCGTCACCATGTGGCCGAAGAAGGGCCGCCTCCGTCGCCGCCCACTATGTGCTTGATATTCCATGTAAACCAAGTTTAGCCAGTGGGAAGGGGAGAAGGGAAGGGGGTGTTGTTGCAGACGGCTGGGAAATTGTATGCATTGGCTCGCTGGTGTGACCCGTACCTGACGCTGGCTGCGACGGCTGCGAGGCAGGGCCCAAAAAGAGGAGGCGAAATCGGGCTATCGGGCGTCACAGCGCAAATGAACGATGTTCACGCACCAGTTGATTTTTATTTTAATGGGATGACGCGTTGCCAGCCGTGTCAATGCAGTCGTCTTTTTTCTCCCACCAACGCGTGATATGCATCCAGCGCTGATGGAACCAATACCAAAGGCCGCGACGTGCCTCAGAGTCGAAAGTTTTTTCTCTTCTCTCCACTAAATAAACTATACACCCTCATTATCCAGGAACGTGACATATCACGTTGAAACGAATGTGACAAAATGTCACGTTCCTTTGAAGATTGCGTCACATTCGTTCGAAAATGTGAATCGGCCATATTTTAGCCCATTCACATCCATATGATAAAATGTTTTAAAGGGAAAGGGTTTTACATAATTTGAAATTTTTCAAATTGAGACCCTCGTGTAAAAATTTTGGAGCCTGTTATAATGTGTTTGGTCAATTCGTGAAATTAACCTGAAACCCCGGTGGAAATCTAGTCGAAGACCGATTGTAAGCCAAATTTTGCAATATTTGAAAAGTGCCTAAGGGGCAAAGCATTTCAACGGGTAAACTATGTTCCTGGACATCGTTTCCCTTTTCGGCCTCATATGCACTTAGAGGCGTTGGCATCACCAAGAAGGGCTACAAATTTATTTTTGTCGTCTTTTTAAAGGAAAAAAGGTTCCCTAAAATAATTCCCAGAAAATTTTAACAGTTACCCCCTTTAAACAGTTATTGGCACCCTTGTTAAAAAAAAACAGCCAAAAATGGTTTGTAAGGCCCCATATCACTAATGTCACGAATTTCTTTCAATTATGCATCCCCCAAGAAGGAAAACTGCCCAAAAGCTCGTTTATCCCCTGTCAAACCCCGAGGAAAATTTTTTCCCAAGTCACGTGGATCATGGGAAAAATTCCTTTCTTAAAAACTTTGGCAGGGGTATTGCTCTCCAAATCTCAAATTTAACTCCTGACTACGGGAAATACAGTGAAGTTTACCACTGAAAAATTGATTTGGGGACTCTATTTGGAAAGAAAGTAAGAGGTTTCTGTACCAACCTTCCCCTTAAAGGAAAAGTTCCCCAAAATTTTTTTTCACATTCATTTAACGAAGTTTGAACCCGTTCCTTCAAAAAATAAGAACTGGCGGCCAAGGGCCCTGTTATAAAAGTGTTGTTGGCTGAATTCGTGAACGCGATGCTGTCCCCGGTCCGAACTCAAAAGGGTTTTGGACCGATTGGCCGCATATTAATTGGACGCGTATTGCAGGGGGAAATCTTGCCGAATGCGTAAGATGTCTGCCGGTATTTTACCATATGTTGCCTCCTTTCAGGCGTTTTTGCCACCTGAATGTCTTTGAATTTTGTACACACGGTAAATGTCTTACGGTGAAAGGCTGCCCAACATATCATGGTGGAGATTTTCTCCATAATACCAACGAAATTTGTCAAAATATCTACAAGGTACAGTGAATTCTCAATAGTATGTTATTAAGTCAGCTGCACCACCACAATATGGAACATTTTCACCATATTATGAAAAATCTTCCCTGTTCAACATGCTGTGCAACATTAACTGTGCAAAATTGCTCCTTATCGGGGTGATTAATTCTAGTTGTCACGAGACCGAAATTTTTTTTTCTGTTCGCAAGCGAATAATAACCGGCAAAAATAGCAGCCGCCCCCGCGCCACCTTTCCCTGTGTTGTCTCGAAGTGCCGCGGCCTCGCTGGCCCCTCGGAGCCTCTCTCGGGGTGTCGAAACCCGATAAGGAAGACAATGTAAAAGGAAAGCAGACGATCTGGAAAACAATCAACGCAATGAATGGCGGAATTGTATTATTTTCACCCGCCCCAAAAAAGAGAAGAGAATCGCTGAGGAGCACACAACACCCCGAAAGGGCAGACTGGCTTAGCGACCGCTGTGGCAGGGCAATGCACGCCACTGCAGATGCACAAACACGTCGATGGCCCCGCCCTGCTCCGCCCTGCTCCGCCCTGCTCTGCCCTACCCCGCCCTGCTCCGCCCTGCTCTGCCCTACCCCGCCCTGCTCCGCCCTGCTCCGCCCTCGAGGCGCCGCCAAGCAAGGCGGCACAGCAGCGCCCGCGGCGCCGCTCTCGAATTTCTCATACACTCTCACTCACTACGCACCGCCGGACCTAAACGACACAAACTTTGCGCTGGTGGAAACTGTGATGGGAAAAGTTTAGAGCCTGGCCATGCGGAGCGGCAGGTACACGCACGGCAGTCGGGGAGTGGTCAAGGCGCGCCGCCGGGGGGGGGGGGGGGGGGGGGGGGGGGGACTGCGAGCCGATCACTCCGCCAGTTATCCGCACTGACCTTATTAATTTCTAGCTGGGCTGTTCGGCTGGGCCTCACGCCCACAGCAACAAGGATCACCACGTACATCGGTGTCAACGCGCTCGGGGTCGCCGGCGGCGGCGGTCCCGGAGGTCACGGGACGAGGAACGCAAAGCAGCACGCCCTGGGGCTGCCTCCTCACAGCGGTCTCTCTCGCACCCACGCGGGGTGCTCTAAGCGCGCGAGAGAGACACAGAGCAGCCCAGAGCAGCCGAAGGGGTTTGGTGAAGGCGTTGTGGCCCCGATAACCGTGCTGCTTATTTCACGAGTTGGTGAACGAGGCCGGATTACACGCGGTGTAGTACGGCCGCCAGATAACGCGGCAGGCCTCGCCGTCACGGCGCCGCGGCGCCCAGGGCCCAGGGCGGCGACGACGTCCATGACGACGTCCATGACGACGTCCAGGGCGCATCCGCCCCGAGACGCCCTCCTGCGCGCCCGCCGCGTCCCGCGTCACGGACGGGGAGGAAGCGCGGTGCGTCAACGCTGATTGTGAATCACCTGATAAGGGATGCGATGGGCGGCGGCCTGGCCGCGGCGGCAGCGCGGCAAAGACAGGTGCGAACCGGCAGGTGCGCCTGCAGTGGCGCCTTTGGCGCCTTTCGTGCTGCAGCGGCCGAGGCCGACGCCGTGGCGCCGTGCCGCTGCCGTGATCGCGCCCTCGAGGAAATGACCGCACTTTGGCTTGGCCGTTTTGGATAACCGCAACAAAGCAAGACTTAAACAATGAAGTCATGTTTTTGTTTCACAGGGGCTGGCAAGCTGGAACGCAGGGCCAAAAAACACAATAGTTTCAAGTTGCGGAATCCTGTGTGACACGTGCGTGCAGGCCACCAAGCAAGAGAACGTCCAGTGCCTGCCTGTCTGAAGGATTGGCAAGGAAAGCGCTCTCCTCGACCTCGACCAGCCCCACAAAAATCGCCGCTCCAATCAAAATTGTTCCCCAATATTCGGCGCGCTACAATAATTTCGACTTTCTCTTCTCTTGAAAAAAAAAAATTGAAACAACTAACCGTGTTGATGTTATCGGCCTGACGTCAATGGGGTGCTTATCGAGTTCGAATTTAAGCCCGCTGCCTCCTCCGCGCTGCCCCGCGGTGTGGCCTGCGCTGGCCTGTGGCCCGCGCTCCGACTTGCCGCCAAAGTGATACATAATCGTGTCATTATGGGAGCCGAGGCGAGCCGAGGTGGCATCGGCCGTGCCGATCACGTGCGCACCACGCCGTTCCCGCCTTTTCTGTAGAGTCTGTCGGCCGTCTGCCCGGGCACGGCAGGGCAGGGCAGGGCAGGGCAGGGCAGGGCAGGGCACGGCAGGGCACGGCAGGGCACGGCAGAGCACGGCAGGGCACGGCGGCAGGGGCAGGGCATGGTACAGCAGGGCACGGCAGGGCACGGCAGGGCACGGCGGCAGGGGCAGGGCATGGTACAGCAGGGCACGGCAGGGCAGGGCACGGCACGGCAGGGCAGGGGCAGGCACGGCAGGGCACGGCAGGGCAGGGCAGGGCAGGGCAGGGCACGGCAGGGCACGGCAGGGCACGGCAGAGCACGGCAGGGCACGGCGGCAGGGGCAGGGCATGGTACAGCAGGCACGGCAGGGCACGGCAGGGCACGGCGGCAGGGGCAGGGCATGGTACAGCAGGGCACGGCAGGGGCAGGGCACGGCACGGCAGGGCAGGGGCAGGGCACGGCAGGGCACGGCAGGGCAGGGCAGGGCAGGGCACGGCAGGGCAGGGCAGGGCACGGCAGGGCACGGCAGAGCACGGCAGGGCACGGCGGCAGGGGCAGGGCATGGTACAGCAGGGCACGGCAGGGGCAGGGCACGGCACGGCAGGGCAGGGGCAGGGCATGGCACAGCAGGACACCGCAGGGGCAGGGCACGGCCGGGCAGGGCACGCCAGGGCACGGTATGGCAGGGGCAGGGCACGGCACGCCAGGGCAGGGCACGGTATGGCAGGAGCAGGGGAGGGCACGGCGCGGAACGGCAGCGCCCCCTCCCCAGCCGTACCTCCCGACCCGCCTTGTCAGTCATTCTCGCACTCCCCCCGCGAATCGCGTCTCGCGTCTCGCAGTGTGGGGAACGGGTTTCTGACGAAACCCCGGCGCGTCGTTGGCTCGTCCGATGAAGGAGAGATTAGGCGAGAGGAATCCCCTGCTCGCCAATTCTGGGCCTTCGTCGCGCTTCGGCGGCTTGGGCCTTTGGGCGTGTGACCCGCGCTAATAGGGCGGAGCGAGCACGTGCCGCGCACGAGGGCCTGCCCCGGCCTGCCCCGGCCCAGGCCGTCTCTCTCGCACCCCCAAGGGCCGCGCCGTGCGCCCCGAGTGCGAGGGAGACAACCGCCTCGCTTCGGAAGCAGCCCGCCACGGCCCGACCGGGGGACAGTTTGTGGAGTGTCGCCCAATTAACAGTGATAAGGTGCCCCGGCCGCGTGACAGGCTGAGCCGGGCTGAGAACTACGCACTTGTGGCGTCTTTTCCGAACCGATCGGCTCACTCGCAACCACGCGGAGATGTGGATGGTACAGTGTGGTCGTCGTCGTGGTTCGAACCGGCTTCGAAGTGTCCGATAGAGCAGGAGCACATCGAGACAAATGAAGGTTCACTGGGGATCAAATGAGCGGGAACATTCAAATGCTCCCTTTTTTGTAAGGCATGGCGTTTAATGCTGAAAGAAGTTAAATGTTGCTAAGATGCCTAGAAGGCAGTTGTGCGCATCGAAGCACGCATAGAAGTTGTTGCAGAGTGTTAAGATTGCGTCATGAAACTTTGGCCTTAATGAAAGTAGGACCCCCAGCGATAGCGCCTGCTGGGTAGGCAACAAGCAGTACACAAGCGTCCATAACCTCCAACTGCATAGCTTTTATTTGTTTCACGAGATGAAGTCCTAAAATTTTCAATGAATCCATGTTCCTGTAAGGCACGAATGCCAATAAATTCGTGGCGAGTCACAACCTCAGCTTAAATGGTAAATATATGGTAGGTAAGAAGTCGAAATTCAAGCTTCCCGCGAGATTGATCCCCAGTGAGTAGAGAACGTTCTGGGTCCTGTTTTGTACGTGGATAACCGGACAAATGATGGAACAAGGTGGTTCTGAGGTAAAGGACTATTTACTGTTAGACTATCGGTGACTCTACTTGAACTCTACTCTTACATGATACAACCGTTCCGTCTCCCTACATCTTCTCGCACCCTCCTACCTGCACCTCGGCTCGACCGCGACTGCCGGCCTGGACCATGGCGGACCCTAAGCCGCTCCGGGGACTTTCCGGGCATCCCTTCGCACAAGGCGGTGCTCGCAGGCATACCAACTTCAGACTTACTGGCGGCAACATGACAATATTCAAAATGTGTATTGCTACACAATAACCGCGCAGTGTAAAAAATTTTCGACCCGAAAATTAACAAAAACAAAATGGGTGAAAATAAGTGAAGAAAATCTAACTAGACGGAACGGGGTTTGAGTAGTTCAACAAAATACATAATTGTTTCTTACAAATGTTAAACATTGGGAAATATTACATGTTCTTCAGACAAAAATAGCACATCACATAGAAATTTGAGATCACAAGACGATACAAGAAATGGAATTAAACTTTGTTTGTGAAAGAAAATGAAGAAAACAGAGCACAATGTTGGTAAAAATTCACAGCTGACACGGACAAAGACAGTTACACCTCGTTTTAATGTTACTGTATCCATAGCACTTCAATTTTAAGTTGTATTTTCCTTTTTTAGTATTGTTTGTTATTGTTGTTGTACATTTATTTTTTTGGGGCAATTCAATCAGTTACAACTTTTCACTGAGATGCCTTCAACTTGCCAGGTATTAAGTCCTATCGGCAAAGTTTGGACAAGCCATACTACACCAACATGCGCGAACGCTGTGGTAGTAATAGACAGGCGAGTCTTATGATGTGTGACTTCAGACACACAAAGAATCCGCTATTTATGACACTGTAACTACGAAATGCAATCTGAATCCGAACCGTGACAACATGTAAACCCTCAACAACACGTACCTTCGCATCAAAAGATAAAACATTGCTTGCATATAGAATAAATTGACGATAAAATATTTCACTCTTCAAAATTACTCTCCAAAAACAAACTCATTGAAAATACACCAGGAAAAAATAAATAACTTCTTCACATCAAAAATAGAAAATCAATAAAAAGTCGAACTCAACTGACTGGAAACACATTTCTCACAACACACTTCAAAAGGAAAGAAAATAAGTAGGAAATAAATGAAAACTTCAGCTCATAAAGACACACACACACACACTTCAAGGAAAAAATGAAAGAATCAATTGTCGAACATTAGTAGTTCATAAGAGAAAAGAAAATAAGTCGATCTTTTTGCAAATTTGACACAAAATACAAAACAAACTCCATTAAACTCAAAACATTGATAACTAGATGCAAGATTTAATGTAAAAAACAAAGACAAAAGAATGAGATAGCGAAGACAAGATAAGACAGTTCGTTAATGCATTAACTTTAACCTAATGATACCTATAAAACTTTAATTAATGGTCGATCTCTTAAACTAAACTTATGCTAATATACTAATCTAGGTTGGCCAATTAAAACTAACTTAAAACTAAAATGATTGACACATCAATTAAAATAATGCGATTGCACTTCCGTATGGATGTAAAAACAAAACATTACAAAAATACTGAGACACAATCCAGAGACTTCAGACAAGGAAAAATGAGATTAAGACAAAAGAATTTACTGTACATCTTGCAAATAGAAAACAAAGTCTGGATTCAATTTAAGTCTATTAGGTCTTTTGATTAACTTCTTAAGGTGGGCAACATGACACAATCTATTCCAAGATTTACCATTTTGTTTACCAAAATTAACTACGTACAAAATATCAGACACTTGCTTCACAATCTTACCAACACGGAATCTCTTCTGCAACTTTATGGGATTCTTCTTCGAAGCTTTTCTTTCAAACCACACTAAAACTTGTTCATTTTTCACAAATTTGACACTTTTTCTGTTTTTATCATACACTTTCTTGAAATTGTCTCGCACTTTTTTCTTGATACCTTTAGCAGCTTCTCTGATGTTTTCCAAAACTTTAAGTCTACGTAACACAGACAACTTTTGTGGCAACAGTGATTTGTTCATGAAAGGAGTACTTAAACGTTTGCCATAAACAATCTCATTAGGAGATAACTTTGATTCAGCCAAGGGGGAATTATTCATATGGAATTTAACATATGGAAGGAATATATGCCATTGCTTTTTATTACTAAGTTTACCATTGATCAAAAACTTAAGTGTACTGGAAAATCTTTTCACTTGACTTTCTACTGCACCAACAGAAAAATGAGCACCACTAGCTGCACGTTGAAGTTTAAAGTTACACTTTTTAGCAAAATCAGTGAATTGAACACTCTTTGTAGCAGAACACGCATCAGAATACACTGTACTAGGAACACCCCATTCAGCAAATACTGTTTCTAAATGTTGTATTAACTCAATTGTTTTGGTACTTTTACAAGGAAATAAGGAACAGAAATTAGAAAATAGATCAACAACTATCAAACATTCAGAATAACCACGGACGCCATTAGTAAAGACATGACAGTAATCTATCATAACATCAGTGAAAATATTATTGGCTAAGCGAGGATGGAGTAAACCAAATTTTGATTAGAAGCTTTGAACTCTCCGCACGTCAAACAGGACTTTACATAAGTTTCTATATCTTTATACATGTTGGTCCAGAAATAAAATTTAGAAATTGAATTAAGCATGATTCGTATACCTGAATGCATACACAAATCGTGGAATTCATTCAAAACAAACGGAACCAACTTTGAAGGCACAACTGTACGTTCGACCTTTGTATTTGTAACTAACAGACCTCTAGAAATTTTAAATTTGGGAACATGATTTAACTTGTCATCTGCCATTAATTGCTGTTGCAGAACTCTATTATACAACTTGCTTAAAACTGGATCTTCACATTGATACTTTATGAAAGTTTTATGAATTGGAAGACTATTGAAAAGTTGTAAATCTAAATCCAAAGGATTGACACTAGAACTTTTTAAACCAGACCGAAGTTTAGCTCTTATTTGCATAAGAAAGGCACCAAACAAATTAAGGCCATCAGGACACTGTCCACACAAACAATAGCCAAAAGTAGTATCATGATCATTATTATTAAATGCCAAAAATTTTAAACCAGTATCCAATAATAAAATTGCAAGATCGTGATTTTGGAGAAATTTAAGATAAACCAAATTCTGCATAATTGAGAGCTTTTCATCGTCAAAGTCTGGACGAGACACGATCTCAGACCCACGAAGTTTAGCTATAGAAGCAGTAGGAGCAGAAGCAACATAATTATGATCTTCCTCATTAGTGGCTTTTAATGATTCAAAAGCATGATCAACGGACATATAAGTGTTATCATGAACAGTAATGACGCAAGGAAAAGAATTATTTAGAAAAGTATAACAACCAACAAAATCAGAAATAGTGGGTTCATTTGGGTCCCACAATTCATTGAAAACTTCTTCAGAAATGGAATCAGAGGGAACAGAAGAACCTTGAGGAGGAATTTCATCTTGATTAGACGCAGAGGAAAGAGAAACAGAAGGTTCCTGAACGGTTACGTTCGGGACAGCAGAAACATTAGGCTGAGCTTTATTAGAAACGACTTTAGAATTTTTAGAGTTTGGATTGGTAACTTGTACTTTTCCTTTACGTAGTAACTGACGTATCTGCATTAATTGAAGACTAAAATAAATAGGAAACTCATAACTATTTTGAGCAGGTAAAAATATGGGACGCATCCCAGTAGAAAGCAACAAAGTTTTCAAAGCAGAATTATAGGAAAATTTGGAAATAAGCAATTTATCTAGGACGTCAAGATATTCTTCTTTCCATCCAACACCAAACTGAATATTAAGATCGTTTAAAGCATCAGAAATGGATGCATAATTCTTACTGTCGTAGGAAACTACACATGGAAAATCATTACTCAAAAATTCAAACTGACCTGTATCAGAAGAGATAGGCTCTAACTTCGGATCAAAAAGATAGTGATTAGTATTAGGGTAGTCAAGTATAGCATGAGGATTTCTGCTAGGAAAACAGAGAGTGGGATCCGAGAAAATATGAGAGGGCGAAACACGACCACAATCATAAGTAGGATGGGGAGAGGGGGAAGGGGGCAAAGCAGGGGGAACCACCGAAGAAACAAAGCGGTTGGTAACACTGGAAGTATCAGGAGGTGGGTTGGCAGCACTGTCAGTTAATTTCTTCATAGCTCGAGTTTGAACCTGTAGGAGATGATTATTAGGTAGAGAAACAGAAGGAAGATAATCGTTAAATGAGCACGAGGCTGTACGGAACACACTCGCACCTGAAGATTTATTATTCTGAACTGGAGTAAAATAAGTTGTTAAATTTGGAGGCAAAACAACATCACAACCGGCTGGGGGCTGGGGCAACCGAGAAAGAGCATCAGGAATTTTATTTCTTTCGGAAGGAACCAATTCGTAATCAAACGAAAATTTAGATAAATATGCAATAAATTTGTCAAAGGGCGCTTTAGGAGCTTGCATTTGAAGTAAATACTTTAGAGAACTAGCATCAGTAACAACAGTAAATTTTTCTAGAAGTAGTAACTCTTTTTCAAAATAACGAACACATTCATACAAAGCCAAACATTCAATATGATAAGCACTCCACGTTCTTTGAGAAACTTTTAAATCCTTAGAGAAAAATCCAACCGGTAAAAAGTATTTATTTTTAGCTTGAGACAAGAAACCACCAATACCAACTTTAGAACCATCAACATGTAACTTAGTTTTTAAGGCAGGGTTAAAAAGACTCAATGTAGCATGTTTAAGCAAATGATTATACATATCTTGAATCATCTGTCTGTCAGCTTCGGACCAAGAGAAAGGGACTTTCTCACAAGCAATTTCATTCATGTGTTTAGTTTTTAATGCAAAATTGGGAATAAAACGACGGAAATAAGAAAGAAAACAAATGGAAGACTTAACTTGTTTAGGTGTTTTAGGGTTATCTAATGAAAGTAAAGGGCGAAATCTGCTTGGATCTGGACTAACACTGGAACCACCAGCAACTTTCATACCTAATAAAGAAATGGACTTTTGAAATAACTCAGTTTTATCAGGTCTCATCAAAAGATTATTAGATCTGAAACGCTTTAACACTGATTCAAACACAGACAGGGCTTCATCAAAAGTCTTACCACCCATAACAATATCATCAACATAATGTTTCACGTCCAAACCTTGCAAAACAGAAGCCATTGTGGCTTGAGCAATTTGAGGGGAAGTTTTTAAACCAAAGGGAAGGCGAAGAAATTTATAACGTCGCTGGCCTACTTGGAAACCTAGTAAATCTGTGGATTCAGGGGTTAAACGAATTGTATGGAAGTAACTTACAACATCACCAACGGACAAATATTTCTTATCAGCACAATATTGCAAACACTCATCAATAGTAGTCTGTTTAAATTTATATTCATGAAGTTTCCTGTTAAGAGCACGAGCATCAAGAAGCAAACGACCAACAGGATTTTCTACAGTGGAACCACGTTTCAAAATAATAAAAACAGGCAAAAAATTATTAGTAAAAGACTCAGTTATAACTCCCTCATTAAGTAGCTTTTGCACCTGTATTTCGGCTAATTTCTGCTGCTCCAAACTCCACGGCCAATTCTTTTTAAAATAATTACCAGACTCTTTTAATTCAAGATTTGCAAAGATATTGGGAACAAAGGAACCAGGCTTCAGTTTATACCCGAAAACATCTCTATATTTCTCTAGAACTGAACGGACTTGCAATTTTTCATCTTTAGACAGATTACAACCGGAAACAGAAGGAAGGGCAGGACGGTCGTCCTCTTTGGCAACACTACACTGTTCAACACATTGAACTTGTTCAGGAGTTAGATCAAGGCAACCATTAGAAAGATTATGAATTAAAGAATTTAAATCGAAACGAGAGATATCATTACTGGATAAATTTCTGTCCTCAAAACAAATGGAACCAAGTTTAGTGGAAGGGGGTAACTCTATTGGGTCGTCTGAACCATTGAAAACTGGAACGGACATTGTATCGGAAAGAAAACACTCAACTGTGTAAAGATAATCAACGCCAAGAATTGTTTTGGGAGTTAAAACAGCGGGTAAAACTTTAGAAGGAAAATTGACATAAACTGGAACTGTAGTGAAAGTTTGAGGAGCCAAAGTAACTACTTTAGGGGAAGAGAATACCTGGATATTGGAAGTATGTGCTTCAGGCACATTAATCAGAGAGAGGCGAGTACACTCATCAAAATGACAAGGAGGGGGAGGGGAAAGGAGAGGGGGAGCAAAGTGTTTGGGAAGAACAGCCAATCGGACAACAGTAACAGATTTACCACGGAAATGGAAAACAGCTTCATGAGAACCATAAGATAAATTTGCTTTAACCTTACTGAGAAAATCATCACCCAAAATTAGATCAACACTTATCTCTGCAACCAACAAAGGGTGATTGAGAGTGAAATCAGAACCAAAACGAAGAGATGGGTTGTACACACCATCACACTGCATTATATTATTATTAGCTACTTGAATAAGCATATCAGTTGGCTTTAGGGCACTTCTATCCGTGCAAAATTTAGAGTGGATAATGGAACGAGAAGCAGCGGTATCCAAATGACCGCGTAATTTGAGACCATCGACATAAACAGTCACAGGAAATAATTTATAATCAATGTACATTAAATTAACTAATTCAACTTTCTTAGAACATGAAGCAACTTTCTCTGGAACAAAAGGGGCTGCAAGGGGATTAAGATGCACAGGGGCTGCAACAGGAATGGGAACAGGGGCTGGAACAGGGGCTAGAACAGGAGAAGGGGGTGGAACTGTGACGTCACACTTTACAACAGGATCTGCAATCGGGATCTTCTTTCCTTTCCGACCGACTTCAAACCACTGATTACCGCTTTTCGTACTGAGTTCAACAGGATTATCTTGAACCACATTCAAATGCCAAGAAGATGTTGATACATTAGAGGGCAATAAACAATCAAAATGACCAGAGTCATACGGAGGAGTAAATTTAAGGTGAATCTCAGATGGACCTCCAGAATATGGAGCAAGCTTGAAAGGATTGAAAGTTAAAATCCCAGAAGGGGTATGGACAAAAATAGGAATGCCAAGACAGGACGATGCTGCCTGGACTTGTATGGAGGTGGCAAACACACCTGGTTTGACATGCTGTGAAAGAAACTGAAACTTTGACAAAGTGGTAAATTTACTGAAAAATTTCCAATATTGGAAAATGTAATTTTGGACTATCTGTCTTAATGCAAAAGAACCATTTAAAGAACGAAACAAGGCAAAACTAACAGCAGAATAAAAGCAATCACCATCTTTAGGCATGGAATGCAAGTCAAAATTCTCATATTTCTTGACTGTAGAATTTTTCATACAAGGATCAGAAGTAACACTGGACTTACTTTGTTCTGGGACACTCTGCGGCACTACACTGTGAAAACTGGGCAACACTTTTGGTTTTGACTGTACCTTTGAATTTCTCATACACGGCGTCTGCAGCGTCTCGGAGTATGACGTCACTACACGTGGTGCGGGGAGCGCCACACGCGATGGAGGAGGGGGGAGGGGAGGGGGATACACTTCAAATCCATGCCCACGAACATATGGATCGGGGGACGCAGGGTACACTGCAAACTGGGAAGGCTGATATGGGTAAAAGTTTCCGGACTTTTCACGAAAACCGTTGTTTGGCCGCCTAGAGTGAGATTGGCTCTGGTAATGATCGATCAGGTAGGTAAGGGCAGCGTCAAGCTGGGCAAGGGACTCACGGTCGGACGCGGCGCGCGCGGGAATTTCCGCGGGACTGGCGCTGCGGCCACTGGGTGCGCCCAGGGCGGGAACCCCAGGATTAGCGCCGGCAGCAGAGGCTGCGCGAGGCAAGGACTTTTCCACAAGAGCTTTCTGATGCATAACAGTCTCAAAAGTTTTAACAAAATCTAAAATAGAAGAGCAAGGATGGCGTGCCATGATCGCGGCATGTTCACGGGACATTAATTGCAATAGTAATAAACAAATTTCACGCTCGGGAAACACAGATTTGTAGTGACGCACGGCGTGCTGGACTCGAAAAGCAAAGCTACGGAGAGACTCATCTTCTCCTCGTTTCATGTTCAACACACGTTCTCTAGTAGAATCATAGCATGGTTCAACATCAAACGCTAATTTAAAAGCAGCAACATAGGCATTCCAACCTTTGTTTTTATTTTCTGCATGGCAAGGCAACGCGCACTCTGGTAACTTAGACGCGATGTACACTGGAATATCATTACGATCGACGCCAAATTTAGTATAAATTTCTTCAACATTATTCAACCATTCTTCCACATAATCCTGATCAAACGGCAAAAGCGTTGGCTGAAGAGACGGAGGCAAAGCAAGAGCCATAGTGAAACTTGGAAACTAAGTAGACACGCTCGAAAAGTAAACACGTGGTCAAGTAACACGACCGAAAAAACAGACAAATATTCCACAATTCCACGGCACAAGAAACAAAATCACACGCAAAATACACTTCACTTCAAGAGAAATATCACTGCTGAAAAAGAAAAAGTAACTCACACGGAGAAGTAACTAACCTCCAAAACACGTGGTCTCAGTAAACAACACAAAAAATTACATTACAACAACCCGAGAAAGAAAAAGGGAAACCAAATTAGAAATAAAATATACAAAAAGGAAAGGAAAGTTAAAATATGCCTAAAAGCGGCGAGAAAGAAAAATCTTGAGTCACGGCCGAAATCCACAGCATGGTATAAAATAAACAAAGTAGCGCACAGAGAAATAAAAAGAATGCAAAGTTCGAACCGGCCGATGCACCAAAAAGGATGTTTTGTACGTGGATAACTGGACAAATGATGGAACAAGGTGGTTCTGAGGTAAAGGACTATTTACTGTTAGACTATCGGTGACTCTACTTGAACTCTACTCTTACATGATACAACCGTTCCGTCTCCCTACATCTTCTCGCACCCTCCTACCTGCACCTCGGCTCGACCGCGACTGCCGGCCTGGACCATGGCGGACCCTAAGCCGCTCCGGGGACTTTCCGGGCATCCCTTCGCACAAGGCGGTGCTCGCAGGCATACCAACTTCAGACTTACTGGCGGCAACATGACAATATTCAAAATGTGTATTGCTACACAATAGTCCCATCACCGCTAGTGACTTCCCAGATCGCATCTGCTCCTGCTCTATCGACTTTGGAATTCGACGGCTTCGAAAATAATACGCGCAACTCCGGCCGCCGCTTACAACTAGAGTAACTGGCGGCCGCGCTGAGAACCCGCGTATCGCTTCCCGGCGGCGTCCGCGCTAGGTTATGTTTGACAAGTTATATCTCCTAAACCGTTAGAGTTAGATGGGTAGTGTAAGCGAGCCGATTTTAGTTCTAACTTAGATCTACAATCGGCTCGCTTACACTACCCATCTAACTCTAACGGTTTAGGAGAAATAACTTGTCAAACATAACCTAGCGCGGACGCCGCCGGGAAGCGATGCGCGGGTTCTCAGCGCGGCCGCCAGTTACTCTAGTTGTAAGCGGCGGCCGGAGTTGCGCGTATTATTTTCGGAGCCGTCGAATTGGTGCCGCGACTTGCCCACAGCCCACAGACGGCAACGTCAGGGGTTACCACCCACTCGTGGCGCTATCGCTTATCGCCTGTCAGCGATAGCGGGCCGACGTGTTATCAAATCAGTGTGACAGATTGGCGGCTGCCGGTAGATAGACTGCCTGCTCCAGGGTCAGCACGCTCACTGCACTGCACAGTCAAGGAGGCGGCGCCGGCCGTCACACCTCATTTATTAGTGGGGACGCTCGCCAATTTGCGCGGGAGACCGAAAGAAAAACAACAAAAACGAAGGCAGGGCTCATCGGCCTCGGTGACGTGTGCCCGGGTCCGGCCGTCCGGCCTCCTGGAGTGGGGGAGTGGTCCGGCCTCCGGATTCACTTTCAGTCCCACCGTGCGGCGTCCTACTGCACCAGCCTTTGCCCAGAAAGAAGAAATTCTGAAAATCATTATTTTTCAGTCGCAGGGACTCGCTGGACCACTCGCCACATTTCGTAGACATGATAGAAGAGTCGATCCAGGAAAACTTCACACTTGAATCACCGGCAAAAAGTGGGCAAAATGTGAGACCAATATTTGCAAAGAAAGAAAATCTTACACATTTCCGCAATCTGCGTGTTCAACGCAAAATTCCAAACCTGGGGACTTTTTTTTTCCTCAACGACGAAAAGAAACGACAAAGAAAGGCTGAGCGTGCTAAATGTTGTAAACACGCCATCATGCGTACATTTGGGTGGGAGTGGACCGGCGGCGTCGCCCGCGGCGTGGGGTGCCCGGCGAGCGACCAGGTGAGCAGCAGCAGGGCTCTTTGAGCACGCAGACCTGCCGAAACAAGCCGAAGCAAGCCGAAGCAAGGCGACAGAAGGTTTCGCGTCGCGGAGGTAGCGGCCTCGTCACGGCCATTTCGACATGTTCCCGGATTTGCCCGCCGCCGTCACCCAAAAGCCCCGCATTGCGCGCGCCAAACACGGCCACCTTGCTTGCTTCCTCTCCAAGCGGACATGATCGCAGGATGCCGTATCTCGTGCACGAGGGACGAGGCTGACCCGTAGAGCAAGTCTAATTTCTGACTAAGCATCTGCCGGGTCCGCGGTACAGCACCCCGCCGCTGGGATGACGGCACCCAAACATCATCGGCGTGCTTGATAAGCGTCCGGAACCGCGCTGCCCGGCGCTGCGGCCACGCCGGCCTAGGGCGACGCCGCTAGGGCCCGGCGAGTACACTCGCTTCTCGCGAGAGTTTCATCAGAAACCTGTTCCAGTTCTTTCAAGGGAAGTCGACTCAAGTTGACGCGCATGACAGGTGGCGTCCCCGCCGTCGCCCCTCCCCCCGCGCGCCACCGGTCACCTCACAGACGGAGCGAGTGCGTGCCGCCCGTGCGGCCCGTGCGGGCCTCGGGTCGTGAACCGACCTCGAGGAAATTCGGCTAGTCGTCAGTGGGTCAGCCTGTTGCTGAGTGAGTGGGTGCCAGCGAGCCACAGCCACCCACTGCCTCCGCGTCCGCGCGCACACGGACGCACGCACACACGCACACACAGCCAGCCGCACGACGCACGAGATGAGAAAGCGTTCAACAAACTCGCTGCGTCTTCTTTTTGGGATCACTTAGAGGGCAGCACTTTGACCTTCCCGCTCCCACCCGCCCCCGCCGCCACCCGGCTCGTCTAGGCTGGTCGCGCTGGTCGCCACGCGCAGCGCAACGCATCGTCAAAGTTCGTCGCACAGATGGACGCCGCCACGGCGAAACATCGTTTTTATCGCAATGCACCGCCGCGGAGATTTTCCTCTTGAAAACAGATAGTTTCGAGGCCAATCAGGCAATCTGCTCTGGTCTAGGTTGGGCCTGCTTCCGCCTCGGCCCTGCAGCCCTGCCGTCGCCTCGCCTCGCCTCGCCAGGCACAGCCGGGCACACGGCACTTCAGGGGCTGGGCGGCGACGACGGGACGCCACGGCCTCCTCCCCTTGCCCGTCGTCCGCCTGCCGTCTCGTGTCCGTCTACGTCCGTCTCTCCGTCTGTCCGTCTGTCCGTCTGTCTGTCTGTCTGTCCGTGGCGTCGCGTGGTCTGAGTCGGCAGCGCGCGTGGCGCAGCGCTTGACCCCGCCGCGCATCTCCCCCTCCCCCCTCCCCCCCCCCTTGCCACGAGTCGGCTGCTAGGCCCCAGCCACTTTTGCCAATTTTAGCGAGAGATAAGCGCGTGTGTGATGTCGTGCGGAACCGCCACCGGAACAACGCCGACACAAGCAGTTTTCCGCAGTCCGTTCAGGAAGACCACTTCCTTGAGCGGTGCTCCAAAAGCGCGTATAATCGGACGGAAAACGCTAATCAATAGACCTGAAAAAAGAACTGCCCCCAAAAGAGGGAAAAGATACGTAAACGACGGACGGAGACAAAGTCTAACTGTACGGGACACGTGGCTGTGTTGATAAAACAACAGAGAGAGGCGGCGGCGCGGCGGCAACATGGCACACGCCGGGGATGACTTCATCTCCTGAGGAAACAATTCTATCGCCAGTTCGGTGTGAACATTCTGCTGACGAGGTGCTGATAGGCGCATCTGCAATAAATACAATGCGGCGACGCCCTCCCCTGAGGAGGCGGATGGCGATTGTTTGAAATGCATCGTTCTAAATGTGAAACGGATTACAACACCGACTGTTTGTGGGCCCATCGAGGTTGGCATCGGTGGTGATTGTCTGTCGTTAAGCCGACGAAACACGATGACGACCGGCCCACTGTGGAGTGGTTGACGGAACGCCAGGCAGAAGAAAGGAACGAAACATGGCCGCCGTCGACGGCTGTTCTGATCAACTACGAGCCTCCGAGCATGGCCGCCGGTCATGTTCTGAAACATTGCTTCCTTTCTGCTCCTTGTCTAAAGTTAGCTCAGCTCGGGACGTTAGGCCAGGTTTGTTAAGGTACGGTTATGTTTGATTTGGGTTATGGTTGGCTATGTTTGGTTATGTTTGGTTATGTTTGGTTATGTTTGGTTGTGTTTGGTTGTGTTTGGGTATGTTTGGTTATGTTTGGTCATGCTTTGATTAGGTTGTGCGGTTAGGTTAGGGCACTGCGAGTCCTGCCGGCAAGCACGGCCCTTGTTTGAGGGACGGCTTGCTGCACGGCACGTGAGCGTGCGTGGGACGCAGCGACACAAAAGCGCCCGCCGCGCCCACCTGGCCGGCCACATTAATTGCAAATCGCCGCCTAATCCCTCTTCTTTGAAGCGCCGCGGAGCCGTGCGTGGCGCTTCATCATGGCGTGGTGTAATTGCGGTAAGGGCTGCACGTCGCTTCTTTTTCTTTTCCTCGGCCACGGTTTTGCTTCCGACCCTGGACACGTCCGTCGATTCCTCATCCGGGCCTAGCCCGGCCCTAGCCCGGCCCTAGGGGGTGCGCTGGGGAGGAGTCGGCGTGGCCGGGGCGGCCCTCTCACCCTCCGCAGCATTCCTAGCCGTGCACAAACACACGGGGCAGCCAGCCCGCCCTGGCGCCCTCTGCGAGGGCCTCTGCATGCCGTCGAGCGCGTCCAGCGCGTCCAGGCTCTTCGGCTCGGCGTTCGCCGCCGACTTGCGCAACGATCCCTACATTACGCCGAGTCATCGCGCAGGCCGGCGGCGACGCCAGGACGCCGACAGTCCAACAGGCCAACGATTGCCTCCTGTTGCACGGCGCGGCCGGGCGGCGCGGCGCGGCGGGGAGGGCCAGGCCAGTTTCCGACAAAACCTCTTCCATCTCGTGGAGGGCGACAGTTGCGAGAAGAGTCCGCGGCAGGTTCACTGGCCACTGCCTCTGCGATACCGAGACCACTGAGTCACGTGTCGCATTCCGGCAGCCGCACGGCAGCCAGGCCATTAGCATCGCACACACTGCCAAAGCGCTATCGCCGGCGTCTGCACGCCGCTCTTTATCGATTCCGCGCGATATCGTGTCGATTTTACGTCGATATGTCGGTCAAGTGTCGCGCCTTTGTGACGTCCACGGCGATCGTTTGTGGCGGCTGCTAACCCCAAAACTACTGTGAGTGTACGACGATTTTCTGGTCGGAATTCGCGCCGATTTGATGCTGACGAAGTTGAACCTAACTTATTTAACCTCACCGACGTTGAGCGAGACTCACACAAAGAGGAAGGATACGGCAACTGTCGCTGAAAAGGCCTGGATTTGCGCGAATTTCGCAGATTGTCCACATAGAGCGGCCGAAAAATTGACGTTGCTCAAAGAGCTCGATGGATTTCAAATCGACCGCCTTTGAAACGACGCGTCGATGAGATGTTCTCTAGCCATAGCCAGGCCAATGCACTCAAAAGCCAAGACTCGTCAGCAGCTCATTTCTTTTCCTTTTCTTTTCCTTCGGGGCGGGGCGCAGGTTCATTGAGGCATTAATATTGGAATGGGGCTCCGTGCGGCCCCCCGTCGTGTTTCGCCGCAGGCCCACTAAATCAGTCACACGAGTGTCAGCTTCCGAAAACGGCCACCCGTTCGCAGAAGCGCCGTTGTCCGTCCGACCGTCCTCCGTCCGGTTGGCGCGCTGGCGCGCTCTGCTCGGCGAGTTCGGGTCCGGAGCTCCGGTCCCACAGCCTCCGGGCCCGGCCGGGCCGTCGGGCCGCTCCGGGTCCGCCGCGCCGCCTCGCCGCCATTCAGGGCGGCATTGTTCTCCGGGCTGAGTAATACGCCAATGAGTCGCGGCACGCGCCGCGCCCGGACGGACACCTTCGGCTCGCCGTCGGCTGTCTTCGGCTGTCGCGGATGACGTCACGAAGCGGACGTTGCGTCCCGGCATGTCCCAAAGTCAGTGTGTCCAGCCGGAACGCCCCGCCCCGGCGGTCCCGCGGTCCGCACCGGGACCTTTCTGTACTTTGACCGACCGCCTCGAAGCAGCCTTATTGCTTGGACACACACTCACGGACTCACACCAGCACACCGCCATGCACACACTCGAGTGGTGTGGGGCACGCCAAGATATTACGCAACGTTACGCTCTTGAACTCGGCCTCACAGGGCCTGGGCGTCCTTCGTGACGTCACGGGATGTAAAGGAGCTGAGGGGGCCCTGCGCCGCACGGCCGCCGCCTGAGACTTCTAAACTAAAGATGTGCTAATTGGGTCCCAATTATTGCCGACTGCCGGTTTGTTTACTATCATCCATCATTATTTGGCAATCGCGGAGTTCGGAAATCGGTCGCGTATATGAACGCGGAAAATTCGGTTCGAATTCCGGAGACCCTTTGCGCGGGTCGGTCGAACCCCTATCTTGTGGCTGAAGGGCTGCAGGGCTGCAGGGCTGCAGGTGGGTCCGGGCCGACGAGAGGGCGAGACAGGGGCGGCGCGGAGGCGTGGGCAGGCGGGGCGTTGTTGCAGGTTGTGCATCTTCTCCCCCGCCACGCCGCCCTCCCCCGCCTCCCTCGTTCGCAGCAGGCCGATGACGAGCTTTCTCGAACTGGCGCAGCGCTCCGCCAGCACTGCCAACCAGCGCCATCCAAGGCCGGCTCCGGACTTGCCGCCAACGGGGACCGCTTTGGCGCGCCGTCCTGCAGCTTGCCGTGCAGCTTGTGCAGCTTGTGCAGCAGTGCAGCAGTGCAGCTTGTGCAGCAGTGCAGCTTGTGCAGCAGTGCAGCAGTGGAGCTTTGTGGAGCTGATGCAGTGCAGCTTGTGGAGCTTGTGCAGCTTGTAGAGCTTGTGCACCTTGTGCAGCTTAGGCAGCTTGTGCACCTTGTGCACCTTGTGCACCTTGTGCACCTTGTGCACCTTCTGAAGCTAAAGTGAAGAGCCCGCCAGGTCAGGGTGGAGAAGGCTCCCCGGGTTCGCGCCGACCGCTCCGTCCGCGCCCAGCCAGGGCCCAGGGCGGCCAGGGTCCACGCCGCGGTCCACGCCCCCTCACCATGACCGTCACGTGGGTTAAGCCCACGTTCATTCATGAAGCCCCGTACGGCCCGTACGGCGTGCGCCAATACGACGCCGAGGAGGAGGCCGACGAGTGGAGGGGGCCGGTACGAATTTCTCACGCAAGAGGACCCCCCTCCCCCTACCCGTTTCGCCAGCTCACTCGGACCAAACGGACTTCACCTCTGCCCCTCTCTCCCTTGGCGCCCCCTCCCTGCGTCCCCCGCGGCCCCTCGCCGCCCCCTCCCCGTCCCCTCCCCGGGCGCGGCGCCCCGCACGGTATAAAAGCAGAGCGCGCCTCGGCACGGCCAACACTTTTTGACGAGCCTTGAAAGCAGCACGACGTATCCCGCGATACCCGATCGAGCCGCACTGAGTCGCGTCGCCGCGTTGCGTACAGCAAAGCTTATCTCTCGTTCCTGACCCGCGATCGACGAGTTTCGAGTCCCGCCGACGTCGCCGCGCCGCGAGTGACAGTAGCAGATAGAGTGGACCGAGCAGCCCCGCGCCGCTCCTCAAGGATTACTCTGTGTCAAGTGCCCAACAAGTCCATCATGAAGTCCAGCAGCCTGGTGCTCGTGAGCGCCCTCGTCTTCGTGCTGGTGGCGCCCGTCGTCTTCGCTCGCCCCCCGCACAGGTAAGCACCGCCACGGTGGAGGCAAACTCATCGGCGCCCGCGCGGTTTCCGCGTTGCGTCCTCAAAATGGCGTCCGCGCTCGGTACCCGCCCAGGCCCAGCCGCAGGTCGCAGACGAGTGTCAACGTCGTCCTGCTTCTTTCTGTTAAAACAAATTGTCCTCTGAGCCGCGCGCCTCGGCGAGGGAAATGAGAAACAAGTCCGGCAACGGGTTGGTCCCAATTTCCGGCCGAGCGGCTGGACCGGAAATCGCGACCCGCGGCACCGTCCGCGCGTCTTCCGCCCTTTCTTCCGCGACGGCCGTGCCCCGTGCCTGTCTTGTCCGCGGGGGCGGGCGCGGCGGGCGACACGGACCGCGTACGCGAGCGGGGGCGGCTGGCGGCGCGCCCCGCCCTGGCGGAGTCCTGGCGGAGTCCTGGCGGGGCGGGCCTGGCCGCCTCCAACTTGATTACCGAGTTGGCGGGGGCGGCAGGGCGGCAGGGCGGCCAGCTCCGGGAAGAAGGCGTGATGCATGGAGAGCGGCCGTTATCGCTGTTTAACAGCAGTTGTTGGGCACCAAGGCTGGGGAGTCGCAGTCAACGCCGCCCTCTCGCCCCTGCCCGCTCGGCGCCAATCGAGCTATTGGGCCAATTAAAGATGGCGGTGGCGTTCATTTGGGCGGCCGCCCCGCTGATTTGGCGAAGGGCTGTGACGCGTGCCGTGCGTAATACGCCGAACAGGGCTTTGTCCGGCCCTTGAATGGCGACCGTGGCCGCGACTGTGGCGGTGGCAGTGAGACAAAAGGCTTCATGCCCTACTCGGGCGTAGCTGGGCGTAGCCAGCAAGCGTGTTGCCCTGCGGAGCCATCGCCCCGTCTCTCTCGCACTCACGGCAGCAGTGCCGTGGGCGCGAGAGAGACGAGGCGACGCCAGCACCCCTCGGACTCGCTCTGCAGACGGACGGTCACGCGGCTCGTCCCTCATTTTTCGGTCGGACCGCGGGACGCGGAGGGACGCCATCAGAGGCGGGCGAAATGCCGACGACTCGCTGTTTGAATTCGCTTAAAATGGGTCGAGTCCTGCCGCACTTTGGAGCCGATGCCGCTCTGTTTGAGAGTCGCGGCCCAGCGTATCTGGCCGGGCCGGAATGTTGATCAAAGTCATCCAGGTCCGGGTGAGGCGGGGCGGGGCGGGGCGGGGTGGGGCGGGCGCGCTTCTTCGTCTTTGCTGTTTGGCCCGAGACGCCACGCCGCGCAACGCAAGCACGGCCGAGGCAATACTGCAATGGGCTTCCCTTCCGAGACAAACAGCCCTGTAATTTGGCGCCTCGACTTACTCCTCCTAACGCCAGGTGTTCTTGTTGTGCTCCACAGGCAGAAGCGCGTGTCGGACCAGCGCCTGGGCGAGCTGGAGGCGCTGCTGGCCCTCAAGAAGCTGCGCGGCAAGCTGGTGACGGTGCCCGTGGCCTTCGGCCAGATCAACCCGAACGACTAGTGAGTAGCGCCATTACCAGGCCGATGACAGGCCACCGTCCTTTGCGCTGCAGGGGCGGCGGGTTAACTAGTGTAAAACGAAGCGCCGGTCCCGGTAAACGGACCCCCTCTCCCTTTGGCGCCAGTCAATGTCAACGGAGCGCCGCGTTGGAAAAAGAACGAAAACCTCAATCTGCCTAATTTCACGCGTCTGCGACTCGCCACTGTGTGAGGCGAGTGTTCTATTCTGGGTAACCCCCTTTTGAGTGGAAATTGTGCCGCCAAAGTGCCCCACTGCCCTTCAGAGTAGTGACCAGGGGATGGACTCGGGGGCGGACAGAGGCACAGCCAGCCGCAGCAAAGCGGTTCCGAAGTGCTGTCGCCGCTCTGTCTCCCTCGCACTCGTGGCCGGACGCCCTACGTGTGCGAGGGAGACAGAGCGGCGAAAGCAGTGTTCGGAACCGCCTCGCCTGCCGGCGGCCCGGGCCCCGGGGTCGCCGTGAGAGGTAGGCCTCCGGGCGCTCGGCGGTGCAGGCGCGTAGCGTCGCGCCCGGGCGGCTTGCCGGGCCGGTCCGGCAGTCCGGCGGCCCGGCTCCCGGATTCCCGCCTGATTGGCTGACGGTCAAGTGCACTAGAAACCGAAAGGCATGCCTGGACCTGCTCGACGCTAACCACGCCCTCTCCCTCTCGTTGCAGTGGTCGGAAACGGAGGTCAGCTCCGCACAGCCCCTCCAGCCACGTGCTGCTGGAGCGGCTGCTGGAGGCCCTGCCGCAGGACGACGTCCACGACGCGCTGGGCCTGGAGCGCCTGGACCGCCTGGAGTACGACGAGGCGGCCCCCGCGGCCCTGGAGGCGCTGCAGGCGATGCCCATCGCCAGCGCCTACGAACGAGAACGACCGGCAGCGGTAAGTTGGGGACCCGGGTTCGAACACCCGCCATTTTTCGGGGGAAAGGTTTTCTGATTTTTGGCTTTCTTTGTGGTTCCAGGCGTTGAACGCGTTCAACCGACCGCTGGCGGAGTGATGACGCTAGCAGCATCTCGACGCGCCCCGCGCCACGCCACGCCACGCCCCCCGCGCCCCGCGCCCCTGCGGCGCCCCGACATGAACGCCATGAACGGGGTGTCCGCCCGCCACGCACCGCCACGCACCGCCGCCGAGGCCGAGCTGCCCCAAAGGGACGCCGCTGCCGTTTCTTCGCTGTCCGGCAACCCCTTCGTACTTAAACTACTTCCCTAGGCGGCTTTGTGTCTTTGCCGACGCCCTGTCCGGCGTGGCCACCGAGTCCTCCCGCGCAAGTCCTCCAACGGCTGGCTCACATATCTGCCAAGAGATGATTGCTTTAGCGTATTCGGGCCGCCCCAGCCGTCTCACGCGCCCGCAGCCCCGCGCAGCCCGCACCGGCTGGGGAGGCCCTCGTAGGTGTAAAAACACGACCGCTTCCCCCTCATGTCTCTCTCTCTCTAGCTAGACTGCATTTTATTGTTCAAGATTAGTTTGAAAAGAGGAAAGGATCACATGGTTGTGTTTTTTATCTTACCAAAGTCACACCAAACTCTCGTTCCTATAATTTATGGTCTTTTATTGTTTTATTTATGTTATGATTTTCCCTGTGTGTGATGGGTTCAGTGCCACGGCGAAATCGTTTTGATTTGCTCTCATTGAATGTGTTGTGTTCGTACAAACTTAATTATTTATTAAGGTTAATGTGATCAGTATTATTCATTTGCAAGCATTCCTTTTCGTGCGTTCGCATTATGGTGGGCCTACGATTTGTGATACACAGCTTCGAAGTGTCTTTACGTTAGGAAACAAGGAGAGGCCTGCACCTGGTATTTTTCATGTTGCGACAAATATGAGCACAAATTATGTATTACCAAAGCAGGTTTCCTCTTGATCGCGCTTAAAAGAATATTAGTTCTTAAAAGACACTTTACTTACTTTATTGTAAATAGAAAGTTGTAGTAGTTCTCTTCTCTCGGAAGAGTTGTGGCCATGTACTTAACTAAGCAATGGTTTGAGTTCCTTAATGTGTAGATCGCTTGCTTCAACAAGACCTACGCCTTCAATCTGTGAGAACTCTTGATCTGTTGTAGCGTTTCTTTTGAAGCCAGTGCAAGTTAATTTATTTTTTTCATTTAAGTTATGTCGGCATCGCATCGATGTAAGAGAATGTCATGCGCAGTCGCGAATTCATTTTAGTAATTTATTTTATCATTATGTTTATTTTTTTAGTGTCTCATCATCGTGTATTCCCAGTGTCTATGATGTTCGTGAGCTAAATACTCACATATATTTGGGGAAGTCAATAATACCGTCTGAAAACAGTTGCATGTGTTATCCTTGTGGAGCGAACCTCATCCTCTCAACAGACCGCACCCAATGCTTCGCAGCACAGCCCCACTGTGCGGCGCGAGCCGTGGAGTCAAATACATAAACGCGAGGCGGGCACGGCCGGCAAAACTCTCCAACGTTTTTACGGCTCAGAAAATGAAAATAAAACCCGAGCAAGAGAACGCGCGCTGCGGGATCGGGCGTTTAGCGAGCCGCTCTGATTTCCGGCTCCACGATCCGCGGTCGAAATGAAGGCCCGGTGATTGGGATCGGGCGACACGAGTCAAGCGGTGGCCAAGGGACCCGAGGGAGAACAAAAAAGTCGAAATTATGTCAACATGATCTCAAAATGCGAGCCATCTTTGGTCAAAATTTGATCCATTTTGATGTCCAAACTGGCATCATTTGATGTCAGTTTGAATTGATTTTGACTACCTGTTCTCCTTGGGACGCGAAGGAAGCCGGCAGGAAGCGGAGCGCAGGACGGACAGCCTTGCTTTGTCCACGCCAGGCGACGCGGGGCCTCGCTTCGTTCGTCCATCAATTCGATTGCCAGGCGGTTTCGGTCCGAGGCGGCCTGTCGGCCCGTCCGCGGACACAGTCCCTAATCCGTCCCATTCAGACACACGTCCGCGCATTGTTCACATTCATAATCATCGGGCCGGCGAGGCAGCGAGGCGCGGCGGACGGGCCGCGGTGCGTAGCGGCGCGTAGCGGTGCGCGGAGTTTCCATTTCGCCGCTGACACCTCTCTCTCTCTCTCTCTCTCTCTCTCTCTCTCTCTCTCTCTCTCTCTCTCTCTCTCTCTCTCTCTCTCTCTCTCTCTCTCTCTCTCTCTCTCTCTCTCTCTCTCTCTCTCTCTCTCTCTCTCTCTCTCTCTCTCTCTCCCCCCCGGCCTCCTCCCCTCTCCACTCCCGATACTGACGAGTGTGTTTACAAATCACTAAAATTATTGCCCCTGGAAAAAAATTAATAATGACTTGTAAGCGCGAGTTAAATTGTTCCCATCGTGCTAACTCTACTCACTGCTGCCTTATGTTGAAGCGGGCCGATTTGGCTCGCAGTACACTGGTGAAACAAAGGCATAAAAATTATGCCCTTTAAGGGCGTAAACGATTTACGCCCTTAAAGGGCATAAATCGTTAATGCCTTTGGGAAGGGCATTAAAATTTTGCTTGAAATTCCTATACCATTTACGCCCTTCCTAAGGGCATAAAACGATTTATGCCCTTCCAAGGGCGTAAAAGAGTATTTATGCCCTAAAGGGCGTAATTTTTATGCCTTTTTTTTACCAGTGTATTTTCGTCATTCGATGCATGCTGTGTTACTTATTTCAAAGCGCGGCGGGGCTGTTCAACATCGATCTCTGCTTGTCGTAAGCTCCGAGGAAGGTGTGTTTGAGAGAATCGGACTTGCAACTGGCTACCTACAGGTGGCAGCCATGTTCAAGTTTCCGCCCGTTGTAAGCGAGGCGCTGCTGCGTTCTAGAAGTGTATTGTGACCGACGGAGAACAAATCGGACGTTGATGGACGCGGCCGCCTTGCATTGGAAATGAAAATTGGCCTCGTCCCCCTCCTGCCCCGGCCTGCCACTTCCGGTTTCCGCAGGCCGCCGGAAGGGGGCGCCACCACCCCCAGCGCCCTGGCCAGCCCCGGGCACCGCGTGGCGTGGCGGCGTGGTGGCGCGGCGGCGTCCGTACGCCTCGCCGACAGGACCACTGCGTCCAGCGCGTCACGCCGGCGATACCCCGCGCCGCGTCCCTAACGGCGGGGAGTGTTAACGTGACGTTCGCAGCGTTCGCAGTCCGGCCGTGCCGGCCTCGTCGGTCTAGTCGGTCTTCTTGTCCTCGCGGCAGGGAGGGGCGCTGGGGGCGCTAGGCCGTGCGGGGCATGCAGAGCTGCGCGAAGGATTGCGTCGTGCGTCGTGCAGCCTCGTGGCGCCGACGGAAAGACGGACTTGTGCGGAAGATACCCCGCGCCAAAGCGCCCCTCAGCCCCCCTCGCACGCGGAGTATTGGCAGCGGACGTTCTTCCCGCTGGCAGTACAACGGTCGAGGTGCTCGAGGCAGGGCGGGGCGGGCCGAGGGCGTTCTGCGCAGTGCTGCGTACTCGAGCGGCTCTGCGGCCGGGCGGGCCGGGCGGGCCGGGGCCCAGCAGGGCCAGGGGGGCAGGTGGCGCACGTGCCCGAGCGACAAAGACGAGGCCGACCAGGACGAGGACGACGAGGACGAGGCAGCCACAGTTGGGCTAGAGGGTGATAAGCGAGGGGGTGGGGGAGCGACTCGGCCGGACTGGAGTGGGGGTAAACATGGCGGCCGGCTAGGCTGCCCCAGGCTGCCCCAGGCCCCAGTCTGTCTGGTAGGCAACCCGCCAAGCCGCGCCAGCTCGTAGTTCCGCGCCCGCCCGCCCAGTTGGCCAGGCGCCACCGTCGCGAGCGGTGCGGTCCTGCGGTCCTACGGGTCCCACCCCCGCGACTCGCAGCGACCAGGCCGACCGGGCTGCGCGAGGGGTGGCGAGGCGAGGCCCCGTCCCAGCCGGGCGCAGCGCACTCAGCGCAGCGACGCGCGGCACAGTGTGAATCAACAGGCCCGCCCTGCCAGGCCCGCCAGGCCCGCCCATCCAGACCCTCGTCCAGGCCCGCGGCGTGGCCCCGCGCAGCCAGCTCGCCGACGCCGCCATCCTGGACGGCCGCCTGTGGAAGGTGTCCTGGCGTGGACGCGAGGACGCGGGCAGCGCAGGCATGGGCCGGGGCGGCCGGGACCATGGCGTTGGTCGACGACTCCACCTTCAGGGCCATCTTCTACATTGCGGCGCTGGTGGCCGCGGGCGCGGCGCTCCTGGCCACGGACAAGGTCCTCGACATGCTGGCGATGCAGCAACGGGCGCAACTAGCAGCTGACAGCAGGGTACGCCATCTACAAGCGGTGCATCGGCAAGTCAGTGACGGCGTGAGGAGCAAGAGCAGGGACTGCAGGAGGACCAGGAGCAGCAACAGGTGAATGGCGGCCCCGCACTGGCCGCACTGCAGCCCCGCGGCGTGCGCAGCGTGCGCAGCGTGCGGCGCCAGGTGCAGCCTGGTGGCGCTGACGGGGTGACCATGCTGACGCTGCTGCTGCAGCTGCTGCTGCGACCGCCACCGCGCCTCGGCCGCCTTGGCCTCACCATGGGCTGCGGGCCCAGCAACATCATCAACCCCAGGAAGTGGCGCAGCCGGGCGCGCTCCAACAACTCAGGTGAGTTGTCCAGCCTGCCGATGCCTTGCGGGTCTTGCGGGCCTGGTGGGCCCTTTTGCTTGTCGGGTAGATTTCGATCCCGGGCGCCGCCAGCACGGACTGGATACGGTGGCGGAAAGCCTGAGCCCGAAAGCCTGCCGAAAGCCTGCCGAAAGCCCTCCGAAAGCCTGTTGAAAGCCTGTTGAAAGCCTGCAAGCCGAAGGGTCAACGCTATATTGATCTGGCACACTGGCTCACGGCTCACCATGCCAGAAACTTGGACCTCGCGGACGTAGTGACGCCGCCACGGACGCGGCCCGCAGCGCAGCTTCCGGCCCGCTCCATCTCCATCTCGTTGTTTCAACTAATTTGCAATTAACTTTCAAGTTGGCGCGGGGACGCGGGCTTGGCGGCGGCGGGCGGCAGGGCGGCAGGGCGGCGAGTTGACGGGGATAAATAAAGACTACAAAGGGACAGTAATTGGCTTTCCGATAGGGGCAAAGGTTATTTCGGAGCCGGCATAGGAGGCCCTTTAAAATAGAGCCTCACCCCCGACCCCACCTCGCCCCAGCCCCGCCTCGCCGGTGTATTAGCAACAACTGATAGTCCGCACTGCGTCAGGACATTCTGCCGCCTCGATCAATGGCACACACCTTCCCTTCCGCCGTGCTGTGCCCTGCTGCCTGGTCGCCTTATCGCGGCCCTGCCTCGCCCTGCCTCGCCCTGCCTCGCCCTGCCTCGCCCTGCCTCGCCCTGCCTCGCCCTGCCTCGCCCTGCCTCGCCCTGCCTCGCCCTGCCTCGCCCTGCCTCGCCCTGCCTCGCCCTGCCTCGCCCTGCCTCGCCCTGCCTCGCCCTGCCTCGCGCCTGCCTCGCCCTGCCTCGCCCTGCCTCGCCCTGCCTCGCCCTGCCTCGCCCTGCCTCGCCCTGCCTCGCCCTGCCTCGCCCTGCCTCGCCCTGCCTCGCCCTGCCTCGCCCTGCCTCGCCCTGCCTCGCCCTGCCTCGCCCTGCCTGCCCTGCCTCGCCCTGCCTCGCCCTGCCTCGCCCTCTCGCCCTGCCTCGCCCTGCCTCGCCCTGCCTCGCCCTGCCTCGCCCTGCCTCGCCCTGCCTCGCCCTGCCTCGCCCTGCCTCGCCCTGCCTCGCCCTGCCTCGCCCTGCCTCGCCCTGCCTCGCCCTGCCTCGCCCTGCCTCGCCCTGCCTCGCCCTGCCTCGCCCTGCCTCGCCCTGCCTCGCCCTGCCTCGCTCCCCTCGGCCCTCCGCCTCCCCTGCGGTAACGCGCAGTTATAAATACCGCAACGCTCCAAGTGGTCACCGTCCCGGAATGCGAGCGAGTTACCGCCCCCCTCAGCACGCTTCCCCGCCCCGCCCGCCGCGCACGTGCTCCGAGCTTCCTTCCTCACCGCGCCGGGGTTTCATTTTTCCGTGCGTTGGTCTGAATACGCGCGACGCGATGAAATTTAATTACTGAGCTGGCGAAAATGTCAACCAGGGGGCGGTCCGGTGAGGTCGGCGCTGTCGTCGTCATCGGGGACGCGGCCTTGGACACGGCCGTCATGCCCGACGGCGCCCTGGCCGGTCAGCCAGCCTCAGCCAGCCTGGAAGCCAGCCTGGAGGCCGGCCGGGTGGTGGTGGCATCTGCCTGTGACGTCGCGGTGCTCGGGGCGTGGCGGCCTGGCGGCGCGACCGTTGCAAAGGGCCCGATATGTACCAGCCGCAGCAGCAACAGGCTAAAACGCTTAGGAGGGTGGCGCCGGGGAGGGAGAGAGAGGCAGTGTGTCGAAAGGTTCGGTGTGGCCAGGGTGGCGCGGCGCGGCGCGGGGCGGGGCGGGTTGGCCTTTGGACAACGCCGTGTCCTCGCCCGGGGTGGGGTGACCTGGGGCCGGTGGCAGCGTCCACTCCGCCAGCGCCAGCAAAACTCTGGCCGGCTTACTGTCTGTGGCGCCCTGCCCTGCCCCGCCCTGCCCCGCCACGCCCTGGCCTATCCGTCGGGGTACAGCTGCTGCTGCTGCCGCTACCGCCGCCGCCGCGCCGCGCCGCGCGCACAGTGCAAAAGTTAAGGTGCGTTCGGGGAAAGTTTGCCGCTAAAGGAGAAAAAAGACACGCCAAAGTGGCGGCCCGGCGGCGGCCAACTACAAGAAGCGGCGCGGCGGGCGAGGCGCGATGCGCAGCGCGCACATCCAGAGCAATTTCCCCCGCCTAAGCCCCTTGCCTTCCTTCTCCTTCTCGCCGCACTAATGGCATACGTCTGTACTTGGCGCACCGTGAGGCCGGGCCGTGCCGAGCCGTGCCGAGCCGTGCCTGCTTTTCGCTAATGAGAAAGACCTACACCACATTGCTGTTGCTGCTCACGAATGCTCGTGTACGATTTTGTGTGTGTGTGTGTGTGTGTGTGTGTGTTTGACCTACAGTATGTCTGTGTGCGTCGAGTGTGCGTTGAGTTGTCCCGGCCTATGCGCGTGCACTAGATTCCTCTCCGCTTGTCTCGGCTTACACCCTCTCCATCCTTGCTGCTGACTTTCGCGTCGGGAGTCCGACTGGTCGGCCGGCCTGCTCCTCGCCGTCCTCCTGATTGCGATATTCTTCCCCGCGGCGGTGCGAGGCCGCGAGGCTGCGCGAACGCGGAATAATATTGCCCCGCCAGGCCCCGCCAGGCCTCGGAAGGCTTCTCCGGGACCCCCGCCGCCGCGCTCGCCGCCCGTTCCGAAGGGCACCCAACAAGTTTCAGCATCGGCAGTGAAACTTGGGCCGTTTTCAGGGAGCTCGGGGTGCAGTGTGGCGGCCTACTCGGCGGCCTCGGCCTCGGCGCCGACGCAGACCCAAACCGCAGCCTCCCCCTGACCCCCTCGCTCGCCTCCCCCCTCCCCGTTTTCGACCCCTTCTAGCAGCCCTGCCAGCCCTGCTCGGAACAACACCAACCCCACGGCCTTCCTTTCTACTACACCCCAGCAGGAATCACACACACACACACGCACACACACGCACTCATGACTCCCCACCCGTCCGCAGCAACTACAAGCACGACATCCCGGAGCCGACCGCCAGCCCGCCCCAGCCACAGCGTATTTGGATTTGGCTCAGAGAACTTTTTAAACCGAGTTGCCACTCCAGTCCGCGCCTGGCCCCCAGATCCATTCACAGTCACAAACGCACATGCACACACTCACACAAACACACGCGAGTGCACACACCGAGATGAGATTTTTCATCTGCTGTTTGTGTGAGTGTGTCGCCCGTCCCACTTTCGGCCAAAGTATCACGCTCCGCTCATAGTGCGCCGGGTGGGGCGCGGCCTCAACATCGACAGCACTTAGTGGCGCCGGAGAGGGACGGAGTGTACGGAGTGACGGGGAGAGCGACGCCGCGGAGCGAGAGAGACGACACCAGCCTCCAGCCCGACCACCGGGGCGACAACCCTCCTGGCTGGTGCGTAGCAAAAAAGTGTCTCGTCGGCGCTCGTCGGACGTGAAACGGAAAAAAATCCCTGCAGAGCAAAGTACACTTGTAAATAAGACCATCGTTTGCGGGGAATTTCCATAACACGCAAAAGAACAGAGGCGGTGGTCCTGTCGCGGAATTTCGCACCATAGGCACGAAATAATAATTGAGAAAGTTTCGCGTGGAAATAAATGAGAGAGACGACGAGAGGGAGGGAGAGGGAGAGCGATAGACAGACAGACAGAAAGTGGCCCAACTTATGGACGGGCCTCGTCGCCCGATCGCCCCGGCGGCCCCGGCGGCCCGGCGCACGGACGGACTGTCAGAGAGGATCATAATGTCGCTCTTAGCGCGGCCCTGGCGGAGCACGGCGGGGCACGGCGAGGCACGGCAGAGCACTGATGGGGTGGGGCGGACGACGGCGAGGGGCGACGGCGCGGGGCTGGAGCGGCTGGAGTGCCGGCGGCGTTCTGCGCGCCAATTTGTGGCGGGGCCGCCCTGTAACGGCCTGGCCCGGCCTAGGCCCTGATGGCTCCGAGTCCTGGGGACCGCACAGCGCCGCACAGCGCCGCACAGCACAGTCCAGCGGGGAGGGGCGGCCGGGGCGGACATAGCCCAAGAAAATCAAAAACGGCGCCGCCCGGCAAGGCGGCAAAGCGGCAACGGCAAACGGTCGAGGCCGTTGGCGTCGCGCCTCCTCGTAAAAGCCGAGCACCTTTCTGACGGGAGTGTACTCGCGGGGGGCGCCGCGCCGCGCCGCTCTGCCGCTTCGCTCTGCGAGGGGGTTGCTCGGCGGGGGGCGGGGAGCAAGGCGGGAAGGGCGCTTCGCGGGGCTCTTTGGCGCGACCGGGCTGCTCTTTGTCAAAGCCGTAATGGCCGTGGCGAAGGCGGAGGGGCGTCGCGGCGTCGCGGACCGCCACGGCGACGGCGATGCTCTGCCAGGAAATAGGACGCCGACGGCGGCGAGTTGGCGGAAGGCGGCCAGGCAGGCCAGGCAGGCGGCCCGGCCGAGCCAAGCGCCGCGGAGGTAGGCAACCGCCCCGGGCCGCGCGCCCGCCTGTTGAGCGGGTGGACTACGCCGAGGTCTGCGGGCGCTCTCCGCCCGGCAGCCCGCCCGCGTCGTGGCATGAACGCCAAGGCGTGCGTGTCTGCGCCGCGGGGCCGCGGGGCCGCGGTTCGCGCCGCCCCCGACTCCCACTCCCACTCCGCTCCCTTCATGGCGAGATTCTGATTATCCGGCCGCTGCCTCCGTGTCGCTCGCCAGATTGCAAACCGGGGAACCGGGGAGAGGGAGGCTTGCTTTGGCAGACGAATCTCTGTCGGCCCGGAGCCTAGAATAGCATCGCACTCATGCTCACTATCGCACCCTGGCGGCCCTGCGGCCCTGCGGCCCAGGCAGCCCAGCCGTGCCGGAGCCAGTAGGACGCGCACCACCCTGCCAGAAATAACCGCATCCGCCATCCGCCCCGCGGCCTCGAACACGGGACGCCGGACGGCGTCGTCGGCCGCCCTGTGCCTGTTGAGCCGGACGCGCGCCGCCAACGCCGCGTGTGCGTGTTTTCGCTTTGTTTTGTTTTATTCGGGGCGTATTGTCCACCACCTCACATTTCTTTTTTATGAAAGCGACGTTAAAGCATGACCTGCCGACGCCAGTAAAAAAATGTGTTTTCACTTGTTTGTATTTTTTTTCATGCAGCTCTCTTGTTTCGGAAGTTGACGCTATGCGTGTGCTGGATGGCGGTGTAAAGAGCGGGAGTGGAGAGAGAGGGAGATTTGATTTGATGAGAGAGAGAGAGAGAGAGAGAGAGAGAGAGAGAGAGAGAGAGAGAGAGAGAGAGAGAGAGAGAGAGAGAGAGAGAGAGAGAGAGAGAGAGAGAGAGAGAGAGAGAGGGGCGGGAGATCGGCTCATTGCCCACCACGCCAGACGCAAAGAACAATCTTTTTTGTCCCTGTCGCTGTTCGCGTGATCGGATTCGCGCAAAGCGCCTCTTTATTCTCGTTGGCACCTTGTCAAACCCTCCGGCCCGCGCGGCCCGCGCGGCGTCTGGGGACTTTGGCTCTTTAATTAGCGTCGGCGGGGGCGGCAAGCAGCGGCAAGCAGTGGCAAGGGGGACGACACTGTGTCGGAAGAAAAACTCGCATCCGCTTCAACTTTTCCAATCGATTATCCGTCGGCTCGCCATAACGACGGCGAGGCGTTGTCGGACTGGATCAAAGTTTTCCGGCCCCGGCGACATCTTCCGACATCTCTCGCGCCGTGACGCGTCTGGAAGTGCTGGAGAGGCTGGAGGGAGGCTGGCAGCGAGGCTGGAGGCCACCGTCTGGGCCGGAGGCTCGGAGCGTCCCGAGCGAGCGCTGGCCAGCACGACGCGCTCGACGTGCGCACCACGGCCTCGTCGGGGACGCCACGAACGCCACGGCGGGGATCGCCGTCCGGCATCCACTACACCCTCGGCGGCCGCGACGGGCAAGGGGAGGGGGAATCCAATATCTGAATGCAGCCTTGAACCGGCTCGTCACCGCACTCAGAAATGTGCTCTGATCCAATATTCCGTGGCGAGAAAAAGATATAGAGGACTTCCCCCTTCCACCGCGTGCTTGGCGTGGCTTGGCGTGGCTTGGCGTGGCGCTGGGCGGGACTGCGGGGCCGCGCGGGGCGACACCGGGCGGGATCATTTGAAGCCCTTGTCAGACAAGGGGAAAGGGCGGGGAGAGGGGGGGGAGTTACGCCCTCGGGGAAAAATCAGGCGCGGAATATAAGGGATGAAGGAAGAGCGGAGAGCGTGATCCGACCACTCTAGCCCCGCCATTTACAGCTCCATTTCGTCTTCCGACTACTCGTAATTCTGTTAATTTATTATCCTCCATTCAAGCCTTTTAGTGAGCTTTTTTTTCGTCCCAACTTCGTTATGCAGCATTTACTGAGCCGACGGGAGGCAGGCATGAGAGAGAGAATGATAAAGAGAAAACCGTGACACGACGGCAAAAAAAAGGAGGAAGAAAAAAAGCTCGGTCATCTCACAGTTTTGATGTCTCTCAAAGAACTGGCCACTACAGGAGTGCTGCGGTTTTTTTTAAGCAGAAAATCAACAAATAAATCCACGGACTAAATTAAGAGGATTAGGCTGGCGCCGGGGCGAAATTAATCCGCGAAGAACAATGAGCAGCACACTGACAGCAGAGTGCTCAATTATTCGGCCAGCGCCAGCGGCCATGCGGATTGGTGCACGTGGCAACAGCACACACACGCACACGCACGCACGTACACACGAGACAAAAAGCCACGCGCGGTCCCCGGGGCCGCCCCCGCGCCGCACCCGCGCCGCGCCATAGCTTCCACTGGATGTCGAGTGTACAAACACTCTGGCCAACGCCCACGGCGCGTCATTTCTGTTTTTGTTTTTGTTTGCCGATTGCAATGCACACACTCATCTCTCTGCCCCCATCATGTGGCGGAATTATTGTTACTTTTAATCGGCAACGAGCGCGAAAAAAAAAAGAGAGGGATTTTGAGGACAGGAATAAACGGAAGCAATCACGCCGTGCTGGCTCCGAGTCGCTTCTGCGGACTGATTCCGCGAAGAGTTCGTTTCGTCACTCGTCTCTCTCGCACTCATCGGGAGCATACAGTTCAGAGATGCGAGGCGGTTTTTCGGAATCGCTCGTCCGGCACCACAGGGAAGTCCCACGGCCCACCGCCGGCCCACCGCACTGCTAAACACGGCTCTCCGTTTTCCCCTTCGGAATGACGTCACTTCCGGGCCGAAGCGCGCGGACCGGAAATTGGCGGAAAATTGGCGGAAAATGGGCGCATGTGGCTCGCGGATGCGCTGTGGCTGGGGGGCGGAACGTCTTCGATAACCACCACCAACGCCCCCTCGGTCCGCCACTTTTCCCTGGGAAAATGAATTACGGATAATTGCGCACCAACTTGTCGGAGGAAACGAGGATAAACAGAGTGACATTGCGCCGAGCGGCGCGGCGAGAGAGAAAGTAGAGGGAGAGAGACAACGAGCGAGCGGGAGGCTGGAACGAGAAGACAGTGAGAAAAGAAAGTGCCACATCGGTTCAGGTGCCTCCCGTCCGGAGTAATAGCACCTCCCCCACCCCCGCCCCCAACCCGCCTCCGCAAATACAATTCACCGCTCCTCCTCTCCCCATATTTGCCTTTTTTTCTCTTTTCCTGCCCCTCCTCCCCTCCTAGAATGGTGCCAAAGAGGTAATCCCGAGCGGCATGGATGGCCCTCGCGCAACTCTGTGCGAGAGTGTGTGTGTTTACGTGTGTGTGAGTGCGCAACAAAGAATCCAAGTGGGACAATGAGGGGCTGCCGTCGTCGCTGTGCCCCGGCGTCCGCGCGTTGGCGCGTGCATGCCAACAACGATGTGATGCACCCCGAAAGAGAATGGCGCGGGGACGCCGGAACAAACGGAGTGTCGAGTGCGGTCGTGTGTGGGAGAGAGAGGGAAGATCAAACACGTTTGCTTATTTGCAGAGGAAATCACGGGAAATGGCGTCCTAATTGGCGTTCGATCAAATGACGCGACGACAAAGTGAGGTATAAAGGAAGGCGGGGTGGTGGAGGGGGTGCGAGGGAGAAAGGGGAGAGCGACAGAGCGACAGTGTGGGCGCCGCAGCGCCGCAAACCACACCGACCGAGTCAACCGAGTCAACCGAGTCCACAAGCCCCAACGCACACAGATGAAACCGTTCGAGACAGACACCACCCCGTGACGCGCCGAACAAACAGACTCACACACACACGCACTCCCACCCACACACACGCACTCTCTCACATACTGTCTCTCACACACGCACTCGCGCCTCGCATTTGACAGACGAGGTGTCCCGAGACCCAGTCGGCTGCCTTGATGTGTGAGTGACGGGCGTCTCTGGTTGTGCAGCGAGCATCTACACTGATTACCTGAAATAATGACTGAATAATTGCTGCGTGATTGCTGCCCCGCCGCGACACTGGCGGGCCGAGGGACTGTGAAGGAAGGGCAGTGGCCGAGGCAGTGGCTCGGCGGGCGCCCCGACGGTCCTCGTCACAGCCGTGACCCCATGGCACGCCCGATTCCGAGCAGCCTTTCGTCGCTCTGTCTCTCTCGCGCCAGCACGGCACGCCCCACGAGTGCGAGAGAGGCCGAGCGACGAAAGCACTGTTCGGAGTGGGCCGCCGAGAGGGCTGAGAGGCCGCCGCGGTCGCCATGTGACACCCGGATCGATGGCACGCGTCGTTATCGGCACGGCCATTCATGGCACGGCATGGCAGGGCAGGGCACAGCACGGCAGGGTACGGGACGGCAGGGCATGGCAGGGCACAGCAGGGCAGGGCAGGGCAGGGCACGGCAGGGCAGGGCACGGCACGGCAGGGCATGGCAGGGCGCTGCAGGGCAGGGCAGGGCACGGCACGGCATGGCCCGGCAGGGCATGAGTGCCATGGGCCAGGCCACGCGGGGTAAGCGGAGCCCCACCAGGGTCCATCTGCCGGCCCTGCCGACGCCATGCCAGGCGCGGCCAAGCCCTGAGTGGCACTAGCTTAGCCTTCCTCTCATCGCGATGACGGACTTGTGAAGAACAAAACCAGTGTTGTTGTCCTTGACGACGATCAACACTCCGGGGATGAGGCGGAAGGACTCGATGAGTGCGCCGGCGAGACGCGCGGAGCACACCCCCCTCTCCCACACCCCGCCCCGCCCCGCCCCGCCCCGCCCGGCCGACGATGACAAAAATGAGGTGTCGTATTAAATTTCATTACCCTGCCACGTCGATCCGCCCCCTCTCCACGGCGTGGCGGCCTCATCTCCGGGCCAGAGTTTGTGATGTGGATCTCGGACGGGACGCCATTATCTCCAATAAACTAGCGAGATAATAGAGGGACGGGGTCTTTGGGCTTGATGGTGACGACTACTGGGTGGGAGGGCGACGCCGGTATTCGCCAGAATAAATTTGAATGTCGTTTTCTTTCCTTTCCTTTTTCTTTCCCCCGATGATTCCCGGTTTATTGGACGCCGGCTCGTCTCGTCTCCCTCTCGCTGCATGCTGCCATGCTGCATGATTGTGCCGTAACTCCTAATTGTTCCAGCAGCGTATCGGACCTGGCCGCGCCGTGCCTGGCGGTGCACAGTGGGCCAGAAGACCGGTGGAGGCGGCCAAAACTCTAGACGCGTTTTGAGCTCCATAGTCGCTAAACGGGACTCGAACGGAACGTGGAATCCATTAGTGGGGTCACACGTTCGGTTCGATGCCTGTTTAGCGACTCTGGAGCTCAAAACGCGTCTAGAGTTTTGGCCGCCTCCACCGGTCTCTGGCCCACTGTGTGGCGGTGCCCGCCAACGGGCGCCGCGCTTTGGCCCACGGCCAGCGCAGCAGCGCAGCCCGCCGACTGACTAATGGTCGGATTACGGGCGGACGGACAGGCGGTCCAGGCGGGCGGACGGACTCTTGTTGCGTCTCCGGCCAAAACACGGCGCCCTTCGCCTCCGTGCGGCTCGGGCTGCCCTCCGGTCCCTCCAGTGGACACCGTCCGGCTTATTGGCAGTCGGCCCTTGTATTCGCAGACACGGAGAGCTGCCGATAATTACCTGGGACTCTGGGGCGAATCAGTGTCGGCCTTGGCCGGCCGGGGCCCCGGCCTGTGGGGGAGGCTCGGGGGAGGCTCGATAAAGCAGCATCAAGCCACGCACTTGAATTATGCAGCAGGAAGGTGGAAGGGGGGGGGGGCGGAGGGAGAGGGTGTACCGGTCTGAAAGTTCGCACAGCAGAGCGCGCGCGGCGACCGCGGCGAACGCGGCGAGGTGAACGCCATCCGCGCCGCCACCGCGAAGAGTGGAGTGGAGTGGGGCGTCGTCGGCGCGCCGCGGCGTGGAAGCAGAGTGCATTCGGCGCGATGAAAAGCATTAAAAGGCCCGCCTTCCGCCTGTGCCGCGGAGATACGCCCCGCGCTCGCAGCGACGCCACGCCACGAGGCGACTTGCTGGGCTGGGGGTGCTTGGGGGCGGCCCACGCGGCGGGGCTCTCCGCTCTCGACTCGAGCGGTATTCAATAAACGTGTTAATCAGTCCGGATCGGTGCGGGCCACCTCCCCCTCCCCCTCTTCCCCGCGGCAGCCATTGTGTCTAGCTCGACGGCGACGTCGCGCACCCCGGCCGCGGACGAGACGACGACACGGCGCCGCTACCCAGCACTCGCCGCCCCCAGACGGGCTGAACGTGACTGGCGTCCACTGGGGCGACCGGTGTGACTCGGGCCACGCCCGCGGCAGCGTCGGCCAGGCTTGCTGGCGCGCTTAGATTTCCACGCAGGCCGCGGGGGAAGCCCGGCCGAATCCCCGGGAGGCCCGAGTTACCCCCGCTGCTGACGGTACGACGCTGTCGCCGGGCTGTTCCGAGCAGCGCCAGGAGGCTGTCTTCCCTTGAACGTTCGCCTCCCCCAGGACGCGGCGACGCGGCACAGCAGGCGCAAAGCAGGGCTGCGACCGGTGGTGATGTGGCGACGGCAAGCAGAGCAGCAAAGCTGGGGAGGCAAAGCTTCCCTCGCTTTTCCTTTCTCAGACAGCAAGTGGCGCGGTGGCGGCGGCCTGCTGCCGCCCGCCCCGCCCCGCCCCGCCCGCCCCGCCCCGCCCCGCCCGCCCCGCGAGCCAAGTCGTGATGCACTCGGCGAGTTGCCCCGGGGGCAGCCCGGGCAGCACAGCAACCACGACGGCCACGCCGGCCACACCGCAACCGAGCCAAGCGGAACCACCAAAACGGGGCGAATGAGGGACAAGAAGCAAAAAGGCAAAAAGGCGAAAATGGGGAGCGGCACACCGACACACCGACCGGGTGTGGGGATGAAACGAAGCAAAAAAGAGCGAAAACGGCGGGAGCCGAGACGCGGTACGGTACACGAGTTCTCTTGCCCACCGCAGTCACGCCCGCACACACCCACACGGACACGCTCTTTCTCTCTCACTCACACACGCACACTGCCGAGGACCAGGTGCGAGTGCCACGCCTCCCCCGCTCTCAAGAGATTCAGAACGAGCCGGGATGGGAGGAGAATCTCTGTACAGCGTACAGCCTAGCGGGGCAGAGCGGGGCAGTGCGGGGCAGTGCGGGGCAGTGCGGGGCAGTGCGGGGCAGTGCGGGGTAGTGCGGGGCAGTGCGGGGCAGTGCGGGGCAGTGCGGGGCAGTGCGGGGCAGTGCGGGGCAGTGCGGGGCAGTGCGGGGCAGTGCGGGGCAGTGCGGGGCAGTGCGGGGCAGTGCGGGGCAGTGCGGGGCAGTGCGGGGCAGTGCGGGGCAGTGCGGGGCAGTGCTGGTCCAGAGCGAAGGCAGCAGCAGCCACAAGCAGCCCTCGCCATCCTGGAGCCCAAGAGCGTGCGTGCGTGCGTGCGTACGAGGTCGGTATCGTGGTACGCGTGCCGACGCCGCGTGCCGACGTGCCGGGGCTTTGGGCTTTCGGTTTCCGCGGCCAAAGCCTGGAAGCCTGGAAGCTTGGAGGCCTGGAAGCCGGGAAGCTGCCCCCTCCCAGCAACACATCCCTGGTGCCCCCTTCGGCCGTCCCCCGTGGACCCCTCCTCCCGCCCCCTCCCTCTCTCTTTCCACGTCTCCCCCCTCCTGGCCCCGAAATCGATTGGCCGTACTCCCTGGCCCCTGCCATGCCCTGGCGAGGCCTGGCAAGGCCCCTTCCCGGCACTGCACAGCCATGGCACAGCCATGGCACAGCACGGCCGGGGCGCAGTGCGCAGCCTCCTGGCTGGCGGCGTCTCTCTCCCGCGCCCTGTCTCCCCCTCTTTCTCTCTCTCTCTCTCTCTCTCTCTCTCTCTCTCCTCCCCTCTCTCTCTCTCTCTCTCCTCTCTCTCTCTCTCTCTCTCTCTCCTCTCCCTCTCTCTCTCTCTCCCTTGCCTCGAATCGGCTAATGCTCTTCCGTAAGCACTCATGACTGGCAGAAGCGGACCGCGAACAAGGGGATTGCAAATTGCCGCCCCGCCTTTGTATCATCCGAGAGCGCTGAGGAATTCGAATCTCGACTCGAAACTCGAAACCAAACCGCTCGGCGGGCACTGGACCGGATTTATGTTTCCTCCCCGCCGCGCAGCGCTCTTTGTTTTCGTGTTTTCGTCGCATGTTACGTTAGGTTATGTTGGGTTAAGCTCCGCCATTGGCAGACGCAATACGCCACGTGCCGCGTTAGGAAGACCTGCAAGTTGAAAGCGTTCCAATTCGGAGCTTTCCGGCCTCGCCGAGAGTGGAAGCTGCTACGTCGGCGTCGAGAGCTCGGGCGTGGCGTGGCGCGGCGCTAAAGGGAAGCAAGGGACCGGGAAGCCCTCCTTGAATGGGAAGGGCACAAGGGCCAAGGCAAGGGCCGAGGCAAGGGCCGGACGCTGCCGTCCAAACCGACTCGGCACCAACACCAAGCGATCCGCCCCTCGCCCGATCAAAGTGATTCGAGCTGCGACAACCTCCGAAAAAGAGAAAACGGCCCTCGGGAGAGGCGAGCGCGGCCCGGGCACTCCCCGCCCCGTCCTCCTGTCCTGGGTGTCCTGGGGCCTCGGCAGGGCACACGACCTGGGCCCTTGGCCGCCCTTGGCGCGCGCCGCCGTGCCTGTTGCTCGCCCTCACCTAGGCCCTCGCTACCCTCACGTACACTCACCGTACGGGGGAGCTGGCGAACACACGGGACTTGATCACGTCCTCGGGAGCGCCGAGTACGGCCCGCCGGCATCAGTAGTCGGGGCTGTGCCGGGCCGGGCCGGGCTGAGCCGGGCTGTGCGGCAAGGCGCAACCCCCATCACTACCCCCGACGGGCCGCGCAGGGAGGCTGGAGGCTGGCGGCGTAGTGCAGTGTTCTCAAACGGGCGGTCCGGCTCGGCCCATCCCGTCCTGGCGCTGCTTGGCCAGAGCGCCCAGCCCGGCCCGCCACTCTGAGCATGGGCCGGGTGGCGGCCCGGACCGTCCAGAGCAGCGGGCCGTCGCACAACCCGCTCCGATCGGCACCACGCTTGGCTTCGGCTGCGCACTGATAAAAAAGATGCTGTTAATTAACAGCATATATCCTGTTAAGTTTTTTAGCAACACTTGTTGTAGAGGAACGGCATATTGTTGGACACTGAGTCGTTATCCAACAGCAGTGTTGTAAAAGGGATGATGGCTCTCTGTATCTGACCTCTGACAATAAGTTGTTGTGTAACAGAATTACCATTTCCAAATGGCACCAACCTGTTCATAAACAACACTTTTCTGTTTTCAAACAAAAGAGTTGTTATACATTTACAAAAAAAAATGTCGAGGGTCCTAATAGTCTTATCCAATACTAGCAGTCATTCAGAAACGCTCTTTTCTGTTTACAAACAGCACTGTTCTTCAACGCGGTCTCTCTGTTATTCACAAAAAGGAAATAGGAGTTTCCTGACGGCTCAAACAAAACATTTGTTTTGTAACAGTTCGTGCAGTTCTTGGACAGTTCACCGCTGTTTAAAAATTGGAAGTGTTGCTAAAAAACTTTACAACACAAATGCTGTTTAGAAACAACAGAATTTATTTTGACATAGTTGGAGTTTGATTTGAGCCGTGAGCTGCAAAATGCTCCGGCAAATTTTCAATTGAATGGTTTTGTTTTTAAATGACAGGATACCGTTCCAAACAGCATATATCATTAATTTTACAAACAAGATGTTCTGTTTTCCAGCATTGGAAATCGTTCAATAACACTATACACTCTACAAAAAATGTCCTGTCAACGCCGTTAATTCATTACCAATGTTTGCTGTTATGCAATTCACGGCGTTTGCTGTGAACTAGTTCACGGCGTTCACTGTGATCTCGGTTACAGTGTTCACTGTGATCTGGCCACAGTAAACGCCGTGAATTGGAGCCTGATTTGCAGTACTTCGGTGCTCAGCGGCGTCAAACTCACAGTGTTTACTGGGGACCAGATCACAGTGAACACCGCGAACAAGATCACAGTGAATCCCGTGAGCAGATCACAGTAAACGCTGTGAATTGACCTACAGTGAAAACTGGTAATAAATTAACGGCATTTACAGGACATTTTTGGTAGAGTGTATTTGTTGTTTTCTTCAATGATGAAACTTGCTGTTTCCTAACAGCATTTGTGCCGTTTTAAGTTCCGATGACACGTGTTGCTTAAAAGCAAATCACTCGTTGGTAAATGTGCTGTTCTCCTACAGTTTCTTTTAACAGTGCGTAGCCGAGCTCGCAACGCGCTAGCTCGCTGCGAGCGGCGGTCGGTTCGATGTGGTTCGATGCCAGGCAAGGCAGCGCGCCGCTCGGCAGACATCCTTGTCTAACCCACTGGCCGCCTTGAGTGCGAGAGAGATGCAAGATGTGCTCGCTCGTCGAGCGCCGATCACACCTCCGCCATGCCTCCGCCGCCGGTCCACCGGCCGCCGGCGGCCGGTGACAGAGGCAGCCGAGCCGAAGGCAGCCGAACCCAGCTCGTTGCCTCGCAGGGGCGCCGGAAGTGGGGTGCAGGGTGGGCAGGCTGCCCCCCCTGGAATTTGGCAGGGGGGGCATCGCCCCCCCTGGACTTTGGTGGGAAGCTGCGAAAATCGAGCCAGGCGGGCGGGCACCGGTCGCGCAAAGTATCTCCGCAGTGAGCGGCGAGACGCGGCGCGGCGGCCTCTTCCCCCTCCCCCTTGAATTGAATAATTTATATTAGTATTAGGGTCAGTTGGAGCAATTATAGGACACGGGGTAAAAATGGGACAGCATATTCCAAGGGGTACCCGACTCAAGATAATCATTGCGCGTCTAGTTGGTAACCAGTGAAATAATCAACATCATCCAATGAAATGACAATCATACTTGCGGGGATTCAATCACTTTGACAATTTTTGCGAGACCACTGCTCCCAAACTATCAGCGGTCAAAGCCTTCCCGAGGCGGGGCCTGAAAGAGTAGGGTCTTAGGATAGTAAGGCGTCGAGGGAGGCCTTTGACCGCAACTAAATTGGATGCAGTGACCGCTCAAAGTCAGCAAAAACGATGATTTTTTGAAATTCATTCACTTTTTGACCATTTTTGCGAGACCACTGCTCCTAAACTATCAGCGGTCAAAGCCTTCCCGAGGCGGGGCATGAAAGAGTAGGGTCTTAAGAATAGTAAGGCGTCGAGGGAGGCCTTTGACCGCAACTAAATTGGATGCAGTGACCGCTCAAAGTCAGCAAAAACGATGATTTTCTGAAAATCATTCACTTTTTGACCATTTTTGCGAGACCACTGCTCCTAAACTATCAGCGGTCAAAGCCTTCCCGAGGCGGTGCATGAAAGAGAAGGGTCTTTTTAAGCACCTTTTTTGGTGGGGGAGGGGGGTAATTAGGAACGTAGGATTTAAAATTGTTTGCCCCCCCTGAGGAAATACACTTCCGGCGCCCCTGTTGCCTCGGACGTGTCCCGCAAAATTCGGACGGGAGACCGACGGCCCATCATCGTCCACTGCCTAGGCGGTGGGCCGAGCCGGACCGCCCGTTTGAGAACACTGGCGTAGTGGCATCTAGTGGAATCCAGCGGGTCGGACCGTGCCCCCTCCCCTTTCCACCATTATGAGGGCTGGTTTATTGTTGAAAATGAAGCGGCGCTCAGGGTCCCTCCTCGCCGAGGCGCGCCCTGGGCGTGCTGGCCTTATCCCGCACAAGGCCTGCAAGGCGCCGACGCGCCAGGAAATGGCAGCCAAATGGCAGCCTCGCGTCCCCTTCCGGCGGAAGGGAGTCCATCGGCCCTCGGCCCGGCCGCGGCCCTTCGGCGTTGACGAAGTCGCCTCCAGGGACGAGGGCACGGCGGACGGCACGCCGGACGGGACCAAGGCTTCCAAGGTGAGGTGACGGACGTGCCCTAGTTGGGGTTGGCACGCTGCGCCGCTGCCTGCTGCCTCGTGTTTTGCTCCTGTTGAGTAAGAGCAAAGAGCTATGGCGGTGGCTGCAGGCACAGCGCACGCCCCGCCCCGCCCCGCCCCGCCCCAGCACAATGGAACCCCAGTCACAGCCGAGTGGGCAGAGTGGCGCATGCAGATAGCGACTGCCAACAACACGACGGACGGGACACTAAAAGAATCCGGGCGGCCACTTTTGGCGCGGGTTTTGAACGAACCGACTAGTGTAGTGCGTCCCCGGCTATCTGCCGGCGCGGCGGCGGCCCGGCGGCGCAGGGAGCGAGTGGAGGGAAGGGAAAGGAAGGGTGGAGTGGCCGGCGGCGTCGTGGCCGAGAGGAGATACGAGCGGCTGGCCGTGGCATGCGACATGGCGACTGACAGACGGACGCGCGGACAGACGCGCAGACGGGACGGACGCACTGGCGTCGAGGAGGAAGGGGTTGTTGGTGGAGCGAGGCGTCGAGGCAAGTCAGGGGTGGGTGGTAATGGCGGGGCCGTGGCGCGGCGGTCGTGCGGCCGGGAGTGCAGCGGGAGATATGCAGCGCGCTGTCTCTGCCTCGCCGCCCCTCCCTGCCTCCCTCCCTCCCTGCCTCCCTGCCTCCCTCCCTCCCTGCCTCCCTCCCTCTCTGCCTCCCTTCCTCCCTGCCTCCCTGCCTCCCTTCCTCCCTGCCTCCCTGGCTACACACCGCCGCCTCGCCCGCTGGGCCCCGCGCTAAGGCCGGGCCCGGGTATATTGCAGTCAACACATTTGGCCGGGGGGCGACACACGCGAAACACGCGAACCAATCAAAAGACAACGCAGCTTCAGCACGCCGACAAGCCGTCCCCTCGGGCCTCGGGGCGGATGCGCGGACGCGGTTCACGTTCACACACATTTTTCGGGGACGGCGTTATTCCGAGAGCGCGGAAGGAAGGGGCTACATTGTAAGGGAAATGATCGTGCGTGCTGGGCTTGGCCAAGGCTTGGCAGCCCCCAGGCAGTCGAGCAGTTAGGCAGCCACGCCGGGTGCAGCGCCGCGGCGCAGCGGCAGCACGCCTCGAGGAATAAACTGTGCGCGTCTCTTCGTCTCCGCGTCTCCGCGGCCAATCAAACTTTGCCGTCCGCGTCATCCGCTTCTGCCTGGCAGCCTGGCAGTCTGGCACTGCGGCTCGGCGGCGCGGCGCGGTGTGCTCCGGGAGGCTTAGTCCTGCCAGTCCCCCCGGCCAGGCTTTCTGTATTTAATAGTTGATGCCAGGCAGCGCCAGCGGCCGGACTGACGCCGACGCCACTGTCAGGTCATGACCGGAGAAGCGTGGCGGGCGGGCGGGCGGGGCGGGGCGGGGCGGGGCGGGGCGGGGCGGGGCGGGGCGGGGCGGGCTATGGAGGAGGCCGACCGGGTCAGGCCGGGGCAGGCTAGGCCTTCCCTCTCGCAGTGATGAGGGTTGAATAAAGCAAAAAGAAAATAGAGCGAGACCCTAAGCGCAGAACTGTAGGCTGTTCCTAGTCGGGAAGAGAAGTGGCTGCCGAATCGAATCAGAGAGGGAGAGGGGCGAGAGGGGCCCGCTTGCATTCGGTGGAGCCGCCGGTTCGGTTCGAGGCCGTCGCGGCTGGTCGGGAGCAGCAGGAAGCATCAGGCGCTCCTCGACGCGCCCCGAGAGTGCCCCCGTTCGGACGACGTGACAGCGAGGCGGTGGCGGCAGTGGGAGGCCAGGCACCGGCAGCACCGCGAAGGGAAAAATCCTGTAGATTTGCCGTCGGTGTTTAGGCAATAACGCCTGGACGAGATGCGGCGTGTGCCCCGCCAGCCCTGCCAGCCAGGTGCAGGGCGGGGATGCCTCAAGACGCTGGTGAATAGGCGGGGTGGGGGTTTGTCCCCCAGATCCTTTGAGGCAGCCGGGCCCAGCCGGGCCCACCACCCCGCACAGCCCAGGGATTCCTCCAGCCCGGCCGGGCCGCTTAGGAGCATCAAAGGTTCTGCCTGTGTGGAGCGCTGGAATGCGTGCCTCGCCGCCTGGCACCGCCACCGTCATGGCGCCGCCCTCCTGGAAGACCCCGGGCGGAGGGGGAAGCACTCAGTACCAGTTAAAAGTTGTTGGAGTTGTCGGAGGTCGGCTGGGTCAAGGGGGCGCCTCGTCGGCAGAAGTGCGACAAGTGCTTATTCAAGGGCCGCGCGGGCCGCGCGCTCCCCCGGGCAAGCCGACGGCAACCCGAGCGCAAGCGAGACAAAGTTCCGCTCCGCGCAGAGCGAGCGGCTGGAGCGGCGTTAAAGGGGATTGTGTACACATCCTGGAGCAGGGCGAGTGTAGAAGGCGGACGTCATCCGTTCCTCCAAATCTGAATCTGATTGAAATTCCTCTGTCGTGCGCCTCGTTGCGCGAGCCAAGCGAGCAGACTGAGCCGAACTGAGCCGAGCGCCAAGCGGCGCAAAGCGCCTGCAGAGTCCAGGGTAGGCCGTCCCGCCGGGCACAGCTGTTGCCGAAACCCAGGCGCTTGTCTTGGCCGGCCGCCAGGATGGCCGCCAGAATGGGCGGCGTGCTGCTCTGCTCCTGTTTCAATGCCATGCGTCCGTGGCGTCCGCTACCCTCCCAGCGCTTCCAACCAAACCCTGCTTTCTGCCGCCAGGTTCGGACGCGGGTTCAGACGAGGATGCCGACGACGCGGCGCCGGTGCCCCGCCGGGGCGTGGGCGCGGGCGCGGGCGTGGGTGCCGCAGCCGACGACGAGAACTCCGCCCTGTTGGCGGTGGCGGCGGCCGCGGCGGCCGGGGCCGGCGCGGGAACCGGCGGGGGCGGCGGCGCCTCGGCCTCGGCGGCCGGCGAGCCGGACGACGAGTCCTCGCGGGCGGCGGCGGCGCGGCTGCGTCAGCTCGCGCAGAACGCCCCCGGGCCGCTGCTGCCGCACACCTACTCGCCGCACATGTAAGGACTTTCACGCCAACCCCGGTGCAGCTCCACTGGGCGGCCACGCTCACGGCTTGTTGTGCTTGCAGAGAGGTGTCCGCCAGCCAGACGGACTTCTTCCGCATCCTGGACATGAAGGTCGAGAGCGTGAGTACCGAGCATCCTGTGTAACTGGTTCAATCGACTTCGGCACGGCCGTCAGCAACATTCGTCTTCGGCAGGGTCCCGAGCTGGAGCCGGACAGCGAGGGTGAGCGGCTGCGCGAGGAGGCGAGGATGCGGAGCCTGGTGCGGGAGTGGGACCGCTGCAAGCAGGAGCGCGCCCTGGCGGCCATGGCCCAGCGCGACCGGGAGCAGCACGACGGTAGGGACCTGCAGCGGGGCGTCGGCAGCACGGCCTCTCCCAGGCACTACCAAGACGCCGTGCCCAGGTAATCAGCAGACTCAGCGCCCACTCTGGGGGGTGCCGTTTTCATTTTCTCAGCCCCTTTGCTGCCTGCCGAGTAGACAGTGTGTTGACCCTGTCCGCCCTCACACACTCACACCTGTCCTCGCCGCCCAGGGCCGGCGCCAGGGTCAAGCCGGAGCACGCGGTGCTGACCCACGGCGCGGCGTTGGCGTCCTCGGCGTCCTCGAGCGCGCGGGGTGCGGCCGGCCCCCGGCCCCCGCAGCACCCCAGTCAGTACCCCTCCAACACCACCTCGCATGACGCAGCCTGGCGCCGCACGAACCTGGCTTGGGTGCCCGAACAGAGACCCGTCGGCGTGCCCCCCGCTGTGGCGTCCATGGGCCCCGCGGGGGGGCTGCAGAGCCTCTACGGCCAACCGTTAGTATCCCCGCAGTGCATGACATTAGCGCGCTTCGTCGAAATACATTTCGGCCCTGATTTCCGCCCTGCTTCCGTAGTCTCTACAGCGGTAGCAATGCCGAACGGCGACTGCCCGGCGGCGCGGCCCGGCCCGGCGCGGCCAAGCGAGGCGTGGGCAGCGTGAGCGCGGCCCGATATTGGCCGCAGCCGACCGCTCAGCTCCCGCTCGCCCGCCCCCTTCGCCTTAGTGCGTCGGGGCTGCTGAATTTTTCATTATCTGGCCTCGTTCCGGAAGGATGGAACCCCAAGCCGTCAAGGCGCCGCGGCGCGGGGTATCGCCGCCTTGCCGCCTTCGCCATCATCGCCACCGCACTGACACTCTCCTCTGTTCCTTCCTCTGCAGCTACCCCGGGCGCGCGGTCTCGGCGTGGACGCACAACTCGTACCAGGGCTACGACACCGTGGGCACGTGGTACACGGCCTCCACCGCGCCGACGGCGACACCGGTGGGCTTCCGGCCGTACCGGCAGCAGTCCGACGCCGGCCAGCCCGGCCAGTCCGGCCAGTGGTCCGAGGTCGGCAGCGGCGCCGCCAGGGTGGACTACGACGACGCGCTGCTGTACCACGGCCATGGCTCCGGGCACTCCGGGCAGGGCGCCGGCCAGGGCCCCGAGCAGGGCCTCGGCCACGACCCGTACTACTCGCAGCAGGCGTACGCCTACCAAGGCCTCGGCCAGAGGTACGGCCACAGCTCGGCGGCCGGCCTCGGCCAAGGCCTCGGCTCGGGCAGACACCCCGACCAGCACCTCGCCAACTCCATGGTGCAGCTGGACAAGTCGGGCAGCACGCGGACGGAGCTCGCCTGACGCCGAGACTCCGCGGAGTGCGCGGAGAGACTCTAAGCTGTGCAGGGACCGTTGGGACGGGGGTTGTTCTTCGCCTCGCCTTCAGTGACTGCTTCCGATCTCGAGACAAGCCGTCTCCGCTTGCGGAAGCCGTGAAGGACGAGAAGTGCAGAGACGCATTACCAGGCCAACTGGAGAAATTACAATTTTTAAAGTTCATGTGGTGTGTCTGGGTTGTACTGATGTTTAATACGCTTGTCGACTTAATTCCCTGATGTGGAATCGGTCGCTTTATCGTGACAAGACTAAAGTAGTAGTATTCATCCGTTGTTTAATACATAACGAAGACGGTAATAATATTGACAATCAGTCTTCAGAGTCAGACTTGAGGCTCGAAAGCAATAAAAGCTAGGATTCCATCGTCAAAATTGTCAAAATGAGGGGTCGAGCGAGCCGCGCGAGAACGATGTCGAGGCCAGGTGGTCCAAAACCGACGTGCGCTAGCATCCCTGCGCCTTAACCCGGAGCCCCTCCTCTCAAATTCGTAGATTGCTGTACATCAGGAGTTCGGCCTGCTCAGTGCCCGGGGTTTTCGACCACTTGGCACCATCCTTCGATGAGGCGCTGCGTCAGCGAGACAAATTCACGAATGACAATCGAAGCGAGGCAAGTCTGGCGGCAGCCGTTCGGCGAGGTGCGCGGTGCGTCGGCCGCGTGTTCAGTGTTCACCCCGCCATCCGCGCGAACCGACAGCATCTCTTTCCCTGGGCGTCCCCCCGGACGCCTTTCTTGTAATAAGTGTTTAGTCGATTCCTAAAATTGTGTAAGTTCCAGTTGTTCAGAGTCACCAACCAACCTGATCTCGTAGTGGAGGACCTCAACTGGGGACGGCCCTGGTGGCCTAGCGGCTCCAGGGGCTCTAGAGTGGGGGACTCGTTCAGTGTGCTGTGCTAGTGTGTAGAGATCTCGATAGAGATGCCTGATGAGCCACTCCGACTGCGCTGGGCGAACTGTACGCCAAGGGTTGCCTACGTTGTGGCGCTCGCGGCGCCTAGGGTTGCCTACCTTGAGGCACTCGGGGCGTCCAGTCCAAGGTCGAGGGTTGCCTGCCTTGGGGCCCTCGAGGCGTCAAGTTGCCAATCTTAAGAAACTCTTGGAGCCAAGGTTTGCCTACCTTGTGGTGCTCGGGGCCATGAAGTCACACATCAGGAGTCGTGGACAACGTGGATACGCCGAGCCGCAGGCAGCCGGTTCAGCGCAGTCGAAGTCGAATGTGTTGGCAATACTTGCCACCATTTTACCTGTTTACTTGTTTCAACGTGTGTTTCTACTCTTCCCAATGTTAGTCGTGTAGATTATTTTTTAATTTTATTTTTGAAACATTTGAATGTCTTGTTCTAACAGCACGTAACGCGCGAAATTCAGGTCTAATGGTGAGGAAGAGGGTCCCTCCCCTCTCTCCTCCTCCCCCCTCTCGTCTAGCCCTCCTCTCTCTCTCTCTCCTCACAAAATCGTGGGAAACTTTCTCTGACGTACGAAATTTTCTGTCTTCCGGAATCCTCTCATGTTTGAAATTCCTCACGGATGTACATACTGCACAATATTAATATTTTTAAATTTGTAAGTCTGATCATCATCATCATATATAATGTGGCGCTGGGCGCACAAAGTTGGAAATCGATGCATTTTCAAATCAAAACCAGTATCTCACTGACATCTTCTCTTATTTACGTTGTAATTTCAGTAATACTGCTCTGAGTCGGGCCTTCTTTCTTACATAGTAAACGAGGCAGTCAAGTTTCTCTGAGACAGGGTTTTAGCCTATTTCTCTGTAGTCTTTAACATTGACACTCATTTTATTTTGTTGTAGTGCTTTTTCGAAGTGATTACACCAATCATTTGAAAAAGAACTGACCCGTAGATACCCGCGAAGATATATTTTGGCTTTTCGGCCTGGGAACCCCTGGTGTAGGCAACCCAACCTACTCGGACGGGGCGGGTTTCTTTCGCTTGTTCGAACCTTGGTTTTTCTTTCAATGGGTGGCTGGGTGGTATTACTAGTGTTTCTGTGCGAGGTCTTTAAAAAAAAAACGCTGTTATTTTTATAATTTTGAGTGTCGTAGCAGGATTTCCTACGGCGAATCTCGTGTAATGTAGCAATACTTTGTCGCTTTTGTAGATATGTAAGGGAGCGTGAATGTGTGCTTTGATATTTCTTTATTTGTTACCTACCTCGACCTTTCCCTTTCCTACTGTACGTTTATAATTAATCGAGTAGTGTTTTGAGAAGGCCGCAAGGCAAGTTGTTAATGGAAATTAAAACCTTAAATTTGTTTTCGACTTGGGTGATCTTGTCTACTGCACTTAAGACTCACAATAAGTTCAAATACCAAAATTTGGAAGGTCAATTTCTTTCATGATTTTCTCTCCAGGAACTGCCTGTTTCCATTACAGAAAAAAATTATAGCTTTAACGGATTTTATTGTGAGCATTGCAAATTGAATGTATGAAAAGACGGAGCCCTCAGCTTAGAAATGAATTTGTGTCTCTTGTGTAAATAAAGTGTGTTAAGTATTACTAGTACTTGAATGACTATTGATGTTGTAACAGTTCTGTTCATAAATCAAAGTTGTGGAAATACTATAACTTCCAATAAACTGGTCCACATTTTATTTCTGTCCCTTTCATGTTAGTCTTTTTTGAATTCCTTCCATGTTTTTTAGGGGGTAAAATTTATCTATTATCGGAAATAAGTTATACATTTTCCATTAATTCAGTTCCATGATAATTTTATTTCAAAAGCAATTGGTAAGTTGGAAGAGAGAAATTGTCCCAAGCTCAGGTAACAGAGATACAAAACAATCAAGACGTAATAACATGCCAACATTTTAGAACAAAAAGAATCCTGTGAAGTTTACATACTAAGCAAAGCAGCATTGCCTAGCCAGATTTAAGAATTTCTCACTTAATGTTCTTTTGTTAGGATGCCATCACAAAGTCACAGCATGATTCACAAGATTTTATGGGCACACAGAAACAGATCTACAATACACATCTACAGAAACAATTATACACAAAGAACCTACTTCGAATGGTAACAGGTGTCTAATGATAGAATATCAATGTAATCTACACATCAAGAAGAGGATTTAAGACAAACTTTTACAAATCAGATCTTTGACAAATAAAAAGTAGCCATTACAGCATGACTTTCAAAGTAAAAATGGCAATTTACAATCTACGAAGGAAAGGCAAACAACAGATATACTGTAATATAGATGTTTGTCAACAAAATCAATGAATATTTTTTCTAGTGCAGTAAGCATTTTTGCAAAAATCCAATAGAATATGTAACCCAAGAAATCAACAACAATATTCATATTTAGCCATAATTGATATGTGGTAATGTTAACATGTAATTCTTTCTACGTCTCATTGAAAAGAACATACAATACATAAAGCACATGAAATTATTTCAATACTGGTGGTTAAATACTACTTATACCAGCTACGAAACATCAATGTCAATTTTTAAACATACATTACATGAGTTCAATGGTCTTGGCGCTTACAGGGAAAACCTGCAGCATTCCTGTCTGTTCTGCCATTCCTTTAGAACAGAGGTTGATTTTGCCAGAATGGCACACATTAAAAATCAATGATGTCTGCAGCCTCTGTGTTATGGCATTGATTCTCCTTTGAAGCACACACAAAATTTACACAGTTGTAAGTTTGGAAACAAAGTTTTTTCTTCTAAAATGATGAAATGAAAACTCATAACATTCTTAAATTCTTAAAATCAAGTCAAATCATACAAGTACGTATATAATTTGATAGTAACATATCAATAAATTATAAAACTATTATCACAATCTTCAGTTCTGCCAGTTGGTTTGATGGAGTTTATTCATTGTTGTGGCCATAATTGTAGATTATTGTAATCTAGTGGCACACTTTCTTTCCAGCTGCCTTCAATACGAAGTTCTGGACGCATGGCCTGAAGTTTTTCCAAATCTGAAATTGTACCATGTTCTCCCTAGGCAAAAAAAAAAGTCAAGTTATAAAAGCAAACAGGGTACCAAAAACAAACAATCAAAACAAAAGAAATCAATTTCAAAGACCCTTACCTCTTGATCTTCAAAACACAGAACTCTTAGCTTGGGCATGTGTCCCATGACCAATCTGAGTACAAGGGAACGGCGAAACTGAAATGTAAAGTCCAGTGTCAACCACTCAACATTTCTGAAGCTTCTCATCCATAAGCCCTTTCCAGCTTCTCTGCCCCAGCCTCGAAGTGTCAATCTCTTGAGTGCTGTGCAACGGTCTCCAAGCAGCACCAATAATTCATGATCTTTTTCACCCCCTTTGCCTTCTGCTTGTAGATAAGTAACTCTTGACAAAATCGGAGAGCAGGTGTCAAACAAATCTTCGTCAACTGATTCTGGTATCTGAAGTGTGAGGTTGTGAAGACGCTCCATATTATTTAAGTGCTGAAGTGACGAAAATGTTATGATGCACTCATCCAAATTCTCACAGTTGGAAAGGAACTGTTCCGCAACGATTTCAGGGATTTCATCTACCATTACTTTCTTCAAAGTCTTCCTGCTAGATTCTAACACTGACGACACCCATTCGCTAAACATGTCAGCCTTGAGTACTTCTAAACAGGGAAGTGAAAGAGGATATGCTGGCCAGGCAGCCAGTCCCATGCCAAGTAATCTTAGATTAGGCATTCCATCAATAGCTCTCATGACCTAGAAAAAAAAAAGACACTGCTTTAGATTATTTTGGTTAAATATTGCAAACTATAATAGTCAATTCTTTTAGTCAAAGTTGTCTTAGAGATTTTAAACACTTTACCTTAATACCATGGGTTTGGTGTCTAAAATGGACTTTGCCAATTTCCAGACTTTCCAAGTGATCTTTGTAACGATTGAGAATGTCTAAAAAGGATTCAGGAAGCACAAAGGCTGTTGGCAACTGGTAGATAGAGAGGCGCAGCAGGCGCTGTGAGAAATGAGGCAAGATAGGGTTGATGCGATCCTCTGTCCTATAATCTACCCTGTCTTCTGTCTCCATCTCAGCTCTGAAGCTTATCCGCAGAGTGTGCAGATTTTGTAGACAATCCATATTCTGCAAGCTTGCAATGGATGGTAAATCTAGATCTGCTGCTTCTAAGGACTCGCATTTAGAGAGCACCTGTGCTGCCACCTCGTCCACCCTGCCAACTAATGTACGAAGATGTGGTCCATGGGTGGCTAACAGGGACAAGGGAAGATGGCAAAGAACACCATCCTTTTCAAAGTGAGCATACTCTAAAAACCTGCTTCGAGGACGATTACAAACATTGAATTTTTGCAGATTATTGGACACAATACGCAGCTCTTTGAGGTCAAGATTATCATCTATGGCCTTGAACTCTTCTTCAGTCATATCAACCTCTACAGACAGTCGTTCCAAATTTTCAGAGAATCGTGGAAGAACGTTTGCAAATGCAAAGCGACTTTCCTCCAAAGGTGGAACAGGTTCCGGTTCATCAAACAGACGCCTGTAGGTAATCACTAGCTCAAAAATGCGTGTGGTGCATTCTAAAAGTGGTTCATAGCCACCATATGAGTGAACACTTAGTCGACGAAGAGCAGGTGCCTTCAGTAAAACCTCTTTAGCTTCTGGTCCGTCAAGCTGCAAATGCATGTTGCGCCATGGAGCTTCATCCCAAGCTAACTGTTGCCATCGTTGACACACCTTACTGGCATCATTTGCCAAAGTATAAGGATCCAGATATTGAAACATCATGAGGAGGATTTCATCTGGGAGATCATTGATTGTTGCTACATCCTGAAATGACAAAAAGAAAATCAGCAAACAGTGACGCTACTGAACATATAATCAAAATTTACCTAACATGTGTTAGACATACCTCAACTACAGGAACTGATTCATCACTCTCGGGATTTTTGATCCTTTCTTCATCCCTTTCTTCTTCGTTATCATTGTCCTCATCAACAAACATTCGACGCCTTTTCCCACCGTGCCAGGGTGGCAACAGCAGGGGGCCAGGAGGGCCGCCGGCACGACCAGCACTCATGATGAGAAATGCTCTCAGAATCTGAAACCTATCAAAGAGAACACAAGTGAATCTCAGGGCACTAAAATGGGAGAAAAGGGAATTCACACCAAAGAGGTTATGCCCAAGTTGAGATAGGCTCTGCCACCAAGGAAAGGTGCGATCAATTAAAACGCAATGAAACGCAAAGAAAATGATCTTTGATGGTCAAATAAAGGAAAGCAGCATCTTTCTAGATCTTACCGACGATTTCACAGAAGTATCGAGTCAGACACCGTACTAACCAGTACAAACATTGGCAGACAGCAAAATGCTTATGCTTGCCACTGCTACTGCTGCCGCTGCAACTGCAGTTTATTGAACTTATGGCGAACTGCAATTGCAATTGCTATTGTTTGCTACTGGTGGATTGACAGATAACGAAGAGTTCAAGAAGCTTTCGGTACACCAATTAGCATAAATTACAATTTTTCATTATTAAAGAGCTGAAAATTTCACCTATGCTTGCATAAAGGCCTTCTTTGCGGTGATGGTAAAAGTAGAATTTCTCATATGTCCATGCTTTTGTTGGGTTCAGCACAATTTGTCATCACCACCAGGTAAAGCTTCTGCTGGTTAGCAGGAAAAAAAAACTCTTTCTAATGTCATAACATTGTTGAAAATACGTTAAAATGCGTTTTAAATGGTCGCAGGGACTTGGTTCATCCTGAGGAGAGTGAGAAAAAAATCTCCTTCATCTCCATGTTTGTCTTTTGATGCTGATAGTATGTAAGAATACATTTTATGTCAAATGTTCCTTCCCTTCTGGAGTCGGTTCTAACCTTTTGTTTTGACATGATTTGGGGCACTATATTGTTGTTCACTCTTCGTAATATCTATTTGGTTGAATGGAGCCTATTTAATTATTCTTTACTTGCTAAATATTTTTTTATTTTATTCTTGAAATTAAAATGCAGACTACCTCCCACCATCTGTCCATCTGAAAACTTGTTTCTACAAGAGGCTTTATTTATTTTCCAGACAAATAACACCTTGCTATGGATTTGATATTGATGCTTTTGTGTATGCTGGTTGGAGCTGTGGCAGTGCTTGCTGCTGAGTGGTACATCTTCCAGAGATTTCTTTTGAGCCAGCCCGAAGTAGAACCACCCAAACAGCCTTTTGCAGTCTCTGCCCCTTTCTGTTTGCCAAAGGTATTGTCAACTATGTTCTACTTTTACCTCTAAATCAAACCATGGCTGCCCCTGAACTTTTAATTATTTTTTTAAATTAAATTTTTAGCACATCTTAGACGCTCTTCAAAATAGAAATCTCTCTAAGCAAGAATCGTGTTTGGGTATCAGCTTGCTTCTGCAGTTTCTTTTCCAAGAGCTTCGTCACACTGAAAGAGTGCGCAACTGGTTCCACCGAAAACTATCCCTTGAATTTGAGGAACTTCTAACCAGGACGACTACTGGGAAACTTTTTGATTTCATAGCTGTAAGATTGCCATATCAATACTGTTTTTGCTAAATCAAACTTTCTTAAGCTGAAATTTTTATTTTTTATCTCCATCATCTTTACAGGTACGAGATTTAAACTTGGGTTCCCATTTTCCAACCATTAGAAGTGTTGAGGTTCGTCAAGTTTCTCAGGATCCTGTTCACCACCGCATTGACACTCTTGAATTATGTCTTGATATACACTATAGTGGGTCATTCCAGCTTTCTCTGGATGCTAATTTAGTCTTGGGACGTGCTGCATATTTATCTGTCACAGGTATGCATTATTATTATCATTATTATTTTTTACTATTAGGTGTTCAATGGTACTTATTTTTTTTTCAAAACAAATTTCCAGTACATGAGCTAGTTGGTATGGCTCGCCTCCAGTTTACACGGTTGCCTTACACGCATTGGTCTATAAGCTTCTATTCTGAACCTGTTCTGCAATTGGAGGTTGAAAGCCAATTTCAGGGCCGTCCACTACCTCAAATCACAAACATAATCGTCAATCAGGTTGGTGGATGAATGGTTTCTAAAAAATTGTCAATGGTCATAGAATTTCTTAAACACAAACTCCTTCGCCCCCTTTTTTTTTACCCTCAACAGATACGAAAGTCTTTGAAACGGAAGCATACCTTGCCAAACTTCAAGTTGCGTTACAAACCATTTTTTGCAAAATCTGAACCCGGTGATGAAGAAGCAGAGTGGGGTCAGCACTCTGTCCAATCTGGTTCCTTAGAAGTTACTGTTGTTGAGGTCACTAGACTGGCCTCTCTAGGGAATGGCACTGAAAATATATACTGCTCTCTAGCAATAGGTTGGTAGTTATTTTCTTAAATTATGGCAATTTCCATGCAATCTTCTGTCACTGTGACCACAATTTTTCTTCCAGATCGGACTGCATGGGTTGAAATGGTCCATTCTGATACATCCACTTACATGACACTTGATGTCAGTATTGTCAAATCTCCACAGCAGCAGCTAGGAATTGTTTTTCGCCAAGAATTTGTAGCAGACCGCTATCAGGCCTGTGTCATTGTTGATACTGTGCTGCCAGGATCACCCGCTAGCAACTCAGATGTACAACCTGGAGACCTCTTAACAGCTGTGGATGGGAAAAGGATATCTACCATAGCACAAGCTGCAAAATGTATGAAAGGAGCGGGTGATAAATATACTTTGAGACTTGAAAGAAAAGTTGCCTTCAACACCTCATCACCAACCTCAGTAATAATATGTTCTGTGCTCTGAAATTTTTATTTTTGGGTCTCCTAAAATTATTAGAATGATATTGTTCTGCATGTTCATCTTTACTTTCTTTCTTTCTTTTTTTTTTTTTTTTTAAATTTCAGACCTCAGAGACTGATTCAACTGTGATACGACCTTCAAATGTAACTGTATCTGTCACCAAAGATTCACCAACATTAGATCGTACAGGTTTACGTAAAAGAAGAGTTTCAGTAGAACAAAGTGACTATGTCGATAGTGATAGCAGCACTTCAAGCCCAGCCAACTCCACACAAAGTAAAAATACCTCTTAACGATTTTTATTCTTTTTTCTCAGATTTAATTTTGATATAATGTTTTTATAATTCTTGTTATTCAGGCTCCCCAGCAAAGAAACCAGCCGCAATGTTTCCTGGCCCGAGCAACTCTTCTTCAACTCCTGGATCTACCCCAGGGTCAGCTGGAGGGTCAATATCCCCAAGTCCAGACCATCGTAACAAACAACAGGCGCCTGGTGACCAAGGAAACCTTCAGATGCTTAACACAAAAGAAATACCTCTGGATCAGGTGCTTGATTTCAATGAAACTCTGAAGTTTGCTGTTGGACCTCACCACCGTTATCTCAACATCAGTGTTTGGAGCGCTCGAACTGGTCCTGGAGGAAGAGACCAGCTGCTGGGTCATGTGAGTGTTCTTCTTGCTGCTGTGGCCGATCAATGCAGTCGTTCACGTCTTGGCCATTTTATCAGTTCCTACTCCTTCTTGCCACCAGACCTTCATCTTGCCAACAGGTACTTTTAACTCTAAACTACTATACACATGGCCTGTCTAGTTTTAATTTGAATATTTCTTTACTCAATTATGTTTATTGTCATTTGTTCCAGCCAAAGTCATAAATTGTCAAACCATTCTGGCTTTGAGCCATGTCTTTGCTATGGAGATGTTTTGTTATCTTTCATGTACATGACACCCAATGGAACTCAGTCTCCCTCTCCTCCATTTCCTTCTGGAAGCCCGTCACATCAGTCAACTGAACCCACAGTTAGCTCAGTAACCAGTCAAGACGCTGGAGTATTTAGAAGCCATGACTTCATTAGAACTCAATTTCATCGTGCTATCCAGTGTGGTTTTTGCATGAAAAAGGTATGTTTTTTCACTTTGCTATGTTTCCTTAACATAAAGATTCACTTAAAGAACTTACAGAACCAAAACTTAATGAAAATCTTTTCTCTATTATTTAGATTTGGCTTAAGGATGCTGTTCAGTGTCGAACTTGCGGAATGTCGTGCCACAAGAAGTGTATTAATAAGTGCATGGCGGGCTCATCATGTGGCGGTGCACCTCCTCAATCAGGTATCACCGTACCGAGCAAACCAAGTGCAGGCAACAGTCCAGCGTCGAGGAAAGCTCATCGTCATTCTTTGGGCGAAGCGGATGTGGCAGGAGCATTCACAGACCAGAGAAACTTGGCAGCAGGGTCCTCCCACAACTTAGGTGATGGTGACAGTGCTAGCCAGCCTCGCCGGGCCAGTATACATCCAGAAATAGTCATGACATCTGCTGAGGAGGCAGCAAACATACCCATCCAGGTACCAAAATGTTTCTATTCCTGTTCTTGAAGCCGTGTTTCGTTGTTTTAAAAAATGTTTTTGCATTTGTCAGGGCCCTAGCCACAGGAAACGTATCACCAACTTACTTGCTTCCATGGCAACCCAAGCACGAGGGCTGAAGCGTGTTGGATCAGCACATAATCTGGCTCCTCCTGGCTCTGATGGTTCTCAAGGTGCTGGCCATTTGTCCCGCAGTTTACCTCCTTCACCTCAACACTCTCCAGCTCCATCTCGAAAGGTAGGTCCCTGTCTGTTGTTTTCTGCATGCGCTTTTTTTTTTTTTTTTTTCAATAAATCTGAAGGTTCTTGTAAAACGATCTGTTGCAGACTTCACTACATGAGACAGTTTTCCAGTTTAGTGAGCTTGACAGTGGCTCTGATGAGGATGCTAGTGCCGATGAGGATGTTTCTGTTGCACTGGAACAACTTCTCCAGCTACGACGTCCTACTGGTTCCGGTGGGGCCGCTGGTGCGGGAGATGACGGTTCTGAAGATTTGATGGCTGTAGCAAAAGCAACAGGGAAAGAGCTGTACTCAGGCCTACCACCTACACAGCGCATAGAGCGTATCAACAAAATGGTTGGTATTCGTTCTCGTAATGTAAATACGTATTTTGTTTCTTGATTGGTTCAGGAATTTTTTCTTCTAGATCACAAAACTTAAAACTTCAATGGACAGTGAGTCCACACTACGGATGCAGTTAGCACGAGAAGAAGGTGATTGTCAAGATACTGCAGAAAAAACTCGGCTTGCTTTCCTCATTGGAAAATGTGATGAGAAGGTTCAAGCTTTGGCAATTTTGATGCTCCATTTCTGTGCTGGTCTCCAACACACTCAAGATCAAGAGGAACAGTTGCAGGTAATGAAAAGAGCCCTTATTCTCTCCAGGGATGTTTATTCATTTGTTTATACCATGATGAGATATAACCTATTCTGACCAATGAAACAGAAATATGCACTATTTTCTGAAGCAAACATCAAACCTTCCATATGTGTTCACTAGGTAGAGGGCATTTGTATTTACAGAACTCTCCTCTGCGTCCCTGGAAATGGAATTTTCACTTGAAGAAGCGTCGCATGTCCTTGCGAAAACAACTCTTGTAAAGTGGTCTTTGCTGTCACCTTCTATTTTCATGGGTTGGTGGTATGAAGTGTGTGCAGAGTAGCTGTATTGTGTATTCACCCCCCATCATTGTGAACCTTGAGTTCATTATCGCCATAGCTTTTCTGCAGTGCATGTCACACCAAGCAAACTTGACCACCCTGTTGCAGTAAATGGGTTTCTTCTTGGCTTGTTATTATTGTCACCAACCATAATTTTTTTTTACATTTTACATCAAAAGAGTGTTTTCAACCTTGCCCTGCCCATCCCATTTCTCCAGCTTTGTCCGAGTTGAATTTGTTCATGTGTTTGTTTTATCACTTCTATAATGAAATTGCACCTTTCCTTCAAACAGCTCTGGATATCTCCTTTCACAGTCCACCTGAGGCTCTGTGTTGCCAAGGCTCACTGGAACAATGTTAACACCTGTATTTTTACTTTTATACTGCAAGCAATGCCTTTGTTGGTGCTTGTTCCCGTTCAACTCTTCTTTAACAACTTCTCGAAAAGTGAATTATTGTAAAGGGGGAGTCCCATTTCATTAAATGTGTTCTCTTTGTGTATTCTGAAGTACATACATGCTATTCCCATCCTGTAGAAATGTAACTCACAGTTTCAGTCCATTTGAAGAGCACCCATGTGTCTCCACACACATTTGAAAAGATCTTGACTATCATATCAGACAAGTTATGATTGTTCCTGTCATCCACTACCTGTTGTAGAATAATGTAACTTTTACATTTGTTCCAGAAACAAGCATCTAATCAAAGTGGAGTAACTGCACCTGGCTCTTCTGAAAACTTGAAGTGAAAAGCTGCCAGCCGGTATGAAGATGTTGAAACATGGTGGCATTGCCTGTATTATTAATAATTATTATTTTTGAAATGTGGGAAATGGTAGACTGGTTTCTCACAACTTGGTAACTTTAAGTTATTTTTCAAGAGATTTTTCTCGATTTTTCTTCATTGATTACTTTCCTTTTTGAATCCCACCCTTTGAGAATGGTGAAATCCCTCATTTTCTTCATGTCACCCTCTCAAGAGAAGGAAGTACTGTGTATGAAATTGTCATGAGTGAAATGTATGTGATAAATGCAGTGTTAAATTGAAAGGCTTTTGTGGTGCTTTTGATTGCCATTATGCTTTTCCCCTTTTGGAAAAGCATAACAATTCTTTTGTAAAGTAAAAAACAACAACTTTGTTATCTTTGACATTTTGAAATAAGACTAGATTTTGTTAATTAAATATGTGCCTGGCTGCCTCCGCATCTTAGGAATGTCAATTACTACGAATGAATGTAAATAATTCACATTTGATATTTTTACTTCAGCTTTGAAGGTTTTGTCCATCTGTCAGAACATTGTGGATTTTGTTCATCTGTGCTTGCCAATTGAATAGTGATGCCAATTTGGAAATACGCTTTGAGGTGTGGTTAGTGTATCCTGCATAGATATGTTTTAAATGTGTCAAAAAAACCTTAGTCTGATGTGTTTCTGTTTTTTTGTTGATTTTTTTGTATGTGTGTGTTGTTTATTCTTTCTTTGTGATTATTTTGAGGATTAACTGGTGCTTAGTACCTAAAGGTGCTTTATAAGTATTGCTCCAATCTCCTTATCTGCTATTGTAATAGCATACTGAGGTAATTATTTAGTATGTTGGAAGTTTGGTGGCCCCTGTTGTCATAATGCTGATATGTCTGATTCCATTTAATATGATTGCCAGTTTTCCTGTTTACTGATACAGTCTTCAATGTACCAGACCTAAATAGTATCTATCCTGGTATCATTCCTAGATCAGTATTAGTCTTTTACATTCCCAACTATTATCAATTGATGTTGGTGCTTTAGATGTTGTATATGGTCTGTGATCTTGAGACTCTTGCTCTTAGAGGCTTGAATTTGTTTTACTTGCCATTATTATCTACTTTTCCTCAATGCTAATTTGGTTTGCTCTTTGATTTGCGTACAATGTTGTTGCACCAGCACATATTAGTTGTGAGTGTGTGTGGGAACACATCCTGTATAAAAACACCAATATGTTATTGGCTGAATGAGTGTTGTTTCTGTTATCACTCTTTGTCTTTTGTTTTTAATTTGTGGGTAATTCTGTACTGTTTGGTCAGTTAACTGTGATACAAGTAGGTGCTGTTGTTCTACAGAATTTTATTGGGCAGCTTACTTTTGTTTTCGTTTTACACATTTATTGAAAATACATAGCAGTCCGTATTAATTTTGTTTTATCTTAAACATTTGGTTTCGTGAAATTTTCTTTGAGAAAGGGCAGTTGTTAAATTCCATGTCATATTTCTGTGATATTTTCATCATCTCTCACTCTCTTCTCTCTTTCTCTCTTTCTCTCTTTCCCTCTTTCCCTCTTTCCCTATCTGTGTCTGACATTTCCTCTGAAAGACCATGTTAGATACTGTATTATGTATGTCACTACCATGCCATAGAAAGTAATGATCCCATTAAAACTTTTCCCTCTTTTTGGAGATCCGATGTGTCTCTTATCTGTTTTGAAGACAAGTAATACGGTCTTTAACTGCTGAATTTTTGAATTAAAAGTATACACATTTGAGCTATTTTGCACTTATTCTTTAGATAGGTTTTTAAAGTACTGTAACCTGCAATGTTTATGAGAACTATTGCATTATGATTAGTGTGGTTACAATGACTTGTCACGTTGTCAATCTTTTTATAGCTATCCAGCCAAAGCCTGTTATTTTGTTTTGTTTTGTTTCCTTTTACACATTTTAACAATGCTAGTGCTGCTTAAATGTAACTTTTGTTTTTATCACATAGTCAATTCACATTGAAATTGAAGTCTCATGGTGGACCTTGTAGTGATAAAAGAATTGACTGTAAGGATCCATCCACAATGTGTGATTCATTTTACCTCCAGCAAATTTAATGAACTGCAAGCCTGGATCTTAAAGTGTAAAATAGTAGTGCCTGTCATTTTGATATGTATTAAATTTTGCACCATATTGCCTAGTGATGTATAAAATTGTTGGAATAAAAATGTGATACAGAATCGGGTGACATCATATCTTATCACGGCCGCACACCACACTTTATTTTCAACAAAAACCTAGCTATTTAAAAAATTGTATTAAATTTGAGGGCAACAATTATTTTAAGATGAGAGTTCTCGGACACAAACAGAGTTTGCACTGAGATGCGAGGCACACTAGCACGACCCGATCGGATTGGTTCCGATAGTCAGCGGGGCCCGGAGGGGGCGCGTCTTAGGCGGGAAACATCTGGTCGTACGGAACGTTCTGGAAGAGGGTGTTAATCACCGACCGAAGCTGGTGCGAGATGGGCTTCTGCACGTACGCCTTGCCCATGTCCACCATGATGGTCCAGTAGTGGTTCATGACAGCGTTGATGACTCGGTCTGCGGGAACACAAACGATACCGTCCTTTAAAACAAGTCGTGGGCGACCGAGGCGGCAGATGGCAGTGCACTGCACAGCACACTCACCGAGGTTCGGGATGCCCTGGTCCGGCAGCTTGATGTCCGTGGTCATGCCGCCCACCGTGTACGTGGGGGTGACGCTCTGCACCTCCAGGTGCTCCTCGCCCGCCTGCCTCTTGCCCACCACGCGCCAGGTGGCGTTGATGTCGCCTGCGAGCAAAGCAGCGAGCCAGCTGGCTGGTTACTCCGTCTCAGAGACCACACTCGGTCACATCCGGGCTAGCCAGCCTGCGGAGCGCGGCCGAGCACGGCGGAGCGCCCGCGAGACGGAGGGAGGCCGTGCCGCAACACGGCCGAGTCCTGCGTGGCGGCCTATCCTCTCATTACCATTACCATTACGGGCTAGACCACACATGATCTTATGCCGTTTCGGGCCCGACACAAGCTCGCCTGCACTGCAAAACGAGACGTGGCCGTCCTTACTAGGGTGACACTTTATACCGGCGGAGACGAACCTCAAACGGGTCGAAGCTCCCCCTCGCAGTATGACCCGTCAGGGAGGAGGTAACACCCCCCCGGGGGGATTGCAGGCCCCGCCCCGAAAAGTCGCTTTGAGTACTACCGGGTCCAGGCCCGCCTGCTTCGTCCCTTATCTCGGGGATCAACGGGGTCCTCTTGGGCCAAATCTTGATGTATTGAGAAAGGTGGCTTCGCCCCGCCCCTTCTTCATGCGACCTGTGTCCTGGCGAGAGCATCCTGCGACCTTGCCGACAAAATAGAAAGCTTCATCCAAAAAACACCCGACCGATACACACCAAAACGCCCTGCTGTGCATGTAATATGATTGCCAGTTTTCCTGTTTACTGATACAGTCTTCAATGTACCAGACCTAAATAGTATCTATCCTGGTATCATTCCTAGATCAGTATTAGTCTTTTACATTCCCAACTATTATCAATTGATGTTGGTGCTTTAGATGTTGTATATGGTCTGTGATCTTGAGACTCTTGCTCTTAGGGGCTTGAATTTGTTTTACTTGCCATTATTATCTACTTTTCCTCAATGCTAATTTGGTTTGCTCTTTGATTTGCGTACAATGTTGTTGCACCAGCACATATTAGTTGTGAGTGTGTGTGGGAACACATCCTGTATAAAAACACCAATATGTTATTGGCTGAATGAGTGTTGTTTCTGTTATCACTCTTTGTCTTTTTTTTTTAATTTTGTGGGTAATTCTGTACTGTTTGGTCAGTTAACTGTGATACAAGTAGGTGCTGTTGTTCTACAGAATTTTTTTGGGCAGCTTACTTTTGTTTTCGTTTTACACATTTATTGAAAATACATAGCAGTCCGTTTTAAATTTTTGTTTTATCTTAAACTTTTGGGTTTTTGTGAAATTTTCTTTGAGAAAGGGCAGTTGTTAAATTCCATGTCATATTTCTGTGATATTTTCATCATCTCTCACTCTCTTCTCTTTCTCTCTTTCTCTCTTTCCCTTTTTCCCCTCTTTCCCTATCTGTGTCTGACATTTCCTCTGAAAGACCATGTTAGATACTGTATTATGTATGTCACTACCATGCCATAGAAAGTAATGATCCCATTAAAACTTTTCCCTCTTTTTGGAGATCCGATGTGTCTCTTACCTGTTTTGAAGACAAGTAATACGGTCTTTAACTGCTGAATTTTTGAATTAAAAGTATACACATTTGAGCTATTTTGCACTTATTCTTTAGATAGGTTTTTAAAGTACTGTAACCTGCAATGTTTATGAGAACTATTGCATTATGATTAGTGTGGTTACAATGACTTGTCACGTTGTCAATCTTTTTATAGCTATCCAGCCAAAGCCTGTTATTTTGTTTTGTTTTTTTTCCCTTTTTACACATTTTAACAATGCTAGTGCTGCTTAAATGTAACTTTTGTTTTTATCACATAGTCAATTCACATTGAAATTGAAGTCTCATGGTGGACCTTGTAGTGATAAAAGAATTGACTGTAAGGATCCATCCACAATGTGTGATTCATTTTACCTCCAGCAAATTTAATGAACTGCAAGCCTGGATCTTAAAGTGTAAAATAGTAGTGCCTGTCATTTTGATATGTATTAAATTTTGCACCATATTGCCTAGTGATGTATAAAATTGTTGGAATAAAAATGTGATACAGAATCGGGTGACATCATATCTTATCACGGCCGCACACCACACTTTATTTTCAACAAAAACCTAGCTATTTAAAAAATTGTATTAAATTTGAGGGCAACAATTTTTTTAAGATGAGAGTTCTCGGACACAAACAGAGTTTGCACTGAGATGCGAGGCACACTAGCACGACCCGATCGGATTGGTTCCGATAGTCAGCGGGGCCCCGGGGGGGGCGCGTCCTTTGGCGGGAAACATCTGGTCGTACGGAACGTTCTGGAAGAGGGTGTTAATCACCGACCGAAGCTGGTGCGAGATGGGCTTCTGCACGTACGCCTTGCCCATGTCCACCATGATGGTCCAGTAGTGGTTCATGACAGCGTTGATGACTCGGTCTGCGGGAACACAAACGACACCGTCCTTTAAAACAAGTCGTGGGCGACCGAGGCGGCAGATGGCAGTGCACTGCACAGCACACTCACCGAGGTTCGGGATGCCCTGGTCCGGCAGCTTGATGTCCGTGGTCATGCCGCCCACCGTGTACGTGGGGGTGACGCTCTGCACCTCCAGGTGCTCCTCGCCGGCCTGCCTCTTGCCCACCACGCGCCAGGTGGCGTTGATGTCGCCTGCGAGCAAAGCAGCGAGGCAGCTGGCTGGTTACTGCGTCCCAGAGACCACACTCGGTCACATCCGGGCAAGCCAGCCTGCGGAGCGCGGCGGAGCGCGGCGGAGCGCCCGCGAGACGGAGGGTAGGCCGTGCCGCAACGCAGGCGAGTCCTGCGTGGCGGCCTATCCTCTCCATCGCAGGCGCTTCCCCAGGTGCAAGGCACTTACTGAAGGTGAAGTCGAAGATTCCACGGCCCTTGAAGGGCAGCTCGAGGATCTGGCCGCCGGAGAGCTCCAGCATGCCGCGGAAGGACACCTTCGGCAGGAGGAGGCCCACGTCCATGAGCATGGCGTCGTCGCCGAGGTCAGCCCTGGAAGAAGCAGAGCGGTGCGTCAGCGGGCAACCCGGAGCCCCGCCCCAGTCAAACGAAGTAAAGCCCTGGCTCACATCGCGTCGCGCACCACCGCGTCGCCCAAGCCGTAGACCGTCAGGTTCCTCATGACGGCGTGGAAGTCGATGAGGCCGGTCCGCAGGTCGAAGGACGTCTCGGGCACGTGGAAGGGCTCCAGGCTCGGCAGCCCGAACTTGCCGCCTTCAAACAGAAGCACCATGAGTGACTCGCGCGTTCTACCCCCTTAGTCCTCTTTGAAAGAGAGACCGCGCTCACCGTTCTTGACGTGCGGGATGAAGGCCTGGATGTTGTGCCGGATGCAGTTGTTGAGGGTGTTGTCCTTGTTGCTGCGGCTGCACGTCCGGGCGTGGACGGGCGGCTCCGCTGGGGTGCAAACAAGTCCCAGTTAGGGGGCGTCGGTGATTGTCAAATACACGGCGAACACTCTACAAACTGGAGTGTATACTCAGTATGCATCTACAGATGCATACTTGCAAGTACACACAGATGCATACTTAGCTGAGTACACATCTACAGATGCGTACTTGGCTGAGTACACATCTACAGATGCGTACTTGGCTGAGTACACATCTACAGATGCATGCTTGGCTGAGTGCACACCTACAGATGCATACCTAAGTATGCATCCGCAGATGTGTACTCAGCTGAGTATGCCTGTAGATGTGTACTCAGCTAAGTATGCATCTGTAGGTGTGTACTTGCAAGTCTGTAGATGCATACTGAGTACACACTTCAGTTTGTAGAGCAGCTGGGTGCCTCGCGGTCCGGTACGCGCTCGGATCCAGCGACCAGCATTGCCCCACGAGCTGAGGGATCCGCTGAGGATGCCCCCACGCCACTCGCAGAGTGCCTCTCGCTCGAGCGCATCGTGATCCTGGCCAGCGTACTCACGTTGCAGTGCCGGCGAGGCGGCGGCGGCGGCCAGGATGGTCGCGAAGGCTAGGACGGCCCTCATGGTGGCGGAGGCGGTGCGGTGCACGTCGTGGCCGTCTTGGGGGTCGCGGGAGACTGCGGCCCGTGGGGCTGCACGCAGATCGGCTCGCCCAGGGGTGGCAAGCCCGAGGGCCAGCCCCACCCCGCGGTGGTCTGCTGACTGCTGTGCGGTCTGGGCCATCTCGCGGTCAGATAGAGATCGGAGGCCGTGGCCTTGTGGCTTTGGAGACTGGAGACGCACCGCAGTCGCCCGTGTGTGTGAGGTGAAGCAAGCTTGAGTTTGGTGACGGCTGGGTTCATTCGCTAGACGTCGTTTCCCCAGAGCTTCCTTCTTTTCTTCGTTCTGACGAAGTGCTTGAGTTGGCATTGGAAAAGTTACCCGGCTGGGGAGGGGAGGGGGAGGATAAGACGAAACGGATCTATCAAAAGACTAACCAAAACTTTATTCCCTTTCAATACAGTCCCATCAAAAAAGCACAGCGTGTTCAGCCCAGCAGGCCGGGGATGGGATTGAACTGTCTCGCTGTGTTGAACAGGTTCACTGCAGTCTGCCAGAATAGGCCAGCTGGGCCAACGGATCTGCAAGAAGATTAAATGGAAATCAATTTTTGTGACGGGTCGGGTCTTGTTTCCTTTTTTTTTGAGTGAGTTTCACTGACCGGCCTGCACGAGGCACTGGTTGACGGTGCTCATGAGCGAGTTCTGGAAAGTCGGGTCGAATCCGCGCGACGGGTAGAGCGTGTTCATGAGGGCGCCCGCGCCCTGCATCTGCAGCGGGAAGTTGGGCTGCATCTGTCGAGAGGCATATTCTTGTGTCAGCGTTATTGGAGGGACATAATTTGGGAACCCGTTGCCACGTTGCTGCTTTGATTGGTGGCTGGTTGGTACTCTACAAAATCCACTGTGTACTTAGTATACATCTATAGGAGTGTACTTGGCAAGTACACATCTATAGGAGTATACTTGTGAATAGCGGATAGGCGGTCCGAGTACACTCCTACTCCTATAGATGTATACTAAGTACACAGTGGATTTTGTAGTGTACGCGTGGGTTTTTTTGTTCTAGCATTGATCCCGCGGCAAAGGCTGGCCTGTTGGCTGCGAGCGGCCTGTCCGGGCGGGGTGTGGGTGGGCGTGCGTACAGGAATCAGTCATGCCAGCGTGCGGTAACGCGCAGCGCGCAGCGCCTCCGTGCACAAACCTCCGGGACTTGGACTGCGCGTTCGCCGCGTGCTAATGGCACACCGGGGGCGGGGCCTGCTGGGCCTGCTGGGCCGGGCGAGCGGACAGGCAGCAGACAGGCGGACGGACAGACAGACAGATAGACAGACTGGGGGCTAAGTGAGGAGGATAATGGGAGGCAGAGGCAAGGCGCAGATAGCGAGTAGAATCCAATTTGATAGTCACCGGCGGCACCAGACCCGAAACTGAAATATTTTTAGACTCACGTAGCCGAGCCGCTGCGCCGCGCAAGCTAGAAGACACTGCAAAAAAAGAAAAACACAAAATTTTAGCAAAAATTATGTTTGTATTTTCTGATTTCCGCTTAACAAAATTGCACCAACCTGCCCGGCGAGAGACACCGGTAGAATCTGCCTTTGGATCTCCGCAATGTCTACTGAAAACAAGCAGCAGGGAAACAATAAGGCAGTTCACGCCCGGCTTTTCCTCCGCGCGGAAAGTTATGACAAAATAGAGTTTTGGTCTTTCTTACAATCCGTGGAGGGAACCGTCTGCCGGCACTGGAGCAGTACCGTGTTCTGCGGTGACAACGGCAGTGGCAGCGCCAGCTGCGGCGGCGACTGCGGGTACAGTTGCGGCTGCAGGGGCTGCGGCTGCATGGGCTGTGGCGATGGCGGTAGCGAGGCTTGCTGCGGCTGTGGCGACTGCGGCAGGGCGCTGGCTGGGCTGGCCGGGCTGCCGGACGGCGCTGACAGAACCGCCGACTCCAAAGACTGGCCCTGCGAAAAAGGGGCATGCGCGGGCATGCGGCGTTCAGAGTTCGGCTCTCAATAACTATTTCACGTGGGCGTCAGCTATACTCTGACCAGAAAACGAAGTGCCCTGAGTTCTCGCGGTTTATGGCATCTGCCGCCTTGGCTAGCATTGCAGGTAGCCCTCGACCGCGAGAACCCAGGGATCTTCGTTTTCTGGTCAGAGTATAGAAAGGGACTCGTCGTTGCCGTGACAAATCGACAGACGCTCCTCCTCGCCGCTTCCACCGACCTGAGGCTGCGCGGCCGCCGCGGCCCAGCAGACGACCGCCACGGCCCAGCACACGAACAAGGACCTGGTGCACTCCATGGCGTCGAAGAAACAACTGCCGCGTTGGCGACGTGCTTTTATACCGCCTCACCGCGGTCCGCGAGCACGTGGTTCGGCAGCTCGGCATTTCGCGGTGTGGCGGCAAGGCGGCATGGCGCCTGGGGGATCCTCCTCCTCACGAAGATTCCCTGATTGCCGCTCGCCTCGCCTCGCCGACAATGAGAGTCGCCGAGACCGCCGGGACCTTCTTCCTGCTCGCTGCGCGCTGCGCGTGTGTGGTTTCAGCGGCTTAATTGTTTTGGACGCGCTTTGCGCTTTGTGCCCGCAGTGCTCCGTCGCCCTGTCTTTGGCTTTCGAAAACATGCCAAATAAAAAGGCATAGGTCGGTGCCTATGTCACCAAGCTTGATTCACAACTGGGAGCGCGCGCAAAACACGAAAGAACGGGTAGTACTCGAACAGCTGCTCTATCTAGGTGTTTGGATTCGGCGCGTTCACGGTCGTCTCCGCCCCAGGCATGTGCTCTGCAAACTCAAGTGTCGACATAGTACACTCCACCTGGAGTCAACCTAGCATGTACACTCCACGCTGGAGTCAACCTGGCATGTACACTGTTGCGGAAGTCCCCTACCCTTTGCACGTAAAGCAGAGCAACAGTGTACTTGCAGGTAAACGCCACCTGGCGTGTACTTGGCAAGCATGCTTCAGCCTGGAGAGCACATGCAAGGTTGACTCCAGGTGGAGTGTACATGCTATGTTGACTCTAGGTGGAGTGTACTATGTCGACACGTGAGTTTGTTGAGGTGGTGCCTGCTGTCGAAGTCGTCCAACTGCCACAGTCGCACTACGAAACGATTCAATTCACTCGACGAGGAGCCCGTAGATTAATTGATTCCTGCTGAGCGATCGTGTGCGCGCGCCGAGTGTTGACACGCTGGTAGCGTGTCGGTGACTTGTCGGTAACATGGTCGGTGAGTGGTGTTTCGACCTTTGGCCCAGTGCGTGATACGCATGGTGGCCCGCGGGGTCGTCAACGTGCAGGGCGCGGGAGGCACGCGCGATGGGGTGCCTGCGTCCCTCCCTACACCCCTTGGCAGGGCCCCGACCTGACACGTCCCGATCAAGTCTCGTGTAGGCGGCCGGGCCGACTCCCCTGGGGGTTATTGTCGGCGTCAAAGTTGCCGTCCGGCGCGCATACCACCACCACCGCGGCCGCGGTTCGAGGTTCGAGCGCGGCCGGTCGTAACTCGGCATGGGAAGGGCTCCACTCCAGGGCTCGTTGATCGCTATCAGCCCTCGGCCACCGGGGCATGGCTGGGGTGTCCCAAACCAACGGGGAAGGCCGAGGGGTGATGCAACCACCAATTTCAATACTAACACGCTCCCTGTCACCCTCACTAGTCGACGGACCAATTGACTTAGTGACTGACATGCGACACCCGCGGGGCGGCTGAAGCCGCTCCGTCCCCGCCGCGAGTCCACGCCGCGAGTCCACGCCGCGAGTCCACGCCGCGAGTCCACGCCGCGAGTCCACGCCGCGGACGCGGCACGGCCGCACGACGCGCACCTCACGCGGGGTGCCGCGGCGCGTGAACGAGGATGGCGCGCCTCGACCGGCGCGGTCAGCACCGGCATCCGAGAGTCCCGGCCTCGGGGGGCAGGGTGGCGTCCTGGAGGTCCTGGAGGTCCTGGAGGGGCGGAGTGGCGGCGTGACGCGAGCATGGAGGCCGGCGGCAGGAAGCACGCCAGGCGGTGGCCCTTCAGCCCTCCGCCGAGCAGCGACTGGGCCAGCAGCAAGGCCAGCAAGCGACACGGCGAGAGCGGCCTCCCCGCCAAGCACCTCATGCACCACAAGAAGGCCTACGCCGCGGAAGCGCTGTTCGCCGGGGTGCTCGTGTCGGGTCAGTGGCCACCGGCACACATGCCCGGCTTTGCGGTTTGTTGGTGTTCGATGGAAAACGTGATTCTGGCGGCGCACAGGACGCGACCGCGCGCCTCCAAGGCCGTCGCTGAGGCCCTCAGTGAGGCCGTCAGCGAGGCCGTCAGCGAGGCCGTCAGCGAGGCCGTCAGCGAGGCCGGGGCCGTCGCCGAGGCCGTCACCAGACTCCCCGAAGCAGCGCGTCGACGGTGACCCTCCGCGTGACATGGTCTACGAGATCATGCCCATTGTGTGGATGCTCCGCCTCATGCTCATGCTGCCCGTCACCGTCTTGTCCAATGGTGCGTACCCTGGAGCACTGAATCCGCCTGTAATTCCCCCCGCCACTCCTCCCCACAGACGCACACACACGCTCGCACACACACACACACACACACACACACACACACACACACAGAAGTTGTCTTGTCGCGAGTTAGCTCTCCACTTCTCATTGGAACTTGAACAGGCAACTTCCGGTTCCGGTGGCTGTCGGTACCGGTGGCGCTCTCGTTCGCGACGTGGCTGGTGCTGGTCGTCATCTCCTACTACACGGTGCGCTTCCGTCTGGACCCCGTGAGCGTGGACGGCAAGCACTTTCACGTGTGGGACCTGGTGCCCAAGTACGCGTCGTCCTTCACCTTAATCTACATCGTCTTCATGCCCTACACGAACTGGGCCCTCACGGGCAGCACCATCGAAATGATCGAACGCTGGAAGAGAGTCCAGGCAAGCGGAATCCACTATTCCTCCTTGAACTGCATACAGAGTACGTCGCGGCGTTGCGTGTCCTGGATGGCTGTCCTGGCGGCGTCCTTGACGGCGTCCTTGACCGCTGGCGTCCTTGAGCTTTGACGGCGTCCTTGACGGCGTCCTTGACGGCGTCCTTGAGGGCGTCGTCCTTGACGGCGTCCTTGACGGCGTCCTTGACGGCGTCCCTTGACGGCGTCCTTGACGGGCGCCTTGACGGCGTCCTTGACGGCGTCTTGACGGCGTCCTTGACGGCGTCCCTTGACGGCGTCCTTGACGGCGTCGCCTTGACGGCGTCCTTGACGGCGTCGCCTTGACGGCGTCCTTGACGGCGTCGCCTTGACGGCGTCCTTGACGGCGTCCTTGACGGCGTCCTTGACGGCGTCCTTGACGGCGTCCTTGACGGCGTCCTTGACGGCGTCCTTGACGGCGTCCTTGACGGCGTCCCTAACTGTGCTCTTAACTGGCAGGCGATGATCGCCGCTCTGCGTGGCGCCCCAAACCTGCCCAGGGTGCGGCCGTACGCGTGGGGGTGTGCGTGATGAGCGTCGGGATAGCCGTGGTGATGCAGTCCACTGCCACCTTCCTGCTGCCCGACCATACCCTCTGGATGTTGCCCGCACTGACGCACTGCGTGTGCTTCGTCGTGCTGGGCACCTCCTTCTGGAACATGGCCTGCCTCGTGCTCGCTATCGTGGCGCACAACCTGGCCGCCACCATGATCGACGACTTCCAGGTGCGCATCGCTTGGCGGCAGGTGGCTGCCGGACGGTCCCAATCCAAGGGGCATTCCAGAGCCGACTGACAGTGGTCGAAGTTGACCTATGACGATTTTGCTCATTTTTTGCTCAAATGTTACCTACCCGTAGGTGAAACCCCCACAGGCCTCTAGGTCAGTTAGTATGGGAACTGTGAGCAATCAAAGTTTTAGGCTATTTTGCTTTAGTCGTTTTTGACCAAATTGCACTTTTTTAGTGACATGCTCCGGAATTCTTTTCTTTTCGGTCCTGAGGTATGAAAATTGGTACCCGAATGCAAAATTGAGTGGGGAAGCCTAATCTGCACGCAGAATCGATCCCAAAGCAGTCCAAGGTTAATAAAAACGCACTCAAAGCCAAAAAATAACTTTTTTAAGTGTTTTACAACCTTCAATTTTCTCCCCATCCCGGAATCCAAGCTGGACAACGGGTCCAGGCGGGAAATTATTCCTCAGACGACCACCTAAAAACAAGCGGCTCGAGTTACCGAGGGTACGGGTATGGTTTGGGCGCTGCAGTGCTCGCAACTTTGACAACTGCACTAAAAAAGTGCAATTTGGTCATAAACGACTAAAGCAAAATTGCCTAAAACTTTGATTGCTCACAGTTCCCATACTAACTGACCTTGAGGGCTGAAATTTTGTGGGGGTGTTCACCTATGGGTAGGTAACACTTGAGCCAAAATTGAGCAAAATCGTCTTAGGTGAACTTGGACCACTGTCAATCGGCTCTGGAATGCCCCTCAAGGGATCATTGTCACGCGTAAAGCCCTCCTCTCTGGGCTGGCCCTCCGGGGCCCTGGCCTGACCGACCCTGACATTACGTGTTTGTGGACGTGCTTGGCAGCGCCTGGGCGTGGCGGGCCTGCGCCAGCACCGCCGCATCTGGGTGGCGTTGGTCAAGGTGGTGTACAAGCTGAGCGAGGCCTGGGGCCGCACGCAGGCGGTGCTGCTGGGGATCTTCTTCGTGACTGCAGTGTCCATCTGCTTCGTGCTGACGCACATGGTGCTATCCAAAAGCCTGGACAAGTCAGCCCTCTGGATCGGTCCCGCTCTCCTGCTCGTCATCCTGGCCTTCGTCAGCATCTGCCACTCTGCGCAGGTCATGATCGACGCGGTGAGTGCGCACCGAAGGCGAGACTGCGACACTTTTACATTACGCCTGTTTCTAATCCTTTGTTTGAAGATTCGAGTTCCCGCCAAGATGCAGCTTCTGCTGCTGTCGTTCCTGGTAAAGGACGAGGAGACCACGACGGAGGTGGGGCAACGGGTTGTTTCTATGCATAAAACAAAAATCGTGTCTGTTTTGATGTGACCAATTCTGTCATGTTTCTAGATTGTTCAATTCCTTGAAGAAATGTACCTTGAGAGACCGAGGGTGTCCGTGTGTGGGCTGGGTGACCTCAGCAAAGCAAGTATTGTATACGTAAGTTAAAAGGGTTCCTTTCAACTCGTATGTTTACCTCACATTTGAGAAGTAATATCCACAAGCGTCTTCTTGATGCTCCGTCTCTATAAAAGTAATTTTGGTGTTTCAGGCATTTGGGTTGGCAAACACCTACATCGTGGTGCTCTCCCAGTTCAGCATCTCCGCGGAGGCCCTGCGAGCTAACTTCATTGCAGACTGATACCAGAGTCCTATAGGACTCTAACTGATACCAGGTACTGTGAACGACTACGATAAAGGATTACCGAATAAAACAAATGGTAAGTTATTTTGTTTCAGTTTGGCTCCAGGTGCTCGCGCCGTGCTAAATTCTTTTCTTCCCCCGTTTTTTGTTGGAGGGAAGGGGAGAGGGAGGTGAGAGAGGTCAGTCCACCTCCCTGCTCATCGCAGGGCAGGGCCTTTCCCATGATTCAGTGGCCAGCTCTCTAGGGGGCCTGTAGTCCCTGTAGCGTCAGTGTTACCGTCTCGCATACACAAAGCCACCACCGCCGACAATGCTGACAAACAACACGCCCAAAGGGCGCGATAATCCTCCCTCACCCTCCCCAGCCCCCTCGACCACGCTCTCCCAGACTTCTCGGAAGACCAGCCGGCGCCACCTTCATCACTCTCCGCAGAGCTCGCAGATCGGTAATCGGGCACAAGGGCCACGGAGACGGCGTCCCAAAGCAACACGCCCCCGGGGGGCGGCCTGAAGTCACCATTAACAAAAACAAAAACAACACAAGTGAAACATGCGCCCTGTCGCGTCGCCCACGCTAGTTGAGAACTAATTGCCTTGGCGCCTGGCATGCGACACCCGCGGGATGCCGTGGCCATCGTGCTGCGTGCCACCCCACCGCGAGTCCAGGTCGCGGACGCGGCACGGCCGCACGACGCGCACCTCTCGCGGGGTGCCGCGGCGCGTGAACGCGACGTCGACGACGTGGTCGAGGATGGCGCGCCCCGACCGCCGCGGTCAGCACCGGCGTCCGAGAGCCCCGGCCCCGGAGGACAGCGCGGAGACGCCGCCGTCGGCGTCCTGGAGGTCCTGTGGTTCCTGTGGGTCCTGAAGGTGCCGCGGCCGAGTGGCGGCGTGACGCGAGCATGGAGGCCAGGAAGCACGCCAGGCGGTGGCCCTTCAGCCCTCCGCCGAGCAGCGACTGGGCCAGCAGCAAGGCCAGCAAGCGACACGGCGAGAGCAGCCTCCCCGCCAAGCACCTCATGCACCACAAGAAGGCCTACGCCGCGGAAGCGCAGTTCGCCGGGGTGCTCGTGTCGGGTCAGTAGCCGCCGACACACATTCCCAGCTTGTTGATTTTCGATGGAAAACGTGATTCTGGCGGCGCACAGGACACGACCGCGCGTCCCCGAGGCCGTCACCGAGGCCGTCCACCGAGGCCGTCACCGAGGCCGTCCGCGAACTCCTCGGAGCAGCTCGTCGACGGGGACCCTCCGCGGGACATGGTCTACGAGATCATGCCCATGGTGTGGATGCTCCGCCTCATGCTCATGCTGCCCCTGACCGTCCTGCCCAACGGTAAGCATACCCTGCGGCACTAGCTGTGAAAACTGCCTCCACCTGCACCCCCAGAAAAGAGCACACTGTGTGTAAACCTCTCAGGAGAGGAGTCTCGTCCTGAGTCGGCTCTTCACTTCTTATTGGAACTTGAGCAGGCAACTTCCGGTTCCGGTGGCTGTCGGTACCGGTGGCGCTCTCGTTCGCGACGTGGCTGGTGCTGGTCGTCATCACCTACTACACGGTGCGCTTCCGTCTGGACCCCGTGAGCGTGGACGGCAAGCACTTCCACGTGTGGGACCTGGTGCCCAAGTACGCCTCGTCCTTCTCCTTGTGCTACATCGTCTTCATGCCCTACACGAACTGGGCCCTCACGAGCCGCGCCATCGACATGATCGAAGACTTGAAGCGCGTCCAGGTAAGTAGCGCTTAGAGTGCACCACATGAGTGTCCTTGACGGCGTCCTTGACGATGTCCTTCCGTGGCAGGTGATGATCGCCGCCCTGCACGGCGCCACGCGCCTGCCCAGGGTGCGGGCGTTGGCGTGGGCGGCGTGCGCGGTGTCCGTCGGGGTGCCCGTGCTGATGCAGGCCACCGCCTTCAGCGCGCTGCCCGACCAGGCCGTGTGGATGACGCCCGTCCTGCTGCACAGCGCTGCCTACGTGACGCTGGGCACGTCCTTCTGGTACATCGCCTGCCGCACGGTCTCCATCCTGGCGCACAACGTGGCCGCCGACATGGTCGACGACTGCCAGGTGCGCGTCGCGTGGCGGCCAGTGGCGCGGCCGGTGGCTGCCGGGTCGGGGTGCAAGTGGTCGTGGCGTGCCGTGTCAGGTCGACGCGTTTGCACATCTCCCATTCATTAGAGGTGCACCAACACCAGTGCTCTCCTGACGGTGCGTGTTTTGTGCAGCGCCTGGGCGTGGCGGGGCTGCGCCAGCACCGCCGCATCTGGCTGGGGTTGGTCAAGGTGGTGTACGGGCTGAGCGAGTCCTGGGGCCGCACGCAGGCGGTGCTGCTGGGCGCCTTCTTCGTGACCATCGTGTCCATCAGCTTCCTGCTGACGCACATGGTGTTCACCAACAGCCTGAACAAGGCTGGGCTCTGGCTCTTCTTCACCGTCGTGCTCGTCTTCTTGGCCACCATCAGCACCTGCTCCGCAGCGCAGACCATGACGGACGCGGTGAGTGGGGCGGACCGAGCGGGAGAGTTAGGGGCAGTGCGGACAGAAGAGAGAGAGTGAGGGGCAGGGGGACCGAGGGAGAGAGAGGGGCAGGGGGCCGAGGGAGAGATGAGGGGCAGTGCGGACAGAGAGGGAGAGTGAGGGAGGGGAGAAGGAGGAGGGCAGTGCGGACGAGGGGAGAGTGAGCAGGGGAGAGGAGGGGCAGTGCGGACCGAGAGGGAGGGAGGGGCAGTGCGGACAGAGAGAGGAGAGTGAGGGCAGTGCGGGACCGAGAGGAGAGTGAGGGGCAGGGGACGAGGGAGAGAGGGGCAGTGCGGACAGAGAGGGAGAGTGAGGGGCAGGGGGACCGAGAGAGAGAGAGGGACAGTGCGGACCGAGAGGGAGAGTGAGGGGCAGTGCGGACAGATGGGGAGAGTGAGGGGCAAAAGGGGGGGGGCGAGGGAGAGAGAGGGACTGTGCGGGCAGAGGCCCAGAGGGAGGGTGCGCACCGAGGGAGAGAGTCGGGAGGGAAGGGGAAGGGGGTAGGGGGCAGTGCGGACAGAGGGCGCACCCAGTGCGCTAAATTTTGCATTCACACGTTTCCACGTTTTATTTTCAGGTTCGAGTTCCCGCCAAGATGCAGCTTCTCCTGTTGTCATTTCTAGTGAGGGACGAGGAGACCACAACGGAGGTGGGGAAGCGCTTGGTGAAACGGGTGTCACAGAGTTCACACCTCAATCTCAGATACGTTTGCACGTTACTTGCTCACTCAGTCAGAGGCAAAAGGCGAGACGAAATAAAATAGACTGGCAGGGATACGTTGCAGCATTTCACCGGTAAAACTGAAGCGTAGTTGTATGCTTGATTCAAGCATACAACTACGCTTGAAGACTTTACGCTTGACGTCAAGCGTAGAGAGGAAATTCTCCCATGCATTTAGATAGGCGTGAGAGGGGCAAAATGGAGAACTATGCTTGAAGCCAAGCGTAGTTCTACTACGCTTGACGAAAGGCGTAAAACTACGCTTGAGTTCTACCAGTGTTCCAGTAATGTGACCAGTTCCAGTTACAAGCCTAGTAACCTGAGAAAGACCTTGATGGTGAAGGTGGCCCATTCTACGATGCCATAAATCCGAAGTGTCCTGAATAGGTTTACCAGCAGCCACTGGCATTCGAGTCACTGAGGCTAAATTAGCCCACTCCACAGGATCACACTCAACGATGAAAAGACCTCCTTTGCTGGATTGATTTCTTCTTTTGGCACTCAGTAGCAGCTCTTGATTCAGGGTTCTGATCATAGCTTCTCCCTTTCTAAAGACCACTCCAAGATCTTTGTCGACCAGTTGTGGCACTGAAATCAGGTTAGCAGAAAGCCCAGGCACATACAACACATCTTGGATAACTTTGGACTGCCCTTGTCACATCACCAACTACGGGTGTAAAAGGTATAGAACAAAAATCTTGCCTGTTTTGAATTTACAAATGCATCTTCTGTCATGTTTTTAGATTGTACAATTCCTTGAGGAAATGTACCTGGAGCACCCAAAGGTGTCCGTCTGTAGGTTGGGTGTCCTCAGTAAAGCGAGTATTGTATACGTAAGTTGAACGATTCCTTTAATTTCGCATGTGTACCTTCATGTCAAAGTTTGAATCTCTTTTTCGAACTTTGTTATCTTTAGATATTTGCGTTGGCCAACACCTACATTGTGGTGCTCTCCCAGTTCACCCTCTCCATCGAGACCTCGACAACCAATTTCGATGTGGACCCTGGCAGACTCAAACAAAGTTGAACTTTGGAATAAATATTTTTCCAATTACGAATCGTCTTTCACTCGCAACAACCCGTGAAACTTGAACAATTGAACATACGCTACAGAAAGGTAAACTGACTCATGGGACGCCGATAACGGTCAGAACAATCAGAAGCAGATCTCGGAAATGCGGCCTGTTCGTTAGGCGAGGGAGTGACAGATGTGCCCGGACAAGTGGGTGCGCCACCAGCCCGAACAAACAGCGTATTTCACGTGCGAACCTCGCGAAGATATGGTGTTGTGCGCGTAGCCCAGAGAAGTTCGACTGACCCTGGGGCCCGCCCCACCTCGCCCCATACCCCGCCCAGGGATTGCGCCCTTGCCACCTAACGCGCTCATTACAGCATTACTGCTGTGCACACTGTATTCTGCACTACCGCGCGGCACGCGAGGCACGCGAGGATGACACTTCTGGAGGGGCGGCATTGGCATAGTCCGAGTGGCGCCACCGCCCTTGGTGTCGGGGTGTCTGTCAGCAGGGCGGCAAGACCAGGCAAGACCCGCCACCGCGGCGAGTGGGTTAGTGCGTGGGTGTGGCAGGTGCCCGCAAGGATGGCCGTCGCCTCTTGCAAATCGCTGCTGTCGAATGGTCCTTTATTTGTCGTTTCTTTCATGGCCGTTCCTCCTTGTTTCTGTCAAGCGGCTGCATTGATTTTCACTGGTCTTCAACCGGGGAACTGCAAAACAACCGGAACAACTTTGAGATGCCGTAAATCGACTTGGTTAGACTTAATCTTGCGCGTGGCAGCAGGTAGGTGAACCTAGGATGCGGCCATGGAGGGCTACAGTCAGCACCGGAGGCTCCGCTGGCCCGAAAGCAAGAGGGTGCTGCGACCGCGCAGCCGCCGGAAACCGAGCGTGGTGTACGAGATGATGCCCTTGCTGTGGACGCTGCGCTTTCTGCTCATGCTGCCCGTGTCCATCAACGCGCAAGGTGAGTGCCTTCTGGCCTCGCCAGTGCCATTCGGCAGTGCCATTCGGCAGTGCCATTCGGCAGTGCCATTCGGCAGTGCCATTCGGCAGTGCCATTCGGCAGTGCCATTCGGCAGTGCCATTCGGCAGTGCCATTCGGCAGTGCCATTCGCAGTGCCATTCGGCTCATGCTGCCATTCGGCAGTGCCATTCGGCAGTGCCATTCGGCAGTGCCATTCGGCAGTGCCATTCGGCAGTGCCATTCGGCAGTGCCATTCGGCAGTGCCATTCGGCAGTGCCATTCGGCAGTGCCATTCGGCAGTGCCATTCGGCAGTGCCATTCGGCAGGTGGCTTTGGCTTTGTCACTGACGCGTCGCGGACGTGGGTCGTGGCTGCACTGCAGGCAGCCTGCGGTTCAAGTGGGTGTCGCTGCCCACGGCGCTGACGCTGGCCGTGTGGCTGCTGCTGGCCGTGCTGGCGTACTACCAGGTGCGCTTCCACCTGGACCCCGTCAGCGACGACCGCAAGCACTTCCACGTGTGGGACCTGGTGCTGCAGTACGGCGCGGCCATCAGCTTCTCCTACGTCGCCTTCCTGCCGTACACGTCGTGGGCCACCGCCGGCAGGGCGGTCGACCTCTTCGGGCAGTGGCGGCGCGTCGAGGTGCCTGTTCTGGGGGGCTCGAGCAGTGAGAGCCTCTGCCGTCGGTCTGTCACTCTCGCACTCACGGGGCGTCGCGAGGGATCAACCAGCACCGTCTACCGGCGGGCAGTCCCGGGGAACGCGGAGTGCAGCGGGGCCTTCGTGACGTTGCACTGTTGCAGGTCCAGGTGGCCACGCTGCGGGAGGGCGCGGCGGTGGTGCGCCTGCGCGCCTGGGCCACGGCGCTGAGCGTCGTGTGCTTCGCCGTGCCCGTCGTCTTCGGGGTGGGCGGCAGCGTCTTCTCCCCCACGTCGTGGAGCCTTTGGATGCTGCCCGTCTTGGCGCACAGCTTCTCCTACTACATGCTGGCCACCTTGTTCTGGAACTTGAGCTGCCACGCCATCGCGTTCACTGCGCGCCAGATGGCCGAGGCCATGGCTCAGGACTTGGAGGTATTCGAGGTTCCCTTCTCGGAGAGCCTTCCAAGGGCGAGGACTCCGCCGAGCGGCCACTCAGTACCCTCTCTCCGTCTGCCTCAGAGGCTGGGAGTGCGGGGGCTGCGCGCGCACCGCCGCGTGTGGCTGGGCCTGAGCAAGGTGCTGTCGCTGCTGAGCGAGACGTGGGGGCGCACGCACACGCTCGTGCTGGGGCTGCTCTTCGTCTCCTTCGCCTCGCTCAGCTTCCTGCTGCTGCACATCGTCCTCACCAGAGACATGCTCTCCTCCATCTGGTGGTTCATCATCAGCTACGTCCTGACCGTCTGGAGCATCTACAGCATCTGCAACTCGGCGCAGCACGCCACTGACTCTGTAACAACTGCACGGATCTCGTTTCCTTTTGGTTTATTTTTTATTTTTTACAAAGATTGACTCGTTGAGATGGAGTGGACTCCATGCGCACCGTGACGAATGCCGTCCTGCAGCCGGAACTGCCCGGGCATTGAGGCAGTCCCTCGGGCAGTCCAGGGTGCAGGGCTGCATCGCCACGGGGCGGAACGGGGCAGCCTACCTTGCGAGTTGTTTACAACACGTCGTTTGTTATTTGATGTAGCTGAGGCGCCCTGCCACGAAACAGCTCCTGACGATGTCCTATTCCGCGAAAGATGACAAGACGAAGATCGAAGTACGCAGCCAGTTTCCATTTTCTCTCAAGCAAGCGATGTGTATTTTATTTTTCAAGAAGCGCCCTTCTTTTTCACGTGCATGAAACCACCCCCTGATCCCTGACCGTGTAACGGCGTAGATTCTGCACTTCCTGCGAGATATTGAGATCGAGCGGCCCAGGGTGTCCATGTGCCGCCTGACGGTGCTGTCGCGGTCCAGCATCTTGTCGGTGGGTGGTTCAAAGAAAAAAGGCTTCGCTGGTCACAAAGAAAGACCGCTCACTGAGACGCTTCTTCTTCTTCTTCTCATCCAGCTGTTCGCCCTGGCCAATACCTACATCGTGGTGCTCTCCCAGTTCACAATCTCCGTGGAAATGGCCGAGACCAACTTTACGGAGGACCCCGGCATGCAGGCCACGCCCGGAGAGTGACCCACCCGTGCGCCCCGTGCGCCCTGCGACCTTGGAACTTGCATTAAAGTGCGAGCCTCGTTACCGACTACAAATGTCTGCTCCCTAGGGACTCCAAATTACCCTTCGTAATAGTCGTGACTGCAGGCGGGGTGGGGCGGGGCGGGGTGGGGCGGCAGTCCAAAGCTCTGTCCTTGCCGCACTGATACACTGATGGCCAAAGGATGAGAGATGGGAGGCGCGCTCCCGAACGCGGCGAACACTGCCCGCGGTCAGGAAGGGAGGGCGGGAGGGTCCCCAAGGACTCCGCGAACCGCCATGAGATCTTACGCTACTCGCGACAGATCTTTCTGTACTCGCGACAGATCTTACTCTACTCGCGACAGATCTTTCTCTACTCGCGGCAGATCGTAGGGTGGTTGACAGACCCATTGGCACGTGATAGTTACGGCCTAACGTGACCAAAAAAATTTCGGAGAGGTGTTTTGAACCCGCACCAGCAGCGTGAGGACCCACTGCGCTACCCCTATACCACCGGGTTCCATGGAGGCTGAAGGGTCCAGCTGCATCCACTATCCGCCGCACCGCTCGGCGGCCGACTCCAGCATCTCCACCCCACCCCCTGCCCCCCTCGCGCACGGACGTGGTGGAGGGGGCAGCGCGTCGGTCAAAGACCGAGCGAGGATCCCGCGCGGGAGGGAGCGAAAGGCTAGCGCCTGCCCTGTTCTCGACACGCAAACCAAAAGGTGCGCCCGGGCCAGCGAGGCAGCCCGAGGGACTTCCCTCGGATCGCCTGGGGTGCGATGACCTTCGCGCCACATTGCAGGGCTGTGCGGGGCTGTGGCGCCCCAGAGTGCGGCCGAGGTGGCCGATAGCGAATCTCCGATCGGGGCTGCGCTCCCCACGGCCCGCAGCCCCGCGGCCCCGCGGCCCTCGGCGGCGGCGCCACGCATCTCCCATTACAACGGCACCACGAACAACAAGCATCAAACGTCCGCGCTAAACACGCGCGACCGCGCCTCGCACCGCCACCGAACGTGTCATCGTGTCATGGCGAATTAGTCTGGGGCCATCCGGGGCACGCGGAAGGGCCGCGCGCGTCGTCCGCGCCCTGCATGGGGTGCTGGAGCAGGCCGCCGTCGAGGACGCCGTCGAGGACGCCGTCGAGGACGCCGTCGAGGCCCACGCCTGGCTGCAACGCGTGAGACGCCATGCCGACCGGCGGACAGGACAGGGGCTGGCCGTTCTCGGCACGGGAAAAGCGCCACGCCAGCGGCGGCGCCGAGTTCAGTTTCGGACAGGTCTGGGAAAAGAGGGGTGTCTGTCATAAGTGTCCTTAACATCAAAGTTCGCGAATTTACGAACGACGATTTTAGGAGTCAGCATCTCACACATTAAATCGAATTTTTGACTCTTTTACGATTGTTTCTGTTGCTGTTTTCGAGTTATGAGGCTCGGAGATGTGGATCTCTAAACTGAAATCGAGAGAGTCGTGAAGTCGCGACGCGTTGCCCGTCGCCGTCATGCTGTGCAGTGCGCAGGCGGCGCAGGCGAGGGCCCCGTCCTCGAGTGGAACGAGTCCACCAAGTCCTGGCACTGGCGGAGCGAGGACGGCGCCGAGGACGGCGTCCCCGCCGCCCAGGCCGGCCCCAAGACCACGTGCGCGCTCAAGCAAGGGCTCATTTGGGAGCTCATGCCCATGCTGTGGCTGCTGCGCTTCATGCTCATGCTCCCCATCTCCATCGCGGAGGACGGTAAGCCGAAGGGCTCTGGGTCGAGGGAGGGCCGTGTGGAACGCTTCACTCGGACGAATGGCCCTGCAGGGAAAATCCGATTCCGCTGGTGGTCCCTGCCCGTGGCGGTCACCTTCCTGGCGTGGCTGGTGATTGCCGTGCTGGGCGTCTTCTCCGTCCACGTCCACCTGGACCCCATCCGCGGCGACAACAAGCACTTCCACGTGTGGGATTTGGTGCCGCAGTACTGCGGCGCCTTCAACACGTGCTACATCTTCTGCCTGCCCTATACCTCCTGGGCGGCCACGAGCAAGGCCATCTCCATGCTCGACCAGTGGCAGCGCGTCGAGGCAGGTTCCTTTCAGGAGTGTCACGGCAACAGCGGTTCCAGGCTCCCAGGTCGCATGGGTGTCCCTGGGAACACCAGGAACCGTTTTTGCCGTGTGCCCCTGCATATTGAAAGGAACCTCGTCACTGTGAACTTGCCTGCCCCCGTCCGGCCCGCGTCCGCGCGCCGCCAGGACCTGGTGTCCGTGCTGCGGGGCAGCATGCCCGTCCCGGGGCTGCGTCGCCGCGTCTGGTTCTACTCCTTCCTGTCCATCTCCATGCCCGTGAGCATGTTCCTGCTGACGCTAAACCAGAAGTACGCGTCAGACGAGCCCTGGATGGCGCCCATCACGATCCACCTGTTCGGGTACAGCATGCTCGCAGCCTGCTTCTGGAACCTCAGCTGCCGAGGCCTGGCCGCCGTGGCGAGGCAGCAGGCCTCCTTCCTGGTGGAGGACTTCCAGGTGGGTCCTCCGGCCTCCGGCTGGCTGCACGTGGTTTTCCCAGGCGCGGTTTAAGGAGCCCCCGACAGGGAGGGCGATTGTGTACTGTATATTTCGCCTATCTACAGGGGCACGTGGTGCTGGTATCCTACTATCAGGCGTTTTTGGAATCTCACAGGGGAGCGACAGGGGGGGCGATCCCCCCCCCCCTTAAACCGCGCCTGGGCTTTCCTGCCATGCTTGATGACAACGTGTCGTTTCCAGCGGCTGGGGGTCCAGGCTCTGCACAACCACCGCTCGGTCTGGCTGGGCATGGTCCGGGTGCTGGACCTGCTGAGCTGCTGCTGGGGCCGCGTCCACTCCATGCTCTTGCTGATGTCCTTCGTGTCCTTCGTGTCCGTCTGCTTCTTGCTCATCTGCCTGCTGGTGGAGAAGGACTTCGACCGCCGCTTCTTCTGGCTCATGGCCGTCGTGTGCTACTGCTTCAGCATCACCGCCAGCGTCTGCAACTCGGCGCACATCGCCACGGACGCGGTACGCGGCACGCCGCATAGCTACTCGGGGACAAGGGCGGATCCAGAGACGGGTTCAGGGGAGGGGGGATGTCGAAAAAGTGGCCTCCCTACAGGGGCAAAGTGCGACTTGTTGCCTACCATCGCCCACTTCCACCCACTCTGGATCCGCACCTGGACAGCGCGCGTGGGGTTGGAACTCTCTTTCACAAGGCGCCGATTTCCAGCCGCTAATCTGAAATGGCTTTCCACTGCAGATGCGCAGGCCCACCATGAAGCAGCTGCTGCAGCTGTCGCTGACCCACAGGGACAAGGCTACGTTGACGGAGGTGAGGGGTCCATTTCGAACAGCTGCTGTCCGTGTTTTATCGCCCTGTAAGCGATGGCCCTTGTTACCTTCTTTTTGCAGATTTGGCGATTTTTGTATGACATAAATATTTCATCCCCCAAAGTGACAATCACGGGACTGGCTATCCTCTCTCGCACGAGCATTATCTCGGTAAGCCGCCGCAATTATGCCAGGGTTTTGCTCCTGTGCGCGTCAAGAGGAAAGGCGAACATTCCGCTTTACTTTCACCTGTTTCTGCTGCAGTTCTTTACCCTGGCGAACACGTACATTTTCGTGGTGTCCCAGTTCGCCATCTCCGTGGAAAACACAGAATCCAACTTCAGCGAGGACCCCTTCCTGCTGGACGATTATTAAAGGGATTGAAGGAAGAAGGACCTCGTCTTGTCGTAAGAAAGTCCGGGATTTTCGTGCTATTCTAACACTGTTTGGGATGAAATAAAAGCTCGAATGAAAGAAACAGTACGCCAACATGTTCTTTATTTCAACAGCACTACTTGAGAGCAACTCCTTCCACATTTATTTCATACATAAACTTCACGCCAATCAAAGACGAGTGCACTACAAAACACCGTTATTGTTTCTGAAAATGCACGGAAAATGGGGTACGTATAAGCAGTGGTGCCGTTTAGGGTAGGGCACCACTGCGTAGTCCCCTAGGATCTCATGTAAACTGGTAGGGAAAACGTGTGCGACACACCGCAGTCGGCGGCCTCACGGCACCGGCGTGGTGATGACGGGTCGCGTCACCATGGTGGAGGGTGCCGTCGTGGTGGTGGTCGCGTTGGCCGCGGGAGTGTCGAGCGAGTAGGCGAACTGCACCAGCACCACCAGGTAGGTCACCATCGTCTCCAGGAGCTGCAACAGAGGCTCCGCGTTGACACGCGCTCAGGGACTCAGCATGGCATGGTGAAGGACGGGGACACTCACCGACGCGAACAGTGCCCTGTTGACGGTGGCGTAGCCGCTCAGGTTGACGATGGGCGGGTCCATGGCGAGCGCCGTCATGAACATCTGGACCTCGTTCTTGAAGTGCTGGGTGTCGTCGCTCAGCTGCACCATCAGCAGGTCCTCCCGCAGCACCTGCGCCACCTGCCGGGAGACGCAGTCGAGACGTAGTCGTCACCCGCCACTCACAGCGCTCAACGCGAGCCTCAAGGTCAGGATCTAGGCTCTACTGCCGCGCCCTGCGCCCTCGCCTGCGCCCCTACCCGGTCCGCCGCGGTCTCGGCGGCGCTGCAGACGACGAAGAGCGTGAGCGCCGAGGCCGCGGCCATGGCGCCGTAGGCCATGGTGCGGGCCTCGAGCGTGTGGCGGGCCATGCCGGCCAGCACCCCGAAGGACGTGACCGTCATGAGCAGGAACATGTACAGCAGCAGGTGGCCGCACGAGTAGGTCCAGGCGCGGCCGGACTCCTGCGCCAGCTCGGACAGCTCCAGCCAGGCCTGCCGGTAGTCCGCCATCAGGTCGGCCGTGCACGCGCCCGCCACCACCACCTCGTGCAGGGAGTCGCGCAGCGCCTCGCCCGCGCGGCACAGCGCCACGGAGCTCAGCAGCCAGACGGTGACGAGGCAGGCGCTGGCCAGGTACAGGTGCAGGTAGGCCAGGGCCTGCAGCCACGTCAGCCCCATGTACAGCGGCATGGTGGCGGCCAGGAAGGCGGCGAACAGGAAGCACATCGTCGTCCAGCGCGCCACCCATCCGCGCAGCTGCAGGTGTAGTGGCCGTCCGCAGACGCGCTGGAAAGTCCCCTGCGGAGCGGAACGGTAACACCGTGGCAACGGGTGGAGCCAGGGCCCCTGTCATCGGGAGGGTAGGCCACCACGCGCGGCAGGTGCGTCCGGCGGGCCGGTCCCTGCCTGCCCGCCAGGCGGCGCCCTGCCGCGCGCCGCGCGCAGGCCAACCCTCGGCACGCCCTGAGACCGGTACCCCTACCTCGAACTTGATCCACGAGTTGAAGTAGCCGGCGGCGGACCGAGCCTCTGGCCAGTGCAGGAAGGGGAGCAGTGGGTGTGCGTTGAGCAGCAGCAGAGGCGTCAGGTTGTAGATCTGGTCGTGGAACGTGCTCTTCTTGTCGGCCAGCTGGCGCACCGCGGCGCTGGCCGCGTAGTACACGGGCACCGACAACAGGGCGTACACGACCAGCGAGTACACCATGATCGGGGAGCACACCCTTGACACGAGCGTACCTGCGGGTGGAGAGAAGTAGATGTATCTTGCGCTAGAGTGCCGCTAAATGGATGACGGGCCGGGCGGCACACTGGCGGCACGCACCGTCTTTGCGCCGCTGCACCGGCATGGAGATGCCGATCTGCATGAGCAGGATGAGCGGCATGGCGGCGTCCACGAAGGACGAGGTGTCCCCGGGGGCGTCCTTGGCGTCGTCCTTGACGAGGGCCTTCTTCCTGGGGCCGCCGCCCTTGTTGTAGCCGGGCGGTGGCAGCGGCTGGATCGCTCTGGGCGCCGCCCCGTAGCCGAGGCCCCCGAGGCCCCCGAGGCCCATGCTCTGGAGCCGCTTGCGTGAGGCGTCCCCCGGCGGCAGCCCGGTGCCGGGGCCCCACGCGTCGTAGTTCTTGGAGATGACCCACGGCGCCTCCATGTCGGCCGGGTGCCTTTCTTTCCTACCCTTTGGGGCTCTGGGCGGCCGCCGCCGTCATTGGCAGCGCGAGATGCGCGCCTCAGTGAGCGGGAGCGCCGCGCCCCCGCGCCCCGGCAGCGTCATTGAGGATCGAGGATCGAGGCCACCGTCGAACCGACTGGTGGCTTCGCTACTTCGGCGGGTGCGGATCGCGGGTCGCCATCGCGACTGCGCCGCCCAGACACGCGACGGCCTCGCACGCCACGCCCCGGCCGCCCCGACGGCCCCGGCACCGTTAATGGCCCGTTCAATGAGTGAGAGAGTGTGTTGGTGTGCGTGTGTACGTGAGTGGCACGTGCACTGGTGATCGTTTGTAACGTGCGCGCTGACCTCACCAGAGGTCTCTGATAAGGTATCGCAATCGGGGCCTTAATGGCAGTGCCGAAAGCGTCTCACGGGACAGGTGGGGGCTGGAAAGGGGCGGGAGGAGGGGGGGGAGAAGGGGCGACTGGAGGGCCGAAGCACGCCATGGTGTGTAAACAGAATAGGAAATAACACCAATAACACGCATCATAGACTCGTCAGCCACAAAATTTATTTATCCTTGCTGAACCTTTTTCATAGTGACATACAAAATGAATCTTACCATTGTTAGTCCTACTGCTTAGTTGGATATAATAATTAGTATTACGATATAGTTCGGTGAGAAAGGACACCAGTCAGGTGGGATGACATCATGTCATTGACATGGGATGAGTGGCATTGTAAGGGAACAAGGGTTTTAGGTAGACTTATAAACATTCCATACAAATCTACGTAAAATAGAAATAAACACTAGATCGTGCCAAAACTAAAAGCTATTCTGACTAGCAATTTATCATCTTTCAGGATGTAAAATAATTCAGTGTGCAGGTATATTTTAAACAGCCTTTGAAGAAAACAATGGGAAACTCAATTTAGGAAAGGATAAGATACAGAGTATACCATTCCTCAGATGATAGAGTATAATTCCTTCCTAGGCAAAAACTTTGATGGCACAATAATTTTTTTTTTTACTTTCTTTTTAAAACAAAACAATGTGTGCTCTGATCAAAACAAATAAAAATAGAAACTTAACTGAATTAGTTTGGTCTCAAAACTATCAAGAAGTTGGAATAGTTGCAGGATGAAACTTTCCACAAGAATAGATACAAAATGTATTCTTAAAGGTAACAGTTAAAGTAATACAACTAACAACGAAAGGAAATTGTTGGGTAAGTGTACTTTGATGAAAAATTAATCTACATAAAAAATAGGTGGAATGACTAAACACTCAAAACAGTTAGTTACAAGAAAAAAAAATTACAGAAACTCAGAAGACATATGATAGTCAAATGACCAAACCTGGAGTGGATCATTTTTTCCTGAGAAGGTTAATATTGTCAACTTTAATACAAATTCTACCCCACACCCTACTAGTTAAAATACTTCCACAGATCCATATACAAACATAAAATGATTGAATTGGGGCATACATACATATACGTGTTCCACACAACAATACATATGAAAGCCCTTGACAACAGAAATAAATAGGTAGGATCAATAAATGCATAACACTATTGCTTGCAAACAAAATTCAGGGTAAAACCTAAAGTGAGATCAGAATGGTCTGAGAGAAACTGATGGGTTACTGAGATGCCATAAGACTATTACTGAACATTATGAATGTTGGGTATCCAAAATCAAGGAAATTCGCATGCACATGTAGGACATCACCACCTACTAGAGTGATATCTTCTAAGGCAGGTGAATAATCTAGATGTGCAATAAACAACTGGTTGAAACTTCTTCATTTTTAATCTACAGATGGTCAGAAAACAGTTTCAAACATGGAACGACCTATAACCACATGTAAGTGGAACTTCAAACACCATGTAAACTAGATGTATCACAAATACATTCTCAAATTTGCTTTACACATGTTCAAGCACTATTTATTAGAATGATATACATAGATGGCAACTACAGTAGTAACACAGAATCCAGACTGAAAACCAAACAATTAAAATTGTGGGTTTAAAAGTAGGTGTTTCCAATTCAGCAAAGTACTGTACAATAAACACACATACAATAAAATATGTTACCAAAATCTTCCTAAAAAGGAAATAAACCAAGTAGAATCCAAAAACAGATTAAAACTAGAGCAACAGCATTACATATTCTAAATAAAGCCAACTAAATATTAGGCACTGAAGAATAAGCAAATCACGCTTCCATTACAGAAAACCAAGTGTCAAAAAGAGACAGGTGTATCACTGTGTTTGTAACAGATTTCATATCACAAAACTCTGCAAAACAAGTCAACTCTGGAACCTCTTTAACAGTAGTGAGTATGAATGTTCTTTTCTTTCCCTCTAGCTAATGATAGAGCCAACACATAGGTAGCAGAGATGCACAGCAAATGATATTATCAAACAACAGGTTTGATATTTCAGCATAGCTTTTTGGCAAATCTAATGATATGACTGGAAACAGGAAATATATTGCATTCCCAGAGAAACTAAGTATCACAATTAAGGAGAAGCTGTTCCAAAATATCTCTCATAATACTAGCATTGGTAAGTAGAGTACAGTAAAGTTGTACAGAACATTCAAAGACAGACTGATATTTAATTTTACAAAGCACAAAGTTAAGATCAATCCCTCTCATACTATTCTATAGCATCTTCTTTTCACAGACACACTTTACTGATAAAGAAAAGCAGGTAGGTGAGGAACTGGACGGATGTAGAAGGTAGCATTTAAAAACAGTCAATTGCAAATTTTTACAACAAGGAATATAAACCAATTTAAAGTATAATTTTGTCATCTGCAAACAGCAACAATACCCAGCAGTAATTTCATCACATCCAAATAACAACACAGTCCAAGATGGACCTACCATACCAAAAGTTAGAGATTTCTTTAAATATGTTTTTCCATACTTAGTAATTACAATTAGCTTTGGATTAATTACTGTCACGTCATAAAATGCTCTTTCTACTCCGTGGAATCAACAGGGTTGTTTACTGGGATATCAGCAACAACAGCTGATGACGAGATGGAGCTGCTAAGTGAGCTCGGAGGAGATGTTAGGGAAGGTGTTAATGGTTCGACAAACCACTCTACGCTGGAACTTGTTCGCAGTTTGCTGTTTGGTCGAGAGCGGGAGGAGGGGGCTGACTCACGACGAGGGAGAGTCATTGACGTTCCACCAGAGGGGAGTCCAGAGGCTGCCTCCTTGATAGATGTTAGAGTTTTGGACAGCCATGGTGGCCATGAGTTCTGAGTCCTCTGCAGTTCTATCAATGCAGCATGCAACTGGTGTGTCAGATCCTGTTTCATGAACAAAAAACAAAAACAAAAAAGAAGTCAGTATTTTCAGTTCTGAATGACTCACAAGTCAGATTACATTGCACATGGTGCACAAGCATCACCTGATTAGTGCATTCTGCTTCCACATGAGCAAGCTTAGTCTTAGCTAGCTCCAGTTCTAGTTCGCGAATGCGTTCTTGGGCTCTGCCAAAATTTTCATTTCCTGATGAGTTTCCAGCATCATCTAAATCTTCAGCAGAGTTGGGAAGTCCAATATCAGCACACACTGCAGCAGTCAAAGCTGAGCAGCGTTCACACTCAGCGACTTGGCTCTGCACATATCCAATAAACAAAGTAAAATATGGGATTTAGTATAGATAACAAATGAATAATATATTAGAGTGACTTTGATGGAAAACTTACTCTTAATTTACTGAGGGCTGCTTTAGCTGCTGCCTGTTCCAAGTCCATTCTCTGACAGATCTGCAAGAGACAAGAGGATGTAGCATAACACACAATTACAGAGATCAATAAAGGAGAAAGCAATCTTCAAAGGATTACCTGTTTATACTCTGAAATTATGGTAGCACTTCTAGTGCTCTCACTTTCAGCTTTTGCCAGTTCTCGTTTCAACATTTCCTTAACTTTAATTGATTCTTGTAGTAGCTGCTTCTTCTCTTCTTCATTACGGTTTAGAGCTAAATTCAATCGCTCCAGTTCCTTATCGTATTGGTCTGCATTGTCCTGTTCCTCTGATGGTTGAAACACGGAAGCATGTGAAAAAAGGGTCTCAACTCTCAATAGGGGTAATTTGGATTTCACAGTCAGATTTTAATGTTGAGTTGAAATAGCTAGTCAGGGATGGCTCAAAGTCCAGATATCAGCTCCATAAGGATGCCCTTTTCTTACCTTGAACTTTTCATCCGCAACTTACTTCTAACTAAAACATATCACAATCTTACCTTTGAGTGCTACAAAATCTTGCTCATATTTTTTTAGCTTTTTGACTTTGATGCGACAAGCCAAGTTCATTATTTGAAGAGACACTTCTTTTGTTCGGCAGCGCTTAGGCATTTGAACTCGGAAATATCTCATAATGCTTTCAAAATCAAGCTGCAACAAATCTTTCTTGCACACCTGGTAGGAATAAGAAATCAAGTGTAAGGATTAAGTATGCCCTCACTGTACTGTAAGAGTGTCTGAGCCAACAAATAATCCCTTACCTTCAAAAGTGCAATGGCAACTTGGAAAAGTGTTTCGGTTCCCTGAAGAAGGAAGACGTCCAAAATATGGAAAACAAAGTATAATGGAAAACGAGCAGTGAAGAGAGTCAGAAACCACTGGGATGCAAACATGTGGGACTCAACACTCATGTCAGAGAAATGTTGCCATAGTTGAGGAAGATGTTCCTAAAAAACGTGAATTTGCAGAAAAATAAAAAAAATAATTAAACATTCCATTTTGGACAAAACAGTCACCATTTTTCTTTTTACTATGAAACCATACCTCCATCAGCTTATTCAGCTGATAAAGCCGCATGTAAAGGTTTTCAAAACCATCCTTATACATGTCACGCAAACCATAGTCATACATAAGTTTGACTAAAACACAAAAGGCTTGCTCTTCTGGCATCTGTAGGGGCAGGAAGGAGACAATTAATATTTTGAAGCAGGAATGTTCAGTGGGTGGTTAAAAGAAAGGTATTCAGGACTTACATGAAGTAATAAACTTGCAGCCAGAAAACTTAGTCCTTGACAGTACCCAACTTCCTTGTCGTAAACAGCATAAGCTTTTGAGATTCGGTACAGAGAATCCTGACCAAGACCCCCTGCCTCTTTGAAAAAGTCATGGGCTGGGAAGGTTCGATTGATATCCCTCATAATTACATTCTCACAGCTACAATCCTGTAAATTTAAATTGAGAAACTATAGAGATATTTTTAATTCCAAGTTTGAAGCAAGGCCCTAAAGATCCTAACCTGAGTTATATACAATCGATAATTATCCATCATGGCATTATCATTTTCACAACCAGCAAGTCTCTGCCAAACTTCTCCACGCAAGGCTTCTGGAATGCTTTGCTTCACTAAAGTAGAAAGTTGTTTCGGACGTTTCTGTGTATTCTGCCATTGATGCAGCACTTCAGACCAGGATTCTAGGACATCAGCAGAACAATCCTTTGACACATCTCCTGTTCCACTAAGAAGAGGCTCATCTCCATCTGTAAAAATGTAAAGAAACAAAGAAATGAAGAAGACAACGAATGCCGGTGATAAAAGTTATTACAATGAAACCAAAACTAGAGGCACTGACCAGATAAATTGTCTTCTTTGGGAGTTAAAGAGTCCAAATCCACATCTGGAGCCCGAATCATGTTAGCTAAATTTAACGTTAAGTTTCTGCGGTTTCGCTCAAGTTCACCTGTTGTTTTTATTGAAACCAGTTCAAAATCAACTTCATTGGAATCACCCCTAGGAACCTGTATATTATATTTTTGAAGTCCCAAAAGAATTAATACATTTAGATATTTACACTTTACCAATAATTTTCTTAACTCTGTAACCAGAAAATTACCTCCTTCAAAGTGAGGGAAAATTGCTGCAAAAGAGGCCTACGAGTAAACTGCCAAAATCTCTCAGTTTGAGGAAAAACTTTGATGGGAGTTTCAATGAGAAAACGGACAGGTTCTTGAATGCCATTGATGACCAGGTCAACCGCTACTGTCATGTAAGTACAATTCTGATCTCTTGGAGTCTCATGGTTCAGAAGTTCAAATGCAGGATCAGCTGGATCTAACTGACCAGAGATGTAACAGCATTGTCGATCGCCAGTGCCTGCTCCCATTGATACCTGCTAAGAGAGAAATATGAAACAATTCTTCAGAACACCTATTTAACATAAAAAGCACATCAAGGTTAGCATGCACTACTCTTACCATCTCTAACAACTGCATGTCACTATGTTTAACTCGACGACCAGGACTGACCAACACACCAAAGCATTTTTCAATTCGTAAGTCCACTTCATTATCAGATACTTGCTGCACACTGAGGCACAATTGCTTTGAGAGATTTGTGCGTAGCTTGAAACAAGTGCGGTCTTTAGGGACTGTGCTGTACCCACCCTGATGGGAGAAGGCAGACAAAGGTTAAAGCAACAAGATAAGACATCAGATTTCGATACTGGGAAGGAAATACTTACACGATTGTCTTCTTCTTTAATTTCAAGACTAACTTCAAAAACGTAAACATTGCTGTTGCGCTCAGGAGTGTTTGATTCCAAAGCCCCTGTGACGGAGCTTGTCATAGACCGTGGAACTCTATTAAATGCCTTGGCAAAGCCTTTAGACACTTGGCCAACCTGTCAAGTTTAAAATGTTATTAGGTGTCACCAATTGCATAAATTTGTCTTTTTTAATGAAATAAATGCCATTACATACAGCTTCAAGGATGTCACATCGAAACACATGGCACTGAAAAATGGTTGATTCTTGATTTTCTGCATGGCCAAGAGGACAAGTGAAAGCAAAACATGCTTCTTCAGGAGTCCCTATCCCACCTTTCGCAAAATAAAGTATAGATGTAACTTCATACTGAGCAATAAATTTCCCAGCCGAATCATGCAATCTGCAATTTCAAGACATTAGAGTATTGCTAGGTAAATGTTGCAAAAGAAGAAACATAAATGAAAATAAACTCACTGGACAAATCCATCAGAGGTGTTGGGTACTGACAAAGAGACTTTAATCATTTCTAATCCCTGTGCATTGTTCAAAATTGACATGTTCCGAAGAATTTCAGCTTCTGAACGTGGTGCATTGATATTGGCTTTGCCGAGGGAGACAACACCAGAGAAGGTAGTTCCATTCTGCTGTACATCTGGAACTGAAGGGGTATTGTACGCAAAAATTCCCTGGGTAAACAGCTTGAGTATTGATTCCTGATGAAGCTGCACTTACCAGCCTCTTCTTCATCACTTGGTGAATTTGATAAAGAAGTTCTTGCTGGAACAGATGAATAAAATTGACTTTGCCCAACTTTCTTTACAGTGGCTGTGACAGGTAGATTTTTTACAGCTGAAGTATTGTCAGAAATATAATGACTTGGAGACAAAGTCCTTCCCGGTTCTTGCACTTGTAGAGATTCCGCCACTGGTCTGGAAAATTCAAACAGGTCATGCTTTCAGCATTCTAAATAATCGACACATTGTAACACAAGTATTTTATTTTTAATTACTCTGGAGTTTCTTCCATTTTAGGTAAATCTTTGCCTCGGAGCTCAGGCCGATTTTCCTCACTTAGAACTTCACCCAAACACTTTTTCAGATCATCAAGGTTTCCGCTGGAAATGTCCAGGAGTGGATGCTGATGTCTGGATTGGAGTAAATCTTCTTCCGCAACAGCAAGAATGGAAGTATTTTCAGAACTTTTGCCACTTGCAGTTCCGTTCACAAACTCATACTCATCACTTGTTGTGGCAGAATCATTTGATTTGACACTTAGACTATCCTCCATTACGACCTAGAAGTGTAAAAATTAAATTACAGTATTTTTTCTTAAGTAAATAAGAGAGCAACATTGGATTTTCCAAGAATTACATCATGAACGAAGCAACATGAAGCTTAGCAACTTCTGCACACATTAGCATTTAACTTCCTGCATCAAAGAGCCAGGACAGAGTGGGGACGGAAGAAAAGATATTGTACCCATGACTCTGACTACAAAGGTACTGATAAAACTTTGGCCAAGTACACAGACAAAAATGTCATGTACACAATAACAACAACAAAATCGCCGGATCATGAAAGCACAGAGCGAAGTCCAACAGATCCAGTCTTATCGAAAGGTACAATAACAACTAGACTAGGCGTCTTCGTCTTCCCTGATGCGGGAACAAGCCACAAACACCCCCATAAGCCTAAGCGTCAGGGACCCTCAGAGTAGGTTTGTTTATATCGTAAGGTTAGTACCGCGGACATGACAGCCACGCGCGAGGGGACACGGTCCGAATTAGACTGGGCATCGACATCAGGAGGGCAAGGTCCTACTGTATGTTTACGAAGAGAAACATTCTGATTACACAATGTTTCTTTTCATTCATTTCAGATGAGAACCGGCCGTCTGCAAGACAATCGGGCTGTCAGCAGGTGGCCAATACATCGCTGATTCGAGAGGCATGTCACTGCTTGAAACTGGACACACTACCTTAATCGGCTGGAATTCACTTTCTTGTAGCTACGTCCATACTTGCGGGAGGCAAACATGGAAATTAGACGTTCAAAATATTCAACGCGAGAAAGAAAGTGACTGCTTAGAGAACCATGAATTCATCAAACAACACAGATTCATATTCGCATGCGCACGCGCACCGCGGATTTGTATGACAAACTTCTTTCATGAGAAATTAAACGTCACAAAATATTTGCGTTGCGATAGAGTCCTATTTGAGAGGTCGGGAGTACGGAGTTGAATCTGGCTAGTTCTAGGTCGCTGGGTTCCTCTCTACAGGTCTTTGCGCACGTTCTGTTTTCCTTTCGAAAAACATATGGCCTACAACAAATGACTGATGAGAAGAAATAGAACTTTGCGGAAGGGTTTCCCCAGGGTTTCCCTTCACACTGTCCTTCCCTGCACGCGCCGCGCTGCGCTGCTCTGTGACAGCACTTTTTTGCCTCTTCTTGTATCCTTTATTTCCGGGAAACGCTTTAATATTCGGGTTTTAGCAAAAGGTAAAGGACCTAGCTTCCTAATCTGCCGAGGTGGAAATGTCAACGTTCCCACTGAAAAATTCGATAGAATTGAGAACATTTAGTTGTGTTCTTACAAAGCACGAGTCCCTTCCCTGCCGCACCTAACGGTCGAGATGGTGTTGGTTCACGTTAGCCTGGTGGGCCCAGCCCAGGGTCTACGTCGTTGGGTCGTTGGCGGCTTGCCCCAAGGTGGCCGCTAGAGAGACCCACCTGAAAAGCGCCTGCAAACCCAAGGGTAGGCAACCCCACAGCCAGGGCTGCCACCGGGAAGCCTGCCCGCGCCCCTGCATTACCATTACCATTACGGACTACACCACAATTGATCGTATGCCGTTTCGGGATGCGCTGCGGCCGAGGCTGCAGTAGCATGAGCAGCATGAGCAGTATGGCAGCATGAGCAGCAGCAGGCTCACGAGGCGAGTGAGACGAGCCGCGGCGAGAACTAGGTGCGAGTACAGGGCCGCGTGTCTGCCACGCCGCCGGCCAGCTATCCCAGTCCATGGCGATGGCCATGCCTAGCAATGCCTGGGCATGTCTGCCATGGCCTAAACAGTCACTCTGGTGTGAATCGCACGGCATCCAGCGCGATGGCGGGGCTGGCTGCGGCAGAACGGTGCGCCCCCTCCCATCACCTCCCATTGGCCTATTCATGGTCCAGTGCAGGCCAGGCAGGGCAGGCCGACGCCAGGCCGATGCAGCGGAGGACTCGGCCACCCCTCCCTCGCCTGCCTGGCTGCCTGGGTGCGCGCGGTGCGCGTCAACAACAACAGCTTTGCCGCGAATTCGATAAAGCGACGCGGCGTGATCGGTGTGCAGCCTCCGGCGGCTTCTAGCAGCCTCGCGGCGGATTCCCACGACTCGCCGCCGCCGCGCGTGCACACACACTCACACACACACACACCATCCGGAAACGAGCCGCGACTTCCCTGCCTTCTCGGCGCCAAGGCGGCGGCAAGGTGGCGGCAAGCGGGAATGACCGCCTAGCCGTGAAATTCGTCGCCCATTTGCGTGACTGTACGGCGCGAATGCGATTTTCCGGGCAGTTGAGGACCGCGGCCAGCGGCGCTCGCTCGGGGCGCTCGAGGCAGCAGGAAGACGAAGACGGCCGGGCTGCTGGTTGGCTGCTGACGTCGCGGCCCGCGGTCTTCTTGACACGCGTTGGCGCCTTTTTTGTCGCGTTCGGGGAACAAGGTGCCGCCGAAGTGGTACACTTGGGCGGCTCATCCGACGCCTCGCGGCTTCGCGGCGCCTCTCCAGACGGCATTAGCGGCGCGGCCGGCGCGGCCAGTACGGCCAGCGAAATGACGTCATCGGCCAGGTGCGACGCGGTGCGGTGCGGCGCGGCGTCGCCTCGCACCAGACGCGGTGCGACACGCCGCCCTCGGACGCAGCCCGACGCCCGACCCGACGTCGACGCTCAGCGACGCACTGCGCCGCCACGCCGCCACGCCGCCACCGCGCGGCGGCGTCCAGTCCAGAGGCGCCGTCCGCCGACAGCGCATCGCGCATCGCGGGTCGCGGGTCGCCATTCCGAATCGCGAGGTGCGCGAGGTCGGGCCAGGCCGATGAGGACGCGCAGCGCGACGGCGAGCCGCACGTAGTCGCTCCCCGGGAACTTCCGCCGGACCTGCCCGCCGCCGAGACCAGGCCGACGAGGCCTCGCCCGGGTCAGCTTCGGCTGCTCCGAGGACGCACTACTCGATGTCTGGCTCGTCTGGCAGCATGTGGGGCGCGAGGCCCAGGCGCCCCAGTCCGGCGCTGCTACTGCTGCCGCTGCTGCTGGTGCTGGAGGCCCACGGCGCGGACATCCTGCACGTCCACGCCCACGACCTGTACGTTCTCCGCCTCGTCTACGTTCAGAGCAGTGGTTGATGGCCGGATCCATTAGCGCACCCCGTTCAAATTGTCGAGCAGTACCTGGTGGTATGCTTGCGCGCTGGGGTCAGTGTGTGTGAGACAGGGTATGCCTGTGTGAGTGCGTTGGGCTTAACCGCCTCGGCTCGGTTCGAGCCGACGGTGGAGCCGTCATTGTCCGAAAGAGCGACGTCGCGGCCCCCATTGGCTACCATTGGCTACCATGGACTGAATGGACCAGGAGGGCAATACACTTGCAGCGAGGGTGGTTTGGCATAATTGGGTTACGTTCCATTAAGGCACCGCTTTGTCCCGCGGGCGGGGTGAGGCGGGGTGGGGTGAGGTGGGCGGGGTGAGGCGGGTGCGGTGCGGGGTCGTTTAAACGGTTATACGCATTGTGTGCACCATTGTGGAATGGCTGAGCTGGGCCCGGCGGGGCTACACTGTTAAGCCAACTGGGTGCACAACTCGGCCTGTGTGGCTGGGCCTGGCTGTGCCCTGCCGGTTCCGCCCGACCCCAACGGCTCTGCTCTGTTCTGGTTCAAACTTTTGCATTCCCTATTTGCCTGGCTCGGCTCGGCCTGGCTCGGCCTGGCTCTGGGGAGGTGAAAGTCGGAGGAGATCCCTAACCACGGCCGCGTGCTTTCTGTCTGCTCTTTGTCCCGCAGGAAGGGCGAGGACGGCCCCGAGGTGCGCGTCGAGCAGGGCACCCTCCGCGGCGTGTGGGTGCTCGGCGCGGCCGGCACCGACGTCAAGTTCGCCGCCTTCCGGGGGATCCCCTACGCCGCGCCGCCCGTCGGCCCCCTGCGCTTCAAGGTCAGCGCCAGCGTCAGCGCCACAGGTCGACCAGGGCCACGATCATCTCGGCCATCGTCCGACACTCCGACGGGCCCTGCGCGCTGTGCCCGCGCCGGCAGTGACTGCATCGCGACCGTCACCATCCTCCCACACTGCAGACACTGTCGCGCCGTCACACCAAGCACTACGCCCCGGAGCACAAGCGATCCATCGCCACTTCGCGTTGGGGATGAAAGGGCGTAACGTGTCAGCATGTCTGACGGCCCTTCACACACCGACGCGCCGTGGAAGTAGATTGCCCTCGCAGCACATTCCCGAGGCATAGAGATGGAAACCAAACGCGTGCAGTGCGGCAGAGTGCGGCCACCGCGTCTTGGTCAACATTTGCACACCCGATTCGCGGTATTGGCAGGACTACAGAGAAGACGCCAACCCGACCAGGGCACTGCCATGGCACCCCCGCCAGCCGGACATGGGACGCTTCGGCGTGTTGCCTGCTCCATGCCACCGCGGCGCGTATTTGCCGCGGTCATGAAACACCTCGCCGTTGGCACCGGGGCCTCGCCGGGCCGGGCCTGCCCGACCTATCGCTCTCCTTGTCCGCCAGGCCCTCGACCAGGCCGATCGACAAAGACGGAACGCAGCGGTCGCGAGCCTCGAACGTACTCGCGTGTGTCATGTGGTCGGCTGGCCGTCGGCTGGCCGTCGGCTGGCGAGGCCAGGCCCGCGCGGCCAACGCGGCCAGTGGTGTGGGTCCTGCGGCCAGCGGAGCCAGCGGCGGCCACGCCGGGCGGAAGGGGGAACGACATGCGATCCAGGCGGCGTTCTCACAAATCCGCGCTCAGCCACTCAGCCCGCCAGCCGGAGCGTGGCACCGTGGCCCAACATGGCCACCGAGTACTTCGCGCAGTGTAGCGCGTGCAGCGCGTGCAGCTTCGGGCCCGGCGCGCGCGGCCGTCGTGCAGGGTGGCCTACCCGCGGCGCGGAACTTGAAGCCGGAAGGCCGGAGGCTCTCATTGCCCGCGCACCGAGTGGCTGGCGGTCGGGTTGGCTGCCGTTGGGCCGGGCCGGGGGGCCGGGGATGGAGAGGGGCGGGTGGGGCAGGTGGAGGCGATTCGGCCGCGAGTCCGGTCCACAGTGAGTCTGGGTGAGTCACGCCGGCGGATCCGTGCCATGGCGCCATGGCACGGCGAGCATGACCATTCAGTGCCGTCCTGTACGTCCTGTACTCGCTGAACTGCAATCACGGGGAATCGTGACGTGTCGGCTGCACCGTGGTGCGCGTCGCGTCGCGCCGCACCGTGCCGCACTACATGCACACTGCCACCGTTTCACGTCGACGATGATGGCCTGCCTGTTGCGGCCCGGCACGAGCGTGCTTCGCGATATGGTCCAAATTACAGGCCGGTGCGCGGTAGTATTTGCGTTTGGGACTTCGGGACCGCCTCGTCGCCATGCGGCCATGCCGCCGCGAGCAGCGAGCACGTCGACGCACTTAACGCGGGCGCGGTAATGCCGCAAACCGTCCCCGCGTTCTCGTTCCCGTTTCGAAACGGTGACTGACCCGCGCCTTCCGCCTTCCCTGCAGGGGCCGCGGCCCGCACCCGCCTGGTCCGGCGTCCGCGACGCGGTGGCGGAGGGCCCCCTGTGCCCCCAGGGCCACCCGGACAGCCCCGAGGGAGTCTCCGGCCGCGAGGACTGCCTCTACCTCAACGTGTACTCGCCGCGGGAGGCCCTGGTGGACGAGGCTGGTGACACCACCGAGTCCCCCGAGGACCTGACGACATCGACGGTGCCGCCGACGGTGACAGCGTCCAGAGAGGACACCGCCTTCAACGAGACCAGGACCACGACGCCCCGAGCCCCGCGCGCCCTGCTGCCCGTCATCTTCTTTCTGCATGGAGTCGGGGGGTGGTTCCACAAGGTAAGCGCGAAGCAAAAGAATTTCATTTCCATTTCTTGACAAAGCCGGGCGCTTGATCGGCGAGCACTACTTGTTGCTGCAGGGCTCGGCGGGGGCCATGGACCTCGGCCCCGAACTGCTGCTGCAGCACGGCGTGGTGGTGGTGACGCCGAGCTACCGCCTGGGCCCGCTGGGCTTCGCCAGCCTGGACACGACGGGCGTGCCGGGCAACGCAGCCCTCAAGGACGTCCTGGCCGCGTTGCGCTGGGTGCGCCGTCACGCCGCGCTCTTCGGCGCCGACCCCACCAGGGTGACGGTGGCGGGGCACGGCGCGGGCGCCGCCCTGGCACACTACCTCACCCTGGTGCCGGCCGCCAAGGGGCTGGCCCACGCCGCCATCCTGCAGAGCGGCAGCGCGCTCAACCAGTGGGCCTTCACGCAGGACCACGTGCGGTACGCCACCGAGCTGGCCGCCAGGATCGACCCAGGTGAGTGCTTGCTGGTGCTTGCCCGTGTTCGCTGTGGCGCGCCTCGTTCCAGGCGGGATAGTGCACCCCTGTGTTCCTGTGCCGCAGACGGCGTGGGCCTCAACGACACGCAAGACGTGGAGGCGGTGCTGCGCGCCGCCACGGTGGACCAGCTTATGCGGGCCTACGAGGAGGTGCGAGTGGCGGCGCCCTCGCGCGATCACCGCGTCAACTTCCTGCCCTTCACGCCGTCGCCGGAGCGTCGGGTCCAGGGCCAGGGCCAGGACGACGACGAGGAGGTGTTCCTGCCCCACGATCCGGAGTACCTGGTGGTGAACCGGGCGGTGCCTTCGGTGCCCGTGCTCATGGGGATCACCTCACAGGAGGCCCTGCTGCGCTTCTGCAACCTCAGTGAGTACCGCGAGCTCTCATGCGCCGCGCAGCCATCATTCGGGAGAAGCGAACCTATTGCGCACTCGCGGCTCTGTTGTTGGCGCTGATGAAGGGGTATCGTGGACTGTGTACAGAATGGGACCTATTCCCGGAGAGGATGGAGATCTACAACACGGAGCTGCAGCACCTGCTGCCGCTCAACCTGTGGCCCAGCGACGACACGGCGGCCCTGTTCAGCGTGCCGCCTGTGCACAACCTGACCAGCGCCAACGCCGAGGACGCGCCGCCGCCGAACTACCCGTCGGAGCTGCGCGACATCGCCGACCAGGTGCGGGAGGAGTACTTCGGCGGGGCCAACATCACCAACAGCAGCCAGCAAGTCGTGGAGGTACGGCGTCGCGACGTGACTTGATTTTGAATGGGTTAAGACCGTGGGGGTGATCAGTGACTCGCAAACATATCTTTCCCCCAGCTCTTGAACGACGTGTCCTTCAACGCCGACATCCAGAGGCTGGCCATCCGGAGGGTGCAGGCCGCGGCTCAGCCGACCTACCTGTACCGCTTCAACGTGGAGGACGAGTACAACCTGGGCAGAGCGCGCCGGAGGCTGGACAGGCCAGGTTGACGACCTTACATTCACGGCCTAAATGTGTGATTACTGGTGCGATGAAAACAACTGAAACAATGAATGGCTTGTGTAGGTGCCGTGCACACGGACGAGATGGGCTACCTGTGGCGCGTTGAGGGCCTCGGCCAGAACGTGACCGCCGACTCCCTGGCGGCGCTCACCCTCAGGAGGCTCACCACGATGTGGACAAACTTCGTCAAGACTGCGTAAGTTGTTCGGGGCTCACAACGCCTCGCAGAATCGTCATTGGCTTTGCTAAAGTATGGTTGTTTCATCTGCAGATCACCAGTGCCGGAGCCGAGCGACCTGCTCCCCGAAAAGTGGCCTCCGACCGAGTCAGACACTTTGCCAAATCAAGTCTTCCTAGACATTAGTGAGAAGCTCCAACTGAAGGTGGAACCGCTGGGCGGCCATCACATGAACTTCTGGAGGATCGTCTATCGAAACCTACGCAACGGAGGCGGACTGTAATAACTTAATGATAAAGCGCCATAAAAAGAACCTTACTACTTATTTTTAGAACTAGTTCCATAATTTTGTAAATAACTAAAAATTTAATGTATGAATAAATTTTTATTTTTGAATTTAATGGACATTCTTAATCCACCTCTCGCTATCCCTCTTCTTTTCCTACTACGGGTTTCACGCCACGGGTTGTTGAAAGCACGGGAGGCACTGGAGGCAAGGGGTATCGCCACCGGAGCTCCTCCCCTCCTTCCGCTCCCGCTCGACGAGATTGTCATCCTTCGCTTCCGGAGTGACCTCATCCCCGCCCGGCACCGGTTTGTAGGGGGCGTAAACGCGGACGCCGGATCGTGTTGCTGAAGGCGGTGGGAAAATGTGATAAAACGCCTGTTTACCAATTTCCCCTCTTGAAAACAATTGTTATTTTTTGCATAATAGTGGTCCAGAGTGTAAATAAAACTGCAAGTCGCGGACCGTGCATTCAAACTTTGACTGACGGCTCGACTGTGATGGACGGTGGCCGCAAAACAGCGTCCTGACCGTAGGCCTACCATGCACCCTCCCCCGGAGCAAGTCCATCAGCTGCGAACACCAACTATTTCACATCGGTTTATCGTTGCCATGGTTGGGTTTCTCTGTGAAAGCCGGTAAAGGTAAGGCCAGTGCGCAATTGTAATTCTTTTTCCTTTGACTGACCTGCTCAAAGCGGTGAAAAGGCCTCAGTTATGCGTCGTTTAAACATGTATTACATTGATCCTAACCTCGCGAAGGATCCAAGATTCCTTATTTTCTCCCATGTTTTCCTTTTATCCTTTATGCCAGTCCCCGATTCTAGACGTTGTATTTCATTTGGGCACATTTAACTTCTCGCCATTTCTCTAAGCTCTTGAAAAAAGGAGAAAAATCATTCGAATATCTCCTGGTTGTATCTGTTTATTTTGCATGTCAACTTTAACATCCACATTAATTATTATTAAACCATCTATATTTACTAATAGAATTTTTAATTAAATATTGATTACACTGCAACTCTGAAAATGAAGAACCTTATTTATTGAATAATTAAATATGCTATGTATTTACCAGTATGTCTGTAAATTTCAGGGCACCTGCACTATAAGCCTAATGATGGATGAAGATGATGTGGGGTCAGAGGACCTTTTCCCACCAGGAGTCCAAGACAACCCTATAGAAGAAAGCACAACCCCCTCTCTGCTAGCACAATCCCCTCAGATTGGCAGGAACCCCTCCCAGACCAATGATGGTAATAATGGCAGTGATGTTTCATATTTTGTATCAGAGCCGGATGTTAGCCCACCAGGGACTAATCCGAGTAGGAAGCTCTGGCCCTCTCGTGAGCAGTCCAGCAATCCTTTCTCTTCTCCTCATGGGCATCATCCTCTGATGGAAAAGCGTGTTCCTGTTGTTAATTTTGATGATGATGTGGATTTTACTACAGATGATGCACCTTGGACAGAACTTGAAAGTGAACCCCATGCTCAGCTTAATTCACACTCACCTTTCAAGTCAAACCAGTGGAGAGGTAGAGGGTTTTATGGGTCAAATCCACCACGTGAGCCGTTAGCACCTCCAGAGGAATTTCATGGTCCACGACGTGGACGTGGCAGGAGTAGAGGTTTCAGAGGCGGACCAGCTTACCCACCTGGTGGCTATGAAGGATGGAACTATGATTATGACATGTATTCCTATGGTTACCCTGGTAGTTATGATAATGGGTCAGAGTATCAACAGGACGAAGCATTCAGTGACTTCTCGGGTGCCCAGCCTGTAGCTTTGCCAGAATGCCCAGCACCTTATTCTCAAGAGACCTATGAACCCTATCAAAATCTAAGCCATTCTAATCCCCCCCCACCTGGTAGCAATCCACCCCCTCCCCCGAGCGAGCCCCCTCTTCCTAGCTGCAGCAACCCACCCCCTCCCAGTGCTATTCCACTCCCTGACATTCCTTTCCCCTTATGTATCCCGCCCCTACCCCCTTCAGATGGCAGAATCAAGTCAGATGCTGATCGTTTGAATGAGAGCAGGGATGAAAGTTCTTGCACTGATGAACTCAACTCAAGTTTGTAAGTAACGCATTTGGAATTTGCCCTGTGTGAGCACATTGTTGTGAATTTGTTTAACAGATTGTTTTATCCATTAGTTACTCTCCAAGTCAGTCTGCAGCAGAGGATGAATCATCCACATCTCAACCGACACCTACTAAGTCACTTGTTCCAGTAATTGGAAAGGAACTTGCTAAGAAACGCCTCAGGGCGTTCCAGCTATCCAAGCAGGCAAACTTGTCTGCTGGTACATCTAAGAGCTCTGCACGTCTTAACGATTCTATTGCAGAGATTGCTCTAGATGATGACAGTCCTTCTACTACATCTTCTACTGCTCCATCAGATGAACTGAAGAAAAAGAAAACCAAAGGTGCAGTTTAGCCCCTCTTTTTGCCCCTTTTTAAAAAATTTAAATTTGCTGTAGTTGAAAATTTTTGCATTTTTATATATTAAATTCTTATTTTCAATTGCATCCTAGCAGGATCCAGAGAGGATCAGTTACGAGCCACCGTTGCCTCGATTGAAGCATTGAAGAGACAAGAACTGGATATGATGAAGGCTCATTCTCATCGCTCAGCACGTAATGTTGACTTTTCACCTCTGGCGCCTCTTCTTGACAGTTCTTCGAATCCTTTGCTTGCAGGTGAGATTAAATTCTCCAAGCAGGATGCCAGAACTGTTTTTTTCATTCCTTTTTCTCCTCTTACTCAACCTTTCCCAAAGGTTTTGTTTGTGGAAAAAGAATTTGAGATTCATGAGTTCATTCTTAATTTTATTTGGAGATAATTACCATGGAATAATTTTTCCTATTTAGGTCTGTTTAGCCTTCCTGAAGATAAAGAAAAAGGCAAGACAGGATCCAAGGATGATAAAGGCAGCACCCATAAAGAAGATCGAGATCGACGGCGCCACAGGCACGTTGATAAACTTTATAGGTCTTTTTACTCTCATCTTCACATTTATTTGGCAGTTTTTTCATTATTTTTACTTTTTCTAGGAGAAGAAGCCGTAGCCATAGCCGTGATCGGAAACACAAGGATAAACACAGAAGCAAGGATCAGGAGAGAGATAAACGCAAGGACAGGGGAAAGTCAAAGGATAAAGGGAAGGATAAAGAAAAAGAGAAGGATAAAGAAAAAGAGAAGGAAAAGGATTTTGACAAGGACAGATCAAGGGATAAAAATCGGCCTGAGGAAGAGGAGGTAAGTGTCAACAAAATTAATGCAGTAACTGTTGATGTATTTTCCACCATTACCTTATGACTTAAAATAAGTCATCTCCTCAGGAAAAAAAGAAAGATAAAAAAGATGACAAAAAGAATGATAAGAAAGACGATAAAAAAGATCATGCCATTCCTCAATCATGGTCAGAATGTTTTAGTATGGGATACACTACTTTTGAAGATTTAGAAACATTGAGAGATAGAATAAAAGAATTGGAGAGAAAAAGTTCTAAAAGTGATCACAAAGAAACACCAAGAAATAGGTTAGTTATTTTGCAGGTCTTTGTATATTTTTATTTAAACACCTGTTGCTTTTGTGTGTCTTATTTTACTTTGGAATACTCTCCTCAGAAGTCGTGACCAATCCAGTAAAAGGAGTAAAGATCGTGACAGTAATAAAGATGAAAATGGGTCTAAAAGTGACAGTGTACATGAAAAAGGCACACAAGGGGCTAAGGTTTCCATTTTCGACCTTCCTCGGCGGAATTTGAATTCTATTGTGACTACTACCAAGATTTTTCCAGAAGCTATGGTTTGTTTCAATTATTTTTTAGAATTATTGCTCTCTGCTAACACATTCCATTTAAGTAACATTTCTGATTTAATTTTTGTACAGCTTAAATACACCAAAACAAAACCAGCAATTGTATTTTGTGGTAACCCAAATCTGATACCTCAGTTTGACAGCCGTGCAGTAATTATTGAAAGAGCTCCTGATGATATTCTTGATACCTTAAACTTCTTTTTTGAAGGGAGACGAAGGTATGTTCTAGGCGGTTCTGCTAAACTATCTGAAATTATCAGCTTGTAATTCAAAATTTCTTATTTGCTAAGTATTATCATTGTTATTGTTTATAATTAATTTTTTTTCACTTCCTTTGCAGGATGCAAAAGAAGCAAAGTGTTGATCTCCCTACTATGGCAGGCTTAGCTGCTTTGCAAGAGTCCTATGAAGATCAAACTGCAGAGGATGAGAAGGGAAATGTCCAGGAGTGGTACCCACAGCATGATTATCTCATTTCACGCTTGAATGAATTAAATGATGATGACGACTACATTATCTTAGATGGTGACAAAACTTTAAGGGAAAAGCCTATTCAAACAGAGACAAGTGACATCAAAGATGAAGCTGACAAAGGGATCACCATTGGTGAAGCACCCAGCCCTCAGAATGCTGCTGATGATGATGAATTAGCACTTGTAACTGACCGTTCAACTGTGCGTTCAAAGTGGGATAGTGATTTTGAAGAAGGAGAGGAAGAATTTCCCCTCTCAAAGACTGACAATACAGTTGAAGAACTTGGAAATGTTCATGAAGATGTACCTGAAAACTCCCAGGATGATAAATTGTCTAGTTGGGACAAGGTAAATGAAAAGTTAGTAACTGAAAGTCTGACTACTAAAACTTCTGAGAAAAAAAGTAAAAAGAAGAAGAAGAGACGTGACAGTAGGGCACTGGAGAATGTGGAACAAGTTGATAGCAATTCTAAGCATGCAGATTCTAAAGATGGAAAAGAAAGTGTCAAACATAAGGATTCAAAGTCATCTAAACTCACCAACTTACATGAGAAACCATTGAGTACCTTAGATGGTCCAGGAAGTGTCAAAGTAAGTGATTGGGAAGATGAGGATGCGGATAAAGTTAAGTCTACTCAGCCCTGTTCAGAAAAGTCACCCCAAAAGAAAACTGAAGGCAAAAGGAAACATCATGACAGTGTCAACAAGGAAGGTAAATCAAAACCAGAAGCAGATAAGAAGGATATGTGGGATGACTTTCCAAATGATTCAAGTGGGAGAAATGGAAATTCTCCTACCAAAAAAAGAAGTTCTGCTAAAACTGAGCTTGTTGATGGGCCTGTGAGTAACAAGAAGGAGAAAAAAGACAGATCAAAGCAGAAAACAAATGATTTTGAAGGTGACAAAACAATCAAAGAAAATGTTTGGGATAATGATGAAGAAATGGACAACAGCACCCAAACTGTTAAAAATTTGGGACTTTCTTCACATCAAAACCCTTCAGAGGAACCCATACTAACAAACCCACTTGCTTCTGAATATGAGGAGTTTATGAAATTCGTTGAAGTTGGTGATGACAATGATGTTTCTCAAGCGAAACCAGCTGACAATCCTGGGGAAGTGAAGAAGCCAGCTACTGTAGATGGAGACTGGGAAGCATCGTCTCCCACCAACCCTGATGAGTGTAAAAAGCCTAAGTCTGATTCAAGTCGAGAAAAGCAGTGGGAAGAAGATGATGACAAAGAAACCAGAAGAAGTGGTGCGAAGAGCTCTAACCATGGCTCTCGAGACTCATCTATCTCAGAATTTAATGCTCAAGAATTACTACTGACCAAAGCTGGTCTCTCCACCTCAGACTTGGAACGACTTATGGTTGATAAGGGTAAACGATCTCAAGATATTATCAGTCTAGTTGACAAAGAACTTAACCGCCTGAAGGAAAAGATCAGAAATAAATCCACCAAGAAGAAAAAGTCTAAAAAGGTCAAAAAGACATCTGGAAAATCCTCATCATCTGATGATGAGAGCTCTTCAGAGAGTGAAGAAGAGACTAAGGTAAAAAGAAAGAAAAAGAGGAAATCTGTTGACAACAAGAAAAAGAAACAAAGGCGATCAAAATCCTCTAGTACTTCAAGTGATTCAGACAGTGATGATGGAAGTGGGAGTGAGGACAAAAAGAAAAAGAGACGAAAAAACAGAAAAACTAAAGATCGCTCTGACTTGAAAGTTGATAAGCATTCCAAGAAGGACAAAGAAGCTGCCAAAGACACTGATTCTAAAACAAAGAAAGGGAAAAGATCAAAGACTGATGATGGTGAATCACTTGGCACTAAAAAGGACAGAGACAAGTCAAAGAAAAGAGATAAAGAACTCAAAAGGAAAAAGAAGAAAGTAAAAGTGAAGGCTTCCAGCAGTTCTAGTAGTGACAGTGAACCAGACACCTCATCTAGTGATTCTGACAAAAAGTCCAAAAAACACAAAAAGAAAAAGGATCGCAAAAAGAAGAGAAGAAAGCAGGACACGAGCTCAAGTTCCAGCTCAAGCAGTGATGATTCGACTAGCAGTGATAGTGACTCTGATGACAGCTCTTCATCAGACGAGTCTAAGAAAAAGTCGAAACAAAAACAGAAAAAGAAGAAGTCTGAAGAAACAAGCAAAGAGACTTCAAAGGTGAAGAGCAAAGGGAAAAAGAACAAAGGCGATAAAAAATCTCAGCAGCAAACCGATGGTGAAGATGTTTTGAAAAGCTGGGAGGAAGAAATTGCACCCAGCGATGCTAAGGACCCTCCAACTGAGACTCAACCACCGGACTCCAGTGCTCAGACTGAGGGTAATCTGAAACGGAAATACGATTTAAATGCTGATGCGGACTCATTTGATATTGAAGCAGCTCAGCCTCCTAAGAAGTCGCGAGAGGAAAAGAAGAGCCGCACCCATAGTGAAGACGATCGAAGAAAGTTGAAAGAGAAATCGAAGGAATTAGAGAAGGGGCGGCACCGGCACACGGAGCGGGACAAGAAGGAGAACACGACATCCGAGAGCACCGCGTCCGACAAGGACCAGCCCAGGCTCAAGTCCAAGGATTCTCACTCTAATGACCTCCAATCAAAGAACGCTCAGCTCCAAGGCTCCCAAACCAAGGACTCTCAGTCCCAGGATTACCAAGCCAAGGACTCTCAGACCCAGGACTCCCAAGCCAAGGGCTCTCAGTCGCAGGACTCCCAAGCCAAGGACTCACAGCCAAAGGATTCCGAGGCCAAGTCCAAGGACGCCGGGGCCAAGCGAGCAGCGTCAACGTGGGACAGCTTGGACGACGAAATGCAGGACTTCCCCACCAACAACCTCAAGTTGCAGCAGCCCCGGCGCCGCAAGGACCGCGAACACCGCGACGGCCGCCGCGCCTCCGCGAGCGAAGCCAGCGAAGCCTCCCAGCAGAAGAAGGAAGGCGACCGGAAGCGCGACCGCGAGGCGGACCGGACCATTTGGGACTGCGAGGCGGACCGGACCATTTGGGACACGGAAGTGGACCGGAACGTGGACCGGAAGGCCGACCGGCAGGCGGACCGGAGGCCGGACACCCCCGACACGTGTGGAGAGAACCTGGCCGAGGCCGCGCCCTCATTGCCAGCCTTGCCCGCCTTCTCCGCGGCCCCCAGCGCGCCCTCGCCCTCCGTGCCGGACTCTTGGGCCGCAGAGGACAAGTACAGCTCGGACAGCATGTCCATCGCTAGCAGCGGCAGCCCGGCCCGCGAGGACGCCGTGATGATCGACATCCCGCTGCCGGTCCCCGCCCCGGTGCCTTCCATGTTCTCCGTGCCGCCCCCGTCGATGGTGCGGGGCATGGAGGACGCCGACGACGGCTGGGAGGAGCCGCTGCCCCCCGGCGTGGAGGACGGCGACGTGGTGACGCCGACCAAGGCTCGTGCTCCCATCACGGTCAAGCTGTCCAGTAGCAAGTCGCTGAGCCTGGCGCCGCGCGCGCGCACCGTCGTGCCCCTGGCCGCCTTCGAGGAGGACGCGGAGGTGGTGCAGCGGCCGCGGCCGTTCGCCTTCGACTTGGGCCCTGCTCCTGCTCCAGCCACCACGCCAGCCCCCGCGCCCGCGCCAGCCCCGGCTCCAGCACCCCCGCTGGAGTCTCCGCCCATCGAGGAGCCGCCCAAGGCAGAGGTCCCGCTGGCCAGCAACTCCAGGTGGAGGTCTATCGGAAGCGAGGTGGTGGAACCCCCCGCGGAGGTCGAGGACCCCGTGGAGCACATGGAGGCCGTTGACAACGCCAAGGTGTCTCCGGCGACGCCCAAGAGCGCCAAGGGCGTCGTCATCATGGTGGGGTCGGCCAAGCGCGCCACCGAGGAGCAGCGCTCCAAGCGGAAGTCGCGGTGGGGCGAGAAGCCGCCCGCAGAGCCCGCGCCGCACGATGCAGCGCACGAGGCAGTGCGCGAGGCAGTGCCCCAGGAGGCGCGGCAGCCCGACGCGGCCAGGGAACTCAGTGAAGCCGAAGCTCGCCTGGAGGCAGAAGCAAGGCTGGAGTCAGTGGCGCCACCGCGCGGCTGGTCAGAAGTGCCTTTCGACGAGGCCCCTGGTTGGCGGGACAGCTTCCAGGACGCCTTCCAGGACCCCAGCTGGCAGGATCCCACTTTGGAGCCGCCCATCAGCATCCCCGCCCCGGACCTGGCGGTCATCAGGGCCATGGATGAGGCCATGGGCCTGGGCCTGGACGAAAGCATGGGGATGGGCGATGCCATGGGTATGGGGCTGGGCCACGACATGGGCGTGGGACTGAGCAGTGCCATGGGCATGGCGATAGGCGATGCCATGGGCATAGGCCTGGACAAGACTGACTACGACAACCTGGACCTGGCCGAGCCGGAGACCGAGAAGAGGCGCGAGCGCGACCGGGAGCGTGAACGAGACCGCCCCAAGCGGGATCGGGAGCGTGACAGAGAGCGCGAGCGAGACCGAGATCGGGATCAAGATCGGGGCCGCCGGGACCGGGACCGCAGGGATGACGGTCGAAAGCGGCGGACCCGCAGTCGAAGTGTGGAACGCCGGTCCGACCGGAGTCGAGAGCACGACCGGAACCGAGATCGAGACCGCGACAAGGACCGAGGCCGAGGCGGCCGCCGAGATCGCACTCCTGAGCGAGAGCGGGAGCGCGACCGGGATCGGGACCGGGAACGCGACCGGGACCGTCGCCGCAAACGCGACGACGACCGCCGGGGCGGCAGGGAGACTGGCAGGGAGAGTCCGGACAAACGCAGAGAGCGCCGGCGGGACCATCGGCGGCGGAGCTCTTCCGTCTCCAGGTCGGACAGCGAGGAGCTCAGGAGGAAGATTCCGCCCCCTGACTTGCGGGACAAGGACGTCGTGGACGAACTGCGTATCAGAGACCATGAGAAGGAAGCGGCCTACGCCGCCATGTCGTTCTCGTCCATGGGCATGGAGCACGCCGTTCAGCACGGCGTGGAACAGGAACTTGAACACGGCGTCCAGCACGGCGTGCAGCACGGATTGCATCAGGACGTGCACCACGATGCGCACCACGACGCGCTCCACGGGGCGCACCACGGCCTACTCCACGGCGTGCACCATGGCGTGCATCCCGTCGCGCACCACGAGGCGGCCGGCCTGGCCGGGCTGGGCGCGGAGCCCATGGCGGCGACCTCCACCAGCATGGCGTGCACCGCCAGCAGCAGCAACTCGCCCGTCATGGGGTACCGACGCAGCTTGGCCGACTCAACCACCATCGATGCTGACTTGGTAAGCAAGCTTCTATTTAAAAAAAAAAAAAAAAGACCTAAGCAAGGCATGGTGAAAATTTTAAATTATTTTTATCTTTTATTGTTCATTTGTTTTCACAGGGTAAACGGGACAGGCAGGCAGCAGGCCACTTGTCTCAGAGCCAGCAACGAAGTGGGAGGAGTAGGGACTATGACGAAGCCAAAGCAATGCAAAGATCAGCCAGTCAGTTTGAAGATGAGGAAGAAGACGGTTAGCACATGACTGTCAATTTTTTTTTTTTTTGCTGCAATCAAACTAAACTTAATGACTTAACCTGACCATTTATTTTTTCTGCTTTTTAGGAGAAGAGGAGGTGTCCTCTCCATCACCCAAGAGGATATCTCTGGACGACAGGATTGAACTGGAGCTGGGCCGACAGATGGGAATGGGGCGAAACCCACCCCCTGCTCCTCCAGTGCCTTCGACTGCTATTCCTCCTCAGTATTTATACCCCTCTTATCCTGGCTACACTTTCCCTGGCTACCCTGCTGCAGGTCAGTGTTTCAACAAAAGATAAAGCAAAAAATATATAAATAGGAAAATCAAATTTATGATTGATTTTACCCACAATTCTGATTTTTCAATTATGTAGGTCCAGCAGTTCCCTCAGCTGCATCGAGAGTCCTGCAGGTGAGGCATCAGCTTGAGTTGATAAACAATACTCCTTGCCATGTACAAGCCAGTGGTACTAGAATTGAGTGTCATTACAGGTTGGCAACATGCTGCAAGTTGTCCCTGTGGACACACCTCCTGTCGCGCCGCTGGCTGCAGCACCTGTGCTGCACTCCATCCACCCTCACATTCCCCTACAGCAAAACCATGTGCCTGTGGGGTCATCGAGAAAGGTAATGTTCCTCTATGCATTGCATTCAAATAAACATGCTAAATGGTTTTGTTTTATCCAAATTTGGAGAAAGTAAAGAAGCTGTTAGTAAGTGCGTTTCTCAGTTATTAATACTCGTGTGTTTTCAACACACCATACGTTTCATTCCAGGCGGTTCCTAGTGACCCCCTCTCTCTGTCATCCTCTTCATCTTCGCACATTAAACAAGTGGGTAACATGATCCAGGTGGTACCGGTGGCGTGCTCCACCCAGCCGCAAGCTGTCCCTGGATCCACGGTCCCTGGTCCTGTCCCCGGCCTCGGCCTCGGCCTTGGCCCCGCCGCCAACGAGGCCTCGCTCTCGCCCGTCAAGAGGGCGGTCGCTTCGCCGCCGCCGCCAGCGCCTCTGCCTGTGCCCGCCCCCGTCCCCGTGGCGCCTGCGGCCCTCGCAGCCCCGGCGCTTGTCCCTGCACCAGTCCCCGTCCCCGCCCCCGCCCCCACTCGCACCCCCGCGGCCACCCCCGCCGCCCCCAGCACTGCCCCCCAGTCTAGTCTCGCCGCAGCGGCCGCCGCCGTGGCTGCCGCTATCGCTGCCAACTCGCCGGATGAATCTGCCAAAGGTACCTGCATTGGCTATCATTGCCTTCTGTCATCTTTGCTTGATGGTCTCTTACTATTTTTGACCTGCTTGTTGCTTCTTTGCAGATGACACCGTAGTCCCTGTTCCTCAGCCGAGCAAATCTATAACTGAATTGCCATTCCTACCACCTGACTTGGTGACTGCTATGGAGGAAGAGAGGATACGTAAGCGCAAAGAAAGAGAGTTGCGAAGACAGCAGCGTGAAGAGAGGCGCAAGCAAAAGGAACTTCGACGGCAGCAGAAGATTAAAAAAGCTGCTGAACTGTACAAAGTGAGTTCTATTAACAGTTTCAGTTTTGTCTCCTGTTGGGTTCTTATGAAATTTTAATAATTGTAATGTTTACAGAAAAATAAGAAGTCTAAGGCACTTCTGCAAGAAGGTCAACTTCTACGCTCAGAATTTGAAATAGAAGAAATGAGACTTATAGAGGTACCAAGAAAATCTTAACAACTATTTTTGAAATTTTTGTGTACTATTGTTTTATTGTACTTTTCTTTTTGTTTTACAGGAAGCAATGTTGAATTCTGAGTTGGCTGATGGCACTGAAGATAATGATACAGAAGTGGGAGCTGGGGATAGCGCTGTTCGCAAACGTCTGAAGCCTGTGCCTCTTCCTCCTGCAGGAAAGGGTATACTCATTTCTCCGGCTTTTAGGTATGCTTAAAATAGAACATTTCTCTGTGGTAGTTAACCATTTTTTTTGCTGGGTCTCCATTGAATTTAACATTTTGTTTTAAAGCCGTGAAGACAGCTCTGGCGGACCACCAGCTCCAAAAGAAGTCAAATTTGCTGATGGAGTCAAGCCGGGAGATGGTACTTCCCCATCTGCAGGAGAAGAAATCTCATCTCCTCTCCCACTTGAAAGGATTCAAAAGAAGAAGGTGGTGAAGAAAAAGAGAGTGAAAAGGAAGATTAAGGTATGTGTTTTGACAATATTTAGAAATTTTATTTCTTGGTCATCAACAGCTATGTATGCTACATTAATCCGGTTTTGCTCTAGGTTCAGGTTGTTCGGACGCTGCCTCTTGAGGATGACGATGATGATGATGACGACAGTTCACCTCCACCTCCTCCCCCTGGCTCACCTCCCCCTTCAGCCTATCCTCCAGGAACTTATCCAGGATATGCTTCGGGGACTTCAGGATATGTTTATGCACCCCCTGCTTTTTCTGGTATAATATATTTTCTCCCCAAAGCGCTAAACTTTCATTTTTTTAGGAGATGAACTTGTTTTGTGATTTCTGTTATTTTTCTGTTCCCAGTGTTGCCCACTGTCCCTGTGTCAGCCACTTTGTTTCAACAATTTGCGCAACCACATCAACTACCACCACCACCACCCGTTAAAAAGTGAAGAGCCTAGAGAATTACCTTTCACTGTCTCAAAATAGTGAATCCACCTGTTTGTTACTTGTGTTGAGCATATTTTTCTCTTGAAGAGTGAACTTTAATCAATTTTGTTGTACAATTATTTTTTTTTTTTTACTTTTTTCTTCTGATACTGTGTACAGTTTCAACTATTGCTCATTTGAGATTTGATTCTTCTTTTTTGTTTGTTTTCAAATATAAATTTATCACTCTCCAATAATCACTGGTTGGAGTTTGTGTCTTGACTGGCACCTGTGTGAGGTTACCAATGTTTTACCAGAGTGGTATTCTGGTAGTCAGTCCATTAGTGTTTGTTGTAATTGGAACACTGCAGTGTCACATTTGTTTTGTTTGCCTCATTTCATGTTGTTGATGGCTTGGTTACTGCTGTGTCTTGTTTTACTAATTATGATTTGAGATTGAAGAGTGTAGACAAATGTTCTATTTTTTAAAAAGGTTAAATAAATTAAGTTTAGAACTTGACTATAGTTGCCTTTTTAAAGCCTTTACAAAATACAAAATACTCTTAAGAAACACCGAAAAATGAAGTATCGGTAGATGACTCTCACTAAAAGATCTTCTCAAAAAATGGTTTAAACCGTTTGAACGTTCAAGCAGAAGCTCAAGTTCCGCTTCCGCTGCTTCCGCTTATGTGACTGAAGAATTTGTCATAGTCGTGCCGACGGGAAGGGAGGTGAGGTTAAGTCGTCGTAGATCAAACCAAACAAATACAGCAATTATTTCTAAATAGTGATGGAATCGGAAGACGAAGCTGCTGTAGACTCACCGGATGACTCCACTCACGGGCACGATAGTGAAAAGACGTGCCATACATCAAAACAAGACGCTAGAGTAAGTTGTGGAGGCAGTGAGTGACTGTCTGTCACAATGTCAGGGTAATTTTTAATTCTTTTAATTTTATTAATTCTGAGTGTGTTTATTCTTCTGCTTTTCCCAGTTTCGACACAAAAGTGACGTTTACATCGCAGAAGGAGTGTACACAGACTGTGAGAATATATTAAAGCAGTTTCTTGCCAAGCAAACAAGTACATTTGAGGACTTTGCTACTATATGGCAAGAAAAGAAATTTTCGTTAATATACAGGTCTGCTTTCAAATTTAGGAAATTGGTAGCCACATGGATAAGCTAACAGTTTTCTCCATTATTCATTTTTTAAACTTTATGTTTCAGTGGCAGAGATTCGTATTCTGAGTTGTTGGAGTTCTCTGAGGAAGCGTTAACTATTGCGAAGTCCTTCATATTACCTCCACACAGTCAGATAAAAAGAATAGGTGCCTTGTATTTGATGTATGGATTGTATACACAACAGCCCTATCAAGATATTGCTAAGTTCCGAGTAACACCCCAAGAATGGAGTGTCATTTTAAAGTTTGTAGAAAGTCTAAAGGCTCATGGATTCATTGATGCAAACTACATATTTCATAAAATGTGTTTGGATGGAGCCTTCATGACGGTAGCTTTTACAAGAGAGGTAATGGCCAGTCGGTGGTTGAAATTTATTATTTAAATATTGTCTTACCAAATGTCTACTTTCATTTTTTTTCAGTATGGTTTAGAAAGAAATTATCGGAAGTACCTGACAACTTGGCAAGCTCGTGATAAGGAGCTAGAACCAGGTGTAACATTTTCTCTAGAAAATTTAATGGGTCGAGTTTACAGAGGGAGTTTAAAATCAGCTGCAGATAAACTCCGCACCAAATACAACAATATTAAAAAAATACTTGCAGGTAAGCCAAAAACAATTCACCCTTGTAGAATTTGAATTTTAGAAGTTTCATATAGCTCTTACTTTTTCCAGATAAACAAGACACAAAATTTCAAAGTCTGAATGGAACAGAAAAGGAGTTAGAACAGGTAATGGTAGATAACATTTTGTGCACAACAGATGGTTTCAGTCAAGACCTTGGTGAAGCCAAAAAGTTTTCAGATCTTGGTGGGTATATGAATTAAAATTTTGAGACCTAGAACCATGTTAAGGGAAGTTCAAGACTATTAAACAGTTACTGTCCTAATTTCAGGAGGTGGACGAAGAAGTATTATCAACAAGGCATTTAGTCTTAAGAGTAAACAAAGGGGTTCTCATCGTACTCTTCTTGACACTCTAGACGCATCTGAACCCTCAACATCACAAGCTAATTCTGAAAAAACTGCCAACTCCACAGATTTGAATGTAGAACTTGAGTCAGACTCTGAGGGTTTTGATCTTGAACATATTTTGCATCCACCTTCTTTGAGAAATAGTAAGAAGCTAAAGTCAAGGACATTAAGTCAAGGGAAATCACAAGACCAAGAAAAACTTCCATCAACCGGCCACAAAAGGAAAGGGCCCCGCAGTTATGACTTTGCCTATGAGGAAGTTACAGGGATGAAAACTAAATACCACCGCAGATCAACAGTCTCTTCCTCTGAAGTCGTGAAAGAAATTGATTCCTGCCAAAGTGCGGAGTCGGTTTTAACTATAAAACTTGATGATGTTGCACCTCCACCAGGAATGCCGGAGAGTGCTGAAATAGCAAAATTTAAGTCTCCTACATCTGTTAAAGGCAGAAGAAAGGGAAAACAAAATAGTTCTGTGACTGTCCAACCGTCTGATAAAGGTGATGAATGCAGCACAGTTGCAGGCACCTTGCCGTCTCTGTCTGCCATTTCTACTCCAGTTAAAATAAAAAACAAAGGCATTGAAAAATTGAGTACCGAAAAAGATCTGATTAATAATAAAGCTGAATCTAGCAGCACAGTGAAGAACTCTCACTCTTCTGTTGATGACATCTCTACGCCCCCTCAAACCAAAAAGAGAGGAGGAAAGAAAGCTCAAGTCAAAAATGATCTGACCTCTACTATGTCGCCAAAAAAGTCTTGCCTTAAAGTAGAGGTCCCTGGAAACAAGGGTAAAAAATCTACAAGGAGGAGTAAAAGTGCACTTGATATCACTGAATCTTGCTCTACTTCAGAAACCCCTGAAGTCAGCCCAACAAAATCTACAAGAAGATCAGCAAAGTCATGTGCACTTAATATCAATGATTCTTGCTCTAGTCCAGAAATCCCTGAAGTCACCCCAACAAAATCTACAAGAAGATCAGCAAAGTCAAGTGCATCTAATATCAATGTTCCTTGCCCTAGTTCAGAAACCCTGTAGGAAAGCCAAAAAAGTCTGCAAGAATATCAACCAAGTCCAGTGCAATAAGCACCAGTGCATCTGATAGTCAAGCTCACCCCAAACTACAGCCTTCACCTCAAAATGATGTTCAAGAGAAAGCTGAAATGAAAACTGAGGTCGAAGCTGAAAATACTTAGACAACCATATTTTTGTGGTGGTGTTTCTTATTGATAACAGCTGCAATATGTCTAATTATAGTTTTTGTATTTGTCCGTACTTTAAGCTTTGTTAAATTTAGTTTTGTAAAATAAAATTGTTTAGGAATGCAGAAAGTATTTCATTTTTTAATAAAGAACAATGCAACTTCATTTTTTAAATATTTTTTCCTTTGTACGCTATTATTCCGAGTTGAGACAGTCAGCAAAACTTTTGCTGGCTGCTGAGCTGCAAGCTTCAGTTTCTGGGGTTTCTAGTTTCAGTTAGAGCCTAGAGCCCTAGTTTCTTGCTTCACGAAACGGCTGCCGCCTCTACACGAAACGACTAAGACTAAGGCCTAGGGCCCTAAAGGGACTTAATCACCACATGTGCAATTTCTCATACATATGCAACTCCCGCGCAAACTCCCGCAGCCGCGATCGAATCCGAATCGAATTGAATGAAAATTGAACTGTCAATCCTTTAACTTTTGCAAAAATGTGAATGTCATAATGAATCGCGATCACCCCGAAGAATACTTGAAGTCTGACCTTCTATATGAGCTTTGTTTACGTCTGAGTAAGAATGAGAAAGGTTCGTTAAACTTGCTGTCACCCACAGTAGTAGATGTGCTGTGTTAAGGTTAGATGAAAACTCTTCAGCAGATGACCAAAAATAAATCTACGTTTATTAATTCGACTACTTCTTGTTGTTGGTAGTACCATTTGAACTTTTAATGGACGTGTCTTCATGTATTCGATCAACTGAGTACTGTACTACGCCTTTAATTTCAGAGGTTATGGGTGTCTGTTCTATTATGTTTATTTTGCCATAAGGCAAGGAGAAAAGTCTTCGTTTTTAAAATAAATTAACTTTGTTAACTATCAACATAATTTCGTTAATTTTTGTTGTGAAGTTCATTGATTTTCAATCTTCTTGATTTTTGAATGTGGTTATTTGATTTTAGGTGTCAATCCAACTCATCTGTTCGACATTGCAAGCAAATCACTGGACAAACACAAACCTGTATCTGATGCCTCTGTGAATGAGTTTGTTGTGTTGAAATCATCAAGAGGAAACTCTCCGCAGCTAATAAAGAAGACGCTGCAATCTTCCGGGATTTGCATCGGAAACTAAAGACGCATGTAAGGCAGTAGTTGCTTTTAATTGAGAAATTGGTTCTCTGTTGAGATACTTTTGAAAGCTTAAAATGCGTTTTTATAAGCTCGAAAAGATTCTGTTTTTTTTTCTCACTCATGGCTCTGTTTTCCTATTGCAGTGTGTTCTTAAGAAGAGGGCTGAAATAATTTCTTTACTTAGCAGCTTAAGTAACGTTACAATCCCTCCTGATAGACCTGAAAAAGTTTTGTTGGTAAGTGGGTCTTTTTAAAAATAATGTTCTTAACTTGCACCCTTGTATAAATGCACCCTTGGCCAAATGAGTGTGTGTTACTTAATCTGTTCCTATTTTTTTACTCGTTCTTTACAAAAACAAAAAAAAAAAAAAAACCTATCACTTAAAGAGAACGAGTATTGTGCTCAACACAGAAATGTGGTGATGTGGTTCATCTCGACATCAATTACACATATAGCCCCCATATTCACATGATTTGATACATTTTGTTATTGCTAACAACAATACTATGAGGTTTTTTATTTCAGTTTCTATGTAAAATTTTGAGAAAATCGAGTTTGAATGGCAGAAATGATGAGTGTAGAAAATTGTGTTACAAGCAGCTTCTGTTGCACATTTCTCACTGAAAATGAAGATAAAGCAACACTTTTTCGTGATGAATTTAAAGCTTAAAGTGCAATTAGAAAGTTCTCTAAGAGGTTTTTTCTTATTATTTATCTAAAAAAAGAGATATAGAAGGTTTTACAGATTGGAGTAATGGGTGTTTTAAAGTGATTGTAATTTCATAATATTTACCCATAAGGTATGTTTATAAGTAAATCAAAGTTAAAATTAAACATTTATAACTATTTGGTGTTAAAGTGACTAAGTTTTGTCAACATGTATAAGGAAATATATCGCTTTATACCATAAATTTGAGGTCAATGGTCATTAGGAGGTGTGACGATGGCGCCATCTATTGAGATAATAATGAGTTAAATTCTTTTGTTGACCACCTTGAACGAGACTGGGGACTTCCCGCCAAATGCGGAAACCAATCACGATGCTTGAATGTCAAATTATTTTAAAACCTTTTTGGAGGGCAAAAGAAAATTTATGATTTGCAGATGTCTACTTCTTCACTTGATTTCTAAACGCACAAACCCATCTCTCATTTGTTTCTGGTGAACCACATATTGTAAAGAACGAGTCCTCCACATTAGTATCAAATACTTTTGATATTCCACAGGTTTTTTTTACTAATATTCTTTGTCTTCTTGTTTTTTTTTTGTTCAGGAAATGCCTTTAAATACTTTGGCTAATATGGAATCGCTGAATTTAAACTCGAAAGGAAAAGCATGGGATAGAAACTGGGAGAATAACAATCCCACAAGCCTGCCAGCAAAGAAAGGCCCACTACAGAGTGCAGGTAAAGTAAACTTAATTTTATTAAGTTTTTTGAGTAGTAAAGCAACACTTACAATGAAAACCATTGTGTTTGTAGGCGCTGTGAATCATGTGTCCAGTCCTAGAGCAGTGTGGACTGAAGGTGCTAGTGCTGCCCCTGGTCCTTTTGGTAAGGCCTCTTGTTTTGTTTTTTGTATGTGTGTGTTCACAATAGTTCTTCAGGGACAAGTTGTCTGCAGCTTTTTAGTGTAATACTGAGAGCCCGTAATGTTTCAGATTTACCCAATGTTTCTGAACAAACTATTATTCAAGAGCTGCTGTACAGCTTCCAGGGTATTGAGGGCAAAATACTGAAACGTGATCCTACTTCAAACGGATTATATATCAGTCACAAAGTAAATATCTTATTTTCTTTCTTAACTGAAGTACGCACTCTACATGTCATAAGCTAATTGCAATGTTTCCTCAGTATCAGCTGTCAAGACCCCAACGTCGAACTGTTGAGCGTTTAGCAGAGATAGGATGGTTGCATAACAAACTGGAAGCTTTCCGTGATGCAGACAAGCACCGCTCTGTTAGTAAGGGGCTTATCACGCAGGCTTTGAACACTGAGATTTCCAATGATTTGTCTGAGTTTTACAGAGTATTGGCTGACCTTCAATCTCAGGTTTGTCGATAGTTTTCTCGGTAGCATTCCTCCTCTGTGGAATAGATCCAATGTAGTTCACATATGCTTGTTTTACATTGGTGGACTATCTGTTTATGCAGCTTCAGCAAACTGAGAGAACCATTGAGTCACCCATGTCCGAAGGGGTATCAAGAGGCTCTGCAGGATCCCTCAATCAACCTGGTTTGACTCTGCTTCAACTTGAAGTGCATATGTGCCAACCACTATGCCATTTGAAGTGGTTGGTTACTATTTGTGAAGCATGCCAAGATCGAAAGGGAGGCGCTCTGGTTTCAACTGTTCATGGCTTTCTACGTCATGGAGACTCATATGCCCGCAATGTTGCCCGATCGATTCTTGTTGCTGTTAGTATGATTCTTCTGAATATAATAATTTTTTTTCACATTTTTCAAAATATCTTTTTGGATTTTATATTAAAACATGTTGCAGGTGTGCAAGCCGCTTTATGCTATGTTGTCTAGATGGATATTAGATGGAGAACTTGAAGACCCATTTCAGGAATTTTTCGTACAAACCAATTTGCAGATTAAAGGGGATGATCAACTTTGGCATGAAAAATATAAAGTTAGGTATGATAACTATAATTATTTCTTGCTTCTCTTTAACAACTGTTTTCAGATCTAAATTAAAAAAGTGTTATTACCTGTTTCTCTTTTCCCTTTGATTTCAGAGAATCCATGGTTCCATCATTTATATCCATGATTCAAGCTCGCAAAATTCTAGCTACCGGGAAAAGTATTAACTTCTTACGTCAAGTGTGTGAAGATCATTCACCAGTCAACAGCCGAGAAATTTTGAGACGAGCCCTTCAAAATACTAGTGGTATGTTGCATTATCATTTTGCAACATAATTCTTAAGGTTGATCTGTCTCATAAATTTTAATTATGATTTTTCTTCTCCAGATGAAGCATTATTTTCTTTGGACCATCATAGCGATCTCCAAAGTTTAATGAACACTACTTATCTTGAAATATCTTCTAGGGTTCTTGATGTTCTTAACAGTAAATATAAATTCATGGAACATATGCAAGCTTTGAGGAGATATTTGCTGTTGGGGCAGGGTGATTTCATTCGCCATCTCATGGAGCTCCTAGAGTAAGTCCTCAATGCTGGGATTTTATCATTGTTGCTTAGATGGTTTTTGGACACTTTGGTATATGAAATTTCTTTTGTCGCAGGCCTGAATTGCGGAAGCCAGCATCAGATCTGAATTCACACAACCTAACTGCCATTCTTGAATCAGCTATTAGAGCTACTAATGCACAATTTGAGGATGCATCAATCCTTGAGAGACTGGATGTTCGCTTACTTGAACATAGTCCTGGGGACACTGGTTGGGATATATTCAGTATGGATTATCACATGGATGGACCAATAGGAACTGTAAATATTCTGTCTGAAAAAAAAAAAGAACTAATATGCTCCCTTACACAGAAATAATTTGTAATTTCTTTTACGTTTTGTTTCAGGTGTTTTCATCATGCACTTTGTCATACCTAATGCTCTTTAATGCTCTTTGGCGTGCCAAGAGAATTGAATGGATTTTGTCTCTCATGTGGAAGCGCCTAACTACTTCTGCAAAAATGTTGCCCAAGATTCCAGGTAAGATGGGTGTTTTAAATTCATTTATTTTCTTGTGTACTAGCACATTCTTAACAAAGGTTTTTATCCCTATGTTTTTCAGAGCTGTCACCTGTTCTCCAACAGTTGTACCTTCTATCTGCAGAAATGATACATTTGATTCATCAGCTCCAATATTACTTCCTATTTGAAGTTATGGAATGTTCATGGGACAAGCTTATATCCAATGTTCAGCAAGCTGATGGCTTGGATGATATCATTAAAGCACACAGCCAATTTCTTGACAGAATTAAGGCTGGCGCTCTTGTTGATGATTCTTCTGAGGTATACGATACATTACAATAGATCTTAAGTTTAATGGTGTTTCAAGTCATTTAACTATTTATGTATTTTTCTTGATTTAGGAACTATCAACGCAATTGCGAACTATTTTTGACTTGGCTCTTCAGCTTCAAGCCCGAGAAGAGAAACTGCATGCGTGTGTAGTTCGAGAAGTGAAGCGGAGGGCGGATCTTGAGAAATATATTGAAGAGCATGGAACCAATGCTGAAATTGAAGAACAAAACCAAATTGCAATCAAAGAGTTTGAAGCATTTTTGTCTTCAGCAAGAGTTGGGCTTCGTGTCTTGGCTCAAAGTTACCAGGAAGTAGTTAAAAAGTTTCTACTCCTTCTTACCACTCAGCCAGACATTTGCTTACAGCTATTGAGCTCTAGACTAGACTTCAACGATAATTACAAACGTCAAGATAACCGTCTTACTGCACCCTTGACCTTTCAACATAGGAGGCGCAGTGAAATTCCTGGGTCACAACCATCTCCATTATCCACATTCCGAACTCAGTCAGAGCTCTTGTGAACCAATAAACTTATGGTTATCTAATGTGTTAGCTGATGCCGACTTAAATCTCACCTATAAGTAGAATAGTTCTCATTAATTTCTAATTTTGTCTTGTCTTTTGATAACAAATGTGCCATGCTGGTGCCATTGTGTTGTATCTTTATGCGTTTTCTTTGTGTGCACATAACTTTCATTATATGCCATCAAGAGCTTTGATCTCATTCTTTTTAACCAAAATCACTTAGTTGTTGATTAATTTTATCCTGGAGAATGATTACCATCAAAATGAAATGCCCTTATTAATTTACGCTTTGTGAAAGAATTCACAAACATGTCTGGGTGAGATGTTAGTCTCTTTGCACAATCGACTTGTAGTCTCATCTGTTGGATGTACCTCAGTTCATGCTCTCTTTTATCGTAATATGAGTGATTTTTAAGGTAGTTAAGGCAGACTACACGGTAAACACGCTCTGTCTTCCCTGGCATTTGTAGGTAGCTTTTTCTTCTTAAAAAAAATAAAAATCAAATTGATATTCTGAAGTTGTCCATTAGTATTGTATCAATGTAGCTCTCAAAACCTGCAATTGTGTACTATACAAATTTTATCCAATTTTAATACAAACTAAGCCCTTTGAAAATGTCAGTAATGTCAGCAAATAGCCATAATGCCCGTTTTTGTGATCGATGAATCAAATAAATTTATCTATTCCAAGTTATGAGTTGTCACTTTTTATTTACCCACCACTTACTGCCTCCCTCCTCGCGCACACTATATCGGCATCGGGGAATTTATTGGGTCGGGAAGCGCAGCGGGCTGTCGGGGCACCTACCTATGCCCTCCAAAGAGTCACGGAAAAATATTTTGGGGTCGCAATATCCCCAGCATTGTAGAGGCAATGAAATGTATACACCACAAGTCTTGCAACGCGGAAAAGAATGGTAAATTTTGCCAAATATTGGGTACTGCCTGGGTGGGGGTGGTGCTCCCCGGTGCCGCCTTTTGATTCAGAGTGTAGCCGAGGTGAAAATGGCTGCTTCTTTGAACCACTTTGGACAATTGCTGGCGTACCCAGCCAGCATGGCCAGCATCACGCGCGTGCAGCAGCGCGGCAGCCGGCTGATTCCGAGCGCCGTTTTCGTCGTGTCTCTCTCGGACCCTTCCGGGACGCTCCTTGAGCGAGAGAGAGAAGGATGGACGAGAGCAGTGCTCGGAATGAGTCTGCATGGGGCGCGGCGGGGCCGTGCTCGGCGAGGCGTGAGGCGTGACGGCGCCACGCCCGTGCCCCGCGTCCCGAGTCCCCGGGCGAGGCGACCACGGCCATGACCACGGCCATGACCACGGGCACGGCGACGAGGTGAAGACCTAAGACTCAGTGCGAGTGTGGCGGTGGTCGCGATGCCATGCCGAGAGCCGTCCCCGTGCACGGGGCCCAGGTCGGCCAGGTCCTCGCTGTCGCGCGCGTCCTTGGGGGATGCCTTGTCCGGGGCGCTGCCTCCTCCTCCTCGTCCTCGGCCTCCTCGTGCTGCAGCAGCACCTCCTCGCGGCGGCGCTCCTCCAAGCGCACGGCGGTGCCGCTCAAGACGCAAGCGACACAGGCTGGCCGAGTGACACCAGGACGCCGCTGCCGCCACGGCGCCGACAGAACGACAGGATGGAGCCGCTCGCCGGCGGGGTGTCTCCCGTCAAGAACAACTTCCCTGCCGTGTACCAGCGCCTGCTGGGCAACGGCGGCGTCGACGCGGCGCCCGGCCCGTGGCGCCCGTGGCCGGCGTCCAGGAGGTGGATCAACGTCGAGCTGCCGGACTGGTTGACCACGCATGCGGCGTTCGGTGCGCACGACGCCGCTGGCACGGCGGCGTCGTCGGCTACCTCGAGCAGTATCACAGTAAGTCCTCCCGCCAAGGCCGTTCCGACAGACGTGGGCGCGGGCGTGGGGCTGGGCTCCGCGACGGACGCCGCCCTGGAGGTCCCCACGGCGTCCCCACTGGCGTCCTTGGCGGGCGGCGGGTTCACCCTCCCTTCCAACGCCACGCCGGAGAGCATCACGCCGGGCAGCGTGGACCGCGCGGCGCTGCGGCAGCGCACCAAGAAGCTCAAGATGCGCCAGAAGATCGCCAAGTGTAAGCTCGCGCGGCGTTTTGCACGCTTATTCTAATTAGCAGGAAAGACACGCCGCGTGGAACGGCGTCGTCCTGGCTCCTAACTGTTGGTCTCGTGTTCCCACAGTCCTCAACCTGTTCACGGTGGTGCAGTTCTCGAACGACGCGTGCGAGGCCCCCGCCGTGGGTCTGACGGGGACCTGCTACCACCACTTGCAGTGCCGCTCGCTGGGCGGGCACCCCGGCGGCGCCTGCGCCCAGGGCTACGGCGTCTGCTGCCTGTGTGAGTGCCCACTGCCTGGGAGGCGGCGAGGCGGCCACGGCGCGATTTCCTTTTCTACGGAAAATGAGTTTAAAAAGTGGCGAGTTTCTCCCGGCGCGGCGCGGCACGCATGGAGGCGCCTCGGGCAAGGCCTCGGGCCTGCAGCAGCCTCGAGCCGACGCCCTGGACCGTGGCGGCGACGCCAGCATGCCAGCACCGCGCGAGCAGCGAGCACGGCCACCTCCAGGCACCAAGTGCAGGCAGTGCAGTGCCAAGCGCGGCGAACCTGCAGGCCAAAAATTTGACTAGGGTTGGGTTGGAGTGGTGCTCAGGATCGTGCTCCGAGAACTACCACTCACTGGGCCTGAATAAAGGGAAAACAAATTCAAAACGGAACAAATTATGACCTTTCTCCAATTTAGTTCACTTTAGCCCAGGCAACGACTGCGATTTGACTCGAGCTGGATCCCTGGGCCGGCACACAGTGGTGGGGTCACACCTGCGGTTCGAGGCCTGTTAAGCGACTCTGGAGCTCAAAACGCGTCTAGAGTTTTGGCCGTCTCGACTGGTCTTCTGGCCCACTGTGCGGCAGGCCGGCGGGCTTAGCGCCCCTCGCAACCTTACGGCACTCTCCATGAGTGCGACAGAGACAGAGCGAGGGGCGCGGGCAGCGGACTCGCTTGACTGACTGCCTCGTCCGTCCGCGGCGTTTGCACTCCGCAGTCAGAAGACGTGCGGCGGGACGACTCGGCACAACTCGACATACTTCGTCAGCTCCCCGACGGCCTGGAGGGCGTGGACGCGGTGGACGGCTACGTCACTGCTTCATCACGGGGAGAAGCTGAACCCGCGCCACGCTCGCCTGCCCCGCACTTGGTGCGTCCGCCATCCGTTCCACAGGCTTCAGGCGCTGGACCTTCGGCCGGCAGCCCGCACTCGTCGCTCTGTTTCTCTCGCAACCTTACGGCACTCTCCACGAGTGCGACAGAGACAGAGCGAGGGGCGCGGGCAGCGGAATCGCTTGACTGACTGCCTCGTCCGTCCGCGGCGTTTGCACTCCGCAGTCGAGAAGACGTGCGGCGGGACGACGCGGCACAACTCGACGTACTTCGTCAGCTCCCCGACGGCCCTGGAGGGCGTGGACGCGGTGGACGGCTACGTCAACTGCTTCATCACGGTGGAGAAGCTGAACCCCGACGTGACGCAGCTGCGCCTCGACTTCCTGCACTTCGAGGTGCGTCCGCCATTTTTCTAGTCCGAAATAGAGATGTGCGCTGACCGGTCACGACGCCGCCGCCGGTCGAATCGGTCGGCGTAATCGGCGTGAGTGAAACGTTTGTTGCTGAAGGTCTCAGATCACAAAATACCCCGAAAAACTGAAGTTTTCTTGAGCTAAACACGTTTTCCTGGCAAAAATTTGCTGTCCCAATTTGCCTTCACTTCCCACCCCTCTCTCGCGGCCTTGGCGCACTAGTGGTGTTAAGATGCCGAAAATCACCACCCAGAATTGTCCGATGGTCTTCTGACGTATTTAACCCTTAGGCACTTCATGTCGAATAACAGAGGGGGCTTTGCGCACTCGTTATGACTGTTTGCAGTGTTTGACTCCCAATTCTAAAGACCCAATGGGTACAACTCGAATATTTAGCTCCCAGGGCCGGGGGGTACGCCGATGGACGGCCGCCTGCCATCCGGTGGAAAGCGCCCGCGTCGCACGCGCCTCGATTTTGCTGGGTGGGGCCCGCCATTTCTAGTCCGAAAGGCGCGCGAGAGACGTTTGGAAAGCGCCGTTTATAAATGGCCTTTTTGTTTTTCGAGCAGCTCGCCGCGCCCACCGAGGGCACGTGCTTGGAGGAGCGCTTCGTGGTCGTCAGCCCGGACCGGAACGCGCCCACGCCCGCCCTCTGCGGCACCAACACCGGCCAGCACAGTGAGTCCGACACAATCGCACACAGTCGTCGCGAAGCTGGAGCTAACACCGAGTGACGCCTTGCCTCGCCTTGTTTCTCCTTGCTTGCAGTGTACGTGCAGGTGGGCAGCGCGGGCGGCACGGTGCGCCTGGGCGTGCAGTGGCGCGCCGGGTCCAGCGGCGGGGCGGCCGAGGCGCGGCGCTGGGTGGTGCGCCTGACGCAGCTCCGCGCGCGGGACGAGGGCGCCGCACCCACGGGCTGCCTGCAGTACCACGACGGCCACGCCGGGCTCGTGCAGTCCTTCGGTTACCTCGGCCCCGGCCTCGGTTCCTACACTGTGAGAGAGACGGAACTGGAGCCACCGTGGAGCTATATCCCAAAACGCAGTCCCCAGCGGTCCGTTGACGGCGTGCTCGATCTGATTGCAGAACAACCTCAACTACGCCGTGTGCATTCGCAAGGAGGCGGGCTTCTGCAGCGTCACCTACACCACCGAGAGCACCAACGGCACGAGCATGCCCTTCCAACTGCTCAACGTGGACCAAGGTTCGATTCCCGCTTTCCCCTTTCTTCTTTTCTTCTTCCCCTCCTCAAACTGCCGCGTTCTCGTTCGCGGTGACGTCTTGACCAAACTTGGCCGTCCCACCAGACGGGGCGCCCACCATCCCGCCGGGGCAGGCCGGGGCGGAGGTCTTCAACTGCCCCAACGACTACATCGCCATCAACGGGATCCGGCTGTGCGGGGAGCGACTCAACGACGCCTCCTTGGACCAGGACTACACGCACAACAGCCCCGTCACCGGTGAGGCCACCGGCACGTCGCCGACGACGATGTTCGGACGTCGGGCGCGGGGGCGCGGGGTAGTGTTCCGGATTGGGTGGGCGGTCAAAACCCGATGACTCCAGAGCGACTCTAGAACTCGGCCGGTGAATGCAGTGCCGCCCGTAGGCACTGCCGACGGGCTAGCTCAGGTCCTACGCTAGCCTGCTGACAGTGTCTGTTGGCGGCACTGCATTCACCGGCCGAGTTCTAGAGTCGCTCTGGAATCATCGGGTTTTGACCGCCCACCCAATCCGGAACACTAGCGCGGGGTATCGCTGCGCCGGACGACCAGTCACCATTCTCATCGACCGGCTGGCCGGCCGACTGGCTGGCCGGCCGACCGACTGGCTGGCTGTCCGACCCGGACGCATCGCGCTTTGATCAAAGATGCAACGCCCCGGCTAAGCCTACAGCAGTGCGACGTTTGCCGTTGTCCGTTGTTCATCTTCGAAAACTGTTTTCCAGACAGCGGCAGCGGCCCCTTCGTGCTGCCGGTCCGCTCCAACGGCAACCTGACGGGCAGGGGCTTCAGCCTGTCGTACCGCCAGATCGCCTGCAACGACGCCAGGGAGGTCGGCGACGACGCCGCGGCCATGCCCTTCTAGAGCACCGCTCACCTATTTATTCTTAATTGTTATTATTTATTCATGTGTCCTTGAGCTGCAAATAAACTACGCCTGCAATGGAGGTGCGCGTCGATGCCGTCCAGGAGTCGGGGGAAGGTGTGCATTAGTCGCCGACATGTCGCCGACGCAGCTGGAGGGGAAAAACGCGACGGGAAAGGAAAGGTTACAGTGGGTCCGAAATAGGAGTCGTCCTGGGGCGGCCGGCGGGGGCGACGCGACGCGACGCGATGACAGTGGCGGCTATTTCGGGCCTTTCGGGCCTTTCAGGCATAGCCTCGACTTGCCTCGACGAGACTTTGTTCCGAGAGCCGCTCCTCCTCGTCCACCTCACCCCGTCGGTCGTCCCTCTTTGTTCACCGCGCCCCTCGGTCCGCGCGGATGATTGTATTATTTGTGGCGCATTGAACGCTATTTGGGTCCGCCCGCAGGCCGGGCCCGGCCGGGCCGGGGGAGGCGGTGTTGCCCGGACTGTTATTGTTATGAAAGACGGAAGAGGAGGGCGATGACGGGGCGCGACAGCGGCCACAGCCTCAGGGCCCCGGCGCGGCGCGGCGTCCGCGTACGAACTCGGCGCGCCCTGGAAGGCCTGGTTCCCGTGGTTCTCAGTTCCAGCCAACGTTGAGTTTCTTTCTCTTTCAGTGCGTGCCAGCGGCGTGTGTGCGTGTTTGGGCGTCGCATCGTCCACGGCTGTGCGCCTGGCTGGCCTGGCCTGGCTCGGCGCGGCGGGCTGGCGGGTGGACTCGAAGGCCGTGGCCGCGTCTTGCGTCATTGGTGGGCCCGGCGGCCGCCCCGGCGACGGTCTCGGAAAATAATTAACAAAGCTACACCGCGACGCGCGACGACGCGAAGGGACGAAGACGTCTCTGAATGCTGCGCAGTGCTGCCGCACTTCTCCACTGTGAGGGCTCACAGTGGGCCAGAAGATCGGTCGGGTGGAGACGGCCAAAACTCTCGACGCGTTTTGAGCTCCAGAGTCGCTGAATGGGGCTCGAGCCGAACGTGTGACCCCACCATTGGATTGCTCTCCAAACGAGGAATCCATTGGTGGGGTCACACGCTCGGTTCGAGCGCCTTTCAGCGACTCTGGGGCTCAAAACGCGTCTAGAGTTTTGGCCGCCGACGCCGATCTTCTGGCCTACTGTGAGCACACAAAATCTATGTGTGTACTCAGTACACACTTCTAGGTGCGTGCTTACAAGCATGCACTTCTAGGTGTGTACTTGCCTAAGCACGCACCTAGAAGTGTGTACTTGAATGAGTACACACTTATAAGTGTGTACTCAATGAGTACACACATAGAAGTGCATGCGTTTTCCCTATGCCGCGCATGCACCTCGCAAGTGTGTACTCACTAAGTACACACTTATAAGTGTGTACTCATTCAAGTACACACTTCTAGGTGCGTGCTTAGGCAAGTACACACCTAGAAGTGCATGCTTGTAAGCACGCACCTAGAAGTGTGTACTGAGTACACACATAGATTTTGTGTGAGGGCCCGGCCCGCGCGCCTGCAGAGTGGAGGGTAGGCAACACCGCGCGACGGCCGCGCCAGCGCCTCAGCCAGGCTAGGCTACCCTCGACTCCGCGGGCGCTGTGGCGGTCGCCAAGCCCATCCAACCAAGTGACTCCGAGAGGGGGTCTCCCTCTCGCTCTCGCCCACACGGGGCGCTCGGTAAGGGTGCGAGAGAGAGGGACCGACAAAGCACTGTTCGGAATCACCCCACTGCACAGTGCATGGCCAGCCAGCACCTCGCTCGCTGTCGGCGTCCACATGGCTGCCTGTTGCCGCCCACGCCGCATTACCCCCACCGGCTGCCCGGCATGCCCGGCACTACTCAGCACGTGCGCGTCGAGGGCGGGAAGGCGCGAAGCGCAGGCGGAAGGCATGGAGGGGCCGGCCAGGGGCTGAGAGGCCCCGCCGTGCCCGCCGCCCCCGCCACCCGGTGCCCCTGGGCTGCGCGGGGCGGCGCCTTGGCTGCGCCGCGCTGGGGGGATGGATGCGGGATGGATGCGGGATGGATGGCTCTGCACAGTGACGCGCCGGACGCGCTCCGCTCGGCTCCGCGAGTTTAAATAAAAGATGGCGGCCGTCGGCATGGCAGCCATGGCAACGCCACTCGCCGACACAACACGTCATCGCGGAGGAGCGGCGCCGGCAGACCGATTCCGAGAGTCGATTTCGTCGCGCTGTCTCTCTCGCACCAACAAGGGGCACCCCATGAGCGCGAGAGAGGCAGAGCGACGAAGACGACGACACTCGGAATCAGTCTGCAGCGACAGCACCGACGCCAACGACAGCGCGGTCCGTAGGATTGGCGGTGTGACGCGGCAGCGTGGCGGCCTGCAAGGGCTCACCCCGCCCGCCACAAAGCCTGACTGAGCGCAGGGCGCAGGGCGCAGGGCGCGGGGCGCAGGGCTTGGCGGAACCACCGCGGCACTGCCGGGCACTGCGGTCGCCTCTTGAGGCTTCTCGCCACGGTCGCGCGGCGTCCTGGTCTCTTCTTTTCCGCCTCGCGGGACTTGACAGAAGCCGATCAATGGTCGCGAGCGACAGTGCGGGTGGTGTCGGCCACGCCCGGCGGCGCGCCACACACCTAGGGCACGCCCTCCTTCGGGCCGTGAATGTCAGTGGGCCAACGAGCACGGCGTAGGGGCCGATCCGGCGTGCGGCGGCGTGCGGCCTAGCCTAGCCTGGGCCAGCCTGGGGCCGCGGGGGCTGACCAGACAGTGTGGCTATCGACCACTGACGGACGGCGGCCGCTCCATACTTCAACACGACCACAGCAGACACGAGTAAGCACGCCATGCGGCCGGCCCGGCCACCCAGCGCCGCCCGCCGTCCCCCCCCCCCCCCGGCCCGCCGCAACCCACCCTAACGTACCCCAAGTAGCACGATGCGCCGTACGCGCGCGTGCGCTACTTTGAGGAAGGCCATGGGCCGTGCCACGCACGGCGCTGAGGTGTTGAGGAGTCGCCATGTAAGCAGCGCAGCCGAGGGGGTAACGACTTCGGGAATCCGGCTGACAGCAACTTGGGAGGTAATCCGGGGTAATCCGGGGTAATCCGGGGTAATCCAGGATTATTTTTGTTGTAATCCGGAGGTAATTTGAGCGTAATCCGGGGTAATCCGGGGTAATCCGTATTCCGGCTGACACGAAATTTACCAGTCGTTACCCCCTCGAGCGCAGCGCTAAACTATCAACAGACTCGACCGGGGTTATGCATGCGTCAATTTGAGTTCGACAGGTGAGCGATTCTCACGTTTCGGGGTAGTTTCGTTTCTTCTGACTCCTGTGCCCAAACGAGCGCAGATGTCGACATGGGGTTTGTTTCTGATGTTACGAAGGGCCATTGCCCACTAAACGCACGCATTTCGAAAAGTTCTTGTTCGTTGGATTGGTCTACGTAGCGTTTGGAATACCCCAAATGTAACTTCCGTGATTGTCCAAAGAGAACATACTCGAACTTTCCGCCCCCAGTGATGCGGTGTGGTTCGAAAATGCTGCCAACTGTCGATGGGGATTCGAAGCTTGGCATGTCTCGAGCTAATTTCAACCGAAGACCAATACGCCAGACTTCTTTCAAAGGTACTTATGCTGCAACGAAAAATGTCCTCCGTATATTCAATTTCACTACACAAATTTCGGAAAGGCAGCTCTGGACTTCTCCCCAAGCCAAACTTTTAACTTTCCATGACACAAGCCATCAAAGTGGAGTCCTGGGATATAATTCCATGGGTCGCGGAAATCTAAGATGCTGTACATGGTCTCAAAGCGGGCTAGAGCATAATAAAATGGCGTGTATCAACAATTACCTGTAACTTCCGTGGCACCCATTACCCAATGTTGCAGCAGCACTAGGTGAAAAAATTTTCCGCTTAAATGTCGGGCTTAGAGTATCATTTGACCCTGGAACGACTTTTAAGCCACAGCAAGCCCAAGTCAGCCGTTAAAGCTGATTTTCACACTGTGTAACTTCCGTGATAACGTAATTTCCGTGATCAAAACACCCACTAAAACGTATGGAAATACCTTATGGCTCATGTTTTTAGGAAGATAGTACAAGGTCTTTACTATAAATACCATTTCCATAACTCTAGTATCATCCAGGACCCCAATAATCAGAAAAACTTACTTGGATATTTCTCACTTTCGGCAAATCAGAGACGCCAAAACTACCCCGAAACGTGAGAATCTCTCAGGTGAGCCATCTTGAAGCGCCCCTCGACAACACGGGGTGTTTAATCTAGCGAACCACATAGTCAGGATGATCGGTCACTTTGAATACCGTCCCCGTGAGAGCCTAAAGAGGGCCAGGGAGGCACGGGGAGAGCATGAGGAGGGCAGGGCACACAATGCAGGAGACGAAAAAAAATCCCTGCCGGGTGATTCCGCGCGTAGAGGGCGTTTTCGTGTCCACACCCTCCCCAGAGCGAACTTATTCGAGTGCAGTCCATTTATACACTTAAGAATCTTGTTTGGCACTAGAATAGCTTGTTCCCTTTGTATACGGACTTTCAAAGCTAACATGTGACGCGGGAGAGGGGCCAAAAGGGTCGATTTTGTAAGTTCCGTCATGTCCATTCGCACCTTACACCAACTTTGCGGCTTTATAACCCTGCGTTCCATTCAAATCTTCGAATTCCACACACACCCATCAAATCTTTAACTAATAGTGACTATCTTGCTTGAATTTGAAGATCGGATACTGGTTGGATCTGTACTTTCAGAACGCGTACTAAATGTCCACCGTACTCCGACTTTTACCTTAGCGGTTTCAAAATAAGCACCAAAAAAACTACTAGGAGCGCTTCCTGCTCAAAACCACCGCCGTATTCAGATTCAGCACGGTCTGTTTACCACAAGAACGAGTTTCGGTGGCGAAAAAGTGAGGGGGGTGAGTGTGCGAGTGGAAGTTGTGTGTAAAATCGGTGGGTTGTAACAATTGGTGTAATTTCCGTATGCCCCTCTCGCTCCTCGTCTATTGGGTTTTGAAAGACATCCTACACGTGAAAAGATGTGTCTTGACGTCGAACTAGTGTGCCAAACTTATGGCATATTTCTGTGGCGATATGCAGTTGCAGTGAGCCAGAAACACCTGTCTGTAATTTCCGTGAAGCGTAATTTCCGTCATATTTTCAGTTAATTTCGTCATATTTTATAGGGGGAGAAAACGAAAGTCAACTTTTAGCTCGCCCACGCTCAGAGTGTCTTCCTGGGGTCCAATTGATGCCATCTAGGCCAAATTCCGTCCGAACAAGCAAGATTGATTACCTACTTGACTTTCTTAGGTGGCTAAAACGGCCCCTACGCACGGAATCACCCTGCCAACAATGACAAAAATGACACCACCAAGATTACAGGGTGAGTATGCCAATTGTTAAAGCTATATTCTCCGGATGACACCTTATTGGGGGCACGGCTTGTGTGTGGGGGCCCCAACCCCCTGGGGAGGGGGAGGGGCAGGGGTGGCTCGTCGCAACGCCACGCCGGGCTAGGTCGGGCCGGTCGGGCCGGCCGTAGCGTATCGGCAATCGGTGTCCAGCAGCAGCGGCTTACGAGGCCCACAGCCCACCGCGCTGGCCGCGCCGCACGACGAGCTCGCCGTCGACCGCCACGTGCCACCAGCCAGACTCGAACACGGGCAGCTCGAGGTGCGCGTCGAGCCGAGCGCGAGTGCAGTGCAGCATGGCAGGGGAGGCCGGCGGGGCGGGGCAGCATGACAGGCACGAGGGCCCGGGGCCCGCGGCCGCGCCTCCGACCTCGTCCACGGCCTCGTCCTCGTCCACGGCCTTGTCCATGGCGGCGCTGGGCTGAGCGTCGTGGAGAGTGCAGCAGCTGGGCGCCGGGCCGGCCGCCGGCATGGAAGCCAGCGAGCAGCCGAGTGAGTACGCCGACCACGCTGCGCCGAGGGCAGGGCGCCAGGACGTGCACGATTAGCCGCCGCCGCTTGTCTCCGTCGAGGGAGCCCCGTGGAGTGCGAACGGCACTACCCGAGGCACTACCAGTGTCGCGGTGCGTCAGTTAGTCAGTTCATTCAACAGTTAACTGGCATGGCCCAGGAGAAAACAAGCGAAGCATCTTCGCTCGGCCCTTCGCGTCGACAGCCATCGGAATGGCGGCGTGCTTCAGGTGTGCCCAGTCGATTCTCGAAGGGCCCTGGGGATGATGCCAGCTGTGACATTGACTGGCATGCGGCACGCGCGGCACGCGGTATCGACGTCGATACCCCTCGCCCCAGTGGCCCCCGTGTAGGGTAGGCCCAGCGGGAGCCGACTGATTCCGCCAGAGTCGATTTCGTCGTTCTGTCTCTCTCGCACTTGTGGAGCGTCCGCGTAGGCTCGAGAGAGACAGGGCGACAAAAGTGACTCTTCAGAATCAGTTTGCGTGGCGGCAGGTGGCGCACCCTTGTCTACCGACACGGGCTGGGCGACGCGATGGTGGCACCGTGCCGTGCCGTGCCCGGCGGGGACACGTTGGACATGCCCGAGATGCAGCGGGCTGGGCATACATGACCGAGCTGGCTGTGGTGGCCGTGTCGGCCGTTGTCATGCAGTTCGCTTGCATTGTGCTCATGCAGCGACGTGGTGCGACGTGTAGCGAAGCGGGGCTGCTGTGTCGTTGGCCATGCACCGCCGCGCCCCGTAGGTCAGATGTCGGTAATAGTCCAGCCGCAGTGGACAATACTGCACAGAAACTCGTAAGGCTGTCGACTGTGACAAAAATGAAGTCTTACAACACAAACAAGTATCAAGAAACGTGTAGAAATAAATTCTGCAGAAAACAGAAAATCTATTTCCCGAGTAATCAGAGCACCTATTTCCGTCGGAGTCGTCATCCCCTGCACGCAGCGCGGTTCGGTCCGGCTTCGCCGACCTGACCAATCGTGACGCCAGTCCAGTCCGAGTGACGTCACCGATGTGGTGTAGTGACGCCATGCCCTTCGGCCCCGCGGCCCGGCGGCTCGGGTTCGGCCAAAGTTTGTGGTTATAGATCTGCCCTCCTCTGGGGGCTTCGGGCTTCGTCCGGGGAAGTGACTAGCACGCGCAGATCTTGGGCACGACCGGCGTTGGCGGACGAGAGGCCGCGTCCGCGCGTCCAAGTCCGAGAAGGGGGAATATTCCTCAGCGGAGATTCGCCTCTAAAGTAGGTGAAATTAGGCGAGTATCAAGTAAATATACGTAGAATATAGTAACGTGGCAGTTTTCAATTACTATATACATTGTAAGATCTCAAAGATCAAAAGAGCACTCTCCCAGCTCGTGGGGAAAGATTGCCAACTCGCGGTCACTATAGTCGTGGGGCAAGGGTGGATCCAGAGACGGGTTCAGGCAGAGAAGGGGGTGGGGTGACGATGTCGCCAAATTTGCCTACCTGAAGGAGCAGAGGTAGAGCGCGACTTGTTGCCTCCCCTGGATCCACGCCTGCTGCAGGGGATAACCTGCACACTGAGAAAAATGTTTTGCTGCCGGTACTGAACTTTGTTCGATTGATAAGGCTTTGTCGCAGGTAATAAACGTTTTGGTAACCAGGTAGAAAGAGTTTCGTCGTGAACACTAACCCCTTTTGTATCCGATAAAAATCGTGTTTTGTCTGCACAAACGAACAACTTTGGTCCATCCAATCAAAATCAAAATGATGTACACTATGAAAGTGGTTCGATTGCCGCCAGTTCAGTCGTGGCTACTAAACTATTTTGGACTTAGGTTGGTGTATCGATAGAATAACACAACCCTCGACAGAACTTATGATGAATTTGGCAACATGACGAATGATGTCACTGCTGTCGGGCTGTCAGTCAAGAGGCTACGACATCCCGTCCCTTCTCAGTTGTCACGGTGGCTCAGTTGGTTCCGTGCCTGGAGGCTGGATAGTGAGACGGGTTCGGCGGGGTTCGACTCCCGGCGATGCGTAACCAGTTTTCCCGCGCGCAAATCATTTGATTGGCGAGGGAATGGACTGTGGGTATTGAATACCGGCGGGAAAGACGGATCCGCGGGCTGAGACAATTTTGCCCGACGCTGTTAAAATGATCAATGCAGTCGATCAACCGATCAAACATTGTTCGGTAATCAGAAATAAACTTGTTTTTTACCCAGCTACTAACACTCTACCAAAAATGTCCTGTAAATGCCGTTAATTTATTACCAGTTTTCACTGTAGGCCAATTCACAGCGTTTACTGTGATCTGATCACGGGATTCACTGTGATCTTGATCGCGGTGTTCACTGTGATCTGGTCCCCAGTAAACACTGTGAGTTTGACGCCGCTGAGCACCGAAGTACTGCAAATCGGGCTCCAATTCACGGCGTTTACTGTGGCCAGATCACAGTGAACACTGTAACCGAGATCACAGTGAACGCCGTGAACTAGTTCACAGCAAACGCCGTGAATTGAATAACAGCAAACATTGGTAATAAATTAACGGCGTTGACAGGACATTTTTTGTAGAGTGAACTAGGGTCATCGGAGGCCCATTCTGGTTTGTTAATGAGCATCAAGCAGCATCAAAAAACAACTTCGGTACTGGGAACCGAACTGTTTGATTACTTCAAAAGTTACCAAACAGGTTTAGTCGTGGCTACCGAACGTTCGATTCTGGCAACAAAACTTTTCTCTCAGTGCAGTGCTCCGCGCCTCGGGCACGCCTCACGGTAAAAACGCGTCTTGCGAAAACCAGGACCGAAAAGCTTCAAGGTTGTACGGAGGGTCTGTTTCCAGGACGGTCCTGGAGGAAATGGCGAAACTTCCAGGACCGTCCTAAAACATTGTGTTTTTTTGAGCCGGCCAACCGCTTTCAGGACTGTTCTCAAAAGAAACCGATGCTTCCGACCAGGACGGTCCTGGAAACGGGTGGCCGGCCCCGCTGCGGACCTTGTAAGATAGTGCCCCGTTCGTTCAAGGTCTAGACTCAGTCCTGGAAACGAGCGGTACCGGCTGCGCGCCCGCTGGAAAGGTCCGTCCTCTGTCCTGGAAACGGACCGAATTCGGTAGAGAGCGCCTGACAGCGGGGATACCACTGTGGTAGCGAAAGGCCAAGGCTCTCGTGAGAGAGAGAGAGAGAGAGAGAGAGAGAGAGAGAGAGAGAGAGAGAGAGAGAGAGAGAGAGAGGGAGAGAGAGAGAGACTCTTTCAAAGTGTCCGCCCTTCACTCGGCCCATATCAGACGACAACCGATGGGGTGGCCGCCTGTAAAGCACCGGTTCCGCGGGGCTGGCCACCCGTTTCCAGGACCGTCCTGGTCGAATCCGTTTCTTTTAGAACAGTCCTGGAAACGGGTGGCCGGCTCAAAAAAAACACATTATGTTCCAGGACGGTCCTGGAAGTTTTGCCATTTCCTCCAGGACCGTCCTGGATACGGTCCCTCCGTACAACCTTGGAGCCTCGGTCCTCGTTTTCCCAGGACGCGTTTTTACCGTACTCGAGCGGCGCTGGGAAGTCCCCTCCTTGCCCGGCTCCCTGGCCTGGCGGTCCTGGGTACGGACTTGGCATGGGGGCGCCCTGGCGTCCACTGCGCAAGATGGACTAGATGGCGGGGACGGGCGGGGCTGGCATCCTGGCCTCTGCCTCCGGGAGCGCGGCGTCGCGGCGTCGCGGCGTCCTCTCCGGCGGCCAGGAGCGCGGTCCGCCCGGTCCGCCCGATCGATACATCGATCTTCATCGCCGAATCTGGTGACCTGGTTATCGGGGCCCTCGGGGCTGTGCCGGCACGGCCGTGGCGGGTCGTGGTGGCGCCGGCCGACCCGATGGGGACTGCACGGACAGGACGACGGCACAACGATCTGGACAGACGGAACGGAGGGACGAGGAACTATTTGGACACCGCAAGCCGCAAGCAGACTCGATGTGCGCGTCCTGGCCGTTCTGGCCGGGCTTGGCGGACACCATCGTCCCACTGGCCACCCCAGGCCGCAGGTCGCCCAGTGGCGTGGAGGGCGGCGGGGCGCGACAAGTGGAGTGCCCCGCCGCCTGGTCTGGCCTGGTCTGGCCGCGCCACTGCACCGGCCAATTGATTGCCAGCGTGGCGGGCCTATTAGCGAGGTAATGCCGATGCCGGGTCGCACGCCCTCACCTCGCCGCCTCGCCGCTCGACTTGACGGCCGACAGCCACGTGCTCGCCTTCCCACGGGGCGTCCGTCGCCCGGTGTCCGGCTCGCATTAAGGCCCGGATGTGGGCGTCGGGCACGCGCCAGGCAGCCGCCAGGCACGCCCGTGCCGCCGCGGCATTTGACCGGTCTGTTTGGCAGGGGCCGCAGGGACCGCGACGGGGGCGAGCCGGAGTCGGACCCACACTCCGGCCGTGACGCCCACCAGCGACACCAAGTGGGCCATCCGGACGCCCCCCGAGTGGAACGACAGCCTCAACAACGGCAGCACCGCCAAGTACGCGCGCAACAGGCGCAGGCCGTCGCTGCCCGTGCAAGCCAACACCGGCAGCGCGCACGAATGGAAGGAGACCGGCCAAAAGTAAGAGGCGGGGCTGCAAGCTTGCTGCGAGGCTTTCTGTCCTTGTCTGGAGGCCGTCCTCGGTCCCTGGATGGCGCCTCCTTTCTATCTCTCTCTTTTGCAGGTACTTCCCTCGCCACCCCCAGTCCCCCGTGCGCCGCCTGCCGTCCTCGCCCCTCCCCCCGCGAGCTGCCAGCCCCGCCAGCCCCGCCAGCCCCGCCAGCTCCGATCGGGCCGAGGACTTTGCCAAGACTGAGGCCGTCGCCGAGGCCGCGACCCGCGCCGCGGCCAAGGCCGTGCACAGCGTGTCGGATGAGGCGGCCGGGGTCGGCCAGAGCAACGGCCCAGTCACGCCCAGCAACTCGCCGAGCGACGAGCGCGACGAGCGGCCGCCCCTGCTGCAGTCCAAAGAGTGAGAGCGAGACCTGTCCGAGGCCGCGGCCAGGGCGCCCCACGACGCCGTCCTCATGACTGCTGCTTGCCTGCAGGAACTCGCTGCGGTCGCAGCGCTCGCAGAGCAGTGAGCGGCCCGTCAGCTCGACGAGCACCACGCGGGCCGACGAGCAGCAGGAGCTGTACGACGACTACGGCAAGCTGCCCTTCATCGTCGGTAACGAGGACTGCCGGGGCTGCTCACTGGGTCGCGCGCTGCGGCTGCTCATGCCGACCGCCTTTTGCAGAGCAAGGCCCCACGCCGGACACGGACGGCTACAGCCGGCCCGACACCCCCGTGCCGTCGCCGGCCCGCTGGGACGTGGGGCTGCCCCTGCTGCCCAACCTGCCGCCCCCGCAGTCGCTGGTCTGCCTGCGGACGCCCAAGGGCCGCAGCGCCAGCGTGCAGAGCGTGCACCCCACCGGCAACGGGCCCTGGGAGCTCGTCTCGCCCACGCCCTTCGGTAAGGCCAAGGCCCAGCCGTCTGATTCCGAACACTGCCTCGTCACTCTGTCTCTCTCGCACCCCTACGGACCGCCCCATGAGTGCGAGAGAGACAGAGCGACGAAAGCAGTGCTCGGAATCAGACGGCAGGCCAAGGCCCGGCACGCGGTCTGTCGCGTTGGGCTGGGGTGCCAGGTTCCTCTTTCCTCAGGTGAGGCGCGGCGTGGTGCTCGCCGACGATCTCGGCACCACCACCACCTCGAGGCTCTCGGCTCGGTGGCGGACGCGCGCCAGCAGCTCCAAGCCCAGTAGCCAAATAACAAACCTAGAACAACAAAGACACGAAAACAAAACATGCCCATTGACAAGGGACAGGACATGGTTGCCCACCGCGCGGCTGCGCAGGACAATGACGGACTACTTGACATTGTGGGACCGGCCGGGCGTCTAATTGCCTCCACCGAGTGCGGGTGCATGTAGTTCTATCGGGATAATTGGCGACAGAGCCCCGCCCCGCCCCGCCGTGCCCCGCCCCGCCGCACCCCGCCCCGCCCCGCCCCGCCCCGCCCCGCCCCGCCCCGCCGCGCCGCCCCGCCGCACCGCGCCCCACCCCGCCCGAAGCAACGGCCCGAGCATCAGGCCCGTGCCGCCGATCGGTTGGGCTTAGTTGATGTCCAGATTGCCGGTAGATATTAAAAAACGAGGCAGGCAGCGCGATGGGCCCAACGCAGCGCCGGGCCTGGGTCTGCCCCCGCGGTACCGGACGCCCGGACGGGACGGGGCCCGCCACTGCTGCGCCGCTCGCCGGGCCGGGCGTGAGTTAGTCGGGCCGAGGCACGCCGAGGCGAGGCCACGCCGCACGCCGCGCTCGCCGCAGACATTGCGGCCGGGGCAGTGGGGCCAACGCGGGACGGGGGTCCGGGCCCCCGACCGGCACCTGGGCCGCCCCCGGAGCGGTTCCAGCTCGCGGACTGGGACTGGGGCTCCCGGGGGCACATGATCATCACCGCCATCCGGAGGAAGCGGATCCGCCGCCGGGTGGCGGTCCTCACCGGTCAGTCTTCACTGCAAACCTAACTGTCTACTAAGTACACACTTACAAATGCATGCTTTCAAGTACACACTTACAAACGCATGCTTGGCCAAGTACACACTTACAAATGCATGCTTGACGCCGTATAACTCCATGCGTCAAGCATGCGTTTGTAAGTGTGTACTTGCAGCAAGCATGCATTTGTAAGTGTGTACTTGGCCAAGCATGCATTTGTAAGTGTGTACTTAGTAGACAGTTAGGTTCGTAGTGTTCTTCTTCCACCTACCGCGCGCACAAGTTTTGAATTTCATTTTTCAAACGATAACGCTGGCTACTTCAGTGTTGGCCTGTGAATAGGTCGACTTTTTGTCCAAACCAGAATAAAGTAACTGCTTTTCGTTTTAGATGTTACTTTTCATGGTCACGTTGATTTTGATAGAAGCAAAGTTTAACACGTTCACGCCGAAGTATGAAATTGAAGGGATGGGACATCGCGGCAAGGGACGAGAACACCGTTCTCGCACCGGCGTGAAGGTGTTGAAAGGATTTTCACGGGCCGCGATGCACTGGTTTGGGAGACGGAGTCAGGATGCGGGAGAACGGGGAGAACGCCTGCAAGACAGCGGGTAGGCCACCGCCCGGGCTCGAGCCTTGGGAGCGCGGCGGGCTTGCCTACCCGCCAGGCGTCCGGGCCGCCGGGCCCGACGTGGGCGGCCACGCGCCACTCGGTGCGCTCCGCCCCGGCCGCACAGCCCGAGCCACCGAACTTGCAGCTGTTTAAGAAGGAATGAGCATGAATGTTTGGAAGGAATATGATGGATTGGATTGGGCCCCGCGGCCCTCCGGGACTGCGTCCATAATCAATGTGCCTCCGTGCGTCCTGCCCGGCCCGGGCCGCCGACTTGCAGCTGTTTAAGAAGGAATGAGCACGAATGTTTGGAGGGAAGATGACGGGTCGGACTGGGCCACGGGGGCCTCGGGGAGTGCGTCCATAATCAATGTGCCTCGGCGCGTCCTGCCCGTCCGACCGCCTTCCCGGCCACACCTATGAATAGACATCGCCGTCGAGTGTTGTTTGCTTTGTCTTGGATCATTTATGGAAACGCCGCGTTCGTGCTCTGGTCCGTGGGAATCTATCGAAAGGCCAGTGGATTGCCGGGCTTGGCTACCAGATAGGTCGGCAAGGCGCTCGGTCGACACCCCCCGTGTCTCTATGCATCGCGAGGAAACAGTGGAGTGTTATTTGCTGTTGTCTTGGATCAACGCCGCGTTCGTGCCGGTCCGTGGGAATATTTCGGAAAGCCAGTGCATTGAATTGGTTGGGAGAGCGCTCGTGCGACATCCCCTGTGTCTCTGCGTCATGACTAAATCGTAGAACTGGGCAAGTTTTCGAAGCGTCGAACCATCGAACGTATTGAAAAGCAGTTTTTCTCTACGCTTGCGTGCCAAGGTAACAGAGACAGAGAGCGGGGAACTGCCAGTGTCGCGCCAATTGAGTGATTGTAATCGGTACAGGTTGCTTGCGTGCGTGCGTCACGGTAGTCACGAGTGCCACACGCGGCAGGCGCGACGGGCGCGTCATGCTCACGGGGCTGCCCGGGGAGTGCACGAGGCTGGTGCGCCGCGCGCGGGATGGCGTGAGGGGCCGAGGTTGTGGGGATGATGTTTCGGGAGCGGGGAAGCCATCGACCAGGCGACGCTTCTTGTTTCCAAGGACGATGTCGCGTCCCTGGCCGCCCTGGCACCCTAGCCCTGGCGCCGTGGCCCTGCCGGCGACAAGCCAACGCGCCAGCACGCTACCACGTCCCCCAGCTAACAGGAACTGCCACCGCTTTCGCAGGCCAGCGGCTCTCGGCGTCGGACCACGCGAGCTTCGAGTCCAGCATCCTGCCGGGCACGCCGCTGCCGGGCATCGCGGAGGAGCGCAACAACCGCAAGAATGTGGCCGCCACGACCATGGTGGCCGCGCAGGCCGCGGCCACGGTGGCGGCGCCAGCGTCCTCGACCGTCGCCAAGGCCACCCTGGCCGAGCTCAAGCACTACCACCACTTCGGCTCGCTGGAGAAGGAGACGGCGGGGCTGCCCATCGCCTCGGACCCAGACCTCGTCGTGAGTGTCCGCTCCCCGGTGGCTGCAAATTGGCTCCAAAGTGGCAGAGTGCTGACGGGCCTTTTCCACGCTCTTGTAGAAGTCCGGGGCGCAGGCCGACCACAACACGCTGCTGTTCCGCGACGGGCGGAGGCGCATCGACATGGTGGTGGTGTGGGAGGTGGACAAGTCAGGCGTGCCAACGGAGCAGGAGGCGATGCGCGGCGAGCGGAGGCAGAGGTTCCAGGCCGCCCTGGAGGCGGAGGGGCTGCAGTTGGAGTTCGAAGGACCGACGGTTGGTAGCACTGCGTAGTGCGGTAACTGCAATATGAAAACAACAAACGTGTTCTTAAACTTTGATTTTTTTAGAGTTCTTTCGACGAAAAATCTATGTTTATGAAAATTCACGCGCCGTGGAAGGTGATAACGCGCTATGCAGAAGTAATGAATTTGAAGATGCCAATAAAGGTGAGCGGAATCAACATGATTACCCATCATAAAGTCATAAGGTCATAAAGTCGCACAATAAAAACCAATCTAACAATGTTTTCCCCTCCCTTTCAGAGATTTTTATCCATATCTGTAAAAGCGTGGGTAAGTAGTCTCATGTCATGTAACTTCATGTATTTATTACTGAGGGCGGGTGGGCCTTGATTGTTGTGTTCTGTTCGCAGGAAGGCGAGGAAGTACCCACTGTAGATAAAGGTGTAACGCCTATGGCTTTTTTAAACCAATTTTTTGATCTAGACCACCGAAAGATAGCGCAAGAACCGTCTTTCTACCGATCGACGCACCACAGCGATCGGGAGGAACAGTGGGTGTCACCTTGCGTTTGTAGTGCGCAGCGAATGACTCGTTGTTTTCCCATACAAATGATCGAAAATACCGTTCTGCGTTCCAGGTTCGTCGTTAAGGACAGAGAGTCGTACTTCACCTCAGCGCAACGTAGCTCCATAGTGTGGGAACTGATGATTCGTGCCAAATCTGCTGACGGGGAAAGGGTAAGTCTTTGCAGTAGTATCACGTTCGGTTCGAATGAATGTCTGACCAGTGTCTGACTTTATTTCTCTCCCCTGCATCCTCCAGCTCGGCATTCGCTACCTCCTCAGCAACAGCACCTATTTGTCCGCCTTTCCTCTGCACGAGGGGCGCTACGACGAGGACGGGCCCAACGGGTTTATGTTCGACAGGAGGGTGAGTAGTCCGCGGCGTGTCTCGATGTCTGGCTGCCTGTCTGTGTGGCCTCGCTGACTAGCGCGTGTTGCTTGACGCAGCTGCTGTACCTGGAGTGGGGCCGTGCCGCGCGCTGCCTGAAGAGGCAGCCCCTCTGGCTGGTCCGGAAGTACTTTGGCGACAAGATAGCTATGTACTTCGCGTGGCTGGGCTTCTACACCAAGGCCCTGATCTTGCCGTCGTGCGTCGGCCTCTTCTGCTTCTTCTACGGCCTCATGTCCATGGACTCGGAAGACAACATGCCCAGGTATGCCTTTGATCTCGCAACGAAGCGCGTTCAGGTCGACAGAGTGAGATCGAAATTTGCTTGTCCCCGCAGCAAGGAGATCTGCGACCCGTCGGGCGCTGGGAATATCACGCTGTGCCCGCTGTGCGACAAGGCCTGCCGCTACCAGAAGCTCAAGGAGTCGTGCCTGTTCGCCAAGATGACCGTACCTCTTCGACAACCCGTCCACCGTGTTTTTCGCCATCTTCATGTCGTTTTGGGGTGAGCAGCTTAGTGCCGGGTATAGACGTCACCCCCTTCGCCGGCCAGCGCATAGTCATAGCCGCAGCGCTCGCCCCGCTTAACGTGCTCGCTTCCCCGCAGCGACCATGTTCCTGGAGATGTGGAAGCGGCGCGCGGCTGTCATCCGCTGGGAGTGGGACCTGCAGAACGTGGAGCAGGACGAGGAGCCGCGCCCCGAGTTCGAGGCCAACGTGACCACCTACAGGGTGAACCCCGTGACCCGGCAGCGGGAGCCCTACCTCACGGCCTGGAACCGGTGCCTCCGGTTCACGGCCACCGGCTCGGCCGTCTTGTTCATGGTGAGAGGGACGACGACGCGGCAGCGCGCCACACAAAATACACAGATATTTTTACGGCGGGTTGTTTTTGCAGGTGGTGGTGGTGTGCTGTGCAGTGCTGGGGACCATCATCTACCGCATCTCCCTGGTCACCGTCTTCCACAGCGGCGGCGGCGCCTTCCTCAAGCAGCACGCCAAGATCTTTACCTCCATCACGGCGGCCTGCATCAACTTGACAATCATCCTGATCCTCACGAGGGTGAGCAGCCGCGTCAATTTTTGACCGGACTGGCGTCTCATTTACCTTGTTCCGTAATCATTTGCGCTTCTCTGCCCCAGTTCTACCATCAACTGGCCCTGTGGCTCACCAACCTCGAAAACCCGCGCACGCAGACTGAATATGAAGACAACTTCACCTTTAAGATATTTGTTTTTGAGTTCATGAACTTTTACTCATCTCTGATTTACATAGCTTTCTTCAAGGCAAGTAACTCCCCTCCCCACTTTTCGGTTGCGAGTCGTTGCCCCTCTAACGTCGTCCTCTGCAGGGCCGCTTCTTCATGCACCCGGGGGACGAGGCCACGCGGAGCTCCGAGTTCCTGAAGCTGAAGGGCGACGTGTGCGACCCCGCGGGCTGCTTGTGGGAGTTGTGCATCCAGCTGGCCATCATCATGGTGGGCAAGCAGTGCCTCAACAACTTCGTCGAAGTTCTATACCCGTCAGTACCTTGCCTCCTCCCGACCGGGCCGAGCTAGCCTCATGGCCCACACCGCTGACAGACTCATTGTTGCAGGAAATTTTGGAACTGGTACTACAACCTGTACCACAAGAGCCACACCAAGAAGGACTTAAACCGCGGCCTGACGCGCTGGGAGGAAGACTACCAACTGCAGGACCCGGGCCGCCTGGCACTGTTCTACGAGTACCTGGAGATGGGTGAGTGGTCGCCACGCTACGCCGCCGGTAGTGCGCGGAGCACTCCCAGTTCATTCTCGAGTTGGCCAACCTCCCTTCCTCAGTGCTGCAGTACGGCTTCGTGACGCTGTTCGTGGCGGCGTTCCCGCTCGCCCCCGTGTTCGCCCTGCTCAACAACGTGGCCGAGATCCGCCTGGACGCGTACAAGATGGTGACGCAAGCGCGACGGCCACTCGCGGAGCGCGTCGAGGACATCGGCGCCTGGTTCGGCATTCTGAAGACCATCACCTATATCTCAGTCGTCTCAAACGTGAGTGGCATTTTAAAATGGGATGCAACTGCCACGCTGCGCGTCTGCCATCATTACGTCTCCTTGCAGGCGTTTGTCATCGCGTACACGAGCGACTTCATCCCCCGGATGGTGTACAAGTACAAGTACTCGCCCACGGACGACCTGGTGGGCTACATCGACGCCTCGCTGTCCGTGTTCAACACGTCGCACTACACGGCCGACATGGGCTCGGACGTGGACGACCCCGACCCGGACGTGTGCCAGTACCGCGGCTACCGCAACGGGCCCGAGCACCCCACGGACCCCTACGGCCTGTCGCCCCAGTACTGGCACGTGTTCGCCGCCAGGCTGGCCTTCGTCGTCGTGTTCGAGGTAGGCGAGGAGGCGTCAGTAGTACGGGCACCTCATTGTAGCGGGCGCCATCTTGGATCCCCATGTTTGTGTTAATAGCCGCCACCTTGGTCCCTCATTGGAACATGGCATTGCCACGACAACGAGGAACGGAGATGGCGGCTACTTCAATGGGGACATGAATGGGGAACCCTTACTGCAACAGGGGTGGAGCAGTGAATCCTCGATCTGAGCCACGCTGCTGGTGGAACTGATGCGCACTTTTTCGTGAAGTCTTGATGTGTGCTTGATTGATTGAAGCTTGATGTGCTTGCTTGTGCAGCACATCGTTGTTCCTAACGACGGCCGTGGTGTCCTACGTGATCCCCGACGTGCCGACCGAGGTGCGCACGCAGATCCAGCGCGAGCGGCTGCTCACCAAGGAGGCCAAGTTCGAGCACGGGCTGTCGCGCGGCAAGAGCGTCGACGAGTACGACGAGCTGCTGTACGCGCTGCGCGAGCGCGACCGCGGAAACAACTCCCGCTTCGGCGACATCCTGAGGCGCGGCTCGTGGGGGCGGCGGCTGTCCCGGCAGTCGGACGGCGCGGCGGGTGACAGCCACTCGGACGTGCACCGCACGGGAACGCGCAGCTCGTCCACGGTGTGGGGCGACCCCAGCAGCACGTCCCTGGCACACCCCTAGCACGCTGTGCTCACGGCCAGCCAACGGCCAGCTCACGGGGGCCGTACCCACACTGCGCCCTGGGGGCAGGTCCATCAGCGACCTAACATGGAGCGCGTAGGGTGGGTGCGGTCCTTAAAAATCGGACTCTACTGAGATTAAACGAATTAATCGCTTGTCGCCGCCGACACTGGAACCCGCACGCCCCGCACCCAGCACGCCCTGGGGCCCTCGTGCTGATGGCAGTGTGTCCGCAGGGGACGCAGCTCCACCTGCTGGGCGGCCTTGGCGGCCTTGGCGGCCTTGGCGGCAGGGGCAGCAGGCCGGAGTCCGTGCGGGCCAGCATCGTGCGCGGGCTGCGCCGCGCCTACCGCCGCGTCACTGACTGCGAGACCGGCAGCATCAGCCGCGAGGACGTGCGCGAAGCGCGCGAAGCGCGCGAAGCACGCGAAGCCTCGTGACCGAGCTGTGCGCTGGCCAAGTAGTTTCTAATCATTTTCGGGGAGGGTACGGTCGAGTACGGTCCGCTGTGTCCTCCCGAAGCCGCGTGGACCAAAACCGACAATAGACCACTGTGAGTAAAGTATCGTCGGGAAGGAGCCCGACGAAAAGACCAAGTTGATTGAGATGTCACGTCGAATAGATGGGTATTTTTCTACATTGTGGAGAGGAATCGTTTTAGTATAATATCTTTAGAAGGGTTACAAAATCTGCCACGTTGATTGGCCTGTAGATATACGGTGTCCGAGAAACGCCACATGGTCGTTACACTGTGTGCTGCAGTTAAATTGATCTAGAAACGTTATCTCCATGTATTTCTATGTATTTTGACAACTCTCTTCATCAAACGAGCTGTGATTGTGGCGAACTGTTGTAGAGTTTTCCTTTAAATGTATGCCACAAAAGTTTCGTTTAGGCTTTACGATTGTTTTCTTTAGTTGATTTTTTCCTTTGTTAAATGATATGTGGTACAGCTGTGTCTGTGTGATAACATCCTCACCCTGTTTCTGTAAGCACAAGTTACGAAATTAAAAGAAACAGTTGTCCTTGCAACTTCTTTTTGAGCAAACTGTTGCACTTATTCTTCCTTGGAAAGCCACTGGATTGGCAGCCTGTCGTGTTCTTCACGGGCATGTCCCAACGCGGAGGTGGAAGGCTACCCGCTACCCTCTACTTGTTGCTGCTCTGGGGTCTGTGGCCTCGGTGCGGCGCGGTGCGGCGCGACACACTCAAGCACAGCACCTTGTGCGACCAGACCATCGATCCGCGAACCAATGCAGTCAAGGCACCCCCGAAGGCAGCCCAGGCACGGCGGGATCAGCGTTGAACTTGACATTGCGTCGGTGACGTCACCAAGGCGCGCGGCGCGCTTTGCCCCGCTTGCCCGGCTTTGCTTGCGTCACGGGCTGGTGCCGGTGGCGGCCGCGCGGGCGCTGGTGTCGCCTTGTTTTGAATCGATTCCCCCTCTCCTCTGTACTGCTTACTGCTGAGAACCGCGGAGCGCGCGGAGCCGGGCCGGTGGAGCCGCGTCGCCCCGCCAGTGTGCTTCTCTTGCAGGCCTTGCAGGCGGGCCCCGCGCAGCACCGCGTACCGCGCATTCGCACCGCGAGGGAAGTGCCACCGAACGCACTGACGCGCTGCAGTTTGAGGAGTGTAGTGCAGTCCCCACAGGATTACGGTTTCTTCCCGGCGAGACCTGCTCCACGCTGACAGGTGAGAAAGAGGACCACATTTTGGCGCGGTCCCCTCGGCGAATGCAACTCGTGCAACGCGTGAGGCGGCGCCGCGTCCAAGCCTCCAAGAAACGCTGGCGAGAAGCCCAAAGTGCGTGCTGCGTGCGTTGCGCAAGGGACGGCAACGGAGACGCACTGCTTTGCGGTTTACTATGTCTGCCTGGCCGGCCAGTGGCGCTCATTCCGCCTACTTTTAGCGGACCGCTTGTCAACGGCCTGCGACCGACCCAGCACCTTGTAGCCTGGACAGGCATTTCAAGTGATCTTGGTCGCTGCTTCTTGAATCTCCTAGTGCTGACGGGGGAATTGTTGACGCGCATTGCACTGCAAGACAAAACCACAACAAAAGTACACAAATTTTGGCAAACTTTTTATCAGAAATTTATTGTACTTTCAAAGTATAACAATTGTTGCAAAGTACAATGGAACCGGCATGACGAGTGCTGTGCAGTCCAGGCCTCGTTGTGGTTTGTGCAATTCCTGTTGTACTTTTATTGTACAGTTTTTGTTGTACTTTTGCTATACTATTCACACTTTTTCTTGCAGTGTGGGTGGGTAACCCCGTGCCGGCCTAGGCCCAGCTACGCCCAGCTACGCCTAGAGTCCTACAGAGCTACGCCCAGCCAGGCCGCCTCATTTTGCGATCCTGTCCACGGGCCTGGGGCCACTGGCGGCATGTCTGCAGTGCCATGCTCTCCGTCCCAACGTGTTACGTAAAAACGTGACGCTCAGGCCGTCACATTCTTGCGGTTCCGTTCCACGCCGTCCTGTCGGCGATACGCGCCTATTTGCTGAAGGGCAGCTACGTCACTGTGCGAAGTGATTCGAGCCAACCACCAGCCGGGCCGTGGCGTTTCTTTGCCTGTCAATCTGTTTCCAATCTCTCCGGAGGGAAGGCACATAACCGAGGGCCCAACGTGACATCCCCGGGCCCCGCGCGGCCCCTCCGCGGCCCTTCCACTGCCACCTCCTCTCAGACACGCGACCGGGACACCTGATCGGCGCGCCGTGTGTACAGTCACGGATGACAACAGCCGTCCCTAGATCGGCACGGCACGGCACGATTCGGGGCGAGAGGAGGAGAGTGGCCTGGGCATGGCCTGGGCAGGGCAGCGCCTGCAGGCCGGTGGGGCATTGGGGCGTCGGGAGCTTTGCTGAGTCACCACGGCGTTCAAATGCAGCCCAGCGGTGCAGCGCGGCGCGCAGGCCGCCACCACAGCCCCGCCCCCGCCCCAACACGTGGTGCCGAGGCTCGTGACCAGCCCGCCGACCGCCAGCGCAGCGGCCGAGGCAGCGGCGCAGCGCCCTGCAGGGCCCCCAATACATTTGGTGCTTTGACCTGGAAAGAATTCAAGAAAGCACCAAACTTGGCTGATCCGATTCGGGTATCGTTAAGGGGGGACCCTGGTGAAACTTCCAAGTAGGCTTTAAAATAATCCCAGAAAGTTGAAACTTTGCTTGATTATTAGGTTCATTATGGTGAGTTCATAAAACAAAATTCAATCCAAAATGTTGAACGGTCTCTGAGAAAAGTGGCTTTTTGGTGTTTTTTAGAGCGTTGGGGAAAAATCTTCCTGCGTCTTTCATTGGAACGGAAAGTCTTGAAAATTTTTTTGGGTTATCCTTAAAATGTATAGAAGAGATTTTAGTGACGGAATTTTCAATTTCATCTTCTGTCCTGAGATATCAATTTTCAAATTCAAACATTAAAAAAAAGTGAATTTTTTGCCTTTTTTTGAAACATTTAGGTGTGTGTTGAAAAAAGTAGGGCTGATATCAAGATTCCGTCACTAAAATTTGTCGATAAGTCATCAATGAATAGAGTCCATGCAAGACGACTCATGTAGGTGTCAACCAGGAACGCAGGAAGTCTTTCTACGACAAAATTTTTTGTCGACTGAGCAAAGCTGTGAAGTTGAGCGTATAAGCCAACGACAACTGATCTCAATGTTATTTCTTTCCAAATGATGAAGGAACTACCCACATAGTTTAAAGGTGTTCAACCTGTTGAATCTGAAACCTTCTATGCACATTTTTATCTATGAACTTTGAAAATACTATTTTTGGCAATTTTGGTCATATTTTCACCAGGGTCCCCCCTTAAAGGAATGTGTCAGGAGCGTCCATACAAAACTTCTATGAAATCTTACCCATCGGCTAAATTGGGGTTTAAATTAACACCATTTCGGATTTCTTGGCGTGTGTTGATTTGCGTCCAACGGCTACCGTTGCACCATTGGGCCATAGCATGGCGCTTTTTTTGCTCTAATTACTCGACAGACTTTTAGCTAGAAGGTCATCCACCCCGGTTCTCCCCATTCTTTTTGATTCGAATTGCAAAAATGCTTGCTTAAAGTGCCTGCGCTGCTGCCGGGCCAGAGCAGCCAACATTCCCGGCAGTGCGTGTCAGGGACCGGCCGGGACCGGCGGACGGCAAGCCTTTCCAAAGGGCATTCCCGTCGATGTGTGGCAGCCGATAACAGATTGAAGAAAAGCAAAGGAACTTTGAAATAGGAAAAATTGAAATTTTTGCTGAGGTTCTTATCGCAGTGGTGAGTCTAGTAACGACGCCACACGAAAAATCCCAACTCAAGGGTCGTAAACAAGCCTCGCCTCGAACCCTCTGGAAGGGGGTCTCTTCTGTGGCGCTGTCGGCCGTCCCCAAGGACGGGGACTAAATCAACACGCCCCCGCGGGCGGAGGGGAGGGGGAGGGGAGAGGGGCAGCCGGCGCTAATTAACAGTGGGGAGTCATTGGGGGCGGTCGTCGGCGCGCTGGGCGAGCTGGAGCTAGCGGAACAGTCAGTCCGCGTGTAGGCGTCACGTCGCACGCCGCGTTCGGCGTGTTGTTGTATGCCGCCACCGCCGCCACAGCGGCTTCGCGCCTCGCACGTGACTTGCGGTCACGTGTCGCGCTGCTGGTGCTGCTGGCAGTGCCGCGGCGTGGCGGCCTGCTGGCGGTCCCGGCTGTCCGACCCTGCGCGACTTGGGCCCGCACCCCGCACGGCCCCCCGCTCCGCGCCGCGCCGCGCTTCGGCTCGGCTTCGGCCGCACTCGTGCCGCTCGGCGGCTGATCGGCGCCGCGATGCGCCGCGCCGAATGGGCCGAATGGCGCCGACCACGGCGACGTCGGGACCGTGTCGGGACGAGGCAGAGAGAGGCGCAAGTCGGCCTTGCGGAAGGTTAGGGTCAGTGGCGGGCGGGGCGGGTGGGGCGGGGCGAGGCGTGGGAACCAAGGGCGTAGCTGGCGTAGCCAAGAACGGCGGAAAGGCCCAAGTCCGAGGAAATTTACACACATTTTGAGTCGCCTCTTTCACTGTTGACACAGGCCTTTGATAATCTTCCGCCGCGCCCGTCGCGCAGGCCCGGGAGGAGCGCGCCAGACGCCAGGATGAGGACGCCAGGAGGAGACGCAGGATGAAGCCAAGCTGCTGCTACATGACTGGTACGTCCTGGGTCCAGGTTCGAATACCGGAACGGCCGTCGCTTTTCGGCTTTTGTTGGATAATGTGTGGCGTCTGCTTGACAGGAAGCCTGAACAGCATTGGCCGGTTGGCGCGACGCAGCGGGTCCAAGCGCCGGCGCCTCGACGCCGAGGTGCCGGCCGCGGTGCCGGCCGCCGAGTTCAAGGATGACGACGACGAGGAGGACGACGACGAGGAATGGCTAGACGCCGGGGTGTTGGACCGGCACCAGGCCCAGGCCGCGGTGGGGCCGTTTGGGACGTTGCACGACGCGGACCTCGCCGACGATGACTCCCCGGTGGAGGCGGAGGGGCCGGTGCCCGAGGCCGGACGGGGCCTCGACGGCGTGGACACGGGTTGGTGGCCGCGCGCGCTGGTGTGGGGCAGGCCTAGCGACGTGCGCAGAGCGCCGCCCTCTCGACATCACCGCCTTGGCGCGCTGGGGCTGCAGGGCGCGTCGTCGTCCGCCTCCAGGACCGCGCGGCTGGGCCACGACCACGGCCGCCTGAACCAGGGGCGCGATGTCGGGGACGCCTTCAGCCCCAAGGACACCCTTGGAAGGCAAAACACTGCTGACCCGGGGGTTGCAAACCAGAGTGAGTCCCAGCTGCTCATGCCACTCCGACAGCTTAGTTCCGCCTTGCCGCAAAGGGGTCGCTGTCACGAAGCTCACCCACTTCTCCGAGTTGCAGGGGAGCAGGACTGGTCGCAGCTGCCCACCGACCTCCTCATCACCATCTTCCAGCTGCTGGCGCTGCAGGACCTGGGCCGGTGCGCGCAGGTGTGCCGGGGCTGGCGGCGCGCGTCGCAGGAGCCCTGCCTGTGGAGGACGGCCGAGTTCGTGCTCGGGAGCACCCTCAGGTGAGAAACTTGCCTCGCCCTCACTTTTTCTCAAGCTTTTCCTACAACGAAAAACCCTTGTGTCAAAATTTGTTACTTGAAAGTTGCTGAACCTGCCCGCCAGGCCGGAGCCGACGCCGCCCGCGCTGGTCAACTTCATCCTCGAGGAGCACGCGCAGCACCTCAAGTTCGTGGTGCTGCGGACGGACAGCTCGGCCGAGTCGGCGCGGGGCGCGTGCCGCATCCTGGCCCGCCTCGTCAAGTGCTCGCTCAAGACGCTGGCGCTCATGTCGGGCGCGGCGCGGCCCTCGCTGCTCGACGTGGACGGCGCGGAGGAGAAGCAGTTCGCCTCGGCGCTCACGCTCGTGCTGGACCACTCGTCGCCGTCGCTGCGCGCGCTGGCCGTGGACCACACGCTGGTGGACGACCCCTCGCTGCAGGCCCTCGCCGGCGTGGGCTCCAGCTCGGCGGGGTCGCTGCAGCTGCTGCGCTGCAAGAGCTGCCCCCGGCTGTCACCCGGAGGTACTGTAGCGAGAGTGGAGGAGGCCACGCCGGGCCTCGCCCCGCCACGCCGCCTCTGCACAGTGGGCCAGAAGACCGGTGGAGGCGGCCAAAATCACGGACGCGTTTTGAGCTCCAGAGTCGCTAAATGGGACTCGAACCGGACGTGTGATCCCACCAATGGATTGCACTTCAAACGAGGAATCCATTGGTGGGGTCGCACGTTCGGTTCGCGTCCTGTTCAGCGACTCTGGGGCTCAAAACGCGTCTAGAGTTTTGGCCGCCTCCAGGGCCCACTGTGCTCTGGGGCGGTGCGGTGCGGCGTAGATCGGGACCGTGATTCACAGTGGAAGAACGCGCCGAACAGGCGGGGCGGCCCGCAGCCACCACGTCTGGGGCTTCAGGTGGCTTCAGGCGGGGAGGCTGGGCTGGGGCCACCTGATCGCAGATATAGGCACAGTAAATATTTATGTAGCATTCTGGGCAATGCATTGAGCAAACGCGTGAAATGCACGAATTCATGCGTAACTTCATACAATGTCGTGCTTAGCGACGCACGACTTTGTTCATTGTGTGTTTAATTTCGTGCAAAGCTATGCTCAAAGAGGACCGCTTAAAAACACCATAGTAACCAGTGGCGGCGCAGGCGCACCAAGCGGTTTAGAAGATGGCACTCGGTACACGGGCCCGTCAACGCTAACACTAGAATTGCGAAAGGCGTTCAAAACTCTCTTCCTGGTGCTGCAGGTGTCCTGGCGCTGGTCGACCACTGCCGCTGCCTGCGCGAGCTGTCCATCAGCTACACGCTGCTCAGCGACGACCTCCTCAACGCCCTGTCCTCCGAGCGGCACGTATGCCTGGAGGTAAGGTCCCGCCACCGCGACAAACTTAAACACACCGAAATGCGACGGCACTGCGAGTACTCGAACCCTGGACCCTCGGCTTTCGGACAGGTGCTGCGCGTGGACGTGTACACGGACGCCGACACGGCGCTGCGGCCCATCGCCTCGTCGTCCTGGCGCGCCCTGGTGGCGCACTCGCCGCAGCTCAACCTCGTCATGTACCTGTTCGCCATCCAGGACGAGTCCTTCGACAACCTGTTCACGTCCTACATCCCCGTCACCCACCTCTACTTCGGGGACTACGTGCCCACGTCCGTGCTCAGTAGGTTCCTTGTTTACACCGGCAGTCGAATGAGTGCGAGGGAGACGGAGCGACTGTTCGGAGTCAGCTGATGGTTGGCATGGCGACTAACGGCGCGTCACGTACGCGTGCCGACCCATTCATCTTGACGTAAAGCCATGCCTTTCGCGCCGCTGACTGCCGACCAGACGCACCAGACGCCGCGCCGTCCCCTCCACTCGCACTCGTGGCGCCGCCGGATGGGTTGCCTACCCGGCCGGCGCGGCTCCCATCCCCGGACAGCGAAAGCGTGCTGCAGAGCGCGGTGTTTGAACCCTCGCCCTTGCACTTGCACTTTGCAGGCCGCGTGGGCGCGTTCTGCCCCCGCCTCGTGGAGCTGGTGGTGGGCGCCAACGGCAACTCCGTCATCGACAAGCAGCTGCTGGACGTGGCCACCAACTGCCAGCAGCTGTCGTCGCTGGGCCTGGCCGAGTGCCAGGTGACGTGCAGCGCCCTGGTGCGCCTGGCCGAGGCGTGCGGTCCGCGGCTCTCGCAGCTCGTCGTCATGGAGGAGTGCCTCGTGGAGGACGGCGTGCACGACCTGGCCTCCACGTGCGCCAGCGTGTCCAGGGTGCTGGGCAGGGACTGGAGCCCCGAGTTCATGCCCATGTGGTGACCGCGGTGACGGACCGCGCCAGCGAACAGACTGATCTTCCCAAACCCATGCGCTGTGGCGACGAGGTCATTTCTGCACTTCTGCAGGGGTTTGTTTATTAAAGACCATGTAATTTATCAGACGATCGAGCTGTGGTTTCGCAAAGAACCACTGCCGTGTGTCTACTCTATAAGAATCTTATTCTAATAAAAGCCAAAGTCGAATATAGCCGTTCGTTTTATTGACTGCCCCAAATGTGTGTCACGCGGCGGAATGCTTCCGGTGCGGGTTGGCGGTGTATCCGTGCACTCCGTGCACTCCGAGGCGCGAGGCGCGGACTCCGTCGCTCCGCGGCGCCCTGGAGGGCCGCAAGGAGAGGGCGATGGCCAGGGACAGCACGGCCAGCACCGCCATCACTACCGCCGCCAGCACCACGCCGCTGTCGACGGCGTCAACCACCTCCTGCGACGCGGCCTGACGGCAAAGACACGGAGCGTGTCAACCTAAGCCTGCAGACTGATTCCACTCCGCACAGCCTCTCGTCTCTGTGCAGACAGAGCGACGAGGGTGTCTGGAATCAGCCTGCTCCGCCTGCACGGCGGTGGGCGGTGGTCCACCGGCCGCCGCCTGCATACGGTTAAGGTCTCACCCGGGTCAGCGCGGTTCTAAAAGTCTAACAACACAGGGCGGCAGCGAGCAAAAAGAATTCGCGAAAGAATTACTTCCAAAGAAGGAGGCAGGCAACATCTAGCGAAAGCGGAGAGAAAAGGGGTAACTTTCCAATTCCCAGACGCATTTTCGTTTCTCACTTAATAAAAACGGTTTCGTTGCCTACCTCTTGTATCGAGTCGTCCAACAGCGCTTCCCACAGCAGATCGGACGGAGCATCGTCGACGTGGAAATCGCCGCTGACGTCCCCATCGTCCGCAGTCACCATCAGCGGCCGCGCTGCGGGTTCGAATCCCGGGAGGATTTTTTTTCGTCGCGACGTTGTCACCCGCCGTGTTGCCAGCCAGTCCCGGAATGGCGAGCGACGACGGGCCCGGCGTGGAGAATCACCGGCAAAACGCGGACCGATCGAAGTGAAATTGCAGCCCAGCCCGCCGCTCTCTCTCTCTCTCTCTCTCTCTCTCTCTCTCTCTCTCTCTCTCTCTCTCTCTCTCTCTCACACACACACACACACACACACACACACGCACACGCACACTCACACACACACACACACACACTTTGTCCGCGTGGCGCGTAGCGGCCTAATTGAGTCATCGCCACTTGCAGCGCGGCGTCGCGGCGTCGCGGTGTCGCGGTGGCAGGGTCGCCGCAACGAGGAGCGGCAGGCAGTCCAGCACCGGCACACCGCGGGGAGTTTGTTGTTGTCCCGGCCGAGCCCGGCCCGATTCCGCGGGTTGCTGCCTCACGCTCAGCTCGCGTCATTACAGCACCGGTTCGCGCCAGCAGACCTATGATTACTGACAGCGCTTCTTCAAGTGTCTCTGTCGCACCCCTGCGTAACGCCCCATGGGTGCGAGAGAGCCAGAGTGACGGGAGCACTGTACTGCATGCAAATCAATCCACGGCGGATGCCGGGCACTGATGATGGCTCGGCTGACGGCCACCGGCCATGAGGCGATGACTTGTCTCCTCGTCGCAGTGCATCGGGCCCAGGCCGCGCGGCCGGCGGTGAGGCGGGGTGGGGGCGAGGCGGGGCGGGGGCGGAAGGAACCCCCCACCGCCTTCGGCCTGCTTCGGCCTGCAGTGCACATCACTTGGCTGCAGCAGCTGTCCACCGCGGCCTGCTCGCCCTGCTCTCCTCGACCCAATCCCAGTCCACCAGTGGACCACCACCGCGCGCCCGCAGCACAGCGTAGCACAGCGCGCCCGTCTTCCAAGTGAACAGTCGGACGCGGGTTCGATTTTGGCCGGCGTGACAACAACAAAAGGTACTTTCGAAGGGCGCGAGTGAAACCATGAGGGCGCCCTTCTCTCATGGTGAAACCTCGCCATCTCGGTGTCTTGGGCGTTAAAGTTACCTCTGACGCGGATGATGGATGTTGTCGACGCGGACGGTCATCGTCATACTGCCCTGGATGACTTTAGAAAGATCTTTTCCCTAGTGGCGTCATAGACGCCGAGGAGTCGAGAACGGATCTATATTTAAATTTGAAATGCAGCTTGAAAGAGGAGGGTTCTGTTTTTGCAACGAACCGTGCAAAACAACAAGGATCAGCGCGATCTGCCGTGTGCTCCGTCTCTCTCGCACGGGATGGACGCCCCGTGAGTGCGAGAGAGACAACGACACTGCTGTTTGTGATCGGCCTGCTGTTTGCTTGAGGCGCGTCGCGTGTCAGTCGATCGATGATCCGACACATTTCCCATCAAGATGGATAAGATTGCCGAAAACGGAACGGACCTCTCTTGTCCGCGCGTTAAGTCCCTGGCCTGCAGGGTCGCGCCGCCTCGGCCGCCCAGTAGCAGTCCGCGGGGGTCGCGGCGTGCGCCCGGCCGGCACTGCCACTCGTGGAGATCGAGTTATCAGATAGGCCGCGGCAGCGGCGCCACTCTTCTGCAAATCACATCGGTGGCCCGAGTGCCTTGCGCCTCGCGCCATGAGATCAGTCTGTCTGTCGCGCTCGCCCGCACGCGCCACTCGTCTCACCCGGTTCGCTCCGTGCCTTCCCTTCGCAGCCCGACTCTTGCCGGCCGGCCGCCTCGCCACGCCGTCGTGCGACTGTCCGCCTTGCTGTGCGTCCACCAGCCTTCAGCCCTGCCGACCCCCATGGCCGCGGTGCGCGCGGTGCACGCGGTGCTGGCGGCGCTCGCCGTGGCCGCGGTGCTGCCTTCGCGGTGCTCGGCGGCGCCCTGGGCCGTGCCCGAGCCGCCGGCCGCCCGCGCCGCCAACTGGCCCCCGCCGGGACTCCGCTACCTGGTCGAGCGGACCAAGTTCCTGTCGCAAGAGTCGCAGCGCTTCCTGGGCAGCCGGCTGGAGCTGAGCGCGGCGGAGGAGCGCGTCAACGCCAAGCTCATGGAGTGGAAGCGGCACGAGTACAACGTGGCCGAGGCCGACTTCCCGCCCGCGCACTCGTTCTTCCTCATGAAGCCGCGCATCGAGCAGTCGCGCGTGTTCCAGTTCATCAAGCGCATGCCCAAGGGTGAGTCCAGCACTCACCTGGCCACCAGCCCCATGGATGGGGCGTTTACCGCCGAACCCGCCCTTCCGCGCCGATAACGACGGCATCAAAAAAGAGTTTCCAAACGCCAGTGTTTTCTTTCCCCGCGCAGATAACGTAAATTAATTGTTACAACAACTTTATCGCTGAGGCTGCTGTGTGGCGCTGACGCGCAGGCTGGGCGCTGCGCCGCGGCGGGCCGGCGGGCCCATGTTGATCTCGCGCCGTCTTGGCCGTTCTGCCGCCAGGCGCCGTGCTGCACGCTCACGACCTCTCCGCCGCCAACACCGACTTCATCGTCAAGGACGTGGCGTACCGCGACCACCTGTGGGGCCGCATCACGCCCGACTCCGTCAACCTGCGCTTCTCCCTGGAGGCCCCCGCGGCCGACTGGAAGCTGGTGAATGAGCTGCGCGCGGCGGCGCCCTCCGCGGAGGCGTTCGACGCCAGGATCAGGGAGGCCTTCGTGATCTGCAACTCCAACCCTCACGGTGCGTACTGCGCGAACCGCGTCTCTCTTCGACTCTTGCGTGCGCTCTCGTTGTGACCGCAGAGCCGGGATTCTGTTGCAGTGGCGTACCCCGACCAGGCGAGTGTGTGGCACGCCTTCGACCAACGCTTCACACTCATCTTCTCCACGCTCACCTTCGCCGGCGTGTTCCGCGACTACTTCTGGCGCACCCTGCAGGACTACTACGAGGACAACGTCATGTACGTCGAAATTCGAGGAGTCCTCCCCCCAGTGCGTAACCAACCACCTGCAGCTTCGATGAAGGCGTGAGCGAAACCGTAGCGACAACGTTTTGCTTCCCCGGCAGGTCTTCGAGCTCGACGGCACGCAGTACGACCAGATGCAGGTGGCGGCCATTTACCAGGAGGTGGCCGAGCGCTTCAAGAAGGTCCACCCGGACTTCCTCGGCGTCAGGTTGATATACGCTCCGAGTCGCCACGTCTCAGTTAGTGCTAGAATGACGCAGTTAGTGTTTTACCACTCCGCGCCCGGCCCACGCGCCGACCGGCGCCCCGGCTAGACCAACCGCAACAAAATCATGTCTTTCAAACGAGAAAAAGGAGCGATTGGAGATCCGATAACTGTGTTCGGGGCGCCGTTTCGCGCGTGCGGCGTCCAGGTGCTTCAGGCCAGCGCCAGAGCGGGTCACTCAAGTGCTTGTCCCCGTCACACAGGCTAGCCAGGTGCGCGAGTACCTCGTGTTCTTCCGCAAGCTGAAGAAGGCCCTCCCGGACTTCGTGGCGGGCTTCGACCTGGTGGCGCACGAGGACGACGGCAACCCCCTCATCGACTTCGTGCCCGCACTGCTGCAGCTGCGCCAGGACCTGCCGGACGTCAAGTACTTCTTCCACGCCGGAGAGACGAGTGAGTGTGAAAAATTCGCGGATACGCGACTAGGTCTTGGAAACCTGTTTATACTCAACAAAATGTTTCAGACTGGGAACAGTCGTCGACGGACGAGAACTTGGTGGACGCCGTGATGCTGAACACGACGCGCATCGGCCACGGCTACGCCATCGACAAGCACCCCATGGTCATGGAGGCCGTCAAGAAGAGGGGCATCGCCATCGAGCTGAACCCCATCTCCAACCAGGTGAGGCGGCAGTGCTCCGAGTGGCGGGCTGGCGGCTGGTTCAAACACACACGACTTACCCTCTTTCCCTGCAGGTTTTGAACCTGGTGCAGGACCTCCGCAACCACCCGGGCGCCGCCCTGCTGGCCGACGACTACCCCCTGGTGATCGGCAGCGACGACCCCGGCTTGTGGGACGCCAAGGGCCTGAGCTACGACTTCTACGAGGCCTTCTTGGGCATGGCGGGGCTCAAGGCGGACCTCCGCACTCTCAAGCAACTCGCCATCAATTCCATCCAGTAAGCCGTGGCTCCGGAAGAAGAGGCCTCACATTTCTTTACAATCCGTGCGAAAACAAACACTAACTCCCCGATCTTCTGGTGCAGGTACAGTGCCATGGGCGAGGTTGAGAAGGAGGAGGCCCTGGCCGCGCTGGCGACACGCTGGCAGAGGTTCATCGGCGAGGTGGACAGGGAGCGCGGCACGCGAGGCGCGCGGCCCTGCAGCTCCGAGCACGACAACTCCATCCACAGCACGGAGGCGTAGCCGCGGAGCCGCGGCGCCCGGAGCGCCCGTTGCAGTATTACGAGGAGGAAGGGGGAGGGGGAGGGGGTGACGAGTAGCCGCACGCACAGTGGGCCAGAAGACCGGTGGAGGTGGACAAAACTCTCGACGCGTTTTGAGCTCCAGAGTCGCTAAACAGGCCTTGAACCCAACGTGTGATCCCACCAATGGATTCCTTGTTCGGAGAGCAATCCATCGGTGGGGTGACACGTTCGGTTCGCGAGTCTCATTTTGCGGCTCTGGAGCTCAAAACGCATCTAGAGTTTTGTCCGCCTCCACTGGTCTTCTGGCCCACTGTGGCACGCCAAGTGCAACACAGTGCAGCGACAAAGCGGCATCCCCAGAACGAAAACCGGTGACCTAGATCGGCACGGCACTGCCTGGCGCTGCCGACTCGTCGCGTTGACGTCGATCGACGTCCATCCGATGCCGGACGGATGTTTTCGTTTCGCTCGGAGAGTTTTTACAGGGACGGCGAAACCTCCCTCCCATGGTATTGTGTAAATATTTATTTGTATTTTTTGATTTGTTAGTTTTTAACGGTGGCATGGCTGCCCCTATGTGTAGTTACGTGAAAATCGGCTCCGCTCTTGTTCCTGTGTTTTCCGAAGGCTGTATTATCTTTAGGGGCGATGCCCTCGCAATAAATTGAGCAGTTCTACAAATAAACTCTTTTGAAATCCTTCCCCCTCGCCCTTTCTCTCCTCCTGCGGCCAATACCACGCCGCGGCGGAGATAAGCGGCGCGGCGTTGCTGCGTTCGGTGGCGCTACTCCGCGCCCCTCCTTGCCGCGCCGCGTCTCTGCGATACCCCGCGGCGTGCGGCCCGTCCGGCCCCCCGGCCGCCGCTGCCACCGCCAGGAACGCCAGGGGGCACCACGAGCGGCGTCGCGTCGTCGATACCCCGCGGGTTGGACTTCCCTGCGCGGCCGAGCCGCTCACTGCCACTGGCTGCCAGAGAGGCAGGCCCTAAACAAGTCGAAAGTCGTGACAAAGTTGTGGGAATCGCTGCCACATGGGAATTTGATTTCCATTTTATTCCGGTGCGGATGGATGGATTTACGCTCACGCGGCCGGACGCTGGACACCACAAAAAGGCTAGCGGGGAGAGAGATGAAAATAAAAATTGGTGGAGGCCGCTGTTTTGTCGGTCGGAACTGTTGACTCTGCATTCGGGCTACTGCCCAGGGGGACATGGCGGACATGGCGAGCGGACAGGTGCGGTTGCAAAGGCCTGCCCCGGCCCTGCTCGGCGCCGCCCCCGCCCGCCCCCCGGGCCTGCCCCCGGGCCGCCCCCACCGCCCTCTCGGCGCGCACCGCGGATCGGCGGCGGCCTGCTGGGGGCGACGCGGAGCAGGCGGAGCAGCCCCTGCTCACTCGCGCTGCAACCCCCGACGCCTCCGGTCGACCTTGGTCTGCACCTCCCAGCGCACCCGGACGACGTCGACGGCCACGTGCTGCCCGAGGACCCCGAGGACCCCGAGGACCCGCACCCGTGAGTCACTCCGCACCGCTCCAAACCACGTCGCATTTCCGATAGCTGTCATTTCCGACTTTCGCATCGAAGCGGGTAGTTTTGTCCGGGGGTCGCGCCGCAAGGGACAAAGTGTGTCCGTTAAACCAACAGTGCCATCGGTTTCGTAAACCTTAGCAGAGTAGAGGTGCGGGCCTTCACTCTGCGTCCCTCCCAGAGCTCGTCATAAATCAAACCTGCGTTCTATTTTTCGTTGTGCGGAGGCGTTGCGATCCCGAGCGTAGATTAGGTGATTGAACAAGGGGTGGTTCGGCGGGGCGCGGGCGGTGCCGCGGGGGGCGAACCGTGCCAATCAGACCCTACGTGTGAGTTATGTTAATGCAGTGCAGGCCACAGGGGCAGGTAAAAAATAGGCGCCCCCCTGCTGAGCCTGCTGAGGGTGCTGGCTTGGCTGCCTTGGCCCGTTAGCCCACTGAGCAGGGGCAAATTTATGGGCGGCCCCCGAGGCTTCGCGGAAGGGCACGGCGAGGGCGGGGGCTGCTACGCCTAAGGCCAGGCCTAAGGCCGGGCTGCTCCGGCTGGTGCGTGATGCCGATTTTGAGTCCACTCTAGGGCCGCCCGCCAGCACGTCGGCCAGCACGTGCTTCTAATCGGTCACCACATCGTCGTCACGTTAGGCGGCGGGTCACGGTGGCGGCCTGCAGAGGGAGAGAGGGAGTAAGAGCGGAGAGAGAGCGGGGCGGCCCTCGGCCTCCCTCCACGGAGGCCCGAATAATCTACCCACCGCAGCACAAATGGAGAGAGAGACAGAGAGAGAGGGAGGGAGAGTCCTCTGACTCTTCGCAGCCGCACATTCCCGGGGTGCTTTTTCCAAGTTTATTTTCGAGGGCCGCGTTGTTTTTCCCCTGTTTTGTTGTTGTTTTTTGGAGAGTAGGGCAGTGGAAGAAGGCAAGGCAGGCGCGCGCGAAGGTCTCTGAGGATTTCGGTCCGCGCCGCGTCGTCCCGAGCCCCGTCTCCTCGTCTCGCGGGTGGCGGTGGACGGCGGTGGACTCGACTGAGGCTTCGTTTCATGAATTATGCCGCCCTCGTCCCTCCGTCTCCGCGAGCGTCCGTCCAGGCAGCGCCGCCGGCCAGCGTCCCGACGACAAACAATTATGCGGCGTCGTTGTAACCAGCTTACGCACCGCCCCGCCACGCCCCGCCACGCCCCGCCACGCCCCGCCACGCCCCGCCACGCCCCGCCACGTCCCACTACGGGCAGAGCGCGCCGCTGGAGTCGAGTCTCCAGCTGCCTTCATCCAGCGTCGGGCGGGACTTCCCTCATTGCAGAGGAATGAAGTGAGTCGAGTGGGGGGTGAAGGGAAAAGGGGGGGGGGTCTCCGTTCCCCTGCCCGGCCCCAGAGCCGGAGCCACTACTGCTGTAGAGACGACGCCGTCAGGGCCAAGTGGAGTGATTACATAAAATAAAGCGATTAGACGCAGCGCCAGCAGCGGGGCGGGGGCGGCCAGGCGGCCAGGTTGCGCGCGCCGCCGGCCAAGCTGCTGGCCTTGCTGGCCTTACTGGCCTTGCTGGCCTTACTGGCCGCCGCCCACGCAGCAGGCCGCTAACGCGCTCACGCAGCGCCCGCGAAGGCTCGCCACATTTTTTCCCTCCTCCCTCCGAGACTACCCCCAATTAACTCTAAATTGAGGGAAAAGAAACTTGGCCACCTCCCCCACTCCTCCCCCTCCCAGTCGGCGGCGTCCGGTGCGGCGCGATTCGCGGCAAACTTTGTAGTCGGCTGCGCTTCTGCCGCGGGGTGTGCGGGGCGCGGGGCGCGGCTGCAAGTCGTCGAGGAGGCCGTCGCCGTCAAGAGGTTGGCGCCGTGACTGCGTCCGCGTGATGACTCAGGGGGCCGGGACTCCGGAACGCGCCGTTTCGTACCTCTCCATCGTCGCGCTGCCCGCCCCCCACGCCCCGCACGCCCCGCACGCCTTGTGGCCGAGCCTATAAAACGGTAGCCTCGTCCGCGGCCCTGGGCCCCGCGCCCGGGCCCTGCAGGGTTCTGCTCACGCCCTGGGCCCGGCCGTGTACTTGCCCCCTCCCTCCCCGCCGTCCTTATGGCCCTATCATGCCTCATTCCCTTTCAATACCCAACGCACCAACCGGCCTCCTGGCCCTACACCCTGCAGGCCAGTGAGGCCAGTGTAGGCCCGACATGAATAAAACAGGCGCTGCTCATACATTCCAAGTCGCCCCGTTTCGTCCCGTTCCGTTCCATCCCGTTCCGTCCCGTTCCATCCCGTCCCGTTCCGTTCGGTTTTTCCCGCCGCGTTTTGTTCGTGGCTCGGCAGGCTCTGGCGGCAGGCTCCGGGTGGCACCGGCCTGGTTGCGCTGGGCTGAACCATATTCATTCATGAATGTGTTTGCTTTCCAAAGCTTGTCGCGGCCGCGTCGCCATCCGCGTGGCCGGGCGCGGCGGGCGGCCGATTTCCAAGAGTTGTTTCGTCGCTCGGTCTCTCTCCCACCCCAGCGGCACGCCCGATGAGCGCGACAAAGAGGGCGACGAAACGACGACTCTTCGGAATCCGTGTACCGGGCCGCTGTTTTGGCGTTTCGGCGGCTCTCGAATTCGGCATTCGCGGTATTCGGGCGCGGAGGGGGGAGGGAGGAGAGGGGTGTCGATGATTGAATTAGGATCGGCGAGCAGACCAACAAAGGCCCTTTTCGCTCATGATTGCACCGCCGCTGTACACCACGCACACACACACAGACACCGACACACGGACACGACTCGAGTTATTACTTATTTCCTGTCGCTGGTCGGCCTGGTCATTACCACCGCCCTTCCGGTGCCCCGCGCTGCCCCGCGCTGCCCCCGCCTCCTCCGAGCCCCTCGTCGTCGCCGTCCCCAAGTCACGCCGTGACGCTAAGCTGACACTGGCGCGCCCTTCCCCGCCCCGCCCCGCCCCGCCAACTACTCCATTGACCTCCACTTTGGCGCTGGCTGCTCTGCTCACCCTTCGACCCAAAGCCTCCGCCCGGGCCGGCGGGCCCGGCAGGCCCGGCCACCCCAAAGCCTGCTCGTTTTACGACGCGCCCCTTGCCGCAGAGGCCCGCGTCGTCCCGCTAAGTGGAAGGGACATGTGCCGACCGCCACCGCCGCCGCCACCGCCGTACTCGTCAAAGCGCGACCCTGGCCGTCACTCTCTGCGCCGCGCGCTGCGTCCGGGGGGAGGCCGAGCCTCAGCGCCCGACGAGTCGGGGGTAGGCCAGCCCGCCGAACAGGCGCGCTCGACGGGCCTGGCCGCCGGCAGGCGGCAGGCGTCTCCCGCTCCTTTACCGAGAAAAGGATACAGTTTGGCGTGGCATCTCGTGCACAAGCACACGGTGCACCACAGGCGGCAACAAACAGTGAAGCAGATCGGCCGAAGTAACGCTTCCGAATCATCAAGCGGCGCTCATCGCGATGATACGGCGCGTCCAGAACGTTGTTGCCGGTGGCACACGAGCTGGTGGCCGCTTGGGGCGCTGAGGGGTCCGTTTCCGGTTCAACGAAGTCCATCCGCGACCCGCCGGGGGCCTCCCGAAACCGATGCCGGCCTCCTTGTTCGGCACGGTGATGGGCACGACTTGTGCGATTATTTTCCTGCTCCTGGCCAACCGTGGCCGTGGCCTCCTCGCGACCCAATTCCGGCCTTTGGTCTCTGGCGTCCTCTTTGGCGCGCGAAAGAGTGCGGGGGGGGGGGGGGGCAGTGGTGCGGGGCCGCGCTGCGGGGCCCTTCCTTATCTAGGAGGCTGGGGGGCGATCTAACCTGTGGCGCCGCGGCGCAGAAAACCGCAGGAAAACTAAAGGGCCCTTGACGGTAAAGTTATGTCGCAGGGCTGCATTCATCTCGCTGCCACCGCCACGCCGCCACGCCGCCGCGGCTCCGGGACGCTGCCAGGCCGCGCCAGGCCGTGCCAGCCCCCCGTCTCCCCCGCGGCCAAGCGCGCCACTCGAAAGAGCGCGCTGTTGGCGCTGCTGCAGCAGAGAGATATGAATCAGCCTCGGCCGTGGCGTGGCGACTGTGGCGACTGTGGCGGCTACAGATGGCGCGGCCCCCAAATGGGCGCGACACCGCTGGCGAGGTGGTCGTGGAGGCCGTGGCGCTGCCCGATGACGCGGAGAATAGGGGCGTCTGGCGCGCCGGCGTCTGCCAGCGACCCCTTTGTCCGCACACCTCCGCGGACGGGGGAATGAAGTTTGAATATCGTTAGCGGGCGCCTCCGCTCCGCCGCCACCGAGGCCGCCGCCAAGGCCGACACCTGCCCGGCGGGGCGGCGGGGCGGACGGGAAGGGTCGACGCCGGGCTCGGGTTGATTGGGCCGATTGACGGGGAGGGCGGCGCTGAGAGGACTCCATGACTCCATGGCAGGACGGCGACGAGCCCTCCCCTCGTAATGAGCAGGCCGACAACGAGGAAAAATAAAAATCGACCCTGCGCGCTTCTCGGCTCGCTCGGTCCGCGGGGCGGGGTAGGGTGTCGACGAGACGCGAGGCGAGAAGTAGCAGTCAGGGCCTCGAGGGCGCCCCGCCCCGCCCCGCCCCGCGCCGGCCCGCTCCGCATTGTGTCAGTGCTGCCCATCTTTGAGCTGCCTCGCGAGCTTTACGACGCTCGCCCCAGGGCTGGAGTCCCTGGTGCTCCTTCCCCCTCCCCCTCCCCCCGCCTTGCAAACAGACCCAGCTTTGTCGCCCCTCGCCGCCCTCGCCGCCGCGCTGCTCTGGCAATGTGACGACACTCGTCGTCGGCCCCGCCGTCCCCGCCGTCCCCCCGCGAGCGCATAGAGTGTCTCGGAGTAAGTGTGCGAGTGTGAGGCGAGGCTGTCACTGTAGGCGCGCGGGTGTGAGTGTGTCAGTGTGGGCGTGCGTCTGGGCGCGTGTTCGCGCGGTCATTCCGACCAGCGACACTGGAGCGGCACTGCTTGCTTGCTGCAACTGGCCGTCCCCCAGCAGGGCGCGCTGGCCGCGCGGGGCGCCCTGGACGAGGCGAACACCATTTTCATTCTGGCCGCGATAATTGGTGCTGCCGCCCTGGCCCTGCCCTGCCCCGGTCCTCACAGCGTGTTGTCCCCGCCGCCGAGGCCGGTTAATGCTAATATATGCGCTGGCACTCCGACGCGGCCACGCGGCGCCCGGGGGCACTAAAACAGGGCCAGCGGCCGAGGACGGCAGAGGCTGTGGCGGCCGCCTCCCGCGCGGCCTCCACCTAGGAAGAGGGCGAGGCGAGGCCTGCTGCGACGGCCCGCTTGGCCTGAGCACGAGGAAACGGGTCTCGAGGGGCGTGAAGGCAAAGGCCTCCAGCCCCCGTCAGGGCAGACCCACGCCCAACGACCCCACTGACCCCGACTGGACTGCACTGACCCAGTGCCGAAAACTCGAGTTGGCTCCCCACCGCCTCTGGCTGCCTCCGGCCCAGCGCCGCTTGTTGGCAGTGCACCGGGACGCATGGCCGCCGTTCCCGCGAATTCTTAACGACCCGGTCGAAAATAACGGTCTCATTACGCGAACGGTGAACAGCGAATACCGCGGGGGGCGATTGCCGCTCGGTTGCACGGCGCCACGGCACCACGCCGGGCCGGCAGGCAGAGCAGGCAGAGCAGCCCCGCGGCGTGGCAGCCAGGCGCGGCATCGGAAACCTTACTTTCCCAACTTGAGCCAGAGTTCGCGACGAGCACATGGCCGGAAAAGCGAACCCACTCGAACGCGAGCCACAGAAGAAGCAGCGCGAGAGGCGTGGACTCCCCCTCCCCTCCCCCACCCTCACTGCCCCGGCCGACCCGGACGGCACTCGGAGCGTCTTCCTGCCGAGGACCGCGCCGGCGGTCGTGTTTCGCCAAGATGTTGTTTGTTAAGCTCCCCCTGCGGTCGTGAAAGCAGTTCTTTACGCACCGCCCCGCCTGCCCCGCCTGCCCCGCCCGCGCCGCGCCACACCCAATGCTTTGCGCAGCCCCGCCACGCCCCGCCCGCGCCCGCCACGCCCCGCCACGCCCCGCCACGCCCCGCCACGCCCCGCCACGCCCCGCCACGCCCCGCCACGCCCCGGGCCCGGAGGCGGCGGCCAGGGCCTCGCCCATTGACACTGCCGCGCGCCGCCACCTCCGTCAAACACGATGGCCTTCATCGCCGCAACAAGGCGGGCAGGCGCGGCCAGGCGGCACCTCGTAAAGAGAGACGGCACAGCAGTGTGGCGCCCTGCCGCGGGGCCGCGGGGCCGCGGATCCGTAGAGCCGCAAAGCGACCACGCGCCGCCACTAACTCTTCCATTCAAATTTCCGCTGGAGCCGTCCTGGAAGGCGGGGCGGGTGGGGCGGGCGGGGCGGCGGGGCGGACATTCGCACAATGCTGAATGTCACCGGGCCGGCACGCGGCTCGCGCAGCGGCTTGGAGTGGCGTGGCGGGGCGGGGGTGCATCGGTTGTATGCAAAAGGGACAGGGGCGGGGCGGGCAGCACAACGCCACGCTCACCTGACCCAGCAGTCGCTCCACCTGTCAGGCGTCACACTGTTGGCTGGCTGGTTGGAGTATATGTGCATTTGGGCGGCTCGCCCTGCCCCGCCCTGCCCCGCCCTGCCCCGCCCTGCCTCACCCCGCCCCGCCCGGCGACCGGAAGGCCCGGCCGGGGGGTGAGCGAGGCTGAGTGAGGGCCGTGCGGCTAATTGTTCAGTGGCCCCGATAGCGAGGACGGCGTGGACGGCGAGGACGGCGAGGACGGCGAGGACGGCGAGGACAGTGAGGACGGCGAGGACGGCGAGGACGGCGAGGACAGTGAGGACGGCGAGGACGGCGAGGACGGCGAGGACGCGGCCCACCGGCCGGGAGGATAGGCGCGATATCTCAATCCCCAAATGGCACTCAGCGAGGTGCGCGGCGCCGGCCGGGCCGGGCAGTGTCGCAGAAGGGACCGGAGACTGATTCCGCCCAGCGTTTCGCCGCCCCATCCCCCTCTCGCTCTGTCTCGCTCGCTCCAGCACGCGAGGCGCCCGTGGGTGCGACGGACCGAGCGACGACAGCGACGAGCGGAATCAGTCGGCAGAGTGACAGAGACAGAATCGCCACTCCAGCTGAGGCCGACGCGCCTCATACGCCCTGCTGCTTCGCCGCCTGACTGGGGCCGGGGAGACGCGCACCCTTCACTCCCAAGTGCTCGCCTCCTCCCTCTTCGTTGGCGCCACCACGCGTTTTCAGTTTGTGGGAAAAAGCGGCGTGCAGCCCGCTGGTGTGCTTGCAATAGGTTCTTGCTGGCTAATGGTCTTACCCCGTCCAAGACGGAGCCTCCGTAGCCGCACCGAGCAAGGCGAAGCAAGGCGAGGCAAGGGGCAAGGCGGGCAAGGCGGCAAGCGAAGCAAGGCGAAGCAAGGCGAAGCAAGGCCGTCGCAAAAAATAAAATAGACGTGCTCCCCGCGCCTGCCGGGGTTGTTGCGGAGGGGGCTGGGCGTACATCTGGGCTGTTCACCTGCCACTAGCAGACTAGGCGACGACCCGCCGCGCCCCGCCCCGCCCCACACCGCCACCGCTCGCCTGTACCCTCCCGCCGCCCCCGCCCCCACTTCCCAGCACGAAGGGCCAAATTTCGTTATCAAAATCCTACTAAATGCAAAAGCCCGCTCACGCGCTCCCCGTCCCTTCCCCCTCCCGCACTCCGCCGCCGTGCCGCCGCACCGCTCCGCAGGGATGGCTCGTAGTTCCAACACGAGCGAGTTTGACCCTTCCACCAGAATTGCCAACATTGCCGCGTAAAAGTAAAAGCACAGGTCGCCGTGCCGGGATCGGGCATCGCGCTCGCTCCCACGGCCGCTCTTTCACCCACTGGTCGCGCGTGTGTGTTCCACCCGGCTCAAAACAATCGGCCGCGAAACGGCGGCAGGCGGCCAAATTCGAACGGAGATACCGAGCTCGCGATTAATTATAATGAAGTGGCAGGTTGGCTGCGGGCCACGCCGAGGCCACGCCGAGCGCCGCGCTGCGCTGCGGCTGCAGTGTTGCCAACTGGAGCGACAAAACCAGCATTATGTCATTGGTGCCCGTTGGTGGCCGTCGGTGGCCGTCGGTGCCATTGGTGCAGTGGTGCCAACCGCATCGGCCACCCGGGGCCGCTCTGCATTGCCCTGCATCAGGGCGCCCAAAAGTGACACGGGCAAACAGCGCCTCGTCCATTCCCCTCCCCTCTCCCCCTTTTGCATGCAGTCTGTCGACTGGCTTCCCGCCGCGGTCTCCCTTTAAAGGGTTTGGTACCACTGTACAGTCCCATCTTTTCGGGGTCCACCTCGCCCCCCCCCCCCCCTGCCCTTTCCGCGCCGCAGTTCTCAGGCTTGCCAACCAAACGTCACCGCTCTGGCTCTCAAATGGCGGGGTGGAAGGGAAGACAACTGCTGATGTCTCAAAACTGGCGGGCACACAAAAGGCCACCGGAGGCAAGCCGGAGGTCTCCCCGTGCCCCGTGGTTGCTGCTGCGCCAATGCGGCAACTTCCTGCTGTCTCATATCACACGACCCCCGGCCGCTCCGTCCGCGCCCCACTCCACGCCCGGCGACGCCCGGCCACCGGATCCGCCCCCGACCTCGGCCTATATATTCCCGACCCCTTCATGGTGACCGGATCGCAGAACGAGGATACAACGAAGATAGCGCGCTGCTCCCCCGCCGCCCTGCCGGCCTGCCGACAGTGCAGTGGTGCTTAGCCAGCGCAACGCCAAGCGGTCGGCCGGACGGTCGGACGGACGGCGAGGTGGACGAGACACATGGCGAGGTAGGCAGCCTCGGTGCAGCCAAGTGTGGCGGGCCTGCCTGCCGTCACGGCGCTCTGCCGCCGGCTGAGGCCCGGCCGAGGCCGACGAGGCGTCTCAGGCCTCCGTCCGGGCCTCTGCCCCGACCCGGCCTCCACCGGGTTCACGACACCCCGGGGACGCCGCGTGGACGCGGCTGGACGCGAGCCCGCCACACGTGATGGCCCTGTATATATAGCAGCTGCCGCCGGTCCACACCGGTCCGCCGGTCGCCCCACGCCTCTCTGACCGATTGCTGTCGCTGCAAGATTTAGCGCCCTTCGTCGCGACGCCCGCCACCGCGCCACCGCCACTGCAAATTGAATCGAGCGCGCTGCCCGGCCATGCCGGCCAGGGGCCCGGCCAAGGACCCGGCGGCCCGGAGTGGGTGGGTCCCGGACACTTTCTTGTACCTCGCGGGACGCGGCAGTCGGGACGCGGTCAAGTATGCCGGAAATGTGTCGAGCCAACGACTCTGCATTCGCTGCCTCGGCGGGCTGCTCTGTGTCTCTCTGTCTGACCTGTCTTCCAGCAGGCAGTCCGGACCGGGCATTAGAGAGATTGCATTTGGACTTACAGTAATTGGAAGATGCTCGCCCCGCCCCGCCCCGCCCCGCCCCACCCTCTCGCCTCCATCTATCCAAGTCGGTGCCGCGCTGATGCGCTGCTGGCCCAGATAGCCCTGCCGTCATCACCTCCCGTGGAGCAGCCCAGCCAGCCCAGCCAGCCCAGCGGCAGGAGGCCTGCAGGGCCCGGCCCGGCAGTGCTAACCTGGTTTCCTGCCCCCCAGAGTCCCGGACTGCCGGACTCGGACTCCACAGCCGTCGCATTGTTGCTCTGTCACCGGGTGACCGATCGGGCTGGCTCGCTGGCTGGCTGCGGGCCGGGCGCGTCTCCATCATGCGGCCGCAGACGTCAGCCCCGCCCGGTTTGTTTCGGATTTCCAGTGTACGCGGTACGCGTGCGGCAACAGCGAGGCGGACACAGCCAGGCACAGCCAGGCACAGCCAGGCACAGCCAGGCACAGCCTGTGAGGGCCTGCGGCTACACAGCCACCAATCTCCCCGCCGACAACCTTTCGCCCTCCGCTCGCCCCGCAGGCCGCCCATGGAGGCCGCCGCCGTGGTGCCGCCGTGGTGGGGCTGTCGTATACGCGCGATAGATCACATGGATCACCCTCCGTCAACCAGGCGAAGGGCCCCGCCGCCCCACACTGGTAAGGGCTTCCGCGCCGAGGCCGACACCTCCAGGCCCGCCGAGGCCCTTTCAAATAACCTGGGCACCTTCGCCACGGCCTCCGCCGCCTCCTCGCGGCCCTCGCGGCCGGGCCGCATTGTGTCGTGTTGCCTTATCGGGTCCAGGGGCCATCACTCACAGCGCGCCGACGGGCCGACGGCGGGCCGACGCGCCGACAGCGGGGAGGGAGAGGGGAGGATTTCGATACCATATTCACTGATACATGTCCGGTTTCGGAGGGTTTCCGTAGTAAGCGGCGCGCCGCCACAGAGCGCCTACAAACAGCCCGCGCTGTCACATTTCAATCAGGACAGCAAACCGCACTCGTATTTTTCCAATGTTTTTTTTAAAGGCCGATTTATATACTGAAAGTTTTGCCAAATGGGGAAATTGAAGTCGATCCACGAATGACGTCCCCCAAAACGACTGCTTTCTCTTTCATTTGAGTTTTCCTTTTTCGCGGTAGGCTTAGATCCGCGCCGACTCGGCGTCATGGGACTTTCCCGGAAAGTTGCCACAAAGTTGACGACAGCTGCTGCGAGCTGCTCGCCGCGTATCAACAGGCACCAGCGGCACACAGCCACGTCACGCCACGGATTTGGCAAGTTGTCGGCCACGCTCCGTTTGACTTGAAACGGGCTGGGCTCGGGCTGGGCTCGGGCTGGGCCAGCTCAGCTAGGCAGACCGAAAATCCAGTTTCAGCCTCCAGTGGTGGCGCACCGCCCCCCGCTGCCCCCCGCCGCCCCCCGCCGCCCCCGACGACGTCCGTCCTTCTGCTGCCACCCCGCGCTGGCGGCGGGGGAAAAATGGAGGCCTCCGTTGCCACAGCATAGAAGCACGAGGACAGGCAAACAAACACACAAACAGACAGGCAGAAGACAGACAGACAACAGACAGACAGACAGACAGACAGACAGACAGACAGACAGACAGACAGACACACAGACACACACACACACACAGACAGACAGACACGCAGACAGACAGACAGACAGACAGACAGACAGACAGACAGACAGCGCCTGCGGAGACGCGGTAAAAAGTACGGGGTTGCAACGTGGTGGTTTGGGAGTGGCCTGCAGATCTAGATTAGTCCCGCCCTGCGAGTATAGTGCGGACGGCGCGGAGCTGAGCTTTGCCACCCCTGCTTGCCTTGGCTTGCCTTGGCTTGCCTTGGCTTGCCTTTGCATCCGAAATGGCTGCCTTAAGGTAGGCGGGGCGGTCGAGGCAGCCGGCCTGCCTGTCTGCCTGTCTGCCTGCCGCCCTCGTCCGGCTCTACAGTGTGCCATAACGGAAAAACGGCCAACCGCGCCGAGCGATTCGCGCAGCGCCGTAAATCCGCAGACACCGCTGCACTGCCATGGCACTGCACTGCACGGCACGGCACTCGGATTTGAACAGCCGTCGTAAAACCGAGCCGACAATTTGGTTGCAAAACGCTGCCATGATGAATTACCGAACGCACTGTGTAACGGTGAAAGGGGAGGAGGGAGGGGGGGAGGGGGGAGGGGAGGGGGGAGGGGGAGGGAGGGTGGGGAGGGCAAGCATTGTGAAGCACGCGGAGAGACTCATTGATTTATGCCGGCAAGTAATTGGGGGGCGTCCGCCATTGTTTGCAACACTACACACACACACACACACACACACACACACACGCACGCGCGCGCGCGCGCACACTCACACACAAAAGAGGAAGTGTTCATTACGATGAAGAAAGAATGCGCATTTCGTCTGGGCAAACACCACGCTTCCATGCTTTCGGAAAAGAGGGAGGCGAGGATAATAAATGCGGAGGGGGCGTGCAGCGTGCGGCGGCGCGCGCTCGGAGCGGCGTGGAGCGGCGCCGCACTGATGCAGCCATTTGTTGCGATTCGCGATGAGAGCCGGCCCGCCGCGCCCCGCTGCCGTTTGCTCGGATTACGGCTGGAGAGCGGCGCCGCGTCAATACGCGATTGTGATTGAAAACGCGGGACGCGTGGACGCCGCGAGGCCCCGCCCTGCCCTGGGCCCCCCTTGGCTGGCCCCGCCGGCATGGGCCACACCACTGGCGACACCGAGCAGCGCCGTGTGGCGGTCAAGTTTTTCGGGGTTGCATCTTTTTCAGTGGTTTCGGTCTTCCCTCTGTTCTTTTGAAGACCGGATACAACAACTGCACGGGCTGGGGAACAACCGCAGGGAGCGCGCGGCGCGCGGGGTGGAGGGGCGCGGCGGAGTTCCAACAATGTCTTCTCGAAGGAAGGGAGGCGAAAGACACACAAACGAACACTCAGACAAACACTCAAACCAACAAGCAGACGGGCGGACAGACACTCGGGCAGACAGACAGACAGACGGGCGAGCGGAGAGGTGGCAGATAGTGTGGTTGCTGGCTCCGCCCTTTGCGGTGGGCCTAGGCAGACTGATTCCGAACGGGAGGGACTCTCGCTCCCTCTCGCACTCACGGGCCGCTCCGCCGCTCCGTGTGAGTGCGAGAGAGACAGACCGACGCGTCCTGCGGCTCGGAATGAGCCTGCAGGCAGGCAGGCCTTGTCCTATCTCTGTGGGGCTTTGGGGTGCCCCGCCACTGCCTACGCCAGCAGCCTCGGCAGCCTAGGCTGGCTTCAGGAGCAGTAAGTGTGCCGCATTGTTTATTCAGCCAGACCACACACACACACACACACACACACACACACACACAACACACACACACACACACACACACACACACACACACACACACACACACAGCAGGGCTGCCCTATCGCCACCGAGGAAGCGGCACCCTCTGTCCCTGCACTCCCGATTCAATAAAGTCGCCGTGAACTAGAATGGGGATAGGAGTGGGCGCAGGCCGGCAGCAGGACCAGGGCAGGGCGGGGTGGGGCGGGGCGGGGTGGGGCGTGGTGGTGATCCCAAGGCGTCGGACATGTGTCTGTGTGTGTGTGTGTGGGGGGGGGGGTATGGTGTATGTGTGCGCGCGCGTGTCTGCGTGCGTGAAGAGGGCTTTCTGTGACATCGCGTCCAGCGTGGGGCGGCGTCCTCTAATGCCGTCGCTCATGCTTTTGTCGTCACCAATGCCGGGAGGATTAACTGAATGAAACGGCAGTTTGCACACGTCGCGGCGGCTGGGGGGCCTGCCTGCCTGCCTGCCTGCCTGCCTGCTTGCCTGCCAGCCGGCGGACGGGACGCGTCGCGAGACGCAGACGCTAAGCCCCAGCCTGCAGTCTGCTGGGCAGTCTGCTGGGATTTAACGAAGGACGCCGCGTCTAATGAGTCGCCATTTAGCCGGCCGAGTGGAGTGGCCGCGCCGCCGCGCCGCCGGACAGGGAGGAACACGGTCTGAGCGGGGGCGGGGCGGGGCGGGGCGGGGCGGGGCGGGGCGGGGCGGGGCGGGGCGGGCGGAAGGGAAGGCAAGGCACTGTTTGTACATTAATTATCGTCGCGCAGTCGGACGGCGGCCCCCTCCCCCTCGGTGTCTCATTTCGTTTATGCCATTTCTGAGCACCGCAGACTGCTAACTGCCTCGAGCCGGGCGGGCACCGACCGGGCCACGCCAAGCCTGCAGTTTTCGAGGAAGTACGTCCCGCTTATTCACTTACTCCTCGTCCCAATTTATTTTTGAACATTTCTTTCCCGTTTATGTTTTTTCCGGTTCCGCCGGCCGGCCAGCCCGCTGGCAGTGCAGGCCAAGCGGTCCCTCGTCCGAGCACGGGGGCCGAGCAGCACAAAGCCCAGCCCAGAGCTACCGGGCGGGGCCGGAGGCGCAGCGGGCTGGTCACGGTAGGCCGTGTAGTGCCGCAGGGCCGCAGGGCGGGCAGGCCGTGTAGAGTGTGAGCCGCGAGCGGTGCGCGGTGCTCACGGTGCTGCGGCCTCGGACTCTACGCTGCGGTGGTTCCGGTGGTTCCGGTGGTTCGGCGCGGCTCAGAGTTACACGGCACCGACTTTCCTTGCCTTTGGTAGGCCTGGCTGGCAACCCTGGCGCCCCTGGTTTGGCTCAACGGCAAAACAGCCACTGCAGCAGGTTCACACACACACACACACACACACACACACACACACACACACACACACACACACAAGAAGGGGCGCCAAAGCACGCTGGAGGCGGGGACCCGTGAAATAAGAGAGTTTAGCCCCGTGCCGTTGTGCAGCGCAGACCTTGTGGCGGGCACGCAGGCATGCGTTTCGCACAGGCAGGCACATAAAGACTCCCCACTCACACCGACGCGCGCACACTTAGGCCCCGCTTCATCCCGGACACCTCCGACGCGTCCGCGGTCTGAGACATGCAGCAGAGGCAGATGGATGGTGGAGTGCACCAACTACTTGTGTGTGTGTGTGTGTGTGTGTGTGTGTGTGTGTGTGTGTGTGTGTGTGTGTGTGTGTGTGTGTGTGTGTCCTGGGTCGGGGTCGCCGGACAGGGGTGGGCCTGCATGGCTGTGGGCGCCGCCACGCCACACTGTGACAACTGGTGCTCATCATGGAGCTTTGCGACGAGCCAGGACTCCAGGACCCCCATCTCCCGCGCCACCGAGACACCGAATTCGTCTTCGTCGTCTGAGAATAGGATCCAGACACGCACACAAGCACACACAACGACACACACACACACAGAAACAGGCGGACACACACACACACACACACACACACACACACACGGACACACGGCTAATTTGCGACGCGTCTTTCCCAGCTGCTCGGCCAGACGCAATCTTCGTAATAATTTATCGCACTTTCCCATGTAGGCGGCGAGGTTGTTCTTGTTGGCTGCGAGCGAAAAATAATAATACTGAGGTCCATGTGTTCCGTGTGTTGCAGGCCCTCCACGATGACCAGCATCTCCGAATTCCGCAAGAAGAAACTCCTCTACATCTTCAACGTCTTCTTTGGTAAGATTTTCAAAAGTTTTTTTTTGTGAATATTTTTCTTTTTAGGCGACATCTGTCAGGCTGTTGTCTACGAACCGGAGGGACCACGAAATCCAGCGGGCAAGTCCGGGGTGAAAGTCGTTTCCGTGAGCGAAATACAGTAACTACTGCGTCCCTGGCTGGCGTGGCAGGGCTGCAGCAGGTGGTTCCTCTGGTTCCTCTGGTTGCTCTGGTTCCTCTGGTTCCTCTGGTTGCTCTGGTTCCTCTGGTTCCTCTGGTTCCTCTGGTTGCTCTGGTTCCTTCATTAAAGCGGCCTCCCCCACTGCCGCACTGCTCTACGCACGGCGGCGGGGCGACGTGTTTAGCCGGCCGAACTTTGATTCAACCGAGCGACCTTAATAACGACTTGTCAGCAGGCGGGTGGGGGTGGGGGGGGCGGGGTGGCGTAGCGGAGGGGGGGAGGGGTGATACAATTGTACACCTGCCACCGTGCGCCCGACCTGGCGCTGCTCTGGCCCCTCGACAAAGTCGGTCAGAGGAATTCCACGAAGCGGACACCCCTGTGGGGGACTTGGAGGCGGGGGGAGGGTCGCTTTGAGACAGGGGTCAGTCGTCGTGGAGGAGGCGTATCGCCTTCGTTGCGTAACTGCAAAACGCCGACGTGGCTCACTCAGCTTCGCGGCCAAGGCCTGGGCCGGCCGGGGCCTCTTGTCTTGGAAGGCTTCGCCGCCGTCACCGTGGTCTCGAGAGGGGCGTGGCAGAGCGGGGCGGGCCGGGGCGGCGGGGCGTGGCGGGCTTCAAATATTAATGCGGCGATGTTTGACAGGGGAGCCGTGGAGCCCCGCGAGCCGCACCTGGCTGACGAGCTGGTGCCGCGTAGCGCCGCGTCCCTTGGCCCCTCCGCGCGCCACCGCGCCGCCACCGCGCCGCTAGCGCCCTCCAGCGGCCGCGGCGCCAAGCAGCGTTTATCGCCCCCTCGGCCCATCAGGCCCATCAGGCCCATCAGCGGGTATTTCGGAAGTCGGCCGTCCGCAGCTCCGCGGCGAGTCGTTGGCAAGTGTCGTCAACTTGATCCGCACGCGTTAAACTTGCTTGGCGCGACCGCGACGACCGCGTCCGGAGTCCGGAGAGGCAGGCCAACTTTTGCAGGCCGGCCGGCCGGCGATGGCGCCGCGGCACGTCTGTGGCGAGGCACACACCCTCCATCATCGGACACGGACATTTGACATGTATCCCCGCCAAACGCTCTTACACTGGAAACGGTAGGAAGGGAATGGGGGTGGCATTGACGCGGTGCACTCAAAAAAATTCAATACAAAATTCTGTAACATGGTTACGCAGTAATTTCCACTACAAATGTTACAGAATTTTGTATCAGCACTGATACAAAATTTTATATCACGCGTCACGGTAAACTGTTTCCCGGTTACAGAATTCTGCAATGCAAAAATCAGAAAAATTTGTCGTTTTATAAACAAAATTTGAATCTCAACGATCGTTCATTCCTACACGTTCGCTCCGTCGCGCCTGTGCTCCCGAAAACCCGGAGAAACCGAGCTGCGTTCTCCGGAACCGAACCCCGGTCCCCCGGATTGCCAGCTCCGCATGCTACCGCTTGCGCCACAGCGCCGTATGGGAGGCACGCCTCAGACTGTCGATGACACCGAGCGGGCACGCTGCATGCCCAGTAGTGGTGGGAAACGAGCCCTGCGGCGCGACAGTTAGAGTTCCTGGCCCGAAGCTTCTAAAGTACTATGCCCCACGTTAGGACTTTTCGCCTGATCAACTGTGATGTTAGAATTAAGCTCGTAATTTGACTTTAAATTTGCGTTATTAATTTTTGCATCAGACGATATGTAAACTTGTAACGATATGTACGGTTTTCTGTATCAGTTACAGTTATTTGCATAAAGATCGCATTTTTACATGGAACTATATCACTGATTGTGAATATTGAAACGAAAAGTACAGAATTTTGTATCAGTTTTAGAATTTTGAAGCACTGATTCGTAAATTCGTAACATTCTTGACGTGATACAGAATTTAGGATCAAGGATACAAATTTTTGTATCCGACTGACGTGTTACAGAATTTTGTATCAAGATCGTTACAAAATCCTATATTATTTTTTAGAGTGTGGCCTTGCTGTCCGCTTCCGGTGGTCGTCTCGAGATGCTCTCCTCGCGGCGGCGGGTACAGCGTGGGCACAACTCTCTAGGCGAGGCGGGCACGCCCTAGCACGCCCCAGCACGCCTGGAGTGCGCCTCCTGCGAAGTGCCGGTCGGTTTATGCCTGTTTTACGCGGCCCGCTGCAGCGCGTTCATTATCACGGCGGTGATCATCATGATCATCAAGATCAGCAGTTAACCGAGTCCGTGACGACCGCGCCGACACGCAGCGCGCAGTGCCGCGCAGTGCACGGAGGCGCGCAGAGTGCAGGTACGCTGCAAAACATCGTGGTCTTGCTTCCCTCCACCCCGTCTTTACTGGCGCCGTTCCAAACAGGCGGCAGCTGCTGCAGCCTGGCAACATTAGTGCGAACAGTGGGGATAGTGCGTGCGAATAACTGTGCCCGCCTATTGGCAGACGGGATTTATCGCTGTGGGCATGACACTCGACCGCCGCGGAGGGCGGGCTGGCTGGCTGGCGGGCTGCGGCTGGCTGGACGCAGGCTGGACGCGTACAGCGGAATTCGCCGGGGTGTCTGGCTGCCTGCCTGCCATTCGTGTCAACAAGCAATCCGTGCCGAGCGCGCTCGCATCGAACAAGCGCGCGCAGCGCAAGGAATGCGTGAAATTGTATCGGGCTTTTGACGATAAAAAAGAACGGGCGGGCGACGCATAAAACACCCGCTGGATGTGAACACAGCCGCGCCGCGCATATGGACCGCTCCCCCTTCCCCCTCTCACCGACCCCGCTCAACGGGCACCCAATTTCCTCTCTGTCTCCATGCAGTGCCGTGCCGTGCCGCGCCGTGCAGCGACAAAATCGGCGGCTCTTTCATCAAGCGCCACACCGACCGGCCAGACCGACCAGGCTGCATTTTGGTTATTGCACTGTCGGGGATCGGCGTGTGTTTCCGCGCGTTGACGTCGAGGGTCATGGCGCCACAGTTTGGCCGCCGTTTTGCAGTGGAGCCCCTTACGTGCTCCTTTCCCTCCAGGCTCCGCTAGGCTCCGGCGGGCTGGGCTCCGGGCGCTAGGCTCCGGGCCCGTCCGCGCTCCGCGCCCGCACTAGATAAATCTTTGCCGCTGCATGTGGTGCTGCTCGACGCGCCCCGCCGAGCCCACCGGCTTGCCACGGATGACGTCTCTCTAAGGAGAAGCAGAGGCAGGAGGCACGCGGCACACACCAGCAGCCCGCCGCCAGCCCGCCGCCAAGACAGGCAATATCCCGAACACCCTCCTCGCCCCGCCACACCGCCGTTGTCTCCCACCGTGGGAGTCCGCCGCCCCGCCCCCGCCCCGCCCGCCCCGCCCGCCCCGCCCCGCCCCGCCACGTCGAGCGTGACACCCAGTACGCCATGCAAAAAGGCGGCGCTGTGTTCGTCTCGTCGGCGTGATGGACAGGTCCGCGACTCGTCCGTGACGAGTTCAAAACGGGATTGGCGGGACGGGTTTTACGTGACACGTTGCCGCGCGCTGTCACGGCGCGTCACGGCGCGTCACGGCGCGGCGCAGCCGCCAATGAAACACCGCCGCGCCATGTAGGTCGCGGGGAGTTTGAAAGCGACATGAATGTCACGTCGCGCACGTCGTGTCTGCGGAGAGGATCATGGTGCCGCGGAGGGAGGGGAGGGGAGGGGGAGAAGACTCTCCTCCGGGGCTGGTCGGGTCGGGTCGGACTACATGCTCCTCGGAGTTCGGGTTCGTTCGGCCGACTGCTCTCCATGTCTGTGTGTTGGTGTGCTTGCGTGCTTGTGTTTGTTAGTTTGCCTGTTTGCCCGTTTTTCCGTCCGCCGGGCCGCCCCCTCCCCCTCCCCTTTCCCCGCCCCGACTCAGCCACGCGTGAGCCCCGTCAACACGTGTGCTGCAGCGCCAACACCTGAAATCACAGATCTGTGACGAGGGTTCGCTGGGCCACTGCGGAGCGGTCCGCCCGGCGAGGACGACGACGTGGAGAAGGACGACGACGGGGAGGTGGAGGAGGACCGCGAAAAGTCGGCCGTGAAAAGGGTTACGACAAGAGGAATGAAGATGGGCCGAGAGATAGAGAGGGGCAGGGGCGGGCAGGGCGGGCAGGGGCGGGCAGGGGCGCGTGAAATGTCGTCTGTGTGTGAGAGCGAGACAGCGTGTGTGTGAGAGAAAGAGAGAGGGAGACAAGGGCAGAGCTAGTCGGAAGCAATCGGTCCCCTCGTTCTGTCCCGTGGACCCCGTGGCCCCGTGGGCTGCAGGCTCGCACCTTCCCTTTCTGTTCTGCACTTTCACTCCCCGAGAGTTATTCCACACGAACGCGGCAAATTTCCTGCGCCCCCGGGGGTGAAAAAAAGGAGAGGGTTGGGCCTCCTCCCTGCCCGGCCGTCGCCACCCCAAATCTCCGCCCTCTATCTCTCTCCGCTCCGCCCCGTCCTCACCGGCTTTGTGGACAAGCCGGCCGAGCCGCACGGAGCCTCGCCGGTCATCCGGGAATGTCGAAATGAGATCCGGAATGAGGCCGGCAGCCCGGCGGCTCGGCCGCTGGAAAGCGCTCTGCAAAGCGAGCGGGAAAGCGCTCAAGAGTCGCCCGAAAGGAGAGGCTCGCGCCGCTCGACGCTCGCGGTGGACGGACCGCCGGGCCGCCGACTCGGCCGGGGTATATGTAAATACGTAACTACGCCGAGCCCGGCCCTTCCGAACGCACTTTATTCCCAGCCTGGGCGGCCCGGCTAGCCGCTCCGGCGCAATAATAAGGCAGGACAAAAGGGGACGCTTCTCTCCGGTGGCCCCCTCCCCCCCCCCCCCCCTTGGGACACTTGGCCAACTCCATCTCGGAGGTGATCCCCGGCAGGGCGGCCACGCGTCTAATCTCGGCATTCTCAGAACGGATTTCATTAAAGTTGTCGCATTCTTTTCGCGCCGGCATATTGTTTAGACTGCTAAGAAGACGGAGCGCGTCGTCGCGCAGCCTCAACGGGGTGGTGGGGCCGCGGACGCGGGGGCCCAGGCCCAGTGTCGTGGCGAGATGAATGGGAGACCAGGGGCGCCGCGCGGCGGCACAGTCCTGCTTCCCTCATTCCTCAACCCTCCGAGGGGAAGAATGAAAAAATATATCTGATTCGGGATTCGAACCCACGATCGAGTGCGTGTGCTTTTGCTTCTGCTGAGGTAATGCCGCCGCCGCCACGTCGTTTCGTGCCATTCAAAACTTGCCGCATATCGACAGCTGCAGATAAAGGGCCTTTGGCTGCGTCTGTTGCGGGGCTTCGTCGCCAAATCGGGGCCAGACGTGGTGTGTTGGTTTGGGGGGGGGGGCGAGAGAGCTCTGGGTGGGCCAAAGCAGCCCGGAGCAGCCCAGAGCCGTTCAATGCCCCGATATCAGTTGCCCATTGTCGATGCTTGAGCCCCGCCGCCCCCCGCTCGTCTCTCGCTCACCGTCGTCGTCGTCTGCTTACACCGCTTCTTTAGACGACGCGACCGTCGAGCTTCTCGTTTGCCAGAACCACGTGCGTCTGCTTGTGACGCCATTTTCAAAACTTTTAAAACTCTTTTCTGGGTTCATGTCCGCTGTGGTTCGAAATTTGAAGCTCGCGGTTTTTATCGCAGTTTCCCTCGTATTTATTCCTTCCTTGCCGTCCCCTGCAGCACTGCAGCCCCGGTGGCGGCGGAGCGGCGGAGCCACTGGCTGCCGTTCCTCCACAGCGAGCCAAAGTTGGCCTCCGCCGGCCGTGCGGCCAGTGTGGGTTCGGCGCGTTTTTGCCGCGCCGTGCCGTGCCAGGTATTGGGCGGGCTGCCAGCACTGCCAGCACCGGGCGGGGGACTGCAGCGTGCCGCCGACAGGCTCGTCTCCCTTCATTTTATTCCAATTTGTGTTCCATTCCTTTTTATTTTTCAGTTTCCATCATTTTTTTCCCCTCCTCGCCGTTTGGACCTCGTTCGCGCCCTCTTTCACTAACTCGCCCCATTCTCATTAATTAACGCCATGTACATTTTCCGAGAGGAGTTCGTAATTGAACTATTCCCCGACGTCATTATGACGATGTGTTATTCTTATTATTAATATTATTATTTGAGGAGAGGCGCCGAATATTCCCCGTCTGCTCAAGCTGTCTGTCCGCCCGGTGAAGGGATTCCGGCGTGGCGGGCGGCACGCGGGACGGGACGGGGCAGCAGTCCAATCAGCGCCGAGCTCCGCTGTTCAAATTAATTTTCCCGCCGGGCCGTGCCGAACCGGGCCGCGGGCTTTTTACGAGGGATTGGTCGATGAAGGCTGAGGCACGGCACGGCCCAGGCACGGCCCAGGCACGGCCCAGGCACGGCCCAGGCACGGACGAGGGCCGCACCCGCACACGTCGCCGAGCGAACCGCGAACCCCAAACCGCGCCCACGGCCGGAATCCTCGTTAGGACGTCTGCCCATTCGAAGGACGAAGCGGCCACACGCTGGAAAAGAAGAACGTCATGCCTTGTTACTACTCCTCCTCCTTCTTTTCTTTCTAATTTGTTCTGTCCCGTTCGGCACAGCACGGCTGTCGTGGCCTACCGAATGCACGTACCTCTGTTCCGCTGCAAAAGTTCAGCAAATGCCCTTTTCCTCAGTCGGCAGCCATTCCCACGAGTATCCTCCCTCTCCTCCTCCCCCTGCTCATTCCCAGTAGATGTGTCGCACACCGCGGCCTCGTCGGCGTCGCGACCGCCGCGACGGAGCATCCGCCATCCCCGCCCCGGGCGAGGACTTGACTCCAAGCGGTCTTTGAGTCAACATGTCAGCATGTGCGCATCAATGTCGCTGCTCGCAGTTGTTGATGATGTTGTTGTTGTTGTTGTTGCTGCTGCTGCTGTTGCTGTCGCTATTGTTGTTGCTGTTTGCCTGGGTCTCGCGGCCGCCCCTTCCAAATCCAGCCAACGAGATTAAAGCCCATCGCAGCGCTGAGCCCCTTGGCCCGTCGGCCCGTCGAGGACGAAATTTGCGCGCGCCGCTTTTGGGGGCTCATCCTTCTTCTTTTCCATTCTCGGCCTAATTTGGCCGTGCCTTGCCTCGCCTTGCCGCGCCTTGCCGTACCGCACCGCACCGCGGCGCCCTACTCAAACACAGCGGTGGAGGTAATCTATTTGGCCGCGGTGCCGCGATCAAGACGGATGACGGCGACCCCGACGCCCCAACCTGGCCTCGTCACCTCTTCGTCGGCAGCCTCGCTCCCCGCTCCCCTTCGCAGCAGCCAGGCAGCCAGTCTGCGGGCCCACCCCCGTCCCCTGCTCCCCTGTCCGCGCAATCACACATGTGGTGCGCGCCAGTCGGGAAAGTGACAAGGCTGGTTTTGTCGAACATGTAAAGTAGTTGTGCTTTTTTTTATCCCGCGATGTTTTTTTTTGTTGCTGATGGCGAGGTTTCCCCAGCTGTCGGCAATTTGTCGGGCCGTATTGGCAGTGGCGTGCCTGCCGATAACGCGCAGGCCTGGCCGCCGCAGTCCGCGCCAGGCAACGAGCGAAAGACCTCCCAAGTCGCGTATCGGAAGCTGTGCCGCTTGCCGCGGCTTGCCGCCACTCAGCAATCCGGGACCGCGTCGCGTCGCGCGGCTTTACATAAATGAAGTGAATTTGCATGTGAAATGGCAAACAAAGCCAATCACAGTGCGCGGATTTAATAACGTTTCCATATCGAAGCAGCGCGCGAGGGCGGTCGGGGCGGTCGGTCGGGGCGGGCAGCCGGGCGTGGCGCGGACGGAGTGGGCCGGAGTAGCCGGCGTGCCGCGCCGCCACCCTTTGTTGTTTTTCGAGTTTCATTTCCTGGGGCTGCGCGGCGCTGCGTTGTGGCCGGCCCGGTGTGAAAGGGCCCCGTCCCGCCGTGCCGCCGCGCCGTCTCGCCGTGTATCGGGTCGTATTGCCCCGCTGCCCGCCGCGGAAACGCCCCCACTTTTTCGGAGCAGGGTGTTTCGGCGGCGGCGAACCGCACCGCACCGCACGCTCCTCCGGTCGGCCGGTTCCATAGGCGGCGCGGTGACGGCGGCGCGGGGGCCGCGGGGGCCGCGGGGGGCCTCGCACCGAAATAGGCGTATCACGCGACAAAAGTGTAGCGGGGTGTCCGCGCCCCGAACGCCCCGAACGGCCCCGACCGCGGCGGCATGGCGGGGCACAACAGGGCGCGGGGCGCGGGGCCACGGGGCTGTGGGGCTGGAGGGCTCTGGGTCGGGGCCGCGGGGGCGCGCCTTCCGGAGGCCTTCACGGCAGGCTTTCCCTCTCTGTTTGCCGATTTGTCACGAGATACGCCGACTGCCTTCCAGCTTCAGGCCTGCCGCCCGGCCACTGTCCCCAGGGTGGACTTAATTTCCTTTGAGGCTCATTATCATGCCTAACCGGGCGTTGGTGGGGGGGGTCGTCGCCGACCCGGCTGCTCGGTCTGGGGGGCCTCGCCGCCACCGCGTGAGGCTGCCAGCACTGCCAGCACTGCCAGCGCGGTCGGCCCGAGTGGTTGGTGGCTTCCCCCGTTGTGTACCCACTTCAATCTGGAATCCCGGAAGCCCGAGTCCCCCAGGCTGCCACAGGCTGCCACAGGCTGCCACAGGCTGCCACAGGCTGCCACAGGCTGCCACAGGCTGCCACAGGCTGCCACAGGCTGCCACAGGCTGCCACAGGCTGCCACAGGCTGCCACAGGCTGCCACAGGCTGCCACAGGCTGCCACAGGCTGCCACAGGCTGCCACAGGCCAGGCTGGCGCTGCTCGCGGTGCGCACCGCGGCGTCTCCCCGAGTCGTCCGGCCGCATTCCCAGCGCGGCATTCTTCTTTTCTTCTGCAGGGCCACGCCCGAGGCCACGCGACACGCACGGATTTTTCCTGCATTTCAAACCGAACTCGGCCCCCGCCCTCGCTTCCGTGTGCGCCCTTTTGGACCTCAAACTAAACTTGGAAAACAAAAAACCCACAGCAAAAAGTTTGACAGGAAAAAATGAACCCCTCTATGAGCGAAATTGCGCGAGAGACGTTCCATTCCTTAGAGTGCCCCCGGCCCGGCCCGGCCCCGCCCCGCCCTTCAGCACATCTGGCAATTGCAGCCCTTCGATACATCGAAGGTCAAGTGGGTTTGTGATCCGCCCCGGGTGGCGGTGGCGGTGGCGGTGGCGGTGTGGCGGCGGCGCGGTGAGGTAGTATTGGCATCCGGGCCGTCCGGGGCCCGGCTGTGCAAACGCAAACACACAGCGAGCCGTAAACCGAGAACGGGCCGAAAAAATGAGCAGGTGCGCTGAAGGCCCGAAGGCCTGCGGGCCCGTGGGCCTCGGAACCGCGGCCGATAAAACACTTGGGAGGGCCGGGGCCGTGGAGGAGGCCGCGGCCGAGGCCGTGAGCAGCAGCAGGGCTTCCGCGGGCACTCCAGGCCCGCCAGGGCCTCCAGGGCCAGACCAGGCCTCGCCAGGCCGGCAGTCAAACATTTGCTGCCTGTATAGACGGCGGTACAGACCGTACAGACACAGGCCGGCCGGCCAGACCAAGCCAGGCGGCAGACGGCTGGGCACCAGAATAATCCGCCAGCGAGAGCAGCACGCTCGCCGGGCCTGCCGGGCCTCGCCACTCGATTTGCACAGGGCCAGTGGTTTGGAAGTTTGCGCGGCCAAAGGAGGACGACGACGAAGACGACGACGAGGAGGACATGGCAAATTATTGTCGGTGCCCCCGTTCGTACTGCCATTGGTCGATGCACTCGTCTGGCGCGCTGGCCGAGGCCGTGCATGAGCCGTGCATTGCCAGCGTCCTCCCTTTGAAAGGCAGAAAGGGACTTCCGGGCGTGCTCCTCATCTCGCCCCGCCCCCCCCCGATCTGGATGCGGGACGTCGGGGTGAAAGGGAACAGATCAAGACTCGGTGCTGCTGCCGCGCAGCCGCCTTTGATCAGGATGGGACGCACATCCATGCACCCGGGGCCTCACCCCGCCCCACCCCGCCCCGCCCCGCCCCGCCCGCCCCGCCCCCGCCGTGGCATTCGGCGTTTCAGAAGCCTGCTGTCCCACAGTCCCGTCATGGCGCTGCCCGGCGCTGCCCGCGTGGCCCGTCCCCGAGAGGAGGGAGCGGCCTCGGACACGCCGGTGATGGAGGCACCTGGGAAAGCAAACGTTATGTGAAGCACTCTGGCTGGAAGCAGGGCGAAGCAGGGCGGCCCTTAAATCTGCCCCGAGAGCCCCCCTCCCCCTCCCCTTCCCCGCGCGTGCTTTCACTTTGCTGTTATCTAACCTTGCAATAATGTTCTACATCTCCGTCGCGCCTCTCTCCACGTGCTTCAAGCCCTATTTACTTTTTCCGCCTCCTCTCCTCAACCTGGCGGAGCAAAAAAAGGGGGAAAGGAAGATAAAAGTAAAAGTGGCTCGCGAGCCGAGCAGCTCGGCATGACACCGAGCGACCCGGCTAGCACGCTTTTAGCGGAAAATAACAACTTATTTTTGTCCCTGGTGCGTTCTATATTTCGACAACTGAATATTTTTGATTCCCCTGAGCAGAGTTGGGTATTTTTACTTATTCACTTCGAAAGCGGGAAATGGACCCTTTCGGGTGATTCGGAATTATGGAATTTCGTTTCCTGGGTCTTGCTCGGTCTTGACCTGGGTACCGCACAGCCCCGTGAGGCCGGGACCCTCATCGGCCTGTGGCTGGCATCATCAAGCTGACCCCATTCGCCGCATTCGCACTCCGAAGACACCCCCTCCCCGACTGCAGTCCGATTCCGCGGAGTCGTTTGGTCGCGCTGCCTCTGTCGCACTCACGGGGCCTTCCCCAGGGGTGCGAGAGAGACGGAGCGACGAGACGCTCCTCGCTCGGCTCATGCCACCACGGCACACACACGTGAGGCAGACTACTTTTTTCGTCGAGCCCGGAATGAGGTTTCCGACAGCGCGTCATGAGCGGCACATTCATGCTTTGTAATAGCTTGTTGCAAAGAGAGCGAGCGAGAGCGCTGCCGGGCCGCGGGCAGGGGAGAGAGAGAGAGAGAGAGAGGAGGGGAGAGAGAGAGAGAGAGAGGGGGGGGGGAGAGAGAGCGCCAGAGTGCTGCCGGGTCAACACGGGCCGCGCAGCGCTCTAAAAACACGAGCGTCAAATTGGGCATCTTCAAACTGCTGCATGCATAAGACTGGGCATTACACGCCCCGCGCTAAACGTCCACCCCATTTCACTTTCTCTTTTGTTTTTGTTTTCCTCCTTTCTTTTTTTAAGCCGTTTTCGATTGCTTTCTAGGGCAGCGCGTACCGCGTGTGCGAACACGGACCGACGTGTAAATGAGAGGGACACGGGGGTCCTGTAATTCGCTCAGCAGCGCCATCACACATACAAACGCACACACACAGAGGCAGAGAGGGAGAGAGAGAGGAACAGCAGCACCTGGCCAAACTATTTGTTACACTGCGGTGAGGTGGCGCTCGGCACCAATATAGGCTGTGGATGCTGGTCTGATTTACGCGGGGAGGCGGGGCAGGTGGGCAGGCGGGGCAGGTGGGGCAGGCGGGGCAGTTAGGCGCGGGGTGGGGGGGCGGGTGGGGCGGTGGGGGGGGGGCGGGTGGGGCGTCGTCGGGGAGGAAAGGTTATCAATTGGAGCGCGGGGCGACTGCTGGCCGACTCCAATCACTTCCCGACAGGACTGGAGGCGGCGTTACCGCGGCGTTGCCACCACTACGTTCACCACCACTACCACCACCACCACCACCACCACCACCACCCACCACCAGTCCAGCCCAGTCCGGGGAACGAAACGTCTGGAGGACAATGTCATCACACCTAGCTCACCACGCCCCTCGCTTCTTCTGTTGCTTTTGTTTTTGTTGTTGTTGTTGTTGTTGTTGTTGTTGTTGTGTTGTCGTTGTCGTCATGTGAGGGTGGGGCGCGGGGGTAACACTTTTTACCGATAATATGCGCGTATAGTAATATAGCACGAAAGAGGAGGCTCGCTGCGCGCGCGCCGACCTGGGCAAAGTTTAGTGCCCGCGAGCCTGATAACTTTCCTAGCCGTCATGTTCCATGGTCGTAAATAAGGTCACAAATGTCGTCCTCGCCCTCCCCCCTTTCCCCCACATCCCCGCGGAGAGGCGCGCAGCGGGCACATATGGGCGCTGAAGAAAGTGTAGAGGCGGAGCGGGTAAACAAGTGTGCCTGCCGGGCCTGCCCGGCCTGCATGCAGAGCGACACTGCTGTTAGCGAGAACGCGCTTTGGACGCGCGGCCCGGAATGGCCAATGGCAGCCAATGGCCGGGAGGGTCGGGCTGTCGGGCTGCCGATGACGCGCGATGCGCGGGCCATTCAAAGGCATCGAGCGGAGGCCAGGGAACCTGAGGGAACCGACAGGGAACCCAGCGCCGGAAATATATTTGTTCAACTTTTCTCTGGGCTTCCGCGATGCGGCGCCGCCGCTCTGCCGGTGTGCTGGCCGTGCTGGCGGTGCTGGCGCAGGGCGGGGAAGGCCCTTCCCGCCCTTTCCTGCTGTCTCTCTCAGTTCTTCTTTGTGCTTTGCTGAGAAATGCCGCGGGGAGGGGAATGGAGGCGGGGGTGGGGGCGAAAGTTTGGTCGGGGCTCACACTTTGACACTTGCGGTGTTCCGGCCAAAGCGGCCAAAGCGGGCCGCGCGCATCTAAGCTCCTCGCTTCCGGTGTGTCTGCGTGTCCAACGCGAACTAGGCCCTGTCCAATTACTGGCTCCGACTTGTCTACGGTGACTGGCTAGGCCTGGCTAGGCCGCGGTGCGGGCGGTGCGGCCCGGCTGCCGGGAGCGCCGTGCGGGCGGGCAAGGCGGCGGCACGGGTGTCGGCGTGGGGCCTACCCGCCAGGCGCTCTGCGGCCCGCCGCGCCGACCCGCTGCAGGCTGCTGCCAGGCCGGCCAGCACAGCGGTTCGCCGCTCTGCCTCTCTCGCACCCCTACGTGCCGCCCCATGGGCGCGACAGAGACAGCGCGACGAAAACGACTCTTGTGAATCAGTCTGCAGGCGAGGGCAAGGGCAAGGGCCGTGGGCCTCGCTCTTTTCCCTTTTATTGCCGCGCATTAAAGCCCTTCGGACCTTCGGCCTGCGACGCCCCGCCCCGCCGCGCCCGGCCGCACCGCGCTGCCCCCGGCAATGCCTCGCCAATCCCAGATAAGCCAACAGCAATTGTAATATTTTAAATTGCAGCCTCGTTTAGGGGCAGGCCCGGGCAAGCCCCCCGCTCGGGACTGTTGCGCAAGTTATTATTGCGCGTGGGATTTTACTGTGTTTTTCATTAAATTTCTCCCCGGCCGGCGCGCATCGCGGTGAACCTAACCCGGCCTTGACCCGCGCACTGCTTGCTACTCCACTACACTGCCACACTGCATTCGCTCGCGGAACAGCAAACAGCGCCGCCAAAGTGTGCGCCTCCCCGCCGACGGCCGCGTCCCGCGTTTTCTCGGCCAAACTCGGAAAAAACGACTCGGCGGCGATCTCCATAATTCGCCCTTATAAAGTTGCCCGGCCGAATAATGTGTACGAAAAGTTTGGATTAAACAAACGCCGCGCGTGAATAATGCGAGTCTGTTGACGCGCTTTAGGGAGGCGCCCCGACCTTAGGCCGCCCCGGCACCGCTGCGGGTCTACCGCCGCCACCGCCACGACCGCCACCGCGGAGGCAGGGGGCAGGGGGCAGGGGGCAGGGGCCGCCCGACAACGCGCTCGACCGTCTTTCGCGCGCATTGACCGTGGTAACGAGAGGCGGGCACCGAGGCGGGCAGGGCGAGAGAGAGAGGGAGACGGGCAGAAAGAGAGAGAGGCCCTGTGGCGCCAAGCCGTGGCGTCCCCGTCCCCGCCCAGCGCCGCCCAGGCAAAGGCACTAGCTGATAGCCATCGCGGCACACGACCTCAGACCCACCGCCACGGGCACCCCGCCGCCCCGCCGCCACGACAGCTGTAGTCTGAGTCCGAACCGCGCTTCGTCGTGCCTGTCTCTCTCGCACGCGCACGGGACGCCCCATGAGTGCGACAGAGAGCGCGACCGAAACTCTGTTCGGAATGAGCCGCTTTGCAGGCCGGGGCCGAGCTCTAGGCCGAGCCTCGGGCCATGGGGGCGTGTGCGAAAGTGCGAAAGTTACTGCCGCTCTGTGTTCGAGCCGCGGCCTCCGGAACCTCTTGCAGCGCACGCCCGGACGGGAAAAAATAACGAAAAACAATAAAAAGTGACGGAGTAGAATAACTGTTCCCCGACTCCAAGCATGCCGTGTCTAAGTGTTTGAGGGCGGCCGGGTCGGGGCGGAGTCGAGCCCTCAGGCCACTCGGAAGGTCTCCCGCCATGTTTCAAGATGAAAGTGATGGCAGGGGAAGGGAAGGGGCGGAGGTATTGATAGGTTGGCTAACAGGGCTGCACGGCGATGGATGGATGGATAGATAGATAGATTTCTGCAGAGCGCGGCGGAGGGAATGGCGAGGAAAATATTAGTCTATCGCTTCCGAATCCGGCAGTAATTGTCGCTCCCTTTCTCCCGGGCGAGCGCCTATATCTCTCTCTTTCTCTCTCCCTCTTCCCGAGCCGCCGCGCCGGGCGCCGGGCCCCTTTGTGCGTCGTGAGGAAAAGGCAGGCCTCTCGAGCAGCAACCCGGCAACCCTCCCTCCACTGCGAGGGCCTTTGGTTGCCCCTACTTCAGTAAGTAAGACGGGGGCTCGGCACAAAAACCTTGTTCAATATTTCACTCCGGCCGTGCCCCGCTGGCCCCGCTGGCCCCGCTGGCCGGGCGACGCTTCAGCCTGCTTCAGCCTTCAGGGTGCCCACCGTGCCTGGCCGTGCCGTGCCGCGAGGGCTGGAAGGCTGCGAACCTCGGGGAATGAGTGGAGTGGGCGGAATGAAGCGCGGGGACGGCGCGCCACCGGCCACCGCGCAGACATAGAGCTATGTAGACCCCTCGCCCAGACAGACGTCGCGCATCGCGCCTCGTGCAACATTCATGGCGACACGCTCGACCCCTCCCCACCCCTCCCCAACCCGCGCCCACTTTCTGCAACGTGTCGTCATTGTCACGGCCTGGCGCCTCGAGGTTTCCGCATCCATCTTGTGATTACCCCCACTCGCCTCCTTCCCCCTCTTCCCCTCCCCCCTCCCCCCTTCGCCTCGACACCCCCCGTTTCTCGGCACACGTTCCAAAACAAAACCCAGCAACAGGCAAAAGAGTGTCTTCGGCGCCAAGTGGTCTGGCGTCGTCGCCTTTCGCCGCCCCCTCCCCCTTCCAGTCCCTTCCAGTCCCTCCAGAGGGGCACTGCTGCAGCCCTTCAGCCCTTGGGGGGGGCGCGTGCCCTTTGACGGGGTCCTGGGCGGTGAGGGTCCTGCCTGCAGGGCGCTGCGGCGCGAGGATGAGAGACACTTGCACTTTTTCCCTTCGCGGACGAGGACCGCGGCCGCCGCCCGAAGTGCCGTCGATACCCCGTGCGCGCGACAGTCTCCCAGTGTGGCAGCTTTTCGGACGAAAGAGGGGTGTCGGTATCGGCACGGCAGCGCCGCGGTTTCCCCTGGTTTCCCTTTGTGGCCGCCCGCCTCCACTGTATAAATAGTGCCGCTGATGTTGTTCCGGTGGATGGAGGGTGCGGCGCGCACTCTCAGCGGCAGTGAGGACGCCGGGCGGGCGGGGCGGGCTGGCTGAATGGTGACGGGCTCGACGGGCACCGCCTCGGTGAATGATAGATGTAGGCTTGATGACACGGAGGCGCGGCGAGGCGCGGCGAGGCTCGACGGCGGCCTCGGCCCGGACGTGCTCACGGCGGGAAACGCATTCAAACGGGAGAAGGGGCGGCGCCGAGGAAGTCCCTCCTTTTGTCCAGGCCGTCCGCGGCCTTGTCCGCAGCGCCCCTCTCGACTTCGCGAAGGGTCTCCGTCTGGGCCTCCGGAATGCACTGCAACTGCACTGTATGGCGGGCCGCGGCTTGGGCCAGCACCGCGCGGCAGGACCCGACATCTCAGCAGGGCTGCGCGACGGCGGGGGCGGCGGGGGTCCCTCTCTGAGCCCCGCTCGGCCCTCGGCCGACGACGGCCACAACTTAACTCTCTTTGTGGGGGGTCTTCCGCCGTCTGCCTCCATCGCACGCCACGCCGCCGGATGCCTCTCGTCGCACACGCGACCCGGCCAGACACGGAACACGCGCCAGCACTGCTTTCATCGCTCTGTCTCTCTCGCACTCATGGGGCGGTCCGTGGGTGCGAGACAGGCAGAGTGACGAAGCTGTGTTCGGAATCAGCCGGCTGTCGTGGATTTACACCCGCTGTGCGACAAAAAACGGCAGCAAAAAACACACACAGGCCGTCCCGAATTCGCAGCCCCGCCCCGTCCCACCCGACAACGTTCGAGCTCTGTTGGCGCGTATTGCCGCCTGCGCAGCACTGTCGGGCTAATCACGCTTAACAGCGCGAGTCTGTCTGAGTCTGTCACGCACAGGGCTGTGGTGTTGAGGGGGCGGGGACGGCCCGACTAAGTGGCTGCGGTGCGCAGTTGTGCCACGGGGCGGGGCGGGGCGGAGCGGGGCGGGGCGGGGCGGTGCGGGAGGGTTGACACTATCGTCGAATTGGATGGGGATTACCGCGACCGCCTCTCCAGGAGGCCCTCCAGCACGACAACAACGGCGAGACAGGAAAATAAGCCAGGTGAACCTCCCATGCGCTGCCGCCATAGTCATCACCGTCGTCTTCGTCGTCACCGCCGTGGTTGTTGTTGTTGTTGTTGTTTGAAGTCGTCGCTCCTGATTACTGATGCTTTTCGTTGTTTTTGTTGTTGCAGACGTGAACCGAAGCGGCACCATCGAGAAGAAGGACTTCGAAATCGCGGTGGAGGTGGGTGCCGGCACTGCCGGTTGAAGTACAAGTAGGGCCTGACGGCGGATGGGCGGACGTAGACGCACGGTGACGCTCTCTGTTGCAGCGCATCTGCGAGGTGCGCAACTGGCCGTCCGGGACCCCGGAGGCGGACAGGACCAAGGACATCCTGATGAGCGTCTGGGAGGGCCTGCGCACGCGCGCCGACAGCAACCAGGACGGCCAGGTCAGTGCTCTGTGCGCGCCAGGCCGGCGACGCGTCCCTCGTTTTCCGAAACGCCGAAACCAAATAAATTGTCATTTGTTGGATCGGCGTGCCTGCAGGTGTCGCACGAGGAGTGGATCGCCATGTGGGACGACTACGCCAAGAACGCCGAGCAGCCCGCGGACTGGCACCGCCGCTACATGGAGTTCATGTTCGACGTGGAGGACACGTCAGGTGGGTCTCGGCCGGTCTCGGCCGGTCTCCGCGCTCCCCCCTCCACAGTGGGCCAGAAGACCGGTGGAGGCGGCCAAAACTCGAGACGCGTTTTGAGCTCCAGAGTCGCTATATGGGGCTCGAACCGAACGTGTGACCCCACCAAATGGATTCCTCGTTCGGAGAGCAATCCATTGGTGGGGTCACACGTCCGGTTCGAGTCCCATTTAGCGACTCTGGAGCTCAAAACGCCTCTAGAGTTTTGGCCGCCTCCACCGGTCTTCTGGCCCTCTGTGCCTCCCCTCCCCCTCCGCGGTACTGCGTGACCCGTGGCACCGAGGGGTCTGCTGAGGGGCCGACTCGCCGCCTCGGCCCGTGAAGCGTGAGGGCCCTCGTTAAATCGACGCGGCTTGAAGTCCGAATGGCTGGCCGGGCTGGCCGGGCTGGCCGACACCGAGGGCTAGCGCTGCCGCCCTGCCCACCGCGCCGCGCCTTGGCTTTGGCACTGCCTGACGATGCCGGAATAAAGGCCAGCTGCTTTTGCTTTGCGTCTGTCGGCCCGTCTCGGCCGTGCCGCAGGCCGCAACAAGCCTCGCCCCTGTCGGTGCCGTCAGCTCGCCTCGGCGCCATCGGCATTAGAGTAAATGGGGGTCTCGACGAGCGGCGCGTCGTCCGTCCCGCAGGGAGCACGGCCCGGCGCGGCCACGCCGCGGGGGGCTGCCTCCCCGCCCCGCCGAGGAGGCCCACTGCGAAGAAAGGATCCCCGCCTAATCTCTTAATTAATCAGGACACCTTGTGTGCCATAAAACGGACGGTGCTCGAGAACGCTCGGCCCACCACCGCCGGCCGCGCGGCTCGGCTAGAGCCGGGCTAGAAAAAGCCTGTGTGTGTGCCTGTGTGTGTGCCTGTGTGTGTGCCTGTGTGTGTGTGTGTGCCTGTGTGTGTGTGCCTGTGTGTGTGCCTGTGTGTGTGCCTGTGTGTGTGCCTGTGTGTGAGAGAAGCGCGTGAAGACGTGACGCTGCATCGGGGTTGCTCGGATTATGCCGGGCTGAGCGGGTAGTCGGGCTGAGACGGTGGCCCCCTTGGCGCGGTGCGGCGGCATGCCCCTTTGCCCGCCTCTCGCCACCCCGGCCGTTGCGTGCGCGGTGCTGGCCTCGGTGCTGGCGGTGCTGCTCCGGAGTGCTCGTGCACGGCCAGGGTGCGAGGGCGCCGCGGTGTTACGGTGTCGTGGCCGTCGTGCCTGTCTTGCCGGGGCTGCGCGCTGCGCCGCACGGCACTCGCCAAGTCCTTGATAACATCGCGTACTCGCTCCTCGGAGGGCAGCGCGAAGCAGCGGCACGTCGTCGGCGACCGTGGGCGCAAAGATTTTGCAATGCCCCCTTCTTTTGTGAGGCCCGCGCGGCCCCGGCGGAACCGGAAATTCGCTCAGAAGTTGTTCCGTTTGTCTTTGCGTCCCTTCCGCTGGAAAAAGGGAGAATGGACTGCCGGGCCGAGGTCCTGGCCGAGGCCGAGACGCGCGTACGCAGCCGTAATGAAGCCCTAATGAGTGCCCGGTGACCGCGAGGCCGAGGCCGTTTAGGCGACGGGGCGGGCCGGAGGCCTTTGTCGCGCCAAGTTCGCGTCGTCGGCTCCGGCCCTACCCCCATGGTGCGCCGGCTGGGCCGTGCGGGCAGGAGCAGCCTGGAGCAGCCTGGAGCCAGACGGAAGCGCCTGACAAACTCCCTGAATCGAGCCACTGTAAGGCCGTCTGTACGCCATAACCTCCCCTCTCTGCTTATCTCGCTCTGGCGGACCTGGGCGCACCCCCGCCGCGCCCCGCCGCACCCCGCCCCGCCCCGTGGGACCGCGCGCATCTGCCCCTGGGAGCCCCACCGTAGCCAAACCCCCGTGGTTCGGGTCCGGGCCCCGGCGGCACGCCCCTGCTGCCCTGCTGCCCTGCTGCCGCCCCGCCCCGCCTGGAGCATGCCGTGAGGCAGGACGGGCAGGACGAGCAGAACGGCCCCGGTCGTCTCCGGCCGCATTACTTATTTACCGAGTTGCATCAACTCCATTGTGTCCCCCGGGCTTGCTCTGTGCTGCTTCCTTTCCCCACCCCACTTCCCCCCTCCCCCTCCTCGCTCCAGTCACGTGCCCGCCGTCGCGCGTCACGCGCCAGCACGCGCCAGCGCCGTCAAACCCGCATGGCGTGCGGCGTGCTCGGCGGCGTGCGTGGCGCTGCTCGCGGGAAGCAGTAGTTTTTGCATCGGGGTTGGCGCGAGGCTAGGCGCTGCCATCATCAGGGGCAGTAAAAATGGCTCACGTGAGTGACAACGCGGCGAGTTGACGAGAGTGCGCGTCGTGCACGTTCCCACGACTCGCGTCTCGTGGAGGGGCAAGGCTATGGCGCTCCATGGCACTGAGGGTGTGTGCGTGTGAGCGTGTGTGGGTGTGTACACTCGGTCCCTTCCGTCTGCCCCGGCCCTGCTCCAGCCCTGGTCTCTCCTTTGTGCCGTGAGCGGCTTGATTGGAGCAGCGGGCGAGGGCGAACACCGAGTTGGACACGGTGCAGGCACGGTGCAGCCGTCTGACAGAGAGTCTTCGGCGGCCGATCCCAACCAATCACAACGGCATGTGTTGTTCCTGAAGGCCACGTGTGCCGTATGCTGGGCCTGCCGCCCAAGGAGAACAAAAACGTCCAAATTATGTCAATATGACCTCAAAATGAACCATCTTTGGTCAAAATTTGGTCCATTTTGATGTCCAAATGACATCATTTGATGTCAGTTTGATTTTATTTTGACTACCTGTTCTCCTTGGGCGAGGACCCGCCGCTCAGTTTGCCTCAGGCGAAAACTTCCACGATGCTCCAGTGTCGAAATAGGAAGCCAAATTTTCGCTGGGAACACTGCCGCGCTGAACGCTGCCGCGCTGAACACTGCCGCGCTGCACGGGGGCCGCCCGGCACGTAGGCAACACTGGCCATTGAGGGCGGCTGTGCGCGGCGTGTTGCCTACCCTCGCCTTCGCAGGCGCTCCGCTGGGCTGCGCGGCGCTGGGCGCGCACGGCCGCGTCCGCAAAGCTCTGCTTATTGGTCGTGGCTCCGAATGTGTGCAGTGGGTCAGGCCCGCCTGGCGGCGCTGCGGAGGCCGCTAAGCCCGTATTGAAATGCAGGAGCACCACCACTCCGCCACGGCGGCGCGGCGACTAAGGCGACCTCGATATTCGATCGCCACGGCGTATTTTTATGCGCCTCACCCACCCTGAAAAACAAGCGGGAAAAAATGAAGCCATAGTGAAATGCTGTGTTTGTGTGTGCGTGCAGGAGACGGGAGCATCGACGTGGAAGAGTTCACCCAGGTGTGCACGTGCTTCGGGGCCACCAAGGCCGAATGCGAGCAGGCCTTCCAGCGCTTCTCCCAGGTAACAAAGGCACAAAAGGCTGCGCTTCGCTCGCCGGCCGTCTTGGGCGTGGACACTGCTAATCTCGTTGCCGTGATTGCAGAACAACTCGGTGCTGGTGACGAGGGACGTGTTCGCCGAGCTGTGGAAGGAGTACTTCGTGTCGGAGGACCCGAACGCGGGCGGCAACTGCATCTTCGGGAAGCCCAACATCAACTAGGCGGCTCCGGGCGGCAGCGGGCCGCACAGCCCTCGCCGCGCCGGGCCAGCCAGCACACTGCCAAAAGGCGTCGCCATTCGAGGAGAAGCGCCACAACAGGACGGCGGGAGGACGCCACGCGAAGAGAAACTATTTTTCACCAAGTTTAGAGTGTATCGTCAAATGACGACTCCCATTTTTGCAGTGTGCTAGCGCCCGGTCACGGCGGAAGGGAGGAGGGGTGGAGATCTTGGCAGCACTGTAAAGGTTGATCGCTATGATTTGGATGGTTAACAAATTCCTCTTTATTTTCCTTAATGTAATGTACTACGTTGTGAATTGAGTAAATGTGCGAATAACATGCCATCTTCCGAAGGCAGCTCACAGTCAAGTTGCGCCACAGCTTTTCACCAACACCATTTCGGCAAAATGAAAATGAAGGCTCTGCAAGCTCCACCCCGGTCTGTGCGTAGATGACATTCATTCTTGTTCATTGTTGTTGTGTTCGAGCGCGTCGTCGTCACGCGCCGCGCCTTCTCGAGTGTTCCTTCCAGAAGCATCGTTACAGTGAGGATAGGCCAGACGATCACGGCGTTTTAAGTACGTTGGGCGTTACTGAGGTTTCGTTAGTTCAGCGCAGAAGGTGGCGCAGTTTCTCGAAGGAATGATGGAAATAAGAAGAACTTTATCCGTTTAACAAAGATTTGTTTTCGGGCCAACAAAAATCATTACGTGAAGTGGACGTCAATTGTGTGAACAGTGGTGCGTAAATGCGTCACCTTCTTTTCAAATCGAACTTACGTCTTTTAAAATATTTTAAAATAGTGATTAAATTAAAACCAGCTGGATCAATAAAAATACACAACTGAAAAGGAAAAAAGAACCAATTTATTTAGCCTTCAGAAAGCGCACGCAGAAAGGTTTCGCGTAGCTGAGAAAACAGACTGAAACCTCAAAGTAAAATCTGATGCTTGTTAAACGTTCAAATGAAACGCTTCAAACCTTCAAAAGAATCAGTATTTGTTAGAGTCCGTGTCAACCGATTCCCATACATCAAGAGAAACTGTCCGATTCATTCACTCCCTGTATGACAAAAAAGAATGCTCGAGGTAGCATAGAACATAACTCAACTAGCTAATCTATTTCTCTTTCCACTTCGATGTTTCAAAGATCCTGTATTCTTCTCGTTAGTCTTCTACTTCCATAGCAAAAAAATGTGTAGTGTAGCAATATGTACGTATCTCAAGTCACATTTCTGAACCTCAATTAAATCATATTTCGTAGCGGTTAGTTGAGTTCACAATTTTTATCCAAGAGAGTATATATCTACGTAATTAATGTGAACCCTTCAGATGTATGATGTTTGTTCTGCTGCGTGCTGGAGACCACCTGGAACAAAATACAGGACAGACAAAAACGTGAGTTGTAATCATTTTGTGAGCCCTTCGTCACCCACTCACTCGCGCAATCGCCCGGCGCTGAGCTGAGATACTGCATGCGACTACTTCCTCTTCGCCGGCGCTCCCCCGGCCCGGCCTTCCCCGCAGGCACTGCAGGCACTGCAGGCAGGCCGATGCCGGGCAGTATCAAGCCGGCCGCCGCGCCGCACGCCGCAGGACCCACAGACGCACAGGACAGCGCCCTGTACCCGGAATGTATGGTCAGTACGCTCAATCAAGTGCCATATTTTCAAAGGAATGAAATTCTCGGAACCTTCAGCGTTAAAAATTGAATGTTTTGATTCGTGCACTCAGTTTTTGCAAACTGGCGTAACTGACAGAGAGAAAAGTCGAGCGGGTTTGTTGATCAACACATCTGTATCTCGACACAATACAGATGTGGGATATTTGTATGGACTCTTAGATTCACAGTGTCGCAACACCATGGCGACAACGACCGGAAGATTTCAAGAATTCACAGTCCCTCGGAGGCACGCCCCTCTGCCGAGACTGAGAAACGGACAGGCGAAGCGACTTGGGGAGCGGACGGGCGGACGGGCGCCCCGGGCAAACTCCGCTCTGCCAGACTCGATTCATAATTAGACAGCAGGAAGATGGGAATGTGATTAAAGCCCCTTTTCAAGGGCTGTGCGCCGACGTAGCGCCGACGACGACAACGGCCCTCCGGTCTGCACCAACGCTTCGACGGCATCGGACGAGAGGAGGGTTGGAGGGGAAGGCTTCTGTCGAGCGCTCCCCTCCCCCTCCCCTCCGCTCCCGAGCCCCGCAGCTCGGCCTGCTTCTGCTCCGGCCGACCATGAGACCCAAGGAGCGGCCCATAAGCGCACGCCCTGGGACTCTGGGACCGCTGGAATGGGAATATGGGAATACGGTAGGCGTAGACGCGGGCCGCGTCCGGAGTGAGCGGGCCGGATTACGCCGCGCTGCTCGCACAACCCGGCCGAACCAAACACGCGCCGCACTCCCGCGCTCTCCGCACGCAGCCATAATTAGGCTGAGCTCGCGAGGGGATAATTAGGGGTGGACTAGCGGGCTAGCAGGCTCGTAGTGCGGACGGGGAGCGGCCGACACGGCAGGCAGCCGAAGGTGGTATGGCGGGCACAGCCCTAAAGCCTAAACGGCCGCGAAACCGCGGAGCGTCTCGCCGAGGCCCGCGGTCCCCGCAGTGCGGCGCCATGGCAGCGGCGTTATCGAGGGTAAGATAAGGCTCGCACCGATGGGCGCGCGGATAGACGGACGGACAGGCAGACAGACTGGCAGACAGCGCGCCGTGGGACGTCCGCCCGGTGGGTAGGCAGCCCCTTCAACGACGAGTGGCACTGCGCTGACTGAGACAGCGCAACTCGTTGGCCCTTTCGTCCCAGTGACGCGTACATGTGGCGTCCAGGCGAACCGCACTTATGGTTCCCAGAACATGTGTACAAATTTTCATGCTAGTATCATAATACGCCAGATTGTTACGGTAACAGCCCGCCGCGACCGAGGTCGAGGCCGCGGAGGCCCGGTGGCCATGGCGATGGCCACGCCGTTCGTCCCCGCGCCGCAGTGGGTGCACTGCCACTTCGGCGAGGTGCCACCGCAGGCCGTGGACGCGGGCAACGACGTGAACGGCGAGAGGCTGTACGTGTGCCGCGCCTTCCACGAGGGCGACACCATCCCCGGCAAGCTGGTCGCCTCGCACCGCGGCGCCTACGTGAGCAGGGACGGCAAGGAGCACAAGAAGGACTACTACGAGGTGACGTGACGGTGTCGGAGGTCAGGGCTTGTTTCGTCTTCGCCCCTTGAGAGGGTTGCCCGTTGCTGACGCGACTCCCAACTCCCTGGTCGCGCAGGTCCTGGTGGGCGGACGGGTGTCCTGGGTGCGGGGCAGCAACGGCCAGGTCCCGGCCAACGCGCTCGTCGCCGGTAGGACCGTGCAGGGCGAGAACCTCTACGTGGGCAGGTTCCGCCACGCCGGCACCATGACGCCCGGCAAGGTAAGGCTGGTAAGGCCAGGGCAACGCGGCAACGCCCGCAGTCCCATGTTGTTTCTTAATGCTGCTGAGTACTTGTTCCAGGTTCATGTCAGTCATCGATGCTGCTACATCCCGTACGGCGGAAATGAGGTTTCCGCCACTAGCTATGAAGTATTGGTAGCTTAAAAGAACTTACAAATATCTAGAGCTGTTCCCGAATCCATTTTATTGTACGTACAAGTTTGAGAGTACCATTCAATGCGCTTCCAGTAAAAGACAGCATTTGTTTTGAACAAAAAAAAGGCAGTGACAAGGCAATGCTACAACACTGATTGTAAAAAATAAATTGAACCTGCAGATGCAGGAAGAAGAAAAAGAATTAACATCTCATGGAACAATTCTACTCAGACTATGGAATCAAACAAATTGTTTTACTTTAAAAACAGCCAGATTTAATTTTCAAATTAAGACTAGAACAATATCTTCAAATAAAAAAAAAAGTTTCATTGCAGGATCTTTACAGTATTAACTATAATAAATATTTTCAGCAGACAATTCAACTTAGATCATGACAAACATGACTACAGGATAAATGTTAACAACATATCTCGGTCATACTTGGCTCTGGAAAATTAAAATTCCTATATAAAACCTAGGCATTAAGAGTATTTCTTCCTCAGTTGGCATTGGTGAGAGCAGCAACTCCGGGCAGTGTCTTTCCTGCAACAACAAAATACATACATACATTTTTTTTAAATCACAAAAAAGAAACAGAAAATAAGGAGATGAAGATGGTAAGGCTTTGTACCCTCAAGAAGTTCCAAACTGGCACCACCACCAGTGCTGACATGGCTGACTTTAGACTCTGTGTTCCACTTGGCTGCACAAGTGGCAGTGTCACCACCTCCAATAATAGTGATGGTTCCTGCGGCAGTTGACTCAACCACAGTGTCCATGACAGCCTTTGTTGCCTTGGAGAAATTCTCAAATTCAAAGACGCCCATGGGTCTGTAGTTCAGAGAAAAGGTATATGAAATTAATAACAAAACAGAGAAAAGATGGTAGAGAAATAAATATGATGGATCACTTACCCATTCCATACAATAACCTTGGCTCTCTTGATGGGCTCCTTGAGCAGCTCAATAGTTTTGGGACCTGCATCCAGTCCCATCCACCCATCAGGGATACCCTCCTCCAAGGTTGCTGCTCCCACAGTAGCATCCTCGGCAAACTTGTCAGCAGTCACAAAGTCAACAGGCAAGTGAAGCTTTACATTGTTCTTCTCAGCCTTCTCAACAAGTTTCTTGACAATCTTGGCTCCCTCAGCATCATACAGAGAAGTACCAATCTGGACAGAGAGAGAGAATTTAAGTGAGAAATTGCACTAATTACAACATAGACAGAACTAAAATTGCTTCTAGTCTTACCTTCATTCCCTTCAACTCCTTCAAGAAGGTGTAAGCCATACCACCTCCGATGATCATCTCTGAAACTTTGTCCAGCAGATTTTCAATAAGCTGAATTTTGTCAGCAACCTTGGCACCACCCAAAATTGCAAGGAAGGGCCTGAAAAGAAAGGTTCAAATTTATTAATTAATTTTTAAATATGTTAGAAGAATAAGTATAGTGAAAGGTTCACTGCTATGGCTTACTTCTGCGGGTTGTCCAAAGCCTTGGCAAAGTACTGAAGTTCTTTTTTAAGCAGGAATCCAGAAGCACGCTGGTCAAAGCCATCTCCCATCATTGAACTATGGGCTCTGTGAGCAGTGCCGAAAGCATCGTTTACATAGACATCTCCAAGTTTGCGCAAAGATTCCCTGAATGCCTTGACAGCTTCAGGTGTAGCCTTAATCTGAAAGAGAGATAGGTTCACTAATTATTCCAAATTTATTCCTGATTGATTCCAGATAAAAGAACATGTACAAATAGCTCACTTTGTTTCCTGAAGCATCAACTCCCTTTCCTTCTTCTTCAACATGGAAACGCAGGTTCTCCAACAGAATAACAGAGCCCTTGGCAGGGTCAGCACAAGCCTTCTCTACATCGGGACCGACACAGTCGTCCAGGAATGTGACATCACTGTTCAAAATATTGAGACATCAAAGGGTGAGACACAAAATGTTTTATCACATGTAATAGGAATATATATTGGATAGAGGTGATACATACGTATTCAAAAGTTTCTTCAGTTCCTCAGCCACAGGTTTCATGGTGTACTTCAGGTTACGGCTCCCATCGGGACGACCCAAGTGTGACATGAGAACAACTGACTTAGCGTCTTTGCTAAGAGCATACTTGACAGTTTCAAGAGCAGCGACAATACGTTGGTTGTTGGTAATTTTGCCTTCCTTCAAAGGAACATTGAAGTCAACACTGAAAAGACAGAAACACTTTGTAGCATTACAAGGGCATTGTTACATCATGTCCTGCCAAAAATAAAGGAAGATTGTGACCAAGTTCTGGCCGACGAATTAAGTTTTTGACGAGGACGGTACGCCTGACGATCAACCTAAATTAAATTTATTTTGGAATCTACACCTTGACACAAGAACATAACCTGATTTGACAGGTGCAAGGGGTGTTAAAATCCACCAAATTTAGCTGTCACCTACCGGATGAGCACTCGCTTGCCAGCCAAGCTCAGGGCATCAATGCTCAGTTTGTTCAACGCCATTTCGCAAGTTTTAATTCAAGCGAAGTTGGAATTCAAATGGAGCTGTCTCGTCAAGCACACTGCTGCAGACGGAAAGGAAGACGAACAGACCTTGAAAAGGTCACGTTATACGTGACTACTTCACCCAAGCTAACTTCTTTTTCCCATATCTCAATAAGTTCTTTCTACTTTTGACAAGTATCAAAATATTTTTTCATGAGGTCAAATTGAAATGGTATGATTGATCAGGAAACACATATAATCTAATTCCGTGAAGTAGCTTTGAAAGCTTCGTTGATCCGAAGAGGGAAGTTCATTCGAGTACGCAGTTGATCAATGAGGGTGGGACGCGCGCTATTTCAAATCGGATCACATGGGGAGCATCGCCTTAGCATCGCTACAGGTAAATAGACTTTTATTTCTTAAAGTATTTTTATAAATATTTATTGATGTTTTTCGGTTTGGTGAATGGTTTAAAATATAACTTTCATCTGCTTCTAATTAGCGGGAAGGTACGATAGCGATGATGACGATGATCATGTCCTACGGACAAAAAGTGGTTTCTTCTTTGTTTTTAGAAAATAATTTACATTTTAGAAGCTGGTTCAACTGGAGCGCCTCCCTCAATCCCAAATCCACTCAAGCAGACGACAAGAGAGATGCATCCAAAACTGACCCCCCCCCCCTCTTTTTCCCATATCAAGGAGCTGAACGTTTGATTATTGCATCGTGTGCTCAATCTCTGCGGTACTAGCGAAAAATAAATTTCGAACTGCTACAATGTGGGTTAGACGTTCGATGCGAAGGGCGAGAGGGGTGAGTCGTTATGTAACCGACTTTGTAAACTGGGGCCATGGCCGACGGCCGATGTGACGTCTGCTAGCTAGTGCATTCGTCTGCTAGGCTAGGCTTTGTCCGGCCGGCCGCCGGCCCGCATCGCCCTCCCAGTGACTGTCAGTTACAGCGAGTGTGTCATTCGTGGCTTGTAGCTTGTTCGTACTCTTGGGACCACGTTTCTTTCATTATTTGCTAGTTGAGAGCGAACATACGACGGTAACTTAAACAAACTGAAGACCGTCGAAAGAAGACGGCGGCCCAGGTCACTCAAAGCGAGTTTGTTTATCTAACCTTTCCTATCTCCCGCACAGCCCGCACCTATCCCATCGCCTTGCCCTTCCCGGTGTCTGCGTCTGGATCTCAGTCCGGTCTTCGGCTGATAGATAAGGCAACACTTCATCGATGCCCGTGCTGCCCGTCCGCGCGACGATCAGGCTCGGGACGATCATGTACAGTAGACCGTAGGGGGATAACGATCCTGCGATCCGAACTTCGGTCTGCCGTCCGCCCGCAGGACTACTGCTGGCTGGCTGGCACCGCTCACCACCACTACTGTGTCATGTGTTATCTCACTTGGGTGTTCTGAAATCCCTATCAGTTTCACTTGGGATACCGAGTACTTTCTGCGGCGTCTGATATGTAACTACGTTTCCATTTGGAGTTGTGATAAGTTTGTTTATGCTCTCTGTGGCTGTGTGGTTCAAATTTCTTTTGCTGTTGCAGTGAAATGGAAAGCCATGAGAGAAAAAAGCATCATCAGGGGAGGGATTTGAGTTCCAAAACAACCTCTTCCAGGAACCCACGACCGAGGCGAAAAATATCATTCAATTCTCATCCCAAACCATATGCACGCAGTCTTTCGGTGTCAGCTCACCAGCTAAATCATTACCGCACTGATGAGGTGTTTGTCTACAACTAGTGTTTATGTAAAAATAACTATTCAATTAATTGCTCTATTGGTTGACATGTCTGTTTGCAGCCTTTTCAGTACCATTTTAAACGACCATCACAAGGCTCTGATGGCTCATCGATAAGAAACATCTCCTCCCAGCAGAAGCTTGTTCTTACCTCATTAGTACTAGTTGATTTTATAAGTTTCTGTTCTATGTCAATAATGGCTCCTTTTTTTCCCAAAGAGGTAAGGACGTTCAAAATATTTTCTCATGTGTGTATATGATTCTCTTACAACAAAAATAGTAACCTTTTCATTTTTCAATGTCAGGCTTCATTAAAGGGAATGAGTGAATCCTTGTCCGGATTAGTGTTTGGATTCTACGCTTTTATTATTTTTATCTCTTCGCCACTTTTTGGCAAGATTGTGAGTATGTAGTATGTTTTACCACCAAGGATATCAATAATGATCTTAATACTTAAATTTGTATTTTTGTTCTAAGCTTCCAGTTGTTGGAGCTAGATTTCTTTTTATGACAGGCATGTTCCTTTCTGGGTGCTGCTCTATTTTATTTGGGTACGTTTTAAGCAATCTTCACGCATTCAATTTAAGTTTTATTTATAGAATTAAAGTTATCTGATTAATTTTTCAGAGCTCTGGTACATATAGTTGACAATAGTACATTTGTTATATTTTGCTTTCTTGTCCGAGGAATGGAAGCAATTGGAGCAAGTGCCTTTACAACGGCTTCATATGTTTTTGTTGCTCAAATTTTCCCTGAAAACATTGGAGCAGTGATGGTAAGTCATATTACATGTAGAGTATTAGTTAAGGCAGCACCCACGATATTAATCAGAGCTTGCTGTTTCAGGGTATTTTAGAGACATTTGTAGGCTTGGGTATGAGCACAGGACCTGCCATTGGTGGACTTCTATACACGGTCAGTACGATATTTCTGTTTAAATTTAAGAATAAGTAATTTGAAACCTTGCACTAAGTTTTGTACCTTGTTCCTGCACTTAATTAATAGAACCTCACTGTTCTTTTGTGTTGTTGTAAAATTGGCAATCAGTAATGTGTCAGAACCAAATAACAATGCGTAAAAAAATCTAAAACACCTAAAAAATATTTCCAACATCAGATTTTACATATGACCTGACATGCAGGTTAAATGACTTGGTGAAGTAAATTTTTATGAGACTGCTGCAACAAGTTTCATTTGGAACATGTTTATTTTTCAATATTCTAATCAGTCTACAACTTGCTTTGCAATTGAAATAAATAATAAAAGTGTGACCTGCTTGGTTTTGACTCAGAAGCATGGCTTATTTTGTCTGATTTTCATTGCACTTAATTATACTGGTTTTCTTACTTGCCTATTATTTAGCTGGGAGGCTTTGGCTTACCATTTTACTCTCTTGGGGTTATTATGGTGATTTTTGTACCAATCAACTTCTGCTTGCTTCCAGCAGAATCTGGTGAGTAAGCTCAGCATATTATGGCTTTCTTTGTCTTTACACAAATACAGCACCATATAATTTTTGTTTTCTTGCTGCTTGTATAACATTCTTCAGATGTTTCTGTGAGCATGTTTTCTGGCTTTAATTTTTATGGGTTTACAGGCTTTGGAGTTGACCAGTCCAGTGGCTCCCTGTGGCAGTTGCTGAAAGTACCATCGGTGTTGGTCACGGGACTTGTGATTGTTGTTGGTTCTAACACATGGGGATTTCTCGACCCCACCCTGGAGCCTCATCTTCGCCAGGTGCCTTCTGTAGTAACTAGAGTTGCAGACTGTACGTATCCCACTGAAATGCTCTGTTAACTTATGCCTTTTATCTTTCTCTCCAGTTTAACTTGAGTGCTGATCAGTTGGGCCTAGTTTTCCTTCTCACATCTGGCCTTTATGCCGTGTTCAGTCCAGTGTGGGGACTGCTCTCTGACCGCGTGAACCATCACTGGAGTCTCATGGTAATAGGGCTCTTGATGTGTACAGTGGGGCTATTGCTGCTTGGGCCGTTCCCACTTTTTACATTTCTTCCAAACACAATCTGGTTGAACCTTCTTGCACTGTCTCTTCTGGGAGTCGCTATGGCTCTGACTTTACTACCAACTTTCCAAGCTCTTCTGGATTCCGCTGTGTAAGTGAATATACGTATCTGTATCATAAATAATAAATTTGGCTTGCAATTGACAAAGAAGGCACTTACTTCATTTTTTTTCATGATTTTAGTGAAGGTGGATGTGTAGATGAGCTGTCAACTCACAGTTTAGTAGCTGGTGTATGGTCATGCATGTATTCATTAGGGTGAGTTAATTTTGAAATTTTTTTCTGTAAATTGGTTTAATGTCATTCCCCAAATTTTTAAAATGAGATCTCTTCTTTTTTTTTAATGTAGGGAAGTTACTGGTCCTTTGTTTGGCGGATTCCTTCTGGAAGTATATGGATTTCCTACTTGTGCCTCTGCCATGGCTGGAGCAACATTTATAACGGTAAGCTCACTTTACCACCTCTGCCATATTCTTGATTGATGTGTTGTTTCCTCTAATTAATATTTCTTCCATTTGTTATCAGGCTGTTATCATTCTGATATTTTTTGTAACTCGAGACACTGTTGCACACCTAAAGAAAAAGGCTGATTCAAACGGCATGTGTGGTAGCAGAGACAGTGGTGTCAGTTCTGGTGGTGACCTGGGTGTTTTGTATGATGCTGATGAAGATGCTGCATTACTCTCAAGTGGCCGACAGTCGTACGGATCAACAAATCCATCTTTTCAGTACACCCAGGACAAACTTGATTATTATGCTGCTCTAAGCAAAGAGGAGGGTGAGGATGGAAGCAGGGATATTGATCAAGTGACAGATGTAAAGCGTACCATTGCCATGACTGCATCTGGGGCATGTGAGGTCTAATATTTTTCGTTGTCATATTTTTAGAAAAGCTTCATGTATTATTTTTTACTTGTTCTTTATCAATATTCTCATAAAGTCCTATCATTTATAAACAAGGTTTCTTGTATATTTTTTTAATGACCATAATTTCCTTGTGATAGTTAAATGCCAAAGACAATCGAACTGAGTTGAGAAAGTTCTAATCACCCTGATCAAATGAATTGTTGTTTTCAAGACTTGCACTGTATTTAATTAGTTCAATATATTTGACAGTACACTATTATTGTTAATTGTACAGTCCTTAATTTTATGTATAATATTGTCACTTAATATTCTGAAAAATGAGAGTAAAAATAAGCGGCATGTTTTCTTCGTTTTTTAACTTACACCTTACTGCCTGCAGTGCATCTTCTCCCCCATTTAATACTCCAAAATCGGATAATCTGGTTTCTTTCTTCAATATTTTAGCACAGTGGTGGTACCCTATCCATTCAAAGTATTCCATTATGATAGCATTTGTAGAAAGATCTTCTCCTTTTGGGACACTTTGGTGTTCAGATAGTCTTTGGGATAGCAGCTTGAGCACAGTCGACCGCACTTTAGTATGCACACTACAGTTCTTCGATGGTTGTCTGGAGACTGGACTAGGATCTGTTGGAGGAGCCATCAGTTATTTCAATTGACTCACTGGTGTCCTTAGTTCGACTAACTTCCAAATACAAATATGACACTTTCCACGCAAAATCAAACGTTGCCACGGCAACGAACTGTGTAGTGCTGCCACCTTACGAAGAAAACTAATACTCTTTTCGTTGGTTTGAACCTTTGATTTTGACTTTTTTCGCACTGATTCACGTATTCGCATGATTCGCCTGCGCAGGGGAGCCCACCATTATCGCGTTGAACACGGAACAACAAAATAAGGGTGTGTGGGTTGGAGTGTTTGATGATTGGCAGGATGTCGTCCCGCCGCTTTTCCCCCCACCCACCCCACCCCCGCAGTGCCGGTGAGTGACGTCACAAGTGTAGCAGTAGCATGCTGCCGCCCAAGGCAGCAGCAGTGGTCGTCCCGTTATCCCCACCCTCACTCTCCCGCCTTCCAGAAGCGCGCCAAAACAGACACTCCCATCTAAGAATTTTGCTTTAAACAATTTCCCCGAGGTGCGCAACAATATTTAAAACAGACAGATAATTTTTAGGTTATCTGAGTGATCTATTTCCTTGTTTCTTCGTGCGCTAAGAGAAAATGTTGCTCCTGTGACACCTGGCCACGTGCAGTGCACCGTCCCTCGGCCATTGTTTGGAACTACGAGACGAAGCGAAGCGAACGACGACCCAACACCCAAGCGATGGAGGCCTAGTATTATCGATTAAAAATAGCTGTCAGACGAAAAGTATTCCGCCTCTGTCGGCTTGGACATTTGCGTCAAGATTTCGTCGTGCCGAACTAGTTCGTGGCCCGTGGTCGGTGTCTTCGTTCTGTGTAGGACTCGAGGTTTATCCGCGGTGAAGGGAGACGGATCTGCCCGGGAGTACACGCGTCACAGCCACAATAGGCCCAAGCCGTACCAAGCCTGAGCGTGCCAACAGTGTGCGGCAAGTAACAAGTGGGAGGAGTGGACGTGCTTCTTGTCGCCGGCATTGCGTTCGACCAAAATATGAATGGCGATATGATGGTGGGCATCAAGCGTGGTCCTGAAGAGTTTCGCAGCAACACCAGCAATGGCTCGGGTCCGAATTCGACGGATAGCGACTCGAAGAAGATGAAGCTGGAGGGCAAGCCCTCCCGTGTCATTCACGTAGGCAACATTCCGCACGACACAACAGATGCCGAAGTTGTGCTTCTGGGTGTGCCTTTCGGCCGTGTGACCAACGTGTTGGTGCTTCGAAGCAAGAATCAAGCTTTTCTGGAGATGGCCGATGAAACAGCTGCGTCAAATCTAGTGCAGAAATATTCCCAGACCCAACCTCAGATCCGTGGGCGGGCGGTGTACACACAGTTCTCCAACCACCGTGAGCTCAAGACTGACAGTCCCTCTAACGCTCTCTTGAGCCAAGGAGTTCAGCAGGCTATAATTGCAGGAAATGGGATTGAATCTGGTGCCGACAATGTTAATACAGTTCTACGAGTCATTATTGACAATATGATTTGTCCGGTGACGCTTGATGTTCTGCACCAGATATTTTCTCGCTGTGGAAAGGTGCTTAAAATAGTTACTTTTACCAAGAATAATACTTTCCAAGCATTGATCCAGTTTTCCTCGGATCGTGAGGCGCAGGCAGCCAAAGTCAGTCTTGATGGTCAAAATATTTACCATGCCTGCTGCACTCTCCGCATTGATTTCTCTAAGATGAGTAACCTCAATGTTAAATTCAATAATGAAAAGAGCAGAGATTTCACCAACCCCACCCTGCCAGCTGGAGAAGGTATGGATAATGTGAACCCCAACAGTTTGTCAGGAGCTGCAGGTCTTCTGGGAGCACCATTTAGTGTTGGTTTAGGAGGCCAACTGAATGGGGCTAATGGCTCTCCACTGGCTGGTGTTGGGTCAAGCCTGTCCCTGCTAGGAGGTTTTGCTCTGCCGACTAACAATGCCACTGCAACACCTGTTCTACTTGTCACCAGCTTGGACGAGCACACTGTCACCCCAGACCATCTGTTTACCTTGTTTGGTGTGTATGGTCATGTATTACGTGTGAAGATTCTGTACAGCAAGAAAGACTGTGCTTTAGTTCAGATGGCTGATCCCAGTCAAGCACAGAATGCTCTGACGCATTTGGACAAGATCCGTGTGTTTGGAAAGCAAATTCATGTGATGCCTAGCAAGTACCTTTCAGTTCAACTTCCAAGAGACGGCCAGCCAGATGCGGAGCTGACAAAGGACTTCACAGCATCCCCAAGACACAGATTCAAGCAGCATAATTCAAAGAATTACCAAAATTGTCATCCACCTACCCAGGTGCTTCATCTGTCGAATATTCCGCCAAGTGCTACTGAGGAAACTCTAAAGGAAGAGTTCACAAACCATGGGTTTGATGTAAAGGCCTTCAAGTTCTTCCCTAAGGACCACAAAATGGCCCTTATTCAGTTACCTACAGTTGAAGATGCGGTAGATGCTCTTATCAAAATGCACGACTTCATGTTTGAAGGTAACAACATAAGGGTATCATTCTCTAAGTCACGTATTTAAAGTGATTTATTGGGACAGGGTCAGAGTATTTTATTTTAACTTAAGCTAAAATTCTCTGTATAAAGTTACTGCCTTGTAGCACTACAAAATTTACCTGGCTGACAAATGTTTTGACTGACTTCTGTTTGAGCGGCTTTTGGCTGTTGAAGACTTTATACTTGCCTTTCTGCTTTGTATGACAAGTTTGATTGTGATTAACATCTTAAATATCATTTGTAGTTTAAGATGTTTCAGTTTTTTTATGCCCATGGTAATATTCATCAAATCTAAATGTCTTAACTAAAGGTATAGCTTTTTCACAAATATTCTATGTTTGCACTGATATGAAGCAGTAGAGGCTGTTACGGGCACAATCCAGACTGATCTTAATAGACTCTGCTGCTACTGCTGTGCAACTTTATTGTTGTATGATTGGGCACATCAGCACATGCAGTAATTTATACATTATTTTTAACATTGTCATACATATCCTTAGTTCCTTTAAGATTTGTAGTAGCTTGCATGACCCTGTCCCTAAGTGTTTTTCAGGTTATTATTATGTTAAGGTCTTTATTTTAGTGAAGCTGTCTAGTTTTCAGTTTCTGGTGAGTTGATAAGACTAGTGGAATATGTGTGGAATTAGGACTCAACTTGTTTTGTATTATATTATACCTATATTTAGCAATTGGCAAACTAAGTACCTTATTAGGGAATAGTTTCCCTTGCTCTAAAATTTGGTGTGTTCAATAGATTGCGATCTCCATGTGGTCTGATTTCAAATCCTATTAGCAACTGAGTGCAGACCAGAATATATTCCAATAACTTGTACATACAGATTGCTGTAATAGCTGCTCCTCTGTGAGCTGTTAATTGTTGTCAGTTTTTATTTGCCCCATTCTCATTCCAAGATGGCCGATAATTGGCTGCTATGATTTTAATGCCATATGTTCATTGAAACTCAGAGCATGAAATATTGTGAAATGGTAAAATCTGCCAAATACACTTATCAGTGAATCATTCTGGCGGCTGTGACTGAAAGACTCAAACCTGTTTAAATGGCTTGACATTTTTGACTTGCACTTAAGGCAAGGTACCGATGCAGAGAGGGGGCCAATGAAAATGGATAACCATTCATTCTGTGGTTGAGCCCAACTTTTACTTGCAGTTGGTGTTTCAGCTGACCTCAGTACAAAACTTGAGTGCATGGTTGCATTTTGTGTGAATCTGTGCGAATTGGCTGGGCAAAAATGCAGGCATTTGTATTGCCATTTATCCCTGCTGTCCAAATTATTTTCTTACATGAACTTCTTGGAGATTGTTCACTTTTTTTTTCTTGTGCCGTGGAAATGTAGGATCAGATGTCTTAATGTCTTCTTTTCTTTCTTTTTTCTTGAAACTTTATTTTCTTGTTTAAATCCTCAGGAATCTAATTAAGTCCCAATTTTTTTACCGGGAAGTCTTAGTTTATGCTCAGTGATACAAGTGATGCTAGAAATTTTTTACTATCTCAGCAGAGTGTTGCTAGAACTCCCATTTAGCTTCATCCTTAACAGAGAACACAAAATCTTTCCTGAATATATATAAATATAGCTTCATGATTATTCTGCAACTTAGTTATTTTTTTATTGGCTTTGTACTTTTCTCTGAAAAGTATTAAATTTACAAAGTACCACGTATTTATGGTACAAATATAATGTTAAGATTTTCTAAATTTTTGTTACTTTTATGGTATTGACATATCCTCAAGCCTTGGTGCGGAACATGTGTTGGTGTTATTCGGTGTGTTATTTAGACTTGGTGAGCAATTCTGTATTGCTTTGGATTTGGAGGGTATTTTTATTTATTAGATTAGTAAAGCAGCGCTTAAGGCCAACTTTTTTTGTTGAGATACTTGCTTTGTTTCTTTCTTGTTTCATATTTTAAAATTGTTTTTGAATGTGTCGATAATAGAAAACTTAACTGTGAAGAGTGACCTCTTGTTCCTTCATCGGAAAGTTGACCTTCAGCTCTGTAACGGAGAATGTAGGACTTTATAAGTATTTTTCGTTTAAAATTTGTGTTTTTATCTTCATTATTTTGTGTGTGTTCCATCTTTTTGTCTATTGAACACTAATTAAATCCACCTTATTTAATTTCTTCAATTTCACACTATGTTGATGCTTGTTTCCCTCTTGCCCGATTATTCCACAAGTGTACATTTAATGATCTGCCTTTTCTTGCATTGTTACCTACATTTTGTGTACTGTTTTGATGGGAGAATCACCTGAATTTATGTGGCGTTTCCTCCTGTGCAATCGTTTTAAGTCAAATATTCTTTAAATGTAAGTTATTTGGTTTGTTTTCCTTATGTGAGGATTGTGAAGGTGTTATTTCTTGTTACTGTTTCCCTACATTCTCTTGTATATCAGCAGTGGACCATTAGGATATTTAGGCCTATGAAGTATTTAAAGTGGCGACTATCTGGTAGCTTAGCAGCTTGTAGCATTCTCTTTTTTACGGAAGTGTTTTGAAAGCATAGGACCATTGTTGCCAATCAGTGTTGTCTACATGATGTGAGTGTTTTGTTGCCTTAGCAGCTGAATGGCTACAGTAGACCAATGGGTGTGGTTGTGCTTAATTATACAGTATTATGAGGAATAATGGGATGGATAGAAAATCAAAAACTTCTCATGGTATAAGATAAATATTATTCAGTTTGGCCAAATCTTTATTGACACAAATCATATTATATTATGTATTGTATATTAGTGTAGTATTGGATTATCCATATCTTTTGCTTTAGTGATGTTCTCGGCTAATGGTCATTAATTTAAATTATTTTGTTGGATGTATAGATATATATATATGTAGATGACCTAAATTATACTAAAACTCATTACCATTGTTCTATTTACTTTGTCTTATTAAGCCGGTAAATTGGTGGCAACTTTGTGGTCTTTTCAGTTAAGTGTGTCCTGCTTCCAATCTTGTCTCTGATCCTTGCTTTCTTGTTTCATGAAAACTATGACCTCTATCTCTCTCTCCCTCCCTCCCTCTGTCTGTCATACTTTAGGACCGTTCACATTTTCCAGTACGTACCAATCTTTTTGTTTGTTTTTTGGTCTTTTTGCGGTTTTGAAGAGAAATAATGCACAATGTAAAATGAAAATTGAATAAATGTCTGAACTAAGTCTTGTCTTGCTGTCTTCTGTCTTCCTATCTGTCTATTCTTTTCCAGCTTTTCCATTTACATCTACTCTTGACTTCATATATGGCCTAACCATCCTTCTCTGGTCATTTACCTCCATACCTGTTCTAATTCTTCACATTGGGAGGTTTTATAATTTGAAGTATATTTTTTTTACTCATTTCTGTTCATTTTGAGCTATTGCCCCTGTCTGTGATATTTTGACTCCCAACATTTCACCTTTTATTTACAAATTCATAGAGACTTAAATTAGAGATGTTTTAAGATAACTGTTTAATTGAAACTTAAATGGGATGAAGGTTGGTGAATTTTCCCATCAATGATCTTAAATGATTCATATGAGAGTTGGATGGTTTCTGAAGTTGCTCTTTTTCCTTTGTTTGGCATATTCCTTAATTCTGTGTTTACTTCTCTGCCCTTTCATCTTTCTCTCTCTTTGTCTGAGTCTATCATAGTTTCTTATTTGAATTATGTCGAATTAAGAATAGGATTGATTTCTATGCAGAGTAAATTGTCTTCATTTCTTGCCACTTTGATTTTTAACTGCTGCTTGTTTACATAAGATCACAGGCTGTGGTTTGTAAGGCTTCCTCGCTATTTATTATTATGTGAGTGAGGTGTTCTTCTGAGTAGATTTAGTTATGGAGCATAAACCTTTGGCTGTGGGTGAGTGAGAGAGACAGGGTCATCCCTCCTTTTTTTTCTCCTTTTTTTAAAAAATAAATTTTGGAAAGTATATTTTTTACTTATATTTATAGACATCAAAGATATTAGCGAATAAAAAGACTCTAGAGCTGAAACGTAAAAACAATCAGGAACTCTAGGATCAGGGTTCCAAGATCCTGAGACAGGATTTCCCTCCCCACCTCCCTCTTTTGTTATACTTTTCATTTGTAATCTCCTGTGATGCTTTTTTGAGGAGCTGAAGACTGTTAATAAAGATGCACTCTAGCTGCAGAGTGCTTAATCAGAGCAATTTGTGGTCCTTGGTTGTACCATTAAACTCAACCTCTACTCCTGCACTTGAATGAGTCTGTTTACAGAAATAGAACAAACAATTTTGAGTTCCCATATACTGTCTCCGTGCTGTATTTATGGTATTATTTATTTTATACTCCAAAGCCTCTCATTTGAACCAAGTTAAAAACTGAAGAAACTCAAAAAGCAGTTTACATCAAATGTCAACTGCCTCTATTATGAGCATTTGACACATTTCTGTGTACAGTTCGGCACATCAGTACATATGCAAGGTACAACATCAGGCATTTTTACTTAAATAGAGATCTATGAAAACTTCTACTTTTACCTTCTTGTCCATGTACACAGAAGGCAAATAAGGTATCACATAGACGTAGCACCAACCTGTTTTGAAGGTTGCAGCAATTTACATTCCTCCCTTGTCAGAAACACAGCAATAAACAATTATGCACTGACAGGAAGTGAGATTTCATCAGAATTTAAAACATGCATTCTAAGGTTAACAAACTTCAGATGCCCTTGAAAATATTAACACAAATGATGTCTACTCACCAAAGAGAAAATGAGCATGTCAACAAAGTTACAGAATTTTTAACTCTGTAGTTAAGGTATAATAGCATCCTTCCTCATACACAATTGGATTAAAACAATGATTCATTGGAAACCTACAATTAGCAACCACAGGCTATGGTCGAGGTGAAGAAAAAAGTTCATGCTGTTGCCAGGTACTCAAACACAAAATATACATACAAAGCTATAAGTTAAGTGAGTCGCACACTAGACAATTTTTCTATAAATATTTCGTCAGCACTAAAATATAGTATAGTCAAAATTTGTGGAAATACATTGAAAATGGTCTTTCAGGATTATAGCTCTTATTTACAGTAATTAAATTTGTATTTATAATTATAAAAAAAAATTGACACCAATCAATAATTAAAACAAAGCGCCAAAACAGAAGGAGCACTTCATTCTATTGCCGAGAGTTATAATTTTGGCTGTTGCCTCTGTAATTATTTCCACCTCTAACGTTGCCGCCCCTGTGCGATCCTGACCCTCTGTTAGAAGAAGGATATCCTCCTGAATTTGAAGATTGATATCCACCCCTGTTAGATGACTGGTAGCCACCTCTATTTGAGGAGCTGTAACCACCTTGATTAGAGGACTGGTAACCTGAAGACTGATACCCTCCACCAGAGCCATAACCGGAGCTGGGTGGCTGGTAGCCGCCACGGCTGGAGCTCTGATAAGATGGATAAGCCGATTGAGATCCAGAGTGTTGGCTCTGCCAACCAGACTGGTGGCTCTGCCCACCCCGGTAACCCTGCCCTCCCCTATGACCTTGTGATCCATTGCCCTGCTGATAATTTCTACCACCAGAGTAGCCACCAGAAGAGTGACCCCGATGGCCTCCATAACCACCTCTGCCGCCTCCTGAAAATAAATGATTGGGTTTAGCAAAATATGAGAGAACGACTGGTATGTAGAGGAAGGCATGCGGTGCACAAAGATGTCACCTACCTGACATGGGTGGAGGCACATTACTGTAGTGGCCACCAGACCCCCCTCCCCCTCTACCTCCCCTGGGTACATGGTGACCCAACATGCGGTGGCCTGCCTCATTCAGAGACCCTTGGTAAGTTCTAGGTCCCATTCCAATATGTTGCTTCCAGTTGCCAACGTCACGATTCTGTTCACCAGGCTTGAGAACACGAGGTGGCTCAATGGCTCCCGGAAGACGTTTTGCAGGATAAATGAAACCATCTGGATATTGAGGATCTCGGTATCGAACACAAATGACTGCGTTTTGGCGAAGAACAGGCAGTCCCATCACAGGAGAATCTAGAGATGCACCCTAAACCAAAAAAGTTCTATAAGAATGTAACCAATTATTAAAATGATTGAAACAAATTATTGGACCACCGTTCAATACCTCCTTGCAGTTGTCTTCAGCAAGCAACACTCTACCCTGCATCCCATCAATTTGGACATCTGTCTCAATGTCAGGATCTACTCCATTCTCATACAAACCCCTGAAAAACGAGTATTTTTCATGTTGCTGAGGTATATACAGCCTATCATCGCCACGAATGTTTCGTTTGATTTCAGCTGGAGTTAAAAGAGGATAATACTCCTTTAAAGCCTTGTGCAGTCTTTTTTCTTCCACAAATGGAAGAAGAGCAACTCCCTAAAATTAGGGGGGGGGGAAAATCAAAATTTAGTTAATAAAAGCAGAATTTTAAGCCAACTCAACATTAGCAACCGAAATGCTAAATTACCTGCCAAGCATATTTTTTTCCATTCAAATCAATTTTGAAGTCCTCAGGGTAAAAGTCTATGATTGGAGAATCAGGATCTGTCATGAGCTGGCCCCAAGGTTCAGGTACATGACTTCTACTAGCTGCAGGGAATACTCCCATGAGCTGCTCCAATGGTTTGAAAGGTTTTGTGTTCTTGGTATCAAATTTCTGTGAAACCTCAGCAACATTCACAAAATCTGATGCAAATGGTGCATAGTGGTAAGGAAAGTACCAGTCCCATGAAGCACAACCCTGAAATAATTTCAAAATTTGTGAAGGAGAACAAGAAATGAGCATGGTTGTTATGTACTGGTTGTTGCAACCAGTTTACCCTACCTGATAGTAATACTGCAAAACCCAACAAAGGCCACGAACATAATGATGTCCTACTTTAAACCGGAATTCTATATTCTCCTTGCTTACATCAAACTTTGACTCATAATATCGATCCTGAAAATGGAGAGAGTCAATGTATAAACTTAATGAGAAAACCAAGAGAATTCTGAGGACACAAAAGGTATACCTTAAAGCCGTCTTCCCACAGTCGAACTTCATCATTTGGATTTTCGTCTTCTTCGTTGTCATCCTCTCTCTTTCGTTTTTCTCCTCTTGCAGAGTCACTAGATTCGCCTGCTGGCTTCAGAAGGGCCTGAAGGCCTGCATTGGCATCAGCATTAATAAGGTTCCTATCTACATTGCTAGGACCACTGTCAGTAGACATTCCTACATGGAGCAAGGTAGTTAAGTTAGGTTTCAGTAAAAGCTTGCAGTGCATTTGGGAACAAAAGCATGTTTTAAAGATTCGGCAGATTGGGAAAAATATATACCCTGACGTCTCATTTGGAATGCTTCTTGCCTGACATTTTGGATAGGATCAACAACAGCTCCTCTTCCTAGAGGTGTAGGGGCAAACTGACCACCAGGCACCCATTTTGGCCTGTGGTCACGGAATCTTTTCATTCTCTCATTTTTTGCTTTCATGCGTGCCCTAAAGGAAAAAAAAACTTCAATTTTTGAAGATTTGAAAAATATACAGACAATATTTGTCCAAGAAGTGGCACTAACTTGAAGGCTATTTCATCTTGTTGACGACGTTTGAATATTTCATCTTCTACATCACCAAGGTCTGCCATAATCAATTGGACACGATCCAGATAAACTTCACCACTATTAGTGAGCCAGCCATTTGTCTTGTAGACAGTTTTCTTGTACAATGTGACTAAGCGATCAATTGCATTTTCCCTGGAGATACATAGTAATATAATTATTAAAGATACAATTGGGATGCCAATTCTAAGGATAAAAATTTTCAAAACCGACCTAATTTCTAGAGACGGTAAATGGGGCAAGAAATCATTCCCCACAAAAAAACACATGAACACCCAATCATCAATAGCTCTTTCAAAATCATACTTGAAAGGCAAGTTAGGCATGGCCAACTCTCTTTCCAAATATTCACGGAGAACACTTAAGCGCACAAATATGAACTCTTGTTCAGAGCCATATGTTTTAGCACTGCTTGCAGCATTTGCTTCAGTACCCTGGCATTCTTTCATCTCATGACCAAGCTGCAACACAAGGGTCCAAAATCAAATTTAATATGTTCTCAAGAGCGGGACAGTGATGAACAGCTTTAATGTATTCTGAAAAGACATACCTGTCCACAAATATCACATGGTCTTGGCTGATTAGGTTTGAACTCCTCCCTGATGATTGTAAAGTTCACTTCATGAGTGGCAAGACCCAACATGATTAAATCTGCATCAGCTCCACACAATACATGATGAGTGTTTGGGTCATGATCTGGCTGGGCACGTTGTTTCCTGATATAATCCATAATTTTATGTTCTCCTTCACCTGGCACATTGGCATCTGAGAGTATAACCTAATAACCAAAATATCAAGCATTTTAGGACAGAGGCACATTTTTATGGTAAAAATTAATTATATTCAAACATCTCCGAATAAGGTACCTTAATGTCTTTCCACCCTGGATCACTATTCAGACGAGCATGCACATAATAATGCAAGCACGCAGAGAGCCGAGCCATGAATGGGGTTCCTGGAGTGATGCAGTTACTATCAAAATGTTCTCCTTTAGGCTTCTCTGGAGGAAGATAAGCTCCTTTATCAGCAAGCTCTTTGCGTATGCGGGCAATCTCATCAATTTTTTCTGAAGTTTCCTTGGATGATCGGAATCTTCTTGATCTCTGTTGATTCATTTTAGCTCTTGGGGCAACCCCATCAATAGCCATGTACAAGACTTTCCTCGGACGGACAATCCTGTTGAAATTCAAAGAAACATCATGGTGATATAACGCTCACTAAGCTATTTTGAGACATAAATACACCTTTAGGCAACTTTACCTGAATAAACGATCAATACATTCAAAAATAGCCACCATCATTTCATCCTCATTTTTCGGAGCAGGTCTATCTTCAGGATGAGTACAAGGGTGGATTATTCCATTCATGTCTAGGTACAGATTATCAAACTCAACTCCATTAGGATTTGGCTGTGATGCGTCAACTGTTTTAACATTGCCGTCAAAATCTTTTCCTTTTTCTTCCACACAGGGCACAACAACGGATGGATATTTCCTCGTCAACCAACGGAAAAATGCTGGGACTCCCATGGTTGCTGAAAAGAGACGGGATCAGTGATAAGTACTGTAGGTCGCTTGGCAAACGAATCCAGCTTAATTTGTAGGTTATGATGCCCTTGGGAAAGCAGACGAAAGCATCTCAAGCTCAACTTAAAACGTATCACGAAGCAACGCAGAAGGACTAGGATCAATTACATTCAATTTATTGAAATCAAAATTGAGTGGTTCGCATGGACTTCAATTACAACATTAGCTTTCAGAAATTGAACTTTCAGGTTGCTCCACCAGAAGGCGAGCCGGCATTTATGAGGTATTATAACGTACCAAGTCAATCAATCTGATGCACCGTGGACGTCGATTAACACGAGAAGAAAATTTTGAAACTTGATATGTAAGGGGTTTCTCAATTTGTAACTTGAATAAAACTTTACTTAGGTAATAAGCATCGTGTTTTTGTTGACGCGAGAAAGCGGCGTGCGTACGTGCGTGCGTGTGTGTGCTAGTGTGTGTTTGTGTGTGTGTACGCGACGCCGTGGCGTTACTGTTGGCGATCTTGCTTCGTGTTCTTCTCTCATTTGTCCCTTTTTGTGGATGAATGTAAGTGGAAGTAATCTATACCGTTCTATTTAATTCTTGATTTGTCCTTGGAACCCCTACATTATTGCATTTCTCAGGAAAAGAAGAAAACAAGAGACGGTTGGCAACACTGGTGTCGAAGGTGGCCTGTTTGAAACAGCCCGCAGAAGTAGCAACTCCAAGGTGGATTAAAGATTGGTAATTTGTTCCAGGTACGTCAAAAGGTTTAAAGGATTAAATCACTGTCGTTTGATGTTTTTTTTTTGAAACATTTTATTTAACCTAGAGTTTAACTTATAAAATCACATTTTCACGTTCCCATCAACACAACACACAGTAAAGCAGAAAAATCATGGCTGGATAGCCGCAGACAACGGAACGGAACAGGGACCCCGTTTCAATAATTTTGGCCTTGTAACCGTCAGCCGACCGGGCGGCGGAAGGGGAAGGGCCTCCGGTGCCTCCGGCCTGCGTTCATTCCGTGAGTCGGACGACGGGCAACACCGGCGGTTTGACGACTCAAGGGCAGACACCCAACCGGTCAGTCGTAGAACGACTGCACGCTTAACGACTAGATGTAACATTTGTAACATAAACTGACATAACAAACAAGTATTTTTTTACACGGTATTTAGTTTGTTTTCCTGTTTTTTGGAGTCAGGGTCAGCAATCATTGGGAAAGAGCCACCTCACCAACAAATCACATTTGCTCTGTTATATGTACACACGAAATAAACCCCCTTTAGTGTCTTCGAGGACAGAATTTTCTCATAGACGCTTAAAAACCATATATAAATTTCATCTTATAAAAAAACCTTATGCCATACAATGCTTAGTCTGAAAATGTCGCGTCATTGCATAACATAGCGCACACCCATCATAATTAACAATTAGTTTTTATTATTTTTAGAAATTAAGAGCAGAAATTCGGCTTGTATTTATGCAGTCATTCAGCGCTTTTGCGCTTATACTGGGGCACGAGATCATACAACGCATTTTCTTTAAGAAATAATTTGTGTAGTAAATCTTGCAGAGACTTGACTGCTGCTGCAGCAGTGGCAGATTTCGATGAGCCCTTCGACCGTTTGCCGAGAGAAGGGCGCCTCCCTTTGCAGTTTGGAGCTGCGCCGCGCCTCGGCCCCAGTAGACTGATTCCGGAGTCCTTTTTCATCGCTCTGTCTCACTCGCACCTACACGGGGCCCTATAAGTGCGAGAGAGACAGAGACACAACAACGACTCTCGGAATCAGTCTGCAGTCCGCGAGGGCGTTGTGGGTTGTAAGTACGATCACAGCGTTGGTCTGGAGTCCGGCCTGGTCCGCTTGGCGCTCGGCGCGCTCAGTGTGCCAGCAGGCGCGGTATCCACAGCAGAGACATGCACACGGCGAGCCCTGTAGAAACAAAAACAGCGTTCAAAGTCTCGGTTAGCCCGGACGGACGCACCTTCGCTTCTCGAGCAACCCAGAAGCAGAGACACAGCCAGACCTGTGGCGGCCGCGGCGGGGGCGTGGGCGGTGGCGCCACTGTACTGCGCGAGCCGCTCGTTGCCGGGCCTGGCGTCGCTCAGGATGGCCGTGAAGGAGGAGTCGCTGTGCGGCAGGTCCGCGACGAACGACTTGCAGCGCAGCTCGGCGTGGTTCCCCTTGAAGATCTCGGACTCGACCGGCAGCCGCAGCGCCAGCCAGTTGGGGTGGCGGAGCGCGCGGGCGGGTCGGCGCCGTGGGTCGGCGCCACCAGGTTGCGGTGGTCCAGCTGCGGAGGACTCGAGTTTCAATCCAAAGACGGGAAAGCACTCGGTGCCGCCCGATCCCGAGTGGCGACGTGCCACAGTGGGCCAGAAGACCGGTGGAGCGGCCAAAATTCGAGACGCGTTTTGAGCTCCAGAGTCGCTAAATGGGACTCGAACCGACCATGTGACCCCACCAATGGATAGCTCTCCGAACGAGGAATCCGTTGGTGGGGTCACACGGTCGGTTGGTGTCCCATTTAGCGACTCTGGAGCTCAAAACGCGTCTCGAATTTTGGCCGCTCCACCGGTCTTCTGGCCCACTGTGCGTGCGCGCCTGCCGGGTAGGCAACCGTGGGGCTGTGCGGACGGCCGCGCTGCCCGGGATGCCTACCCACCAGGCTGCCCATTGCCATTACCATTACGGGCCAGACCACAACTGACGCTCCTCCCTCTCCGCTCTCACTGCTCTCACCTCCACTCCGTTGAGGTACCACCGCAGCGTGGCCCTGGGGACGGCCGGCCCGATGCTGCAGTTGGCGACGATGGTCTGGCCGGGCACGTAGGCGCTGTCCAGACCGGAGATGTGCGGGCCTTTCGGCGGCATGGCTACCAAAGGAGACAGAGACAGAGCGAGTCAGTGCGCCGCGCTACCGGCATCGGCCTTCCCCGCCTCCCCACGGACAGTAGACTGACTCCTACAGTCGGTTTCCTCGCTGTCTCTCTCACACATACGGGGTGCTCATGAGTGCGAGAGAGACAGAGCGACAAAAACGATTCTAGGAGTGTCTGCCGCGGAGGGCGCGGTACTTGGAACTCACCCACGACGTTGAGGCGGGCGCTGCTGACGGCCGTGAGGAACGTGGGCGCGTCCACGCTCACCTCGCACGTGTACTCGCCGGCGGTGTCGAAGGACACGTTGGACAGCCGCAGCGTGGTGTCGTTGCTCTGCGCCACCTGTCCACATTGCCACCGGCTCGTCATCGGATGCCCGGAAGAGCAGGGGCGCACAGTGGGCCAGAAGGCCGGTGGCGGCGGCCAAAATTCTGGACGCAATTTGAGCTCCAGAGTCGCTAAATGGGACTCGAACCGAACGTGTGGCCCCCACCAATGGATTGCTCTCCGAACGAGGAATTCATTGGTGGGGTCACACGTTCGGTTCGAGTCCTGATTAGCGACGCTGGAGCTCAAAACGCGTCTAGAGTTTTGGCCGCCTCCACCGGTCTTCTGGCCCACTGTGGGTGGTTTTCAGCCGCCTGACTGCGAAGGGCCGCCTCGTCCGCTCCGTCTCTGTCGCACATGGGGTGCGACCGCGGGTGCGACAGAGACGGAGCGGCGAGGCGGCAGGGGGCGCGTACGCGTTGCTACTCACGTCCACGTGCACGCCGTTCATGGTGAAGGTGCGGATGTTGGGCGCCTCGTCCTTGAGGTAGCGGTAGAACTCCTGCCGGTTGCGGTACCACTTGACGGAGTACAGCGGCTCGCCCTGCGCGTCGTACTGGCACGACAGCACGGCGGGCTGGTGCAGCTGCGTCCACGCCGGCACCCGCAGCGCGCGGATCAGCAGGGCGCCGCAGTCTGGAAGCAGCCGAAGAAGGCCGGGCTTCAGGAGGACGTCAGACAGGGGTGGCTGCAAGGCACAAGGCCCGCGAGGGGCGCATGTTGGCAACTCCGCGACGCCGCTGGGGAGGTCTGGGAGGTCTAGCAGGCCCTCTAGCTATAGACGCAGCCCCCCATCTCCCTCTCTCTCTCTTTCTCTCTCCCTCCCTCCACAGTTCTTCTCTTCCCCGCCAATTTCCGGTGCACTAAAACGTGTGCCCTGGTAACGCCACCGCCCGGACCTCCCCGCGCAGCCCGCGCCACGCGCCCTCCCTCCCCTCCGACGACTCGTGCCCCATCCCCTGCCTTCGGCACACACACACACACACACACACACGAACACGCACGCAGAGCGCGGAGAGGCGAGGGAATCAGGAGGCCTGAGACTGCTTCTGGACTGCTTGCTGGCCAGCCTAGGCCTGCTCGGCTTGGGGGTGGCCGATGTACGATTCCCCGGGCGGTCGTCCGCGGAGCGACGCGGAGTCCCCACCAGCCGGGATAGGGTCATTGCGACGAGCCCGCGTCCCGCCGGCCCGCCGGGCGCTGGGGCGGCGCGCCGCTTGGAGCGACTTGCCGCGCCGAAGTGCCTGCTGCTGCCCATCGCTGCCTCGGCTGCCCGCGGTGTGAGCTCTGCTCTGCGGCGCAGGCAGGAAAGAATGGCTCTGCCGTCTGATTCCGAGCACTGCTTTCGTCGCTCTGTCTCTCTCGCACTCATGGGGCGGTCCGTACGGGTGCGAGAGAGACAGAGCGACGAAGCAGTGTTCTGAATCAGACGGCTGCGAAGCGGCGAAGGCAGGCCCAGACGCACGCACAGTGCGGGGCAGGGCTTGACAGGCTTGACCAGCGCCTCAACGAGTCTCAAGCTCGACCGGTGGCGCGCCTCCGCCCCTTCCCTACCCCTGCGCTCTTTCAGGCCTTCGCCGCGCGGACGGCCATATTTTCTGGAGGCACGTTCGCGCCTGGGCGGCGACGTGGCAGGGGCAAGGGGATGGACTTGTTGGGGGTCATTGGCTGGTAAAGGCTGTACGGCCCCCCACGGAGCGACCAGGCGGCCGGGGCCGAGCGCTGGGCTGGGCCGGCTGGAGGCCTGCCGGTGCCGGACCGAGTGTCCGAGTCCAGCGGGGCGGCTTTGGCGTTGCCGCTCGCTTTCAGGGATTTCGCAGGGATCGGCAGGAAAGAAGGGCGAGCGAGCAGAAAGGAGGCCCGGCGGGCCGGCCGGCCGCCGAGCCATTCAGAAAGAGTCGTTTCATCGCTCTGTCTCTGTCGCACTCATGGGGCTTTCCATGGGGGTGCGAGGGAGACAGACAAACCGTTCTTCTGAATCGGCCGGCAGCACTTCCTGCCGACCGCCACGCCGCTGCCGCTCCACTCCACTCCACTGCGAGCTGCAAGTCTGCGAGTGCGAGTGCGAGGGCAGAAGCACGCCGTCTCCGTCCCTCCGCGGCCGGGCCGGCCCCGACGTGCGAATCGTGCCGGCTGACGTCGCCGGGTCTTGAGCGGCCCGGCGGGCCTCATGCTCCACGGCGGCGTGGTCGCGCGGGTCAATTCCGACTGCCGCCGCCCGACGACTACTCACAAGAAAACAAATTGAAATTATCAAGAAGGGGGAGCGCAGCCCAATTCTCCCTGTTTTTCAAGCCGGTTGGCAATCCAGGCGAACGCGTTTGTCATCGCGCTACTCTCTGCTCGCGTTTTCGCGTTTTCGCCGGCGGGGCAATCCCGTTTATTGCGCCTGGCCTTGGCCTGGACGGGGACGGAGAGGGACAGTCCTAACTGGCCAAGTCAACTCCCCCGCGGAGACGGCGGGCAGACGCACTCACTCACACACACGCACCCCCTCCCCGCTCACACACACGCACATACGAACACGCACACACGCAGACGTCCCCGGAAGCGTTGCCCGCCGCGTGGTATCATTAAGATATTAAAGGAGACCCGCCTTTTTCTGCCACGCCGGCCTGTTCGTTCGGCCTGTTCGGCCTGTTCGGCCTGTTCGTTCGGCCTGTTCGGCCGATTCGCCGCCATGAGCGGCCGGCGTCGTCGGCCCTTCGGAGCGGGAGCGCACAGTAGACTGGGAGTCCTTCTCGTCGCTCTGTCTCTCTCGCACCCAGGCGGGACGCTCGATTGGAGCGAGAGAGACCGCGCGGCGAAAAGGACTCTCGCAATGAGTCTGCTGCTGCCCGCCAACGCCAACGCGTCGGCGGCCGAGTGGCGAGGCGACAACGGTGAAGGCCGACGCGGGCAGCGCAGCGCGGTGCGGCGTGGGCCGGATGTGCGAGATGTGCGTTGCCAGGCGGACTGCGGCGTGCACTGCGAACTGCAGTGGAACCACTAGGGCCGCGTCGCCGCGTCCAGAGGGCGGACCGCAACTCTCGTCGTCCTCGCCAGCGTCGCCAGAGAGTCAGAGAGGACGGACGTCCCTACGGCACCACCACACTGACTCTGAACCGAACTTCGGCACGCCCCGAGTGCGAGAGAGACAGACCGACGAAACTGAGACAAGACACTGTTCGGAATGAGTCTGCCGGGTGACCGGAACCCGCCCTGCTTTGGGAAGCGGCCTCAGGCGGGACCACTCCGTCCTCGACGAGGACCCCGTTGGGGGAGGAGGAAGAGAAGGGTTGTCCTCGCCGCGGGAGCCGCAGCCGATACGTTTTAATCAACGCTTATCGCGTCGGCAAATACACCGCCGCCCTGCGCGCCCTGCGAGGGACGCGTCGCAGCGGTCGGCGTCCAGCCGGAGGTTACAATAACACACAAAAAGTAATTCCCTATCTTCCCCTTTTTTATGAGGCAGTGGCAGCTCGTAGCAGTCCCGCCACACACTTGTACAGCGCGCACCAACACATGCCGGGCCGTGGCGGCGGCCGCCCGGCTGATACGTCCAGCCAGCGCGTCCAGCGCGGCCGCGGCCTGGCGGCCTGGCTGGCAGTGATATGCGCGGCTGGTACGCGACACTGGTACACTGTACACTGGTACAGCGAGCTGGCTTTATTCGACTCACTGTCGCCCCTGCCCCTCCCGCCCCCTGTGGCTGCGGCGCGGACACGCGGACACCGACCTTGCTCTCGCCGCCGCGCTGCAGCAAAAAGAGGCGGACGACCGCGCCAAAAGCCAGCGAGCGGCGCGGGGGCGTGCAGCGTGCAGCAGTGTGGTGGACAACGGCGTCCCCGTCCCCACCCCCGCGTGCGGCGTGCGGCCCGGCGGCCGTTTGATATTGACTCGGAGCGTCTTCCTTCCATGGTGGAAAGCCATCGGCCGTCGCGGGGGATTTATCGATCTAATAAAGGATGGCCGCGCTGCCCCGCGGCTATGCAAGGGTGTGAGCGAGAGGGCAGGGCGGCCAGCACGGCCGGCACGGCCTGCAGGCCCAGCAGGGCACGGCCGGGGCACGGCAAAAAGAAAAAGGGAAAGAGGAGGGAGATCTGACGGCTGCCAGGCACTGCTGGTGGTTGCGCCGGTCATGAACCCTTCCCCTCCGTTTTTGCGCTCGCCGAGTGCATCATCACCGCGCGCTGTTTTCCCCCGCCCCTTCTGGAACGCCCCGCTTGCAAATGTGCCCGCACCGACGGGGCGCTCGAAGCACCGGTGATTTTGCAGTGCAGTCCGCGGCAGTCCGCCAGTGCACTTGTTAGACATTCGACATGACCACCCCCTTGCCGTCCTCGGCCAGCGCGTGCATGTGTGCGCTCTTGGCTTGAGGCCATTGGAACGACCAGAACGCACCTGGGGCTGGGGCGAGGGCTGGGCTGCTGGCTCGCATCACTGGAAGAGTCACCGCGATAAGAGCTTCACCCCTCCGTGCTTTTGCAGTGTGCCGCCAAACGGCCGGCCGGGGTTGTTCTTACTCTATCCGAAAGCCACCAGCCGCTAGCCATCGCTGGGCGTGGCAAAGGGGCCGAGGCGGGCCTTGCCTGGGCCTTGCCCTGCAGGGCAGACTGGCAAGCCAAAAAGAGGTGCGGCCTGCTGGCTGCCTGTCTGGCTGCCCGGCTGGGCCTCATCGCCAGCCGGGGAAGCTCTTAGCTGATTCAGGTAATTTGTCTGAAATCGCGCGGGGCAAGCCGCCGGCACCCTCGCCGCCACGGAAGGCTGGAAGGCTGGAGGGCGTCCATCAGCCTGCGGCTTCTTTGCCACCACAAGCTGCAAGGGGAAGGGGAAATGATGTCCCTGACCCGGTCAACGCCGTGGCGGAGGAGCGAAATGATTCGGCGCCGCCGACGTGGACGTCAAGTCGGAGCGAGCGGAGCGCAGTGGCCGAGCGGAGTGGCGACGCCAATGCCGCGACCCGCCGCCCCCCGCCCCGCCCCGCCCCGCCCCGCCCCGCCCGCCCGCACGATGTGCGATGTGTCTGTCTGTGGCTGGGCCGCTGGGCCGTGCCGCTGGGTGCCGAACTGGAGGAAGAACGTTCCATGCAACACACATGCCCTCCCCTCCTCCCCTCCCTCCCTACTCGACTTGATTCGATCAACTAAATTGTAGAGCCGGCGCAGTGCAGTGCCCCAGTGCAGCAGGCCCAGCAGGCCCAGCAGGCCTTGATGGGTGACGAAGGGCCAATCCCCCTCCCCTCCCCTCCCCCTTCCCCCTCGCACGTGCCTCCAATAGAAACAAAGGGGAGTCAGGTTCGGCCCCGTCGCGCCGCGCGTTCCTTCATTTCATCCAAAGGGTGGCGGGGCGCGGCGGCACTGATGAATTTTTCAGTGGAATTGGATGTCTTGTCCCTCGTTGCGCTGCAAACGCGTCTGCAAACGATGGCCGCGACGAGGAAATGAAGTAAGAAAGAAAAAAAGGGGGAAAGAAAAAGTTCATTAATTCCTGGATTGCCCGGCCGCGCGGCCCGCGCCCGAACTGACGGGCCGCGATTTGAGAAATCGCAGGACGCGCGTCTCGCCAGTTTCGCCCGCACGCCGAGAGGAAGCCGAGGAAAATGAAAAGTAAGGAAACGGAGCGGGCGGCGCGCGGCGGCGGCAGAGACTGGCAACTTGGAGAGACTGCCGGGGTGAATAAGGAAGTGCGGGGAAAGCCAGGCAAAGGGAAAGGCAAATAAGGCAACACAATGGATATCCTCAACACAAATCGGGGGAGTTGCACACGGCGGGCTCGTTGCGGGTCTACGTCCGCCCCGCCACGCCCCGCCCCGCCCCACCCCGCCCCGCCCCACCACGCCCCGCCCCGCCACGCCCTGCCGCGCTGCGCCGCCCTCCCTCCGCCGGTAATTTCTTTGCGGCGCCCAAGGCAAGCCCAAGGTGCAAGCGGCCAACGCGGCGAGGCGGCGAGGCGCGGGGATTCGGGACTTCCTGGCGGAGGGGCTGGTCGCCGTCGTCGTCTCCAGCGCGGCACGCGCGCCACGCACCCCCAGCAACACGAACACCCTTTACCCCGGAGTTCGTTTTCGTTTCGAGGTTAGGTGGTTTGAGGTTTGAGCCCCGGTTCCCATAGTTCCCTGCCTCACGACACGTCGCCCCGACTTTGGGTTTGCAGGTTCCCCTTGCTGCCCTTCCTGATGGCTTCGCGTTTCGCGGACACTTTTCTCCGACCGCGACGGGGCGGGCATGGGGCAAGGCGAGGCTGTCATTTTCATTTTCCATCCCACTCCGCGACCGTTTGTCGACCTATCAGCACACCATCATCGCTCCCCCGCTCCCGCGCCCCGCGCCCCGCGCCCCTGGCGGCTGCGAGTGGCAATATACGAACTCGCACACAAACCCACACACGCGCACACACACACGACCGTGCGGATTCCCCCCACCTCCCCTCCCCCGGCATCGCGGCGCAGATAAAAGCAGGGGTGGTGTAAGCGTGCCAAATTTATCATGTCTTCATAAGGAGCGCAAAATTGCCCGTGAAATATGGGGTGGCCGAGGGGAGGGGAGGGGCGGGGTGGACAGGAGCGGGCCGGGGGGCTTCTTTATTGGGAAGAGCCAAGTCCGTCTCCGTCTCTGGGAGGCTGGAAGGACGTCTGGAAGGCCGTCTGGAAGACCAGGCGCAAAGTGGCGCCCGAAGAGTGTGACAGGGTGAGTGGACGCGGCGGCGGGGAAGGAGGGGGAGGAGGAGGGGGAGGGAGGCCAAACATGGGGAGGACGAAGGGCAGAAGAACAAAGATGAGAAAAAGATGCGAATTTGCAGAAGGGGGAACCGCGCAGGGCGGGAACCACCTCCCGCGCCTTTGATGGCGGAGTGCGCGCCGCGCTGGGGTTGCTGGGGGTAGGCAGTGTGCCTGCCAGGCAGCCTAGGCAGCCTCCCCCGCGCCAAGCGGAGGGGAGGGGAGGGGAGGGGAGGGGAGGGGAGCGCCGGGAAGGTGGGAGGGCGGCACTGCATCGCCGCATGCAGGAATAGTGGATGGAATAGTTCCCCGGGGATGGCGGCGTCGCGGTGGCGGCGGGTGGCGGGGGAGCGCGCCTTCCCTCGGGGTCCTCCAGGGTCCTGATAGGGGTGCAGGATCCCGCCGCTGTTTTTTCTCCTGCCTCATCCCTCGGCGGGGAGGCGAGGAGGACCGGGGGCTAGTTATGAAGTTATAACCCGTCACACCCGGACAGTCCGGACAGTCGGGGCGGGTGGGACAGCGCTGTCGAGCGGGACAGGCGGACAGGTCAGCCGGAGTGAGGCAGGGCAGCCCAGGGCAGGCAGGGTCGGGGTCCGGCTCTCCAAGGACGGCTGGACGGACAGGACAGGACGGACTCGGGGAGCAGAGGAGGCGCCGCTGCGCCGCTCCGCTGCTCCGCCAGCACACGGGCCAGTGCGCGCGGATTTGGGATTTCCTGGCGGCTGCATCCCCGGGGCGCAACCCTTGCCGACGAGGCCCCTCTCGGGGCGCGGGGTGTATGACTGGAGGGTGCATGCGGGAGTGCGGGGCCGAGCGGGCCAAGCAGCCAAGCACGCGGAGGGCCAGGCCGCCGGTTTGGGCGTGTTGGCTTTTCGAGTGTGAATAATGCGCGGCGGTTTGCGCCGCGGGACCGTATTGCCGGCACTATTGGCAGCACGCACAAACACGCAGAGTCTGGGGCGGTGCTTCTTCCGTAAAGCAGTGTGTTATTGCTTCCACGCTGTAGATTATGACGGGGCGCGGCGGGGCGCGGGGAGGAGGAGGGAAGCACGCCCCATCAGGCAGGCCGCCGGGGGTATGGCGGGGCGGGGCGGGGCGGGCGGTGTCGGCGTGGTCCGCCCCGCCGAGGCACGCCGTGCACGCCGTGGCCCTCCTGGTCGAATCAATTATGCAGCGCTGCCCCACGGCGAGCGCGCGGCGCGAGGCGCGAGCCCTCGGTCCTCCCCAACCGGGTGTCTGTCTGGCCGGGCCGGCCAACTAGCCTGGAGGCTGGAGGGAAGGATGCCGGCCCGTCGGCTACACCGGTAGTAGTCCCAGCGGCCAGCGGCCCCAGCGAGGAGAGCGGGGCGTCCCGGTCCATTCCGAGCCAAGCACGAAAATTACACGCACAGTGCACACTAGACGACCGAGTTAATGTAAACACTAATCTAGTCCGCGTTTTGGGTCTCGCGCCACGCTTTCTCCGAAGCGATCTTGTTGAGACGGTGCTCCGGCACCGCGTCGCAGTGCCGGAACAACTTGCCGGCCAGTTCCGGTTCTGCTCGGGCGCTTTCGCCGCTTTCGCGAATGAATCCCTTCCGGTGTCGCCATCCTTGTTATTCTCTTTGCATCCTGCACCGAGTTCGCGCGACGGCGTAACTCACGGCCGTGTTGACCGGGCCTAAATAACGGCCACCATTTCGGCGGGGAGGGAGGCGGCCCGCAAATTAGGAGGAAGAAAATTAAATATAAGGAAGGGGAGCGAGAAGGGAGCGAGACAACGAGCATAATTCTTTTAAAGCACGGTTTCTGCGGCCCGGCGCGCCGGCGCGCCGCGATGGAGAGTCAACAGAGTGAACGGGACAGAGCTTCGGTCTTAGTCTCTTTATTATTAATAATCCGGGGCGGGCCGCCGGAGTCGTTAACGCGACGGCAGCCAACCAGGGTGGTTCCGAACAACGGTTCGTCGCTCGGCCTCCCTCGCACTGCGGAACGGAACGGAACACGATGGCGAGACATGCAGCGAGAGACGAGAGTCCCGCTCGGAATCCGCCTGCACCCAACCACCACCACCGCACCGCAAAGGGAAGGAAGGGGCCTTCAAAGCGGCGGGATTCGGGATCGGCGGAGTGCTGGATTAGAACGGGGATCGGGCGGGGCGGGGCGAGATGGGGCGGGGCGGGGCGGGGCAAGGCGTCAGCGACAGCGCTGATCAGGGCGGCGAGGCGGCGAGGCGGCCGAGGCAATGAAGGGCGAAGGGCTGACGGCGGTAATAAGCGGCGGTGAGGGCGGCGAGCGCCCCGGGCACCTTGCGGAGCCTTGCGGGTACAGAGCGGAGCCCTTCTGGGGCTGCTAGCTGGGCTTGGCTGGGGCTCGGCGGCCAACTAAGGCGCCCCGCAACGTCCGCATGGCCACCGCGCCGCCAGCCTGCCCGCCTGTCGTCGCGGCGCACACATTTCAAGTGTGAAATCGGCTCGGTGTGAATTGGATCGTGCCTCGGCGGGCCGTGAAATGAGGCAAATCGTGGCGGCGCCTCATTCACGCCGACGACGCCCACACCCCCGCCACCGCCACCCACCGCCCCACCGCCACCGCCACCGCCACCGCCACCGCCACCGACCGCCACCGCCACCGCCACCGCCACCGCCACCGCCACCACCGCCACCGCCACCACCACCGCGGCCGCGACGCCTCCCTCGCGGCGGTTTATTGCGTTCGGAAAAGAAGACGCCGCCGGTGGATCCTCATCTTGCCTGCATAGACAAACGGCGGCGGCGGCGCGGGCGGCACTTTGGAGCACTTCCCCGCCAGGACGGCGGCGGCCTGGGGCGGCGCGGGGCGGCGCGGAGGGAGGCGGAGGTGGCAGCGCGTGCTTCATTCGCGGAATGAAACCGCGAGTCGGTCTCGGGCGACTTGGCGTGTCGGCTCATCATCGCCCCGCCAACAACAACAACAACACCAAGCACAACAACAGCAACAACAGCGCCGAGGAGGCAAGCAAGCGGCAAGTGGATGAGCTCCCCAGCGGCAACGACAGCCAGGCCCACGGCGGCTCGGCGGCACGGCGGCAAGGGGTTGGAGCGGCGCGGCTTATCAAACCATTTCCGACGCCAGTTACCGCCGCGGCCCCCGCCGCCCCCGCCACTCGGCTGGGGCTGGGGCAGGGCGGCAGGCAACAGCGGAGACTGAGAGGGCCGCGCCGCACCGCGCCGTGTGCACGGCATGCCGTTGCCGTGTTCCAGCCCTTCATCCTCGCCTTCATCCCCCTCGTCTCTATCACGCCGGCTCAGCGTGTTGCAGGACGTGCACGACGTGCGCGTCGCACCTTGCGTCCTCCCCCTGCCCGCTCCCCGGGCCCGCCCCGCCGCGCCCTACCGCGCCCCGCCGCACCCCGCGCCACGCCCCGCCACGCACCGCCACGCACCGCCACGCACCGCCACGCACCGCCACGCACCGCCACGCACCGCTACGCACCGCCGCGCCCCCACTGTGAAACCAAACGTGGACAACTCCACACTTCCTGGTGTGGAGTAAGTCTCCACACCTGGTGTGGAGTAAGTCTCCACACCTGGAAGTGCAGAGTTAGCAGCCTCCACACTTCAAGTGCGGAGCAGCTCACATGGCCCCTATCTCTTAGCATGGTGCAAACGTGGACAAACTCCACGTTTGAAGTGTGGAGACTGCAAACTCTGCACTTCCAAGTGTGGAGACTGAAAATTCCGCTCCTCCGCATTTCAAATGTGGAGTTGTCCACTCTACAAATCAAAGAGTGTACATGGTACGCTCTAACTAGAGCATGCCTGCAAGCACGCTCTAACTAGCGCATGCCTGCCAGGCATGCACTAACTAGTGCATACATGCCATGTACACGCTAACTGAAGCATACATTTACTGCATAAGGGATAGGGAGTTTTCTGCATCAGGAAGCGTGTACATGGCATGTATGCTCTAGTTAGTGCATGCTTGGCAGGCATGCGCTAGCTAGAGCGTGCTTGCAGGCATGCTCCAGTTAGAGAATACTATGTACGCTCTTTGATTTGTAGAGCACGTTTGGTTTTACAGTGCCGCCGCGCCCCGCCGCGCCCCGCCGCGCCCCGCCGCGCCCCGCCGCGCCCCGCCGCGCCCCGCCGCGCCCCGCCGCGCCCCGCCGCGCCCCGCCGCGCCCCGCCGCACCCCACCGCGCCCCACCGCGCCCCGCCGCGCCCCGCCACGCCCCGCCCGCCCTCCACCCTGTTCACTTGTTCATCATCGCATGTAATGGTTGATTTCCGAAAGGGCCTCTCTTGCTCATGAAGGCGGTCTGCGCCAAGTGGGCCGGGCGCAGGGGCAGGGTCCGTCCGTAAAGACTCGGCAAGACGCCGCGCAGTACACTGCAGAGCGAGGGGGAAATCACTCGCGTAATAGTCGGGTCACCGATTCCTAGTATTACGCGTAATAGTAATAGCGTAATAGCCAAATTTCTTAAAATTTCCCCTATTTAGGGTCCGATTTTAGCCTAAATCTGGATATTTTTGAGCGTAATAAGCCTTCTGTAATAGCGTAATAGAACGTAATAGGGAGTAGTCGGGTCACAGTTTTTAAGAGTGATTTCCCCCTCGCTGCAGAGTGTGCAGGCCGCGGTGGACGCGGTCCGGCGTCCGGCAGGCCGCTCCTGGACGGCCCCCTGTCCCTGTGGAGTGTATACCAGTGTGGCAGGCCGGCAGGCAGCAGCCGAGCGATTCAGAAGGTTTTGTCACTCTGTCTCACTCGCACCCATACGGAGAGCCCCGTGGGTGTGACAGAGACAGAGCGACGAAACGGCTCCTCTGAATATCGCTCAGCAGGCAGGCCGCCGGACCGCCATCACTTCAATTATGAACCGCGAAGCCAAGCTGGCCGGGCAAACGCCCACAGCGCGGCGCAGCGCGGTGCCCACTGTCGGCCTGCAGATTAATTCAAGCGATATTGTTTTGACCCGCAGCCCAGAACCAGAACCCCCAGCTCAGTGGCCCCTCGCCTCGTGGCTCATGGGGCGCGGACGAGGGGGTAACCACTTCAAGAAATCGTGTACAGACTACTCGGTATTACGCAGTATTACGGGGGTATTACACGTGTATTACGGCCTTAAAATGCCAAAATATGGCACATTTGACCCAAAAATGGTATTACGATCACGTGTATTACGCGTAATACACGGTTTTTGTGTACAGGGTATTACGCGAGTGTTTACCCCCTCGGGCGCGGACGCCGCCGGACGCGCATGGCGGCATGGCCAATGGCATGGCCAATGGCATGGCGGCGCGGCCGGCGTTGATCCCATCCCAACCCAAAGTCAAGGCCTGCCCGACGGGCGGCGCGGACAACAGCGCAAAAAGGGTAATGACATGGAACGCCGCCGCGCCGTGCCCTGCCGTGTTGTTTTCCGTTGTCGCGTCGCACTCGAGCCGCTCTCACCGCCAACGCGGTGGCGGCAGGTCGCAGTGCCACGGCGGGATGCGGAGGCACCTGGCCCGATATCGCGCGAGGCGTTTCGCTTCGCACCCTGCGCCCTGCGCCCACGCAGCCCTGGCGGCCCTGGCCCTCATGGGAATTTTGGGAAGAGCAGGGAAGTCGCCAGCTGGGAGTTCCAGTCTGGAACTCAGCGGACGAAGCCACTTCGCTCCCACTTCCAGGAAATTCCAGAATGTAACATGTTTTGAAGTCGCCGGAAGTCAAGATCTCTCTTCCATTGACGTCCGAAGACTTCCCCAGACTTCCCAGTTGCTTCCACCGACGTCCGTGCCACTTCCCGAGACATCCCACCCACGTCCAGGGACATCCTACGACTTCCGTTTACATCCTGCGACGTCCGACCCACGTCCAGGGATGTCCAACGACTTCCCTTTCACTTCCAGCGACGTCCGATGACTTCCCTGCCACTTCCCAAGACGTCCGACGACTTCCCTGCCACTTCCTAAGACGTCCGATGACTTCCCTGCCACTTCCCAAGACGTCCGACAACTTCCATGCCACTTCCAGTGACGTCCGACGACTTCCCTGCCACTTCCAGTGACGTCCGACGACTTCCCTTCCACTTCCCAAGTCGCCCGACCCACTTCCAGCGACGTCCGCTGACTTCCCTGCCACTTCCAGGGACGTCCGACGACTTCCCTGCCACTTCCCAAGACGTCCGGCGACTTCCATGACAATTCCAACAACGTCCCCTGACTTCCATGAACATCCCCGCCACTTCCGCTGTCTTCCCACGACTTCCACCGACATCCCCGCCACTTCCATTGACTTCCCACGACTTCCACCGACATCCGTGCCACTTCCATAGGCTTCCCACGACTTCCACCGACATCCCCGTTACTTCCATTTTCTTCCCATGACTTCGAGGGACGTCGAGGGACGTCGTGGGAAGTCGAGGGAAGTCCAGGGAAGTCGTGGGAAGTCGACGGAAGTCGATGGAAGTCGATGGAAGTCGACGGAAGTCGATGGACGTCGATGGAAGTCGATGGAAGTCGATGGAAGTCGACGGAAGTCGAGGCCGAGGGAAGTCGTGGGAAGTCGAGGGACGTCGTGGGACATCGTCGGACATCGTGGGAAGTCGTTTGACGTCGAGGGAAGACAAGGGCAGTCGCGGGAAGTCGAGGAAAGTTGATGGAAGTCGAAGGAAGTCGATGTGGAAGTCGAGGTCGAGAAAGGTCGTGGGAAGTCGTGGGAAGTCGTGGGAAGTCGCAGGAAGTCGAGGGAAGTCGATGGAAGTCGATAGTGGAAGTCGAAGTCGAGGGAAGTCGTGGGAAGTCGCGAGAAGTCGGGAGAAGTCGAGGGAAGTCGATGGAAGTCGATGTGGAAGTCGAAGTCGAGGGAAGTCGTGGGAAGTCGCGGGACGTGGAAGTCGTTGGAAGCCGAGGGAAGTCGGCGGAAATCGTTGCACTTTCTTGGATGTGGCTGCGTAATCGGGCTGAAGTTCCGCCAGCTTTCGTACTTAGTCGTCCCCAGGAGGACGTCATCGGCCACCTCATGGGGTGCCCGATGACGTCCCTACCGTGTCACCGAGACCAAGCAATGGGTAGGTCCTCACTCAAAGCAGGTCCGAGCCAGACTGACACATCCGGCGTCCAGGGACCACCTCGGACCCATTCCCCCACCCACGACTTGTCTCGATTTATCTCGGATGTCGGTGGAAGTCGTGGGAAGACTGTGGAAGTGGCGCGTATATCGGTGGAAGTCGTGGGAAGACAGTGGAAGTGGCGCGGATGTCGGTGGAAGACAGTGGAAGTGGCGCGGATGTCGGTGGAAGTCGTCGGTAGACAATGGAAGTGGCCGGGACGTCGGTGGAAGTCGTGGGAAGACAATGGAAGTGGCGTGGATGTCCGTGGAAGTCGTGGGAAGACAATGGATGTGGCGGGAAGTCGGTGGAAGTCGTGGGAAGACATTGGAAGTGGCGCGGATGTCGGTGGAAGTCGTGGGAAGACAATGGACGTGGCGTGGATGTCCGTGGAAGTCGTGGGAAGACAATGGAAATGGCGGGAAGTCGGTGGAAGTCGTGGGAAGATAATGGAAGTGGCAGGGATGTCGGTGGAAGTCGTGGGAAGACAAGGGAAGTGGTGGGGACGTCAAGGGAAGTCGGGGGACGTCGTTGGAAGTCATTTGGACGACTGGGGAAGTCAATGGACGTATTTGGACGAACACGGATGGAATTGGAAGAGTTGGGACGAATTTGGATGTGCAAAATGACTTCCGAGTGACGTCCCAGTTCTATCAGGGGGGCTCGAATTTCAAACAGCTTTCTGCTTTCTTTTCGCGCCTTTCCGCCCTTCCTCTCGGTGTCACTTGACGGGAGTGCATCTCGGGTGGAGGTGCCGCCGGTGAATGGACTCCCTGGAGCCATCTCGTCATTGGCGCGCGGGGGAGGCGGGGCGGGGCACAGTGGGCCAGAAGACCGGTGGAGGCGGACAAAACACTAGACGCGTTTTGAGCTCCAGAGTCGCTAAATGGGACTCGAACCGAACGTGTGATCCCACCAATGGATTCCTCGTTCGGAGAGCAATCCATTGGTGGGGTCACACGCTCGGTTCGAGTCCCATTTAGCGACTCTGGAGCTCGAAGCGCGTCTGGAGTTTTGTCCGCCTCCGGTCTTCTGGCCCACTGTGCGGGGCGGGGCGCGCCGCGAAGGCCAGCAAACAGGACCCCGTTTGAGCCGCGAGATGCAAAGGGCCTTGCACCCCTCCCTTGCCCTTTTCTCTCCCGGTCCTTTGCCCCCGCGGAGTCTTCACTTCCAATTTCCACCCAAATCCGGCCGCAGCAGCGCCGCAAGCTTCGCCCCGTTTAAAGAAAAACCAAAATAAAATAAAAACAAAACAAAATTAAATAAAAGCATTACGCAAATACTGGCGGGAATTTCGGTAGGTATGATTAATGAAATTGCTGCGGGGCGGCGCAGTTATTTTCCTGTTTTGCAGAAGTTTACACATGCGCCCAAAAAGCTTTAGACTGGCTCTCTTGCTGCGCCTCTGTCGGGAGGGACTGTATAAATCTCCCCTTGCAGTCGGAGAGAGAGAGAAAGAGAACCAGAGAGAGAAAAGGACACACACAGCGCATTCAAAAAATAAAATGCAAACATTTTTCTCGGGGCCTTTGGGTCGCGGGGGAGAGTTTTCTCCGGTACGTGGTACGTATAGAGCTCTTTGTTTTGGTGGAGGCGTGGCCTGGCGTGGCCTGGCATGGCCGGGCGTGGCCGGGCGCGGCCCCGAGGGGCGGAGTGCGGCACGGCGCGGCTGAGAGGAGCCACCCCTTGCCCATCCTCGCCACGGGGTGCGTGCCGCATCTTAGGGGGAGACACACACACACCCAAACACACACACTGACACACAGACAAACTGACAGGCACGCACCGTGAGACACACTGACATAAAGACAGTCAGACACGCAGACAGACCGACGTGAAGACAGTCAGACGCGAACAGGCGCGGCCTGACCTGGACTCAGGCTTGATTAGACACAGACGGACACAGACACAGACGGCGGTTTAAATTTAGAAGGCATGCCCCAGTTTGAACCAGAATGATGCGCGGCCGCGGCCAGGCTGACCCCGCCGGTCTGTCGAGCCACAGCCGGTGTTCCGGTGTTCCGGTGCTCCGGTGCTCCGGTGTTCCGGTGCTCCAGTGTTCCGGTGCTCCAGTGTTCCGGTGCTCCGTGTTCCGGTGCTCCGTGTTGTGCTCCGGTGTTCCGGTGCTCCGGTGTTCCGGTGCTCCGGTGTTCCGGTGCTCCGACGTCCCGGCGTTCCAGTGTCGGCGGGGAAAGCCGCCGGATCGCGCACACCGGTGGAAATTGGGCAAAGTTGATTAAGGCCGGGCAAACTCCTGTGGGGGAGGAATGGAGGAATCAGGGCCTGGCGGACAAACTTTTCCAGATTCGTGGGGATTAGTGCGGGGCGGGGCGGGGCGGGGCACAGACGGCCAGGGCAGGCTCGGCCAGGCTGTAGTGAGCGCCGCGCTGACTTAAGTGAATGAAAGGGTAGGGCGCTGGCCTTGCCTCCCCGTGGCGCGCGGACGGCGTGGATGTCGTGGACGGCGAGGACCCCCACGGTGCGCTGCGAGGCAATGCAAGGCCAGACTTTGCAGGACGGCAGTCCCAGATCGCCCCCCCCCTCCCTTTTGCACCTCTAATTTGTAGTGCATGTGAGGGGCATACCGACTGCGACGCCAGAAGCTTGGCGTACTGCCTTGGCGGGTCGTGCACGGACCGCGGACGCTAGTCGTGCCCGGGCCGTTGCTTTTGGTTATCGCCGCAAGTGCCTGCCGAGGCGTAGGCGTCGTGCACGGCGGCCGGCCGATGCGTCACACGTCGAACACCTGTCGCGGACACGAGGCGCGCGGCTAGAGTCGCCTAAAGTCCGGTAAGGCGGAGCAAGCTCCCCCGCCCGGCCAAGTGCAGCGCCGTTTCGGTGGGCAGCCACTTGCAGTGGGGCAGTGGCTCTCGGTTTTGTCGCTGCACCTGCCGCGTGGTGACGGCACGGCAGTACCGCGCTGTTACCGCAGGTCCTGACTGTCCTGACGGGAAGCCCCCTCGCTATGAAACAACCCAATCTAGGACTCAACACCCACTGCACCGTGGCGTTGCCGCCACAGTTTCCTTGTCGCGAGATTGGGGCTCCGTCCGGAGTGACAGCTTTGGCGTTGGCGTCCGCCAGGACCAAGGAGTCCCTCTCGAACGGCCAAGTTGGCTTGGCTGGCACCAATCCGGCGGCAGGCGAACTCGCCGACGGCATTGCGATGCAGTGCGGTGCCGGACTGCCGGGCCCGAGGAGGCGGGCGAGGCGGGTGGAGGCAAGCCGCAACAACGCTGTGGCGTCTAAAGCGGCAAACTCTGGGATGTATAGGTTCGCCCCAACCACGGTTCTCTAGTTACAACGCTCCAGTTCCCTCACGCCTTTTCCTAAACTTTGAATGTTGTGATTCAACGATCTGCCGCGGCTCGGCCGTGCGCGGCCGGCGCTAAACGGTGGTAAAGTCGGTGCGGTCCGCCGCAACACGTTCACAAACACACACAACACAAACCGCCGTCGCGGCAGGGCAGCCGGGCAAGTCGCCGCCTGAGACGGCCCTGGAGGCCCTGGAGGCCCTGGAGCGCCTAATCCTCACCGGTGGGCGTCAAGGCGATCAGAGACAAGACCGACACGGCGACAATCTGGAGCACTGGCGTTGCCATGACGACCGCGAGCAACACGGATCCCGCGTGATCATCTGAGAGAGACGGAACGAAGACTGAGCGGCCGGAGGGCCACCGGCCGGCGCGGCGCGCGGGAAAACAGGAGGGAGGGGGTGAGGGAGGGGAGGGGCGGGGCGGGTGGGGTGGAGTGGAGCGGCAGGGAAGGACGCGCGCATGCGTCCTCAGTGCAGTGTCTAAACGTTCATCACTCATGTTTTGATGGTAGTGCGCCGAGAAAATGAGAGAGAGAAAGCCACCACGGCGCGGCGAGTCGGCGAGGGAGAGGGAGAGGGATGATGATGCTCGCGGAGTAGATTTCACTTTTGCTACCCTCCGCCGTGTTCGCCACTCCGCACCCCGTCCCGCTTTGCTTCATAAATAGTGCACGCTTGTCGGCCCGTCGGCCCGTCACTCCACCGTCGGACTGATTCCGAACCGCGGCCTCGTCGCTCTGTCTCTCTCGCGCTCGACGCGCCAGCAGGGTGGCCCGCGGGGGTGCGAGAGAGTCGCGTCTCTGCGGAATCTGCGTACGGCGCTGCATTTGCCTGCGATGGCCGTGCCGCCGTGTCGACGTTGTCGCGAGGGCGGGAAAACATTTTCGTTGCGCACGGCTGGCGGGGCGGGCGGGGCGGGGCGGGGCGGGGCGGGGCGGGGCGGGGCGGGGCGGGGCGGGGCGGGGCGGGGGGCGGGGCGGGGCGGGGCACGGGGTGCAAAACGTCCGCCGCCGCTCCGCTAGCTCATCCCCCAGCTCGACTAGTGTGTTTGTGGCGCCTGCCTCCACGGTACAGAGGGTGGGTAAACACTTTTATCGGAAACAACATATTTGTTATGAAGTCTGCTAAATTTGATAGGTAAACAGACAAAGTAATATGACGCACTCCCATTTTATTTGATTGCTGTTATAGCGAAACCTAACTATAATATCCTAAGCTATATATGCAGTCGGCCTTGCCGGAACAAGAATCAATAAGTTTAGTACCAGCGGGACTGAGTTCGCACCTGCTACCGTGACACCATGTTTTTCACAAACTGCGTCTCCCCTCAAAAGTTTTGATGTTATTTTCGGCGGTGATGGTTGTCGAAGCCACGCCACCCACACACACGACTTTGAGTAACGAGCTTTTTAGAAAACAGTCCGCTGCACCTATAATACATCCCCACCAGCAGCACGACTTCCTCATGAAGATAAGCGCACTCGAGGCCGAGCGGAGTGACTCGCACCCCCACCCCGCTGCCTTCCGCCGGTAGCGTGAGAGTCCTCATCACGGTCCGTTCGTCGCGGCAGTGGCGGCAGTCAAGGCGGTCACGGCCTGCTTCGCCGCTTCGCTGCTTCGCTGCTTCGGCTGTCTCGACTACTTCGGGCGCCAACTGCCGCAGATAGCGCTTTACTGCAGGCAGAATCGGGGATAGCGCCTTTGCCGCCTTGTCCCCGGCCAGCCCGTTTATTGACTACCCCTCCTCCTCCTCCACTCGGACAAGTAGAGAAGTACATCGCTTCGTGACCGCCCACTAATTGCTGCGTCTGCTTCAGTCCGCCTCCATGTATGTCTGTCCGTCTGTCTGTCCGTCTGTCTGTCTGTCTGTCTGTCTGTCTGTCTGTCTGTCTGTCTGTCTGTCTGTCTGTCTGTCTGTCTGTCTGTCTGTCTGTCTGTCTGTCTGTCTGTCTGTCTGTCTGTCTGTCTGTCTGTCTGTCCGTCAGCCTGTCTTGCGTCTGCACGCCCGTCCGTCTGCCTACCCGCGTGGTGCTGGCGGCCGGCTCGCGGCGCCAGTCGAAAGCAAGCAGCAAGCAGCAAGCAGGAGCCACCAGTCATAATCTCTATTAAGTCCACGTCAATGCTGGCGATGCCTGGCGATGGCGTGGGAACGCGCCTGCCGATCGCCGGCCGCGCCGTCACGCACCCCCCCCCCCTTCCCCCCGCCTCCCTGGCGGCCCCACTGCTTCGTCGCTCTGTCTCTCTCCCACCCCTACGGCACGCCGGACGCCCCGCGGGCGCGAGAGAGACAGCGAGACATCCCCGTCGAAGTGCCACGCGCCCCTGCCGCCCGGCGCCCTGCCGACCTGTAGAGCGCGGCTGCGTGGCGGGCTTGCCTACCCGGCACCTGGCAGGCGCTCGGCTCGGCTTGGCTCGCAGGGGGCGCTGCAGCCTCGCCGCGCTGCGTCCGGCCCGACGGCCCGGCGCCCGCTGGGATGCACTCGCTGCAACTTGCAGCCGTCGTGCCGGCCGTGCTCGACGTACCAAGGGCGCGACGCCGTGCTGCCGTGCGCCAGCACACAACAAGTCGATTAGCCCGTCTTTTGAGCGGCGCGGCGAGGCTTCGCGGACCGAAAGGCGCCGCGGTGCACGCGGCCCGGCGGAGGGAGGAGAGAGGGCGGGTGGAGGGGGTGGACGCGCGGTCCGCGAGGAGGAGTATATTACCGCGCTCCCCTCCGATCGTCCCACTGGGACCACCGTCCGTGGAGTCGCCGGGGATGGAGGCCAGGCCGCGCGGGCAGGCCGCACCAGCGCCGCGCCTCGCCGCCCCAAACCACTCCCCATTTTGCAACTGTATTTTGATTGTGCCGATGCTGAGCCTCGCCAGAGAGGGTCCTCGCACCAGCCAGGTCCCGGGGCGTGGCGGGGCTAGGCGGGGCGAGGCGGGGCGAGGCGAGGCGGGGCGTGCCAGAAAAGCCCCTCCCCAAGTGCGTGCGGCACCCCGCACCCCACAGAGGCCCCACGACCCGTGGCGGACCCCGGCCACGTTCCTTTTTATATTGTATCTCCTTATTTATCTTTTTACATCATATATGTTGCATTTTTTTCCTTTACGTCATTTCGCACCGCCGGGGCTTCTTCCTTCACGGCCGCCCGCTCTTTTTTTTCGCCCATTTTGCCGCCTTTCAAGCCTCCCGCTTGTCGCCAGACACCGTCCCCTTGAAGAAAAAGACACCGACGGCCGGGCACTTGTTGGTGTGTGCGTGGTGTGTGTGTGTATGTGTGTGTGTGTGTGCGTGCGTGCGTGTGCGCGCGCCATGATCGGAATGAACGAGGTCCACGCCGCACTACGGGGTGCGCGTTTATACGCCGCTTGGACTATCGGGCGGAGCCGGGAGTGGAGGGGAGGGGAAGGGGAAGGGGAGGGAGGCAATCGTCCGACTATGTGACGTTCCGCCCTGCCCCCGGCCCTGGCCGTCCCTGGCCGCCCCCCGACTGGCCGCGCTCGGCGCACAAAAGGACAATTTCAGTCGTCTGTTGACTTCTGCGCAATCAAGTGTGGCGGAGGAGCCGGATAGTCTGCTGGAGTAAAAGTCTGTCCGCCTGTCTGGTCTGGGCGGCCTGGGCCCGAGTCGGCCTGTCCGCCTGTCCGCCGGGCGCGCCTACCGCCCCACCCCCTTTAAAGTTGAGTCTGGGGGTCGTGTGGCAAACCGCCTCGCCGGTGCACTGGGGTCGCGCATCTGCATTTACGCCCCGAGTCGCGCTTCCTCCCTCGCCCCACGCCGCCCTTCTCCACGGCCGCACAGTGGGCCAGAAGACCGGTGGAGGCGGCCAAAACTCTAGACGCGATTTGAGCTCCAGAGTCGCTAAACAGGACTCGAATCGAACGTGTGACCCCACCAATGGATTCCTCGTTCGGAGAGCAATCCATTGGTGGGGTCACACGTTCGGTTTGAGTCCCATTTAGCAACTCTGGAGCTCAAAACGCGTCTAGAGTTTTGGCCGCCTCCACCGGTCTTCTGGCCCACTGTGCCCCGCCCTTCTCCACGGCCGCACGGCCGCACGCGCGGCTCTTTGACTCGTTCGACGTCTTCGGCGGGCGCGTGCAACTCGCCTCCTCGAGTCCCCCGCCATCGCCGTGATCCGCGATCCGTGATCCGGCGCGTCTCGGCTCATCCTCTCTTGAGTGCCGTAGTGCCGTGCCGGGGTTCGCTCCTCGCTCCTGGCTCTTGTCTCCTCGCTCCGCATAAAGGTGGTGCAGTCAGACAAGCGGGGGGCAGGGCGGCAAAGCTGCAGACTGATTCAGAGAGCCGTTCTCGTCGCGCGCTCTATCCTCTCTATCGCACCCTCGCGGAACACTCGCCATTGCGAGAGAGACAGCTACGAGTCAGTCTGCTGAAGAGGGGCAACGAACGCGGCGCCCTCGCCACAGCCACGCCGCCGCCACTGTCAACCGCGGCCTCCGCCGAGGACGCGCGGCGAGGATAGCAGGACTAACTAAGACCTCGAGAGGGATTCGGAGATGGATTGAAAACTCAAGCGGTTACTTCTCTTTTTCATTTCTTCTTGCGATGCATATACGTCCCATGGAGAAACACGCAGCCGGGCAAGACGATGGCAAGCAAGGCGCGGGGCATCCTCCTGGCAGCTGTCTTCAAGACCCACACTGTCCGCGCACGGGCACACGGCCTATTGCCTTTCGTTTTGAACGACAGGCCGATAAAGAGGCGGTGTGTGTGTGTGTGTGTGTGCTGTGTAGGACTGTGTGCGCATTTCCCTCGGTGGCTCCGCAGTAGGGTCTTCCCTCATAACGTCGTGTTTGTCTGCGCACGTCAAGCAAAGGTGCGTGCCGGAGGGGAGCACGAGGATCTCAAGGTTAGGGGGCGGTAGTCCGGGCCGCGGCAGGGAGTGGCCGGCGCTTGTCTATGCATTGTTGCATCTGCCGAGGTCCCCACAGCCCGCACTGCAGCACTGCAGCCCCCACGCCGCTCGCTGCATCTGCGCGCGTAATGAAAAGGCGGCACGAAGTCCAGCAGGCCGGGCCGGCGAGGCGAGCAGAGGCGAGGGTGCGGCGCTGCCTTGTTTGTTCCCCTGCGCCTTCCGGGCAGCAGCCTTCCGGGACCTGCCGGGGCCGCGGTGCGCCGTGCCCGCCACGCGAGGGGGATCCTGGTGGCCGTCGTGGTGGCCGTCGTGGTGGCCGTCGTGGTAGCCGTCGTGGTAGCCGTCGTGGTGGCCGTCGTGGTGGCCGTCGTGGTGGCCGTCGTGGTGGCCGTCGTGGTGGCCGTCGTGGAGGCCGTCGTGGTGGCCGTCGTGGTGGCCGTCGTGGCCGTCGTGGTGGCCGTCGTGGTGGGCCAGGCCAGGCGTCGTGGCGGCAGCCTAGTGGGCATCACTGAGTGGCCAAAAACACTGCGCTGGCTGTTTTAACGTTTTTAACACGCCGTTACTTTGATTGCCATGGTCCCGGGCCCATTCATATCACGTGTTGTTGTTGTTTTCCCCGCTTCCCACGGTGTGGCGTCAGAGCGCCGGAACCACATCGGCCTGCATCAGCGCGTCGCTTGGGGACGTCGCGCGCCGGTTGGCCGGTTGGTCGTGCCCGTCGTCCATATTTTTAATGCTTTTAATGCTTCCAGAGAGCCGGCCGCCGGCCCCCGTGGCGCCATGCCGTGTTGTATCCGGATTGCGTAATTCCCTCGTTACTATTCTTCCTGCGGGCCGTGGACCGTGGAGGCGCCCCCCCCCCTCCCTTCCCCCTCTTGTCGGTCCAGTCGCACGCGGCCCTACAGGCGCTAGGGCAATTGAAACCATTAAACAGTAGCAGCTGGCCCGCCTGTCTGCCCGTCTGTCCGCCAGCCTGCCTGCCTGTCTGCCCACTGCCCGCCCGCCTGTCTGTCTGCCTGTCTGCTTGCCGCTCTCTGCAGCTCAGCGACTTGCGAGTGTGCGGGATTATTCGAGCGATCGGGAATTGCGGACGCGATAAATTAATTAGCTGCTCTACTTGGGATTCAAAGTGCAGCTTCCTCCTCCCCCTCCCCCTCCCCCCACCACTCCGCCGACACAGAGTTGCCGCTCGGGGCTTTGCAGGTGTTAACGCGCTATTAATCTTCATGATGGAGGGACGGCCGCCTGTGTGGCTCCAGGGTGGCTCCAGGGTGGGGTGGCGTGGTGCAGTGGGGGAGGTGGGGAGGGTCTCGGAGGCGAAGCGAAGGGCGTTGTCGCGGCCCTGCCCTCCCTCCCCACTCCATGAGCGGTACGTCGAGTTGCCTACCTTCCTGGACCGACCAGCACTTTGGGCTGCCGTTTGGTGTTTTCCCCCCGACTTGCCGCGTCCCCGTCTGTTTCCAAGGGCCGAAGAACGCGAGGGGTGGTTGGGGGTGCGGTCTCGCCGAGAGTGAGAGTCAGCTCGCTGTGAGAAATGGACTCCGCCGAGCAAAACTCTCCATCACCAGATTGTCACTTGTCACTCCTAAGCATATACTTCCACTTCCTATGCTCGAGTAAACTCCGGAACTAAAAGGGACACAGCTCCGCTCTTTTTGCATCCACATTTTTTTCCCCCGGCGGCGTCATGCTTTCTTTCCTTTTCTCTTTTTGAGATGGAGGAGCCTCCCCGAATCTTGTTGATCTTGTGGAGCAAGCGTGATCATCATCCAGGCCAGCCAGGCCAGCCAGGCAGCCAGCAGTGCTGCCAGGCAGGGGTGGTTCGCCGAGCCGGGAGGGCCTGGCCCGGCCTGCGCCTCCCGCGCCGCCAAATTGACGCCTTTCCGGCGGGACGCACGGCGCACGCCAGCAGTCTGGTTCCGAGTGGGACGTCTCTCTCGCACCCACGGGGCGACCCTCATCGGCGCGAGAGAGACACGCCGGCCCGAGGGGTTCCCGCTCGGAATCAGCCCGCAGCGCCAAGCCAGGCCCAGCCAGGCCCAGCCCTGACAGAGACGTTGCGTGCGCGTGGCGCGGCGTGGCGCGGTGGGGGTTGAGACTTCCCTGTTCCGTGCATGCCTAGAAAATATGCGATGTGCGTCGTGCGCTGTACCGCTGTATCTCGGAACACCCTTGCAGCTTTCTCCCCCTCCCCACTCCGCCGGCCAATTTGCAAATCGCCACCTCCCCCCCCCCCTCCCACGCAAGCCGCGTACTACCAGCGCGGCGTTCCCGAACACACGTGCGTGCGCAGTGCGTGGTGGTGTGATCCATGGCGACGCCGGACGAGGACGTTGACGAACGCGCCGTGTTTTGTCCCCTTCACGACTTGGCTCTTTCGCCGGGCGACTCTCTCGGCTCTCCAGACTGCGCGCGCCGCACAGTGGGCCAGAAGAGCGGTGGTGGCGGCCAAAACTGTAGACGCGTTTTGAGCTCCAGAGTCGCTAAATGGGACTTGAACCGAACGTGTGACCTCACCAATGGATTGCTCTCCGAACGAGGAATCCATCGGTGGGGTCACACGCTCGATTTGAGAGCCCTTTAGCGACTCTGGAGCTCAAAACGCGTCTCGAGTTTTGGCCGCCTCCCTCCACCCGTCTTCTGGCCCACTGTGCGCCGCCGCACGGCCTCTGACCGCCATCCTCCGGGGGCCGTCCGTAAAGCCACGGCGCACGGCCTGGCACCGCGCACCACAGTGCGCCGACAGATTCGGCCCGCGAGCCCCGCCGCAGCGCGCCGCCTGCCACCAGGGAGCGACTGCCTGCCGCCAATTTCGAAGAAGCGCGTCTCCAGCTGGAACTGCCGCTGGAAAAACTCGTCACCGCACGCTGCAGAATATGTCCCGGGGAGGGTGCCGGAGCCCCCTGGGGACCTTTACCCTCCTTTGCCCCTCCTTGCGCGGCGCGGCGCGGTTGGCCTGGCTGCGCCTGTATTCGAGATTCGGGCGGCTGCTGTGGGCTCGTGCCTCGTGGCCGGTCGTGCCTTCGAGCTGGAGAGCCGCCCGCTGACCGCGGCATAGGCCTGCCGCGTCGCTGGGCGGTGCGCCGGGCTAGGCTACCGCGCAGGCGGCGGGAGCGTCAGGTGTCTCAACACAGGTGCACGCGGCACGCCGGCGTCGAGAGGGATTACGCGCACGCGACAGCGACGCCCCGCGCGTGCCTGGGCCGGCCTGGGCAGCGTGCGGCGGCGCGCGCCCCACCTGTCACGCGTGCTTTGCGCCCCTGCCTCTCGCCCTGTGATTCGACTCGAAATAAATACTCGACAGGAGAGCGCAGAGGGCCACTGTAGCCTTCCGGCGCCCTCTCGCAGCGCGCAGCTCGCATGCGCCCCGCCGAGCAATACTCTTAATGCGTGCTCGAGCTGTCTCCCTTCCGCCCGTGCCGCCCCTCTCGTCTCTCTCGCTCACTCCTGTCTTGTCCCCTCGCCTTGCCTCTCCCCTCCCCCTTGCCCTGTTTTCCACCCTTCCTCAGCCTCGCCAAGGAAAACACGAGGATCGCGGTGGGGGCTGCAGTTACTTTATTTTTTTTTGGCGGGGACAGGCCCCTGTCTGCTGCCCAGGGTTCCGCCCAGGTTTCTGCCCGGGGTTGTGCCAGTCCCCCAATCCTGGGCGGCCAGCAGACCGCGCGCCGGGTGGCAGCCTGCCGGGCACTGCCTGGGCCTCGGCTTGGACTTGGGGACGCTCAGGCTGGTGGGGCTGGTAATCCAATCAATGGCGATCGCCGCCCTTCGACGAAACCCTCACTGACAGTTAAAAGTGGCCTTGGGCTAGGGTGGTCCAAAAAAAAATGAAGTTGCTCGGATCGTCTAACGCCGCCCGGATTTGGATTCTACATAGAAAAAAATGAAAAATGTGTTTTTTCCTTTATCGAAAAAGTGATTTTTAGGACCTCCGCAAAGCCCTCAAAGTTTTTAACAGTGCTATTAATAGGAAAAAAATCGTAACTTGGTCATTTTTTGACCGATTTTCAAAAACGAAACGGGGATTTGTTCGTTTTTGAATGCTTATTACGAAAAAAAATACGCCTTACCCACTTTTTGCTTTGCCTAACTTTCAGGGGCAAAAAATGGCTAAATTTCGGCCCAAATTGGCAAGAGTTTCAGTTTGTAGGCCGCTACAGCCACTCCAAGTGCACCCTGTCAGCATGGCGGGGTGCCCCTAACACTAGGCAAGCCCCATGAACAGAATTAGGATGCTGAGTGCAATTTGCCTACCTCCCAGGGGCATCAAATTGTGGATTTTTTCGAAAAATCGAGCAAAAGTGATGTCTTTTGGGGCCTCTGGGCACTCAGATGGGCACCCTTTCACACGGTTCGGTACCCGAACTACGTGAGATGAACATACAATAGGAATGGGCGTTGCTGACGCAAGGGACCGCAACCACGCAAGGCCACAAAAAAAGACCATCAAAATGAAGGAATTTTCTAAATTTTTCACGTTTTTCTGGTCCTGAGAGGTAGGCATGAGGTGCTCAACAGTCCATCCCTATTGTTTGTTTTTAACACGTAGTGCGGGTACCGAACCGTGTGAAAGGGTGCCCATCTGAGTGCCCAGAGGCCCCAAAAGACATCACTTTTGCTCGATTTTTCAAAAAAATCCACAATTTGATGCCCCTGGGAGGTAGGCAAATTGCACTCAGCATCCTAATTCTGTTCATGGGGCTTGCCTAGTGTTAGGGGCACCCCGCCATGCTGACAGGGTGCACTTGGAGTGGCTGTAGCGGCCTACAAACTGAAACTCTTGCCAATTTGGGCCGAAATTTAGCCATTTTTTGCCCCTGAAAGTTAGGCAAAGCAAAAAGTGGGTAAGGCGTATTTTTTTTCGTAATAAGCATTCAAAAACGAACAAATCCCTGTTTCGTTTTTGAAAATCGGTCAAAAAATGACCAAGTTACGATTTTTTTCCTCTTAATAGCACTGTTAAAAACTTTGAGGGCTTTGCGGAGGTCCTAAAAATCATTTTTTCGAAAAAGGAAAAAACACGTATTTCATTTTTTTCGATGTAGAATCCAAATCCGGGCGGCGTTGGACGATCCGAGCAACTTCATTTTTTTTTGGACCACCCTACCTTGGGCTCGACCCGGCCCGGCCTAATCGCCGCCAAGACCGTGCCGTGGCGTGCCGCGCCGTGAGGACTTCCCCTCCAAATAATGCGACCCAAGTGGCGACCGTCGGCCGACCCTCCCCAAAGTGGGCTCCTACACTGTTGGGGTTTGGCCATTTTCACAAATCGGACAAGCGGACCAAAGCTGCGGGGGACACGTTGTCGCGAATGGAAGAGCCACATTTCGCTGGAAGGCAGTTATCTCAATTCCCCTCATCCCTCATTTTTGTAAGGTCAGGCTGTATGGTGCAGCTTTAAGGCAGCCGCTTCCTTTTTTGCACGTGTAGCTGCACTGGCATTTGGCACTTTGTCCCAACTCACGGAGCCTGCCACGTCCAGCCAGTGGGCCCTTCGAATGGAAACAAATGCCCAAAGAGAGAGCGAGGCGAAAGAAAGCCTTCAAAACTAACCATCGTCTTTGTGCTGTGAGTGTGACCCAACAGGCTCTGTGATCGTGTTTAGGTTCCTGCAGCAATGCAGAGGAAACATAACAAAAGCGATGACAACAACAACAACAGATTCAGCAGCAACATTATGGATGTAAAGAAAGCTGATGTGGTGGGTAGAAGAATGTTACATTTTAGGTTTGAAAATAATTGTAATAGAGATATAAAATTTATTTTTTAAAGATAATAGCAATCAAGATCAGTTGAGATCTGCATCCCATCCACCTTGATTAAGATCAACAAGATGATAGGCTTACATGCGGATTTGGAAACGCCCTGCCTTGGTTATATATTTGACACCCTTAAACGGCTTATATTTTTCTCCATACATGTCAAGCCGATTGACCCGTAAACCAGACACAGCCATCTGATTAATAGTGAAGTGAACCTGTTGTATAAAAAGAAAAGGGGTAATGAAGAAAATGGCATCAATAAAGATCAGATAAAACAACATGGTATATGTACTGACATTTATAGCTGGGTTAGATTCAACCGGAGGAGCACCAGACTGCAAGTTGATCTAGGGATGTCAATGGATTTAATTAATTAAGTTCCAATCGCAAAACCAAAAAATAAAATCAATGCATTTTTATTGACAACTAAGACTAATTTTTAAAATTAATTTACTCACTGTTCCACGAATATTTGGCAGTTTTGTGGTATCAATGCGACCGACATCCCACACAAGTGTCCTGCTGACTGGATCAAAGGAATACTTCCCCTGAGATGGCGTTAAACTACAATTCAAAACTGCTTTTGGCATAGGTATTTCCAAAACCACATTCTCCACCTGGAATGAAACAAGAGAATAAGCCACCTCATCTGATGAAACAACAGTAAAGGTAAAAGTGTCCAAGGGACTCACTGTGCGGCCAACAGTTTGCTTTGGACCAACAGTTATGTCAAGTCGTCCACCTCCAGCTTCTCTAAAGTTGATGCTATGGCGCACATAGACAGGAATGGCAACCACACTCTGAGATCCAATGTGATACGACATTAAACGGAAATTGCCATCAGGAGGAATAAAAGAGAGGAGACGCTCCGACTAAAAAGAGAAAAATGAAATAAAATTGTACCAATTAATAAGTGAACTCTGTAAAACCAGACATTTTGACATGGTGCAACTGTGTTTTACCTCCCATCTCTTGAATCTAACACATGGATGGAAGCTGACATCATCAAAGAGGCCGGAATTCATGAAAGAAAGAGTGAGATCAGGCATTCCACTGAGTTTGATACAACAATCAATCTGCAATCAAACAAAAAAGTTGGTTGGAGAAAAAAGTGTGGATGTTATTTTATCACATGAGTGAAGCAACTTACATATCCTTGAATTTCAGCAAATACTGTAGAACCAGATTTGTCAATAATTGCATCAACTTCTTCTACAATGTCAAAGTAAGCTTCATTGTTGGTGTATTTCACACCAGTTCTTCTCCAAGGTATGTTAGAGAGCTGCCCGCTTGGTAATGTGGAACTAACGCTGAAAACAAATCAAAATAATGAGTATTTCGCACAACACAGAGTCATAAAAACATCGGCTTGGTCCTAAAGACTTACTTGGACTTCCCTGTCACAGAATTTGCAAGAGTACGTAGAATATTAGGAGGCTTAATGAGCTCCTTCAATATATTTGACTCTGTTGCCAATGGGAAACCATTGTCAAGCATCTCATCCAGAAGCTGAAAAATATTATTATTAGTGCAATACATAAATAATGGAAGCGGACCGCAAACAGCAAAAAGACATGATAGGACTCCCTCACAGAAGGAACACTGACCTCATACACAACCACATAATTTTCTTTAATGAGACTTTCTGAGCACTCACTGAAGTAGTCTTCCAAGGTAGACACAACAGTATGAAGAAACTCAATCACAAACAATGGTGGAACTGGTCAAGAAGATAAAGAATAGGAGTGAATATGGGAGATTATAATGCAACAGGCAAATTAAGGGTGAATTCTGTACTAACCTTCAGTCATGCAAACAGCAACAAAGAACATTGAGCACCTATAAACGCTAATGAGATAATGATGTGGTGTAGCTATCACTGGGGGAACATCTTCTGGAGAGGAGACTTTACGCTGTTGGTCAAAGAAGTAGTCACATACTGATCGTGATATGACACTTTTCCAGTGCTTCTCCATAAAAACATCCCTGTATAAACAGCATCGAAATGTGAGTATGTAAAAACAGATTAAATAGTTACAGATTGAATAGTCTGTAAAATTTAGGTAGATTGATAAATATGTTAAACCAAGGTATTATACAACGGTATTGTTTACCTTTTTTAAGTTTTAGGTTATATTTTTAAGACGTGGTCAACTTACCCTGAAGAGTTTATGATAAAGAGACTGTGAATCATGTTGATGTCTGATAAAGCTGTGACTTTAAACAATTATTGCCGTGAGGCAACTTTAAAATGTTGATTCAGTTTAAAGAAAACATATTGACAAAGTTGAGCCAGAAACTTCAGCTTCAGCCGTCTGCCAGCAGAACTACAGCCATTTGAGAGGCTACGTCGGGTCGGCAGTATGAGACATTCACTGTGCGTGAATTGCAATGGGAATAGCAAGCGACATAAATGTAACTCCTACGTGAACAAAAACAACACAACCCTAAAGTTACGCTGTCAGCGGCTAAATTTCTAATGTTCTCTGTGAGGGTGCGTGGTTTTTATTTTGTAAGTATGCCCAGGATTATTGCTTTTCTCACTTTTCGTTATGGCTAAAATGAAAGTTGCGTCCTATTATGCAAGAGATCTTTGTCATGTTGATGTTGACAGAGGCTATGTTAATTCTTCATTCTCGCCCATTCATTTTCTTTGTAAAGATTTCACATGTCTTTCTATTTACTTTATTATTTATCTATTAATTTTCCCCCTTTTACTTTGTATTTCATGATAGGTTCTCAAGTTGTTTTAATGTGTTTACACTTACATTAGTCGAGAAGTTGGCCAGTTCTCATTGAACAATTCCCGTTTAATTTTGTTCTTTTAAATCTTTATTTTCACCTACAGGTTTTCAGGAGACAATGATCGATTCCAAGTTTCAAACATCTCCTCCAAGGAGCCCTACCTCATCAACCAGTAGTTTTAGAGCGGGTTCTCCTCTTCCCACACCTGCTGTGTACAGGTAAGACATTATTCTGTTTCTATCATACCTACCTTCTATTGGCTCAGATTTATTTGATTCAATTTTGTTTTGATTTTCAGGCAGGACTGTATGTCAGCAGCAGCAAAGCGGTACAAATATCTACGAAGGTTAATCAAATTTCAACAGATGGACTTTGAGTTTGCTTTTTGGCAAATGTGGTACCTTTTTATGGCACCCCAGAAAGTTTATCGAAATTTTCACTATAGAAAAGGTATAATGTGTTACATCTTGCCGAGTATCTGGAAATCAAGACTTGTCTCCTTACTGAATTTATTTTTCTCCCCTGTAGAAACTAAGTCTCAGTTTGCTCGAGATGATCCAGCATTTTTGGTTCTCTTAAGTGTGTGGCTGTGCGGTAAGTAAGAATTTATGTTCATCTCTGAGTTGGTTCTATCTCTCAGTCTTAATTTTTTAGTTATTTTGTGTTTCAAGGATTCCATTGTACTGATCTGTTTTTTGTTTTTCCGTTTTTGCTGTCAGTATCTTCCATTTGGTTTGCCTTTGTGTTAGATCTAAGTTTTGGGCATTTCATCAAATTTCTATTTTATGTGATATTTGTTGACTGCATTGGAGTGGGTCTTGTTATTGCCACATTTTTCTGGTAAGATGACAATTTTTTTTTTCTTTATCTGATCTTTTAATGCTTTTCCATGTTTTTAATAATTGTTTTTCCTGACAGGTTTGTCACCAACCGATATCTGCGAAGGGACTCTTGTCAAGACCAAGATGTTGAGTGGGGCTACGCATTTGATGTTCATCTCAATGCCTTCTTTCCACTTTTCGTTATATTGCATGGAGTCCAATTGTTAATTTGGAACAGTAAGCGTTATTCTTTTCATTTGTTGTTTTCATTTGATGTTAGGTAATTGATTTTAACTGTCACTGTATTTCTCACTATTACACATGTAATAGTTTTTCCAGCCCTCATCAGTCATCCCATGTTTATTTCAACATTTTTTAGCAATACCCTTTGGGCTGTAGCACTTTGGTATTATGTTTATATAACATTCCTTGGATACAGCTGTAAGTTATCAGTTTTTCTTCCACTTCAATTCTTATAATTTTTGTGATTTGACAACTTTCCTTTATCTTTCTGTATTGTTGTTATAGGTTTGCCCATTCTTCAAAACACACATGTTCTGTTATATCCCATGACAGCCATGTTTGTTGTGTATGTGGTTTCAATCACCATCGGATGGAATATGTGTATAAATATGATGGATTTCTACAGAAATAGGGTATGTTTCTCATATAGTTTGTTTTCTGTGTCTAAGATAAATTTTGAATGTTTTGTTCCTTACTTTTCTATTTTCTTTACAGCTTTAGTGTTAGTATGGAGAGGTCTTGGAAGAATTTCATCAGTAAAGGACAGAAATTGTCAGGTTTGAATTTCAACTTTCTGATGTTCTCCAATTTTTTGAGGAGAAAATATTACACAAATCTGTCACACTTACAAATCTTTAACTCTTAGAGGCTGAAAACAATATGTGTAGTTTGTACAAGTATCTCTACCTTTTTATTTGTCATTGTTGAATTGAATTCAACAATAACAATAAATTAAACTTATGCTGTGCTTTACTGGTCAGATAAAAACTGCCTCAGCCGTGCACCTTGCGGTACTCTTTTGTTTTCCATCTAAACATGAAATTTGTCTTAACTTATTGGTACATAGAATTATGTTGTGAGGTAATTAATTAAAACCTACTTAGTGTCCGCTCATTTGTGGCTTATGTATAATTTCCTAAAGAATAATCAACCATTATACCTAGTTGTCTGCCTCATGATCTCCCTTTTCCAAAATTAATGTATGGGTTGAACTAATTTTTGGCCAAAGGAAGGTCTTTTCGTATGGGCTGAGGCCATCTCTTGGCTGCACCATCCAGTAGGACATATGCTCGCGACCCTACTTTGGTCGGCTCGAAATGTGCCAATGAGAATGACAGAGACTTGGTCAGATTCGTCTAGGCTAGCGCTAGCCAGTCGTTGGTTGCTCCACACCGCTCCAAACCAAAAAACGCCCACCGTTTCCATACCGGACTGGTAGCTGGCCTATCTGTCAGGCGCTACTACAGGCACAGGCCACCAAAGGAGGTATAGCGTTTCAGAGACGTGACAGCCGGTAGTTTGCCAAGTAGGCAGGCTGAGGTAGGCAACCCACGACACACCGTGAACAACGTGGCTCATTGTCGCCTTCGTATTTTGCCTCACTGTAAAGCCTTGCAACTGCAGGCAGGGCAGGGCTTGACTTTACTGCTCTGCGGCGATGCCAGCGGTAGAGGTGCAAGAAGAGTGTCTGCAGTCTGCCCCGACACGGCGGTGCACCGCCATTCATGCGATTCGTCGTTTTTTGATCACGACGCGCTGGTCGAGAGGCGTGGCACAGGCCGACTCGTCAGTGCATTCGTCGCTCTGTCTCTCTGCGACTCATGGAGCGTCTCGTGGGTGTGGGAGAGAGACAGAGCGACGAAAGCCCTGCGTGGCACTGCGTGCTGGCGGTGACCTTGCAGTGCCCCGCCCCGCGCTCACAGAGTCCCAGGCCTTGCGGTGCACTTGGTCTGACTTGGTGTCGCGTCCGGCAGGCACGCACAGTAGGCCAGAAGACCGGTGGGGGCGGCCAAAACTCTAGACGCAATTTGAGCTCCAGCGTCGCTAAACAGGACTCGAACCGAACGTGTGACCCCACCAATGGATTCCTCGTTCGGAGAGCAATCCACTGGTGGGGTCACACGTTCGGTTCGAGGCCTGTTTAGCGACTCTGGAGCTCAAATTGCGTATAGAGTTTTGGCCGCCGCCACCGGTCTTCTGGCCCACTGTGGCACGCGGTTGGCCCGGCCGGGGCTGTGAGCCTCCAGGCCTCACAGGCAGCCTCACAGGCTCTTTCCAAAATAGAACGTATCCGCCCCAGATCCAGATGTGCCGCGGTGCCGCGGCCTTGGGTGGCAGTGGCAGCAGTGGCAACGCCGCCGCGTGGCCCTCGTACTACGCCCTGGTCTGGTAGGCCGCAAGCCGGCACGCCGCCAAGGCTCGCTGAAGGCCAGCTTGTAGCTCACGCGGCTCACGCAGCTCACGCAGTGGCGGCGGTTGGTTGCGCCAGCGATACCCTCATTGATTTCCCCATCAAATCGGTGACACTCGAAACTGAAACGACATGAACAACAGCACACGACCCGGCCCTGCAGAGGTTCGGCACCGTCAAGCAGGCCACGCGGGCGACACCGCCGTCGCCTGGAGGCGTCCTGGAGGCGTCCTGGAGGCGTCCTGGAGGCGTCTTGGAGACGTCCTGGGGGCGGCCTAGGGGCGTCCTGGGGGCGGCCTGGAGGCGTCTTGGAGACGTCCTGGGGGCGGCCTAGGGGCGTCCTGGGGGCGGCCTGGAGGCGTCTTGGAGACGTCCTGGGGGCGGCCTAGGGGCGTCCTGGAGGCGTCCTGGGGGCGGCCTGGGGGCGTCCTGGAGGCGTCTTGGAGACGTCCTGGGGGCGGCCTAGGGGCGTCCTGGGGGCGGCCTGGAGGCGTCTTGGAGACGTCCTGGGGGCGGCCTAGGGGCGTCCTGGGGGCGGCCTGGGGGCGGCCTGGGGCGTCCTGGAGGCGTCTTGGAGACGTCCTGGGGGCGGCCTAGGGGCGTCCTGGGGCGGCCTGGGGGCGGCCTGGGGGCGTCCTGGAGGCGTCCTGGAGACGTCCTGGGGGCGGCCTAGGGGCGTCCTGGGGGCGGCCTGGAGGCTGGCGAGGCCGGGACCGCGATAGTGGTATAGCCAAGGCGACGGAGAGGCACGGCGATGGCGAGGAAGTGGCGGCCAGATAACGTTCCGGATGCTGCGCCACGCGATTCGGACGCCTGGTGGCCACGCCGCGCAGGCGAGCGATTCTGAATGGTTTTTCCCTTTGTCTCTCTCGCACCCTTGTGGAGTGCTCCACATGTGTGACAGAGACAGACCGACGAAACGGCCCTTCTGAATCGCTCGGCTGCCGCCACCGTGCGTCGGGGTCAGTGGTAGCTGAAAAGGGAAGCAGGAAAACCCGGCACCCGGGGCGGGGCACACGTACTTACCTATATTTACTCTCCCAGACACGGTGAGCCCCATCGAGCATCGGCATTCCCGGACACAGCCCCGGCAAGTCCAAGAGGGGGCTGGCGGCCACTGCTCGGTGCACTGCTATGGCACTGCACCGCACGCACGCACGCAGCCCAGATATGGCGTGTTTGAGCGGAGCAAACAGAGGGAGGGCTGGCCTGGCTGGCCGGAATCCGACCCCAAGGGAAGACGAAGACGAGCGGTGTGTGTGATATGGCTCGCTGCATTCCATCGGGCAAGCACCGCGCCGACATTTTGTTCGCTCCTTTCAGTACCAAACCTCGAGCGAGTACGTCTTCACGTTTGTGGTCTCAAAGTGGGTTCGTTGTAGCTGCCCTCATGTCCTCGAGTTCCCCGAAATCACCTTTAGCGCTTGTAGCGCCTGTGAGGTAGGCCACCTCCCGTCCCGCAACACACCGGTGTGGAGACGGCGGCCTACCTTGCCCCGTGAAGACGACAGGGGCAGGGTGGGCCACCGTCTCCACACCGGTGTGTTGCGGGACGGGAGGTGGCCTACCTCACAGGCGCTCAAGGATGCTTTCCCGCTCGCGTCGAAACCGGGCCTGCCTTCCAATCCCAGCGCTCCAGGGGCTTCGGCTTGAGCGCACACCGCACTCGGGTCGGGGGCGAGCGTGCGGGGGAGCCCCTGGCTGCCCCTGGGAGGGGAGGCGGGGACGAGTTTCCGCTCCTCCTCTTCAGTTCCCGCTCGGAGCGCGTCCAGGCGACATGTGTGCTTCGCGTTGCCCGCGGCCGCGCCTCCTGGCGCTCTGGCCCGGGCCGGCCGTCCTGTTGGTGGCCGCTCTTGCGCTGGCGTGCGCGTCGAGTGCCATGTGCGAGCACGTCGAGGACGCCGCCGTCGAGGACCCCGCCGTCGAGTCGGCCCTGTGGGAGTCGCTGCTCGCCGCACCGTCTCCAGCGCCCGCGCCGGCCCTGGCCGCTCTGAACGATGGACCCATGCTTGGCGACGACGCCGGCGTGGACAACGTGGACAATGAAGACCTGTGGGAGACGCTGCTGGCCCCCGTCACACCCAGGCCCTTGGACTTGGACTTGACCGGGGGGTCGAGCAGCGCGAGCAGCGCGCACGGCGAGGCTGACTTGGCCCCGGGCAAGGCTCAGTCCCACGCCGAGGTCCTGGACACCGCCAACGAGGGCGGGCACCCTGCGACGCCCACGCCGACGGTGCGGCGGCAACCCGACGCCGTGTCCCTGGCGTTTGTGTTCGACTCGACAGGGTCGATGTCGGGGGAGCTGGCGGAGCTGAAGAAGGGTGCGGAGGACATCCTGAACGCGACGCTCAGCCGGCCAGACAAGCCCATCCACGACTTCGTGTTCGTCCCCTTCAATGATCCAGGTGAATGATGTGCACTTGCACTGATCGATCATTGTGTTCCCCTTTCCCTGTTCTTTACCTCTGGATCAATGTTGTAGAACAGTCTTTTGTTGTTTTTGTTCAAGTAACTTAGCACTTGTTCAATTTCTTGTTTGAAACGGAAAGAAATACTGCAAGATCTATTTTTGTATCATTTGCGAGACCCTCGACTTAAAATGGTCCTGTGATTACAGGCATTGGGCCAGCAACTGTCACGACAGATGCAGAAACCTTCAAGGCTCAGTTAGATGCAGTTAATGTGACAGGTGGGAGTGACTGCCCCGAACCGTCCTTGGCTGCGCTCCTCGAGGCCCTGCGTTTGGTGCGCCCAAATTCATTTGTTTATGTTTTTACTGATGCATCTGCAAAGGATTATTTCCTTTTACCAGATGTCCTAGCACTAGTACAACGCAAACAAACACAGGTAAGTATCACTCTGCCCTGTTTCATTTGTAGTTATTTCTAAATTAGAAAATGTCATCACTATTTTTATTTTTATCAGGTAGTGTTTGTGATGACTGGCAACTGTAAAGATGACAACACTGCTCGGTATCAGTCCATGGAAAATATTGCAACTGCAAGCTCTGGACAAGTGTATCACATAAACAAAACAGAGGTTAAAAATGTAGGTAATTGTTGTTTAAATTTAATTTATGCATGTTTTTTGGTAACAAATTCAATTTTCAGTGACAATTTACTTATCTTTGCCAGGTTTTAAGCTTTGTAAGGCAAACACTAGAATCTCAAAAGGTCAATCTAGTTTCTGTAGATTTACCAAAAGCTTCCAAAACAGAACATGCTGTACAGGTAGATGAAACTATCCGGGAGTTCACTGTGTCAGTATCAGGTATAAATCCTCAGATCTCAGTGGTAGATCCTGCTGGGGCAAGGCTAAACAATTCACCTCTAATGCAAAAAATCTTGGATTTGGACAATGTTAAGGTAAATGGTAAAAACAGTATCAATACATCCATTCATGTTTACCATCCTTTATGTGGTAATTCTCTCATTTTCAGGTCATTGCAGTTAAAGAACCATCTCGAGGATCATGGACAGTAGAAACATCAAGTGATTCTAAGCATGCGATTCGTCTAACAGGACTTAGTGTCGTTGATTTTTCATATGGTTTCTCAGTTCAAGCCACTGACCGTCTAGATGAAACTTATCATAGACCCTTGCTAGGTATGCAAAAAATTTGCTTTGTGTTTAGTGATGTTTATTTATATGTGAGTTCTTTAGTGATTTGTTATTTGCAGGTGCCCCTAACTTTATTTTGGTTGGTGGAACTGACATGGGAAGTGTGTGGAACTTGACATCTGTAGATCTTCTTGCTGTTGATGGTTCAACTTTACAAACAATTCCTCTTTCCCCTCTCGATGCCCTTGATGGGCTTTATCACGGTGGTCCGTTTGTGCCACCTGGTCAGGACGTCTTATTTAATTTGGCTGTATGTGTTTGTTTGAACATAGTATATCCAGTCAATTTCTCTTTCCAAAAATATTATTAAAATGTTTATTCTCTTAATTGTCTTTTTAAAATTATTTTTCTAGAATTCTGGGTATGATAAAGATGGTTTCCTTATCAAAAGAATCACGCCTACAGCTATTAGTGCTCAGTCTGGTGGTAATGTTAATTTCGCGCTTGTAAATATGCATTGATTGTGCATGGGCAAGTAGTACTTTATTTATTTTTCACAGGTTTGCCATTGGTTGAGTTGCAATCAGAAACACAAGTTTGGATCAATGGATCTCTTAATCTCCGGTGCCAGATTGACTCTCTACTCCCATTTACATCCTGGTTTCTCAAAAACGGCATGCCCATTTCCAAGAAGCAGAAGTATCAGTGAGTTCCCTGTATTATCATTTCTGTTGAAATTACTTTCCCTGTTAAATTCAGTCACTCATTTTCTGTGTCTTCATTGTCTTCTTAATAGACAGACCACACTTATGACAAAGAAAATAGAAGGACTCACAGAGGAAATGGGAGGAGAATATGCTTGCCGTGCAAGCAATGTCAAAGGCCACAGCAGTGATTCAGTTCACATTATAGTGACAGGTAAGCATTCAAAACATTTAAAAAAAAAAAAAAATAACGTTGGTCTAACAAGTTGTAGTTATTGTCATAAAAATGTTTTTAAGGACCTCCCCCTGAAGTTGTTACTGAATCAAAATTGGAGATTCATGCACAAAGCCAAGTAGTTCTAGACTGCCTCATTGAAAGCAAACTGAAATTTAACATGACATGGATGAGAATTTACAGAGATTCACCAAGAGGTAAGTCTTTAAAAAATATCCATGCGATGGCTGTTATGCGTGCAAATTTTGCATTTATGTGGTCTTTGGTATTTCTTTTAAAGGTGAAGAACTTGTCGAAAATAATGCTCGGTACATCATCTTGCCCAACTCTTCATTGGTTATTGATCCTGCTCTTCCTGAGGACACAGGATATTTTTCTTGCGTAGCAGAGAATCAAGGTGGTCCTTACAATGTGTTTTATCGTGGGAATATGAGGGGAAAGAGACTTTGTTTGATCCTGTGTTTGATCTTTTCAGGAGGCAGAAGGGAAAGTCAAGTTGAGCTGTTGGTCTATGAGCCTTTGCACATTTCTACACATCCTAAAAGTTTGAACTTCCAAGCAGGAGATTCATTTTCTATCATGTGTGAAGCTAATACTTTACCTTCAGAATTTTACTGGGTACAAGATGGACATATTTTGCCATACAAAAATGTAGAGCGCATGACTGTTGAAGTAATTGGACACAGACTGACTCTTCTCATTAAGAATGCTAAGATAGCTGATCAAGGAGTTTACCAGTGTATAGGAACCAACAATAAAGAAACGGGTGATGAAACTTCTCCAAGCCTCTCATCTCTTAACTTTAAGGAATTTTTACTTAATGTATTTTATTTTTATATTTTTACAGTGGAAGCTGGTGTAGAAGTATATATTGTAGAAATGCCTTCTGTTAAAATTGGGAAAGATCAGGTAATGGTGAAGGCTGGCGATCAAGTACTTATTAAATGTGCTGCTGATGGAATCCCAAAGCCAAAGACAAGATGGCTGTGGCAAGGAATGGATGTGACTTCTTTGTCAAATTTTAAGGTACATTTGATTTATTTTGGTACTAAGTTGGTTTGAACTAATTAAGGAATTAGAAATAATGCATCTTTAATTCAGGTCTTTGAGGATGGATTCCTTCAAATAGATAGTGTTGTAGCAGAAAACTCTGGACAACTAGACTGTGTTGCAAACAATTCAGTGGGTGAAGTGAAAGACTCTGTAAATCTGACTGTTGGATACCCTCCTGTTGTATTGGATAAAACTGAAGGTACATTATTACTCAATAAAAGTCTTAAATTTCTGTTCTTCAACAAATAACTGGCTTTGGCATGCTAAGAAACAGATTGTTTTTGTTTGCAGTTTTACAACTTGAAGTTCAGGGATCTGGAGCCTTATTGTGCCGTGGCTCTGGGATTCCTCATCCTCTGACACATTGGGAGCGGAAAGATGGTCATGATATAGATGTGACAAGGATACACCATAATTCTTCAACAGGTGTACTTCTCTTCTCAGGTGAGATGAAGTGAGTCAATTTAGACTTATTTATTTAATTTAACTAAGTTAATAAGGGCATTGTGAATAAAATAAATATAAAATTTATTATGTCTTTCATTAGATGCTAAAGTTACCGATGAAGGTACTTATATTTGTGTCCTGGAAAATATATATGGTCGTGTTGTACTTGAAGAGAAAGTTATTATTACGGGGATTGGTGAGTGAAGACAGCATAGACTATATTGTTCTTTGAGTTAAACTGTTTGTAACTTTTTATTTCTGTCTCATAGTTGCCCCAGCACTGGCAGAAATGGAATCTGAGTTTGAAGAGATAGAATCTGTTGTAGGGGTGGATATTGAGCTAACTTGCAAAGTATCTTTAGGAAATCCCACTCCATTCATAACTTGGTCCAAAGATGGATATAACATGGATTCAAATAACAAGCTTGAAAGAATTGACTTCCATGTAAGCTAGTCTGAAATAGACGTAAGAGCTCTACATACCCTGTATTTTGAGTTATGTCATCATGTTATTTCTTTTTATTTTCAGCCAAACAACTCATTAATTATTCAAAAAGCTGACCTAACAAATGTAGGAAGTTACAAATGTGAAGCCACTAATGTTGGTGGATCTGTATCTCGGCATATATATCTTACGATAATTGGTAAGTTTTTAAAGTTGACAAGTTCTTAAGTACTTAAACAAAAGTGTAAATTATGTTTTTTTGTTGTTTTGTTTTTCAAAATGATATTGGCACAGTTATGATGTTTGCTTTCACATATATATATTTTTTTTTTTTTTTTTTTTTTTTTAGAACCACCAATTCTGGACAGCTCAGATCTGCTCAATCTGACTGAGAAAGTTGGAAACAATGCTCTTCTTCCTTGTCATGCTTATGGAACTCCATTACCGGAAATACAATGGCTGCAAAGTGAAAATAACACCATCGCGCTTACTGAGAGAATGTAAGATTGTCCCTTGGTTTTAAATTTGTTAACGTAAGTTTGATCTATGAGTCAAAATGTTTACCATAGAACATTTTTTTAAAAGCTCTTGAACATAGGGTGCTACTTTCTCTATTCACAGATCACTAACATACGAAGGCCTGCTTATCATTGGTGTACGATTAGAAGATGCAGGACGATACACTTGTGTGGCTACTAATTCAGCTGGATCTGCCAACAGAAGTGTTGCTCTGACAGTTCAAGGTATTCTATTTTTTTTTTCTCTGACTTTTTTTTCTACTTATGTTTATGAAGTGAAATAAGTATACTCCTCAACTGTTAAATTCCCTTGACAGATCCTCCCCACATTGTTGGTGAAACAGTAACAGAGTTGGTAGTTAATGTAGGGGATGTTGTCCGCCTTCCATGTACTGCATCTGGTGAACCTACACCTGAATATGTATGGACTCACAACTATGAATTCATGGATTATAATGATCATATGTAAGAGATTTTAGTTTGCATTCCTACACATGAAATGCAAACAGTTTGGGGTACCTCTTCAATCATTATTTTTAATAATACTATTTTTCACTCCAGCTTTCCAAGCATAACCAGTGATGGTTTGGTCATAACTTCTGTTGTCGTGAATGATGGAGGAGAGTATCTTTGTTCTGCCATTAATGATGTGGGTACAGATAATAAAACTATAACCGTCACTGTTCAAGGTATATTCATCTTTCAGTGATTAATTTTTTCTTGCAACCTTCAATATTGTGTTTGTGTGTGGTTTTTTTGTGTGCGCACACAAAGATTATTAATCCTTGTCTATCTTTCACAGAACCTCCGTTTATTGAATCTGCTGACTCCGTCATAGTGGTTACCAAAGGTGATTCAGCTCAGCTTATGTGCAAAGCAAGAGGAATACCTCCACCAAGAATAGCATGGACCTTTAAGGGTCAACCATTATTGACAAATAAATTGTAAGCATTTTTCAAAACTTATTTCCAATTTTGTGAAACTTTCTTGTAACCCCTCCTTTGTTCCATAATTTTAATGTAATATTAATAGGGTGTCTTACTGAAATTTTTTTATTGTCACAACCGCAGGCAAGTTGAAAGTGATGAATCCATCCTCGTCTTGTCGAACATTCAAGAAAGCGATTCAGGGTCGTACATTTGCACAGCATACAACTTGGCTGGCTCAGATGCTAGGGCTGTTAGGATGGTAGTCCAAGGTAAATTTGGTTTTTTGAATGATAAATCATTTTATTTCATCATAGTGTCATTCCTTTATTTAACAAGGAACTTACTTTTCTGATCTACAGTGCCACCTGCAATTGAACCTTGGGAACAGAGTTTAAAACTTTCGGAAGGTCAGGATTTACTTCTGTACTGCCACATGTATGGAATACCAGTTCCTCAAGGTTCATGGTTTAAAGATGGTGTGTCAATAACACCCACAGATGTCATGAACTCCTCAATACAATATAAGTGAGTCAATCTTCCATTTTCTCTTATCTAGATGTAATGTGCTAAACCTAGTACTGAACTGTTTTTGGCATCTCTTTAGAGTCCGTGCAAAACTCACAGATGCTGGTAACTATACTTGCAAAGCTGAGAACATCATTGGTATAACGTCAAGATCCATTCAAGTCAGTGTATTTGGTTAGTACAGAATATTTTTAGTGAGAACTAAAAACTTTTGATATAGTCTTCTTAACAATGAGATTTTATTGACAGCCCCTCCGCGGACTTTGACTCCTACCAACATAACTATTAGTAAGCTAAGTGAAGATGATGTTTCATTGGACTGTATCACTTCTGTATTGTATGGATACCCAGAGCCAACTATCAACTGGACTTTCAATGGAGATCCACTAATTGAATCGAATCAAAATGTTTTTATGAGGTAAGTGTGACATTGACTTTTCGAAGGTGGGGAGGAAGTGCTATAGCTATAATTCAGCCAAATTTTTCACTCTTTACTTTTTAGCTTGGATGGAAATACGCTTAATATCCGTAAAGTACTTCTCTCACAATCTGGTGTATATGAATGTTATGTTAAGAACGAAGCTGGCAACTCTTCAAGAAACTTTAATGTTGTTGTTCATGGTAAGTATTGTACCCACCAATTGATAAATTCATCCTATCTTAAACTTTTCTTCAAATATCAAATTATGTTGTTATTCCCCTCTAGAACCTCCGTTTATTTTGGATGAATTCCCAAATAGAAAGATTCTAATGGAAGGGGAGGACTTATCTATACCTTGCTCTGCTAGCGGTACACCAAAGCCAGTCCTATCGTGGATGTTCAATAATGTGACTTTGAGTTTGAGTGAGGACTATGGTATGTTAAGTATTTGTATTTTCTACCTTTTTGATAAAAATTAACAAATTACTAATTGTTTTCTTCCTTGAAGATGATCTTCTGTTGATGAAAGACAATACACTTGTAATTATTTCCGCTCAAGCAAATACATCTGGTCTTTACACATGTGTTGCTCAGAATGAAGTGGGAGAACATAGGCAAGAGATATTTATTGAGGTTCATGGTATGATTTCAAATGCTTCATATTTTTTTCATCATTCAGATTTATCACTTATTAAGTTGTTTTTCCAGTTCCTGTTCCTCTGACAAGAAATAATGTTATTCGTAAAGAAGTTGAAGAAGGTGATGATATTAAGTTGCCATGTAACGCCCCAGACGCCTCTACGAAGGAATGGGAACAGGTGTGTGTTTGTGAACTATTCTTCCAATCAGACTTAAATGGATTTATTTGAATTCGATAACTTTTTAGGATGGAGTAACCATTGACATAAAGGCTGCTAAAGATCGGTCTGATGAAGCACATTTTAGACTTCTTGATGGTGGAAAATATCTGGAAATAAATGAAGCTCGTCCAACTGATAATGGTACTTACACTTGCATTACATCTAATCCTGATGGTAGCGAGACACATTTGAATTACCATCTGGAGGTATTGTGGGCTCCATACTTTGAAGAATTTGGTGTCAGCCAGAAGAAGTTTACTGTCAAAGAAGGGAACAATGTAACTTTTGATTGTCTAAGCAGTGGAAGCCCTATCCCTAAGGTACATCAAATTTTTGACATTAAGCTCTATCATATATTTACTTGCAACTAAACTAATGTTCCACTTTAAAATTTGTCAAGGTCATTTGGAAGATAAATGATTCTTTACCTGTGACGGAGCGCACTTCCCCGGGTGTTGTGGTTCTACCATCAAGCCGTCATATGCTAAGAATACCTATAGTGCGAGCCCATCATGATGGCATTTATAAATGCCAAGCAATTAATAGACTAGGATCTGCTTACAAAACATTTATTCTCCATGTCATTGGTATGCATGCCTCTCATGTTCTCTTTAATGAAATATTCTAACTTAAAATCCGTCTTCCTTTTTATTCTAATTTTCTAATCCATTTTTCAGTTCCTCCCTACATTGAAAATGATCCAGGGGATCATTATGAATTTCTTCGAGGTGAAACAGTAAACCTTGAGTGTCCAATTCTGGGTGCGCCACACCCCCTCTATACCTGGGAGCATAAACGCAATCATCCATTTGTTGTGTATGTTTTCCATTCTTATAATTCTCCAACATGTCTAGTTTGATGAAAAAAATTGTCCTATCATAGCTTCTTTTGTGTTTTAAATTCCTTTTTAGTGATAGTGGTGCAGCTAAATTGCAGAAGAATTCTCAAACTTTGGTCATCCCCAACATTGACTTCTCCGACGGAGGTTTATATGTCTGCAATGGAAGCAACCAGGCAGGCTTCAAGCTAAAATACTTTAATGTTTCCATAATGGGTAGGTCAAATTCCAAAGTACCTCATTTGTTTCATGCTTAAATTGACACAATAATGTAAAAATGCTTGTTGCTCTATTTTTAATTTTGTTGCTGCTTGCATCACATGCTTTCAGGTTTACAGAAATCTTCCTCCAAGTCAGGTAAATACTTTTCGGTTGAGCTGGGCATCAAAAAGACAAGCTAATACATGTAATGTAAAATGACCTTAAAGTTCAATCATTTAAGTTACTGATATTTCTGTTAATTTCTGTTACTATTCTAGAGGCACCTATCATTGAGGATGCAGAAGAAAATGAAATTAATGCTTTAGTGGGGAGTCCTTTATCACTGGTGTGCACAGCCCATGGACAGCCTTTGCCAGACATACAGTGGACCCACAACGGACACATGCTTTCATTAGAAGACACAACAGAAACCTCTGACTTGGATACTGCATCTGTTTCCCAAACCCTTACCTTAGCTTCTTCTGGGGCCACAGATAGTGGAAAATATGTGTGCCATGCTACCAATAATCGGGGCACTGCGGAAAAAGTGTATCGTGTCCACTTCATAGGTAAAGATATAGTAGTTTACACATCGTTCGTTTTAAAAAGATGTTCTGGAAGTGATGGTATAGTAATTATTTTACTATTTCAATTCATTTCAACAGTTCCTCCAAGGATAAACGGAGTAGCAACGTCAGTTGTGGAAAATGTCACATCAGTCCATGGGCTTCCATTCAGTCTGCATTGCCATTCGTCTGGTGAACCCATGCCTGTTGTGTCATGGTTAAAGGAAGGTGCCAGCCTTAAATCAGACATGGTAATCAAAATTGATGGTACTCGTGGAGAAACTCTTCATTTTCGTCATTCTTCTGAAGAGCATTCTGGAAATTATACTTGTATTGCAAGAAACAGTGCTGGATCTGTCTCAAAGACGTTCCTCCATGATGTGTTAGGTAATTACTTAAAGAATTGATTTTCATAATTCTTATTCAATACTGGTTAACTTACACCTTTTCTTTTTATTCAAAATCTTTTTTCAACCTGCAGTTCCTCCATATAATCCAAACAACATTGAGGAATTAGAGGCAAACGTTTTACGTCATAAGTCCTTCAGCCTTCATTGTGATTTTAGAGGCCATCCAGAACCAAAACTTTTATGGATAAAAGGTATCGAAGCAATATCGGTTTCCAATTTGTCGAGAGGCTTGAATCTTACTGATAACGGCCGCACATTGGTAAGATTTGGTTTGATTTAAACCTCATTTATTATTTAAAAAATCATCTGATTAACATAAGATTTTGCAGGTCATAACACCAACTGAACTGTCAGATGCTGGACGTTACTCATGCTTGGGCTACAATGAAGCTGGTTCTGCTGAACTCATGTATCATGTTAAAATTTCTGGTAAAGTTTCCTAATTTACTATATCTGAAATCTAAAATCACCCCACTTGTTTCATTTATTTAAGAAAGAAACATTGTTTTTATGAACAGAGCCACCTCAGAGGAATGAAGCAATCACCAGTAACTTCACTCTTGTGACGTTGAAGCCTCTTCGAAGATTTATGTTTTTATGTGCGATGACTGGTTCTCCACCTCCAAGTATAGCCTGGTTTAAGGTAGAGATTCAGTTCAAATTAAGCAGGAATACAACCATCAGTGTTCATATTGAAGATTACTATTGAATGATATATTTTTAGGGAGGTTTTCCAGTAGAGAATAGTAGTCTTAACGGAACCATTCAGATATCTTCTGACGGTCGGCAACTTCACATCCTTAGTGCTACCAACGATCATGAAGGACTGTACAAATGCCATGGTGAAAATGCTGCTGGCTCAACTAATGCTTTCTTCAAACTGGAGTTGGACTGTAAGGCCTTTACCAATAACTATGTATTATTGAAATGGTTTGCCCGTATGTTTGCCTGTATTGTGTTGTTTTGCAGTGCAAGGTGATTGGGGTGAATGGTCAGACTGGGGTTTCTGCAGTGTGTCTTGCGGCTTTGGAACCCAAGAGCGCAAGCGGGATTGCCTCACTTCTAATTGCCCCGGAGAAACTTTCGAAACAAGACCATGCTTTATGTCAAATTGCCCAGTAAGAATCCTTGAATCCTTAAGAACGTTTTTCATTGACTGTTTATTCCTATTTGTTAAACATCTTTGGGTTTTGCAGATAAACGGAGGCTGGAGTAATTGGACAGAATGGTTCGGCTGTGATCAACAGTGTGGCCAGTTGAAAAAGAATCGGTCAAGAGAATGTAATAACCCAGAACCAGCCTATGGTGGTCATTTCTGTGAGGGAGAAGCCTTTGAAATAGAAAACTGCAACCTGCCTTTGTGTCCAGTGGATGGAGGATGGTAATCTCTCTCACTTTGTTAAGCAATGCTCACGTACTCTACTTCTCTCTTACTAATAATCTTTTTGCTCTAAGGTCCACCTGGTCTGAATGGAGTGCTTGCAGTGTTACTTGTGATGCAGGTGTTCAAATTCGGCACAGAGAGTGCAACAGTCCAGAACCTGCTCATGGTGGCCAAGTTTGTGTAGGACCTTTTAGTGACACTAAAAACTGTTATAATGAACCATGCTTTGGTAAGCAAACAAACATCAACTTCCGAGGTTATTTATCAGCACTGAGCTTTGTTTGATTCTTTCCATGTTTCTGTTTCCAACTTACAGGCTCTTGGTCAGAATGGTCTGAATGGAGCCATTGTTCTGCAACATGTGGCCCTGGGCAAAGATCTCGCACTCGGAAATGTTTTTCGCAGTGGCATGACTGCGATGGACATAATAAGGAGGTAATGTACTTCTTTCAAATTTTACTGCAAACTCTGGTCTGAATTTTGTTAATCTCATGTTTTACTTTCTATAAATAGTTTGAGTACTGCAAGCTGAGACTTTGTGCCAGAAATGGACCAAAAACTGCACATCTATATTTACATGGAAGTTTGAATGGATATAACTTCAGAGATGATACTCTTTATGCCGATATATATGGTGATGAAGAAATCAAACGGAGCTTTATTTCAACAAAACTCCATAACATTCGAAAACGTGAGGTAAGTGGTTGTTTTTTCTTGTTGTTAATTTTAATGTGGAGTCTGGATCAAAAGTTATAAATTTGATATTGAATTTTCCTAAGGTACCAATTCAACCCATTGTGCCATTGCTGGTATCGCCCATTTCATGGAATGCTGCATATGAGGAAAAAGAAGCCAGAAATGGATTTTCTCTCACCAAAGGACTCTTCAATCAAGCTTCAACAGTTCATTTTGCAACAGGTAATTTCAGTACCATACTTAGATACCTAATTATTAGCTAATTTTGTATTGTATTTATTTATAAGAAATTTTTATTCAATTTGCTTACCTTTGCATTTTTATGTCCAGGCCAAGAAATGGAGATGAGGCATATAGGGCAAGGCGTTGACCATGCTGGTCAGCTCAAAGTCGATATAGAAGTAATTGGGGAAGTGCCATATGTACAACCTCGAGCTACAATTGTAGTACAACCCTTTTCAGGTCAGTGTTGTTTGAGTGTGTCTTCTGAATTGAAACAACTGCAATAAAAATTTAACAAAGCCGTATTCTGTCGTGTTTTTGCAGAGGACTTTGTTCAGACTGGCCCTAATACTCTTTATATCACATCAGAAGGAACACTCTCTGCTGATGGCCAAGTAATTCCATATTTATGGAATAGCACTGTGTCATACAATGCAGACGGAGGTGCAATGCCGTATGTATTGAACATTTGATCCATTTATGTTTGTAACTATTGTAAATTTTATATTACCTCTGTCCTTTAGGTATCTTTCTGAGAAAATGTCAACTGACCATATTATTTCAAACTATGATCATGATTTACAAGAAATGCGATACACAGTTTCAACAGTTATCTCAAAGAGGTTTGATGATAACAAATGTCCTGAAGGCTTTATTTTGAATCCAGAACAACAGCATTGTGAAGGTCTGCAGATCAAATAAATTATCCTAATAAATGTTTCCAGTAATTTGCATCATTACGTTATTTTTTTCAGATGTTAATGAATGTTTGGACAATGCTTCCAATAAATGTCATTTAACGCAAGTATGTGAAAATCTCCTTGGGTCATATCGCTGTACATGTCCTACTGGATTTCGAGCTTTGAACATCGGCACCCGCTGTCTTGGTATGTTCAGATATTTGATAGTCATACACTTTCTTTTTCAAAGATGTATTCTTGATTTGATATTATTTTTTTTCTGTAGATGTAAATGAATGTCTTCAAGAACCTGAGCTGTGCTCGCATGAATGTAGAAATGTACCTGGCAGCTATCACTGTATATGCCCTCCAGGAACTTACCTCCTAGAAGACAGACATTCATGTTCTGGTATTTATTGACTTCCATCACCTAATAGAGACATGTTGAAACATTTGAATTATTATCTTTATTAAATTAATAATACATTGGTTATTCTACAGCATCATCATATTGGGATGATCCGGATGAGACCTATGGCATGTCTGATGTATATGGTGAAACTAGCCCCATCAGAGAAGCAGAGAAGACTCCAGAGGATTTGGCCCAGCCATATCATAGCCAATATGATGGCCCCCAGGAATTTCATCTGGCTGAAGAGGAGTGGGCCTGTGGTGAAGGTCTTGTTTGGAGAGATGGTCAATGTCAAGGTATGTATCATCGTGAACGTATTTTTTGACTTCCTAGTAAATTTTATTGCCATCACAGCTTTCCGAATCTATAAGTGAAACTGGACACTTTCCAGATGTGGACGAGTGCCTGGATGATCCTGACATTTGTGGAGAGGACGAGACTTGTTTAAACATGCATAAAACATTTAAATGCCTCTATACACCGTGTGGAGAGGGATTCAAACGGGATTTAATTAGCAGGTAGCTTTGAACCACTTAACTTACAGAATGCATTGATCTCAGTCAATTATAATTTTCTTATGTATTCATTGTATTCTAGAGAATGTATAGCTGTTTGCAGTAGAGAGGTACCTTGTGTAAGTGGTGCTAAACAAGCTGAAAAGAAAGTTTTCATGGCCCTACCTCTTGACACAACAAGCAATCAACCAGGAATGGACCTGGTGCATTTGCACATCTCTCATGGCCTTGTTGGTCCCGGAAAACCATATTCTCACACCAAGTACTACTTTGTGAGTGATCACAGAGGTACGTCTATCAATTAAAGTTTTAATTAATTTCTCTATTCCAAGGGTACTTCTCAACCTTTCCTTGATCATAATTTTAGGTAAAATGTTTCATTTGAGGCAAGAGGAAGGCAGTTGTGCTGTATTCATTTCCAAGAAGCTGAAGCCTGGAAAAGTTTATAGGTAAACGAACAGCTGTATGTTACCATGACTTAATATTCTGAATGTGTTTGCATGGATATAATCTTGACTGTCTTCTTTTCAGGGTTGAAGTTCAAGGAGATATGTTTTCAGAGAGCACAAAGACTATCCTATTTTCTACCAAATTTACACTTTTCTTCCATGTCTTTAAAAGAGAAAACCAATGATGCAAGAGTGAAAAACTATTTTATTTTTGGTAGCTATCACAAATTCTGTAGCATTTATTTTTACAATTAGTTATTAAGGCCAAATATGTTTTCAGTCTCTTATTGTAAACAACCAGTATTTTCACTAGATGCTAATTAGAGGAAGACGAAGTATTCCAGTCAGTTCGTTCACTATTTGCTTTGTATACAATTCTGGGCAAATGTATGTGAAACCTTAAATATCTACTCAGGACATCATGAGATTTGAAATACATGTATTTTGGAATTATTTTAGATTACATAAGGTCTCATAGTTTTATTTCAGACATGGCCTATTTAACCAAAGTTGGAATGGGGCAAGAATCTGTGAAAGACTCGATGTGTTTAATCACTTCAGGTACCTCAGGAGGGTTGCTGTGACAGCCAGTGTAAGCTTGGAAGATTGCATTCTTCAATGCCAGCTCCTTCCGCAAACGAGCTTCCTCAGAAAGCAGGTGCATCCTCTCGCGCTCCTGCTTTTTCTCCATGAACTGATAATGCTCATAGAAGTCTGAAGCCAATTTCAGAAATGCACGTGTCTGTGTCATAGAGAAAAACGCATTATTACATTGTCTTACATATTATAATCACACTCAACATTCGAAATTTTGCTTACCTTCTCGGTCTGTCGGTCGTTCCTGTCGACCATTTGTGCAATGGATAGCAACATTTTCTCCTTGAGGGCGGCGTTGGACAAGTCATCCACCAGCCTCTGCACGCCGAGCTCCGCCTCCGCCAAGCTCTGCTTCCTAGCTGGAGCCGCACCCCGGTCACCCTGCCCCTGGCCGTGTCTGCAAGCAGCCAGTGCAGCCAGGTCTTCCCTGCCGACTTCGGCATCGCAAGCCCGCATGGCAGGTCTGCACCAACCTCTCTGCAGCGCCGTCGCCGCGGCTGCCCATCTGCTCCTGGATCCATCGCACCATCTGGACGGTGGTCTCCTGGTGGTACTTGCCGTGCATCTTCCACACCTGCCGGCGGTGGCTACGGTGGCGGCGCTGCTGGTGGGGCGAGGCCCGCGACAGGGGCGCGGAGGACGCCCTGCAGGCCTGGTGGCAGGCCTGGTGGCAGCGCCGCGCGCCCAGCTCGCTCTCCGCGCTCGTGTTGCTGCTGCTGCTGCCGCTGCTGTCCTCCGCCGACGACGTCGTGGTGCTGCACGGGTCGGCCTTGCCGCCCATCCTGTCCGCCATGATGAGCTTCTTGAGGGCGCGCATCTCCTCGTTGTAGTGACTGAGCGCCGACCGCGGCCCCCGTGCCACCCGTGCCCCCAGCGAGGCGAGCGCGTTCACGTTGCGCGTCGGCATGTTCTTGATGTGCTTGGCGCGACTCGCGTACCTGACGACCAAGGTAAGCGAGTCCTAAAGTCAGGGCTCTACGGCCAGGGCCAGAGCACCACACACACACACCGCCACTGCCTCACCGCAGCGTCATGAGGCTCTCGTCGTAGTTGTAGCTCGCGGGGCCGATGTTGGCGATCATGATGGCCTTGGAGTTGCCACCGAGCGAGTCTTGCAGCAGCTGCGTCAGCTTGGAGTCGCGGTACGGGATGTGGCGGTGCCCCTGGCCGGCCCGGCCGTCCACGAGGGCCGAGATGACGTTGCCCAGCGCGGACAGGGACAGGTTGATCTTGCTGGACTCCTTGAGGCGGTCGCCCACCGCGCCGGTCTTGCACTGGCGCTCGCTGCCCGCCAAGTCCACCAGGTTCAGCTTGCCCATGCGGAAGCCGCTGCCCTGGACTGGCGCCGTCAGGGGGCCCTGGCCAGGCTTGACGCCCGGGCGCCGCGCCGCGTCCTAAAACGCCAAAGGTGAAGCAACGCAACAGCGACGCTCAGCCCGTCTCCCGCCTCTCCAGTCCCGTACCCGCATCTCGATGGTGATCTGGAAGATGGCGTGCGAGCGCGAGCTGTGCTCGTTCATGTTGGTGGCCGCAGTGGCGCGGTTCACGTTGCCCACGCGCATCACGCGCTCGATGGCCTTGATGTTCTTGCAGACGACGGACTGCAGCCCCTTGACGTACACGCCGCGCACCGCGTCCTCACCCCACAGCAGGGAGAACTGCCTGCGGTCGCCCTGGCCGTGGCCCTGGCCCGGCTCGGGGCTCAGCAAGTCGCGCGTCTCCTCCTGCGAAGTGCGAGCAAGGCGGATGCCGCCGACGCCGCGGCTCGGGACAATGCTCTAGCCGAAGCCCGTGCGAGCCACTGGCGTCGTCACGCACCTGGTAGATCTCGAAGTAGGAGGCGCGCACCACGTAACTGGTGCGGTCGCTCGTGTAGGCGATGTGCCGGAAGATGTCCTCAAAACACTTGGACGAGATGCCCTTCTCTCTGGCACCCTGGCCCTGGAAGCAGGCGAGTAGGTCGAGCCCGTAAAGAGGCCTGGGTACGATTCGAATCCCCAGTGTGATTACGTTTTCTCAAGCCCAGAGCAGAAGATTCCGGTACCATCAGTCTAAAGTTTGGGCACATGGCCTGCGTGTCTCAGTGGATCAGGGCGGAGAGGCAGCGGCAGCCTGGAATGAGGACCTGGATTCGCGTTCCAGGGACGTGAATATTTTCCTCAGTTGACCGCTTATAAATGCGGTAACAGTATGAGTTTGGGCACTCCGAGTGTCAGTTGGCTCAGGTGGCCGAGTGAGCAGAGGCATCTGCCGCGCTGAGAGATACGTGGGTTCGAATACTCAAGTGTAACAACATTTTGCTCGGCCAGACTGTTGATGTATCTTAAACTCGGCACCATCACTCTAAGATTGATCGCACCCCTTCGTAGTGCCTGGGTGGCTGAGATGGTAGAGGTGACGACTGGCCGGGGGAAGCCCCGGGTTCGACTCCCAGGAGGTTGAATCTTTTCCTCAGATTACTTCTCAAAGCCGGTACCATCACTCTAAGATAGGACGTTCTCATATCATATGTGTCTCGGTAGCTCGGATGGTTGCGAGAGCGACCAAGAGAGCGCCCTGGGTTCGACTCCCAGGCGGGTTGATCTTTTCCCCATTTACTGCTCACATCCGGTACCATCACTCTAAGATTGGACGTGTCCGACAGATATGTGTCGCCGTAGCGCAGTGGGCAGGGCGGCGGCACGACAGTTCTCTGAGGCCCTGGTTCGCCACCAGGTCGGTTCGTCTGGGAGTATTCCCGGGACTGAATTTCCATTAACCCTTTATGATGCCTCTACTCCACCCTCCCTTCGGGGAGGGGGGGTAGGGGGGGTGGGGACCCGATGAGGGGAACTCTTTTGCCGTTTCAGATGGGGAGAAACGCGAGTTTGCTTTTCTTATAGCCAGGCTGACGCTGATTTCCCATCACCGCACGGAGACGTGTCGGATGGGCGAACAATGACGCCGTGAAGGTAGGCTACCCCTTTGACACGGGATCTCGCTCTTCACATCGAGATTGCGCCTAAAAGGTACGCCACTCAACCTGCATGTAAGTTTAGTTTCTGCCTTTGGCCGCGATTTCTTTACGCTCTGAGCCACCCAGACTGGTGATACGTGATTCAATGTTCAACTGAGGAAAACATTTCCACCCCTGGGATTTGAACTCGGGGCGGCCGCCATCTCTGCACCCTGAGCCACCAAATCTCACAATCACTACCCGCCCAAACTCCAGGTGATTCTCCGGGTTCAAGAAGTGAACTGAGAGTTTAGTAACCAAACTCAGCTAAAGGGACTCGACCCCGAGCACTTCCCCCATGGCAGACAACTCCTTAGCCCACTCAGCTACCAACTCTCTTAGAAGGAATTGCCACAAAACTTGAACTGATGATGTGATAAAGTGATGAGTGTCTGGGATTCGAACCCAGATACTGCTCATAGCGGACGATACTCTTTTTTGTTTGTGTCTACCGCTGAGTCCAGCGATGTGCTAAACTAAGGTGTCCGACAACCCTTTGTGGGACCACCTTTACCTGTTGCTGCTGGCTGCCCAGCATGGTGTACGTCTTGCCCGTGCCCGTCTGGCCGTACGCGAAGATGGTGCCGTTGTAGCCGTCCAGGACCGAGTACACCAGCGGCTTGACCGTGTTCTCGTACAGGTCGTCTTGGTTCGAGTTCCAGTCGTACACCGAGTCGAAGGTGAACATGCGCGCCGACGCCCGGCCCGGCGCCTTCCGCGGCTTGGTGATGTGGACGATGCCTGCAAGGAGCGTGACGTGCGGGACGGGAGCTTGCCGCCTGCCTCCAGCATAGCGCCCTCCAGAGTGATTCCGGTCATCGCCGTCCCTCCCGAACCCACGGGGCATTCCCTGTAGGTGCGAGAGAGACGGCGACGGATGGCTGGCCGGAATCAGACTTCTGGCGGGCAAAGCCGTCAAAGCAGAAGCCAAACCCACCCCGCTGCGGCCACATGTCGATGATCTGCGTGTGGCCCTGGCCCTCCTCCTTGCGGCTCATGGGCCGGCACCGCACCACCACCTGCACGCTCTCGCCCCTCTCCCTCTCCACCTTGCCGGGCAAGGCGCCAGGCATGCCCTGCTTGGCCGGGCCCAGCGGCCCGCGGCTTCTCTTCGCGTTCATGGCCCCTGGAGCCCCTTGTAATTACCACTAATTGTGATTCGGCGGGCGGGCCAGGCTAGCCAGGGGGGCCACCGCGGGCAGCCGCGGGGCGACCAGTGTGCCGGTGCCAACAGAGGGGCCCGGCCGCCCCGCGCGCCCGGCTGCCTGTTGCCAGGCGTGGCAGGCTCGGGGCTCGGCGAGCCACGCGGCCTCCAACAACCATGTGAAGCTCAAGGCGAGGCCTCAGAAGTGTTTTGCGCCCTGTATGCCTCTGAACAATGGTGCCGTGAAGGTAGGCCACCCTTCCACACGTCACAGCGCGATGATAGGAAATAAGAGACATCCTGGGAGGCTCCTTGACCTTATGTGTGATGTGACAACGCAGCTCTCTAGCTTTTAAACCACCAAAAGAGAAGTACATACCAGAGACTCTACAGGTGTAAAGACCAAAACATGAAATGGAGTCTTGCAGCAGTAGGTTTATATTTTTACTTTAAGACACTAAAAGAAAACATTTCATTCATTTCCAAATTATAAAAGCACTAAATTAAAACACTGATATAAAAGTAAGAAACAAAGCCTTAAAAATTTCTATATATTCTGACACTAAACAAAATATTTCATTGATTTCCATATTAAAATTCATTCATTAAAACTTTTCATTGATATTGATAAGAAAAAACTCAACAAGAATTCCCAGAAGACACAGCCAAATTTAAAAAAAAGTCTTAGTTGCTTCTATGTGCAACATTACCTCCGTTTTCATGGGTACAAACAGCTTTGTACTGAGTTGCCCAGGTTTCGATTCGATCTCGGCCATACATCTGGAAAAGAGGGGGCAAAGCAATCTTTAAGCTCAGGACAATTATCTTTAACTTCATCAAGAAAATTTTGGTGTAGTAGTACCTCACTTGCGAACTCCAATGCACTCCTAGGTGATAGTTCTTCACAAGCTCGCAATCCCCAACGACACTCATATTTCACCGGATCTGTATTTTCAATTTTGATTTCTTGTATGTATCTTTGAGATCTTAAAGACTGGATTGAAAATTTGATAGTTAAGCACCCAATTCTAACATAATGGTAAGGTGAAAGAGAACAGAACGTACCTCCAAAAGTTTCTTTACATCACCAAAATATTCATGATGGTCTAAGGGATCAATATCCAGTAACTTCAAAAATGCATACAATTTCCCTGTAATGAAATCAGTGCTAATTAATCAAATCTCATTTACAACCTCATAGAGAACACTGAGCCTGATGGAAAGCTCAGACTTAAACTAGACAAGTAAGGAATAACTGTGCTTAAACATAATGAGTAAGTGCTAACACAAAATCAGGATCACAGGTATTCAGTTTATAAGAATTTCATCACAGCTTATGATATAACTCAGAACATGGCTAGTTTCACCCTCTTACCTTGCTCAACACCAGCCTCCTTCCATCTTCCGTTGGTTTGCATGAATATTAGGCTAAGAATTATGGCAAGTAAGGCCAGTTCTTTTTCAGTGGCAATCGAGTGGCTTATATGGTCCTGATGCTTTAAACAATTGACCAAGAGATAATGCTTGTTCGGCTTGTTGCCGTCATCAACTAATTCAATGCCATATGTCTGGATTAATGATTGTAAAAGACAAAAACAATAATTACATCGAAATAAAGAAACAGAATCCGATGACAACACAACTTTTGTTTTGGTTGCTTACCTCACGGAGCATTTTAGCAGCAAGCTGCATAACCTGTGAAGTGTTCTTCGTACAATTTTTGGTGACATTTTTCAATATGTCATTATGTTTGATTGGAACCTTGTCCAAATCGTTCATTAAAAGATATCTTACAGCTCTTCTGGCAAGGTCTGTCAGTTCTTTGGACGAGATGGGTGGAGCCTGCGAGCGTGCAGGCCCTTGAGAAGACATACGCTGCGACATACTGGTCTGATGTATGGAGAAGAAAGAGGGTTTGATGAGTAAAGCAGAGTGCAAAAATCACATAAACACACCAAGATGATGTACAGATACAGGTCCTCAACTAGACCTCCGAAACGCGTACCAAGTCGGCACGAGTTCGGGTCAAAGAATTTGAACAACCTAGGAAAGGTAAAACTGAATTTTACATACGAAGAACAGGTAGCTGAGGATGAGTGTATTAGCCGAAGATGGAAGAGTTTGTTAAATCAAAATCAAACGGCAGAGACGATCGTAAAATCGTATATGTAAACAAACCAGAACAAAAACCTTGACTCCAAGCAAAAACAACTCTGGCGGCACGCGGCGAGATGGCGCCACCGTCGCCGTCGCCGTAAAGGCGGCGGTGGGATGGGGAGGGGGGAGTGAAAGGGGGTGGGGGCGGAGGGGGAAGTGCCCGCGGTTTTCAAATCATATCATTTTGTCTGCAATTTCTTACAATGCAGTTGAACTGTGGCCCAATCTGGATCGATCTTCAGAGCCAGTCAGCAGTCTTGGTCTATCCCAAGTCTGTGCCGACCGTGACTATAATCCCCATAATCTCCCATACAGCATCCATTACTCGCAGTGCTGCAGAATCTTAAAAGAATGGCCCTACTCGAGGCCCTACTTCATGACGGAATCAAAAGCCCATTTCAATTCACTTGTACAGGTGTGACCCGTAAGGCCTTCTTCATGGCCATGGCTTTTCTATGGTTGCTAAAGATGATGGGAACAGAGGGGGGTGAAATTCAACATAAAAACGTCAAAGACAATCACAAGTTTATTTTTCTTAATTAGTTTATGGAGAGATACAGAATAATAGCTTTTGAAATAGTTCACATTCAAGACCTTGAATGCGCCACCAGTTACATATTTAACAAAAGCTCCAAAAACAATCATTTTTGTAGAATATTAATATATATCTATCTTTAACATATATGGCACATTCCCATAATATAGGGGCGACAAATAAAGAGAAAATCCGTTGAATAACATTAAAAATAAAATATGATCAAGAAATTGCAATAATGAAATTGCACTCTTAAAGGTAATACGAATATTTATTTTACACTCGTCTTTGGTGGCACTAGCTCTATCCGTCCAAATGACATTTTGGACCGGAATTTTTTAAAAAAAGGAGAAAAGAAAGTAATTTGGGATAAAAAGAAAAGTTAAAAAAACAAAACAAAAAACTTACAACCAAACAGCAAAACCCTTCCTTAAATAATTTGATACAATTTACAGAACACATTCTGCTTGTAGAAAACTAAATTTCCAAATGCGCATCTGGGCTAACTTAATAAATATCTGGTTCATTTCAACAGAGGGCATAAATTTACAATGGAAGCACTCCTTTTTACATCTGTACACCATTTGGCACTTGAATTCACTTCAACAAAATGGAAGGTATCCTTCCAAAAGACTTCAAATACACATCACTTACGGAATGCATACATACAGTAAGGAGTGACTTATCAAACCAAGTAGTACGGTAAACATGATACAACGAAAGACTAATTGCTTTGACTAGCTTACAAAACACAAGAAAAGACAGCCAACAATACCTAATGACAATACCTAATTGGAATGGGAAAGCATTAGCAATTATGGGTCCAGTCCACAAGTATTATATTTGCATAAAAAATTGAACATTCAACAATTACTTTTAAAATTAGAAACACCTTTAAAGAACAATTTCACACTAGGCACAAGGAGCATGATGGAAAGCACTAGACTTTGACAACAACTTAAGTTAATAAAAATTGTCATTTTGTGCAAGTCTTCATATTTGTAGCAAAAACATATGGTCACTATTTTGAGAGGATCTCTATTTTAATGGCCAAACCTTCAGTAACAGAATTTATCATTTATAAAATTATTGTCAAACCCATCTCATTCCTCTATGTACATGATGCTTAAAATATACACACATACTCAACTTTTGAGTATCCTCTCATTTATACACACTCATTATATATGTATACAACCATCCATAAGATAAATATCTACATGCAAAAACACTTTGGAATGATTTGTGAAACAGAAGTTTTCTTACTTAAAGAATTGAAATTTGTCACCAGCTATTTTACATGACTTCCACTCTACAAACTAAATTGAAACAAAACAAAATAACAACAAAAAAAACTGCAATCTATCATTTATGAAGTTAACAAAAATAAAAAGTTCCAAATAGATTATCATCAAAGAGGTAACTCTAAACAAAAGTGAAAGTTTCCATTCTTCTGGACCCTAGCATAACAGTAGTACGCATCACAGTCTGGTCAATACAACTTCATAAGAACTCCAAATGGTTCTAAATTAAGACCATCAAGTATTTAGTAGTGACTATTGGGGTCATCGTGGGCTGATGACCTCATGGTGATTTTAGTGTTCTGCTAGGGTGCACAAATTTAATACATGCTTAACTAAATCTGTAATTCTATGCAAAAATAATACATTTTTCAGAGAGGAAATAAGGAGAACAAGGCCTTAAACAATAAAAAAAAAACCTTAGGAATTGTAAAGGTGAAGAACAGAGGAACAAGTCACAGAGTCACAAAGATAAACCACACTTTTGTTCCCCATGCGTTAAAAAGAGAAATTCATAATGAAATCTTCCATTAAAATTTTGCATTATAAGTTACAATGTATAATTGTTTAATTTAAGTCTATGTAATATTGTCATTGTACTAGATTTTTTACACTCGGCCATATGATGAACTTTATGGTGTAAACCGTCTTGCACCAACAAAACTGCTCTAAAACTATTGAAAAATGTGTCAAGGTGAGAAGTCTCAAAAGGCTGAACAATGAGGCAGGGCAAGAAACACAGGATGAATGTGTCATGGAAAAATAAAATGGATAATCAACACAATCTGCTGATGGCATGATCTACAAGACACGTATTGAAGGCAATTTGTGTAATGGACACCTTTAATCCACCACATAAAGCATTTAAAAATTAGCATGGACAAATACTTTTTGGGTTTGATTCTGCTCTAATTTTCTAATGTGCCAATCAATGCATAGTGGAACATGGGATACACCTATCTATGTCTATATGGGAGAGAAAAGAACCATTATACTGGTAGAACCTCATAATAAACAAAATAGGGCAGCAGCAATTTCTTTGGTACTTCATAAAGCACTGTACATGTACAACTATGTAACTGAGTAAAGTCTGTGCACACTGAAGTGAAATTTGGTTTCATGACAAAATATCACAATAACCACCACTCTTAAGCTATAAAGCCATAAGCGATAATTAGCTTCCTGCCTAATACCAAAATTAAACCCTGCAAAATATAGAAATGTCAGATTTGAAAAGCGTCCTGTGACATTTTATTCTCTGTACGGCTTACAATATGAATATCGATGATTCATATGTTGACTATATGAGCCTGAGTGACTGAATCGTTTCAAACACTTCTGACACTGAAACGGTTTTTCTCCACTGTGCAGTCTCTTGTGTTCAGTTAAGTGATGTTTGTGCTTGAAGGCTTTAGGGCAAACATCACATTTATGTGGTCTCTGACCTATTGTGAGAAAAGAATAAACATTCATTAAAATCTGCAAGAAACAAGTTTTGATGTACAAAGCGCTTTGGAGCAATTTTTTTTCCATGCATTACAACAGAACTGTGTTCTCACCTGAGTGCTCAAACTTGTGGCGTGCCAGAGAGCTTTGCTTGCTGAAGACTTTGTCACACTGCTTGCAGACGAACTGTCCCTCCGGCTCGCTGTCCAGGGCGCCGGGGGAGCCGTCCGCCCCGAAGCCAGGGAAGAGGGGTGGGCCCAGGGTGAGGCCAGGGGGCAGGGACTCCAAAGCACGCCGCTTGATCTGAAGCTCGTCCATGCCAGAGCAGTCATCGTTCTCATCTGGCATGTCGTCCGTCGTATCACACTGCAACCGGAAAGAAAGGAAAAGAACGTTACTCGACATGTCTCGAACAACAGCGAGTCCCGCGACTCACCGCAGTGCTGTCTGAACAAGTGCAGAAAGTACTCGCGGTCAAGCTTACCTGCTTCCACGAGCGCCGGTCGGAGCCGGGGCTGGACGAGTTGGCCCCGCCGGGAAGGCCGGGGAGGCCGAGCAGGAAGTCGGGGAAGGGCCGCTTGAGGCCGAGGCGCCACGACGGCGGGCTGGGCGACCGCGGGTACATGGGGTACATGGGGCGGAAGGCGACCGGCCCGGACGGCTGGCACGCCGGCGGGGGCGACAGCGAGTTGGCCGGGGAGTCGGCGCGCGACTTGCGGGACAAGTTCATGACGCCGTCCTCTGAGTTGGCCGAGTGGGACCGCGCCGACGGGCTCGGCGGCGGCGAGTGGACGGAGTACGGCGTGGGCCACTTCTTGGTGGAGAGGTCGAGCGGCTGCTCCGACAGCGGCCCCTGCTGCAAGGCGGCCGGCACGGCCGGCACGGCGGGCGGCGGGGAGGTGGGCAAGGAGGCCGCGCTGGACGCCGCGCCGGCACCGCTGATGAGGCGGCCCTCGCGCCGGTCCCGGGCGCGCGTGTTCTGGAACCACACCTGCACGACCCGCTGCGGGAGCTTGACGAGGTCGGCCAGGCGAATCAGCTCCTCGCGCTTGGGCCGCGGGTTGGACGTGTAGTAGGGCTTGAGGATGGCCAGCTGGCTGTCCGTGATCTGCGACCGCACCCGCACCTTGCGCCCGTCCTGGTCGTGGTCGGTCAGTTCGTCCTCAGAGCCGCTGTGGTTGTTGTGCTGCTGGCCGGGCAGCGTGGCCACGTCCTCCAGCTTGGCGGCCAGCCCCTCGCTCAGGGCGACGGCGTCCAGGTCGCCGCGCGCGGGGCAGAGGTAGCTCTCGTGCTGGTGCAGCTCGATGGGGCTGGCGATGACGAGGCGGCAGTACTGGCACGCCCTGCACTGGGGCGACGCGCGGCCGCCGGGCAGCCCCGGCACCTGCTGCGCGTGCTGCGCGTGCTGCGCCTTGCCGTCCAGGAACGACTTGCTCAGCACGTTGGCGCTCACCGTCGCCAGGATGCGGTCCAGGTGCACGTTGGGCTTCTGGTCGGCCGCGGCCTCCTCGCCCTCCGCCGCGGGTGCCACGCTGCCGTCGCCGTCCTCGGGCTCAGACTTGATGCCGGGCTCCTCGATGTTCACCTCGAGCGCGGCGGACAAGTCGTGGTGGTGGTCTTCGTCGTCGTCCTGGTCGGTGCTGCGCACGCTGTGGGGGCTCCGGGGGCTGCGAGGGCTGTGTGGCGGCATGCTGGCGCTGGGGCTGTGGCCGTCGTTGCCGGGGCTGGGGCTGCGGCTGTGCCCCGGGCTGTTGCTGCGGCCCTGGCTGGGGCACGGGCTCACGATGGGGCTCCGCGAGGGCATCTGCGCCGCGTTGGCGTTGGCCTGCAGCTGCTCCAGCAGGATCTGGTACGGGTGCATGCCCGCCATGCCCGGCAGCGGGTAGAACTGATAGAACGGGTTGATGCCGTCGCCGGCGTACTTGGGCAGCATAGGGAATGCGGTGTTGTTGTTGTTATTATTGTTGTTGTTATTGTTATTGTTGTTGATGGGGGCGCGCTTGTTGCGCGGCAGCGTCTGGCCGCCGCCCTTGGGGTTGGCGCGCGACACCTTGAGGTTCATCACGAGGCACTTCTTGGACGTCATGTGGCTGGAGTAGGAGCCGGAGTGCGAGAAGCGCTTGCCGCAGTTTGCACACTCGAAGGGCTTCTCGCCGCTGTGGATGCGGATGTGCTCCTGCATGGACAAGACAAAAGGCGTTAGAACCGAGGCTCCACGACGGCGGCCTTGGCGACGGCCTCGACGACGGCGGCGGTGGCACGGCTTACCTTGAGGTGGTGCTTGAACTTGAAGGCCTTCTCGCACTCGGGGCACTTGAACTTGCGCAGCACGGCGCTCTCGTCGTGGGAGATCATGTGCCTCTGCAGCCGGTACACGTTGGCGAAAGTCTTGTTGCACACCTTGCACGACTGGAACACACACACGACATGGACATGAGGCAGAGTAATGAGGAGAGGGACTGTGCCGCAGCGCGGACGGGTGGGCGGGGCCGCGATAACGCGAACATGGTGCAGGTCGAGAGACAGGTGGACCAGCGGGGAGATAAGGTGCCCTCCGCGACCTGGCACTGCCTGGGACCGCCTGGGCGTAGGCCTGCCTGGGCCTGGCCGTGGAGGGGGCCGGGGCCCGCCGGGGCCGAGGCAGCCGAGCATCCCGACGGACGGTTTGCTTCTTCGAGGGGAGCCAGCCGTTTTTAAAAAAAGGCCTACGGCTGCACCACCTTGGGCGACGCAAGACACACGGCTATTTCAGGAGGCACTTCCTTTACGTGGATGCATCTCTTTTACGTTTCATTGGCTGGCCTTCGGGCGCGGACTCCGGGAGTGAATCAGGTGTCTGCTCGCCCCCCTCTCCCCACCCCCTTTTTCGGCCCCGGGTGTGCGCCCCATGCCCCAGCCGGATCCCATAAAAATGTTGACGCTGATGTGCGGCCATGTTTGTTTCTGAACGAAATCCCACCGAACCGAGCCCATAAATTATCAGCTCTGTTTATTCTCATTCGCTTTTATTTTCCGAAGGGACCCGGCGAGGTGGGCAGGTAGTGCGCGCCCGGGGGCTGAGGGGCAGCAGCTTCCGTGCACGGAGATTCAGCCACCACCGGAAAAAAGTCTCCCCGTTTCTTTGACGCCCTTTGGCCTCTGAGCAGCTGACACTGAGAACGGGGACGTCGGGGACGTATCGGAGCGGGTTGAGGCAGCGAGAGGTAATTGATAGCAGAAGTCGGTGTTCGCCGGGGCCCACCGTGGTGACAACCCGCCGCGTCAAACGTGCGCCGTACTCGAGGGGCGGATCCCGCATAGCAATAGCAGCCCAGCACAGCACACATGGAGCCACACACCTCCAGCGGCACTGAAAAAACACGCGCTACGGCCCCAGCCAGCAGGCAAAAGAGCAGCCCAAATAACAATAAAAAATAATAATAAGCCGCACTCTGTGACTCGTCTACCTTTCAGGAGAGAAGGGGTGGGAGGGGCGGCGAAAAAAGCTAATAGACTCGAGCAGGAGGGGCCGACGGGCGGACGACACAGCCAGGCGGCAGTCGACGTGAGGCAGATGTACCGGTGCACCATCGCCTGCTTCGCCTGCCTGTCATTTTTTCACGGCGTCTCATCCCTAGATTAGGCGGGACAGGCGGGCGGAGGGGATGCGACGCACGTCAGGGCCCGGCCCAACTCTTTCCAACACCGAAAATCCCCGAAAATTTGAGTTTTAGGACTCTGGACGGCTTGGCGCGGCCGAGTTGCTGAAACAAGGAGTGCACGGCAGCCAGACGGTAGCAGGTGCCGCGACGGGGAGGCGGCGCACTGCAAGGTGATCAAGGGGCGTACAGTATCAAGCTTCCTGGCGAGGAGGCGACGTGGAGACGCGGCGTAGCATACATGACACGCCCGTCCGGCCCGGCCCAGCCGAGGGCCAGGCCGAGGGCCCGGCAGTCCCGAGGGCCCCGACGGCCGGCCAGCCCCACGTGTTACGGTTAGGCCCCGTTCAGCACGGGGCAACGGCCGCGTCCGAGGCGGCGGCACCTGGAGGCAGCCGGCGATCGCATTCCCAAAGCGGCCGAAAAGAAATGAGCCACTTTCGGACGCCGCCCGACCGTCCGTCGGCTGCGTCGGCTACCCGACGCCCCACGCCATATCGCCGGGCCGCCAGGCGTCTCGGCCCAGGTAGGCGTACGTCCCCCCATCTCGCACAGGAAGCCTGGCCGACTAAAAAGCAGCACGATAAAAACAACAACATGTGCGTGCAAGTTGGCGGAGTGCAGCAGGGCGATTCCGAACGGTGCTTCATCGCAGTCTCCCTCGCACCCGAGCAGAACGCTCCACGAGTGCGAGAGAGACAGCGACGACAGCACCGTTCGGAATCAGCCTGCAGGTACGAGAATGTGCTGCCGCGCTGCCGCGTTGCGAGTCTGCAGGCCAACTCACGCGTCAGGACGTCGGCCCGCCTGCCGGGGAATCAGCAGGATGGCTGTTACCTCGCGGCCAGGCTGGGCCAGGCATGGTAACCATGGTAACACCTGTCCACGGCGTAAACTGAAGCATCCTGTAACGACAGCGGCGGGGAGGCCGCGGGGGGCCCGCGTGCTCGGCACGCCGGCGGCGGTGCCTTGCTGCATGCAGTGTGCTGCGCCGAGCAAGGTTGACGTCCGAGCGGTCCAGGTCCAACGACTCGGCTCCCCGACTGATTGCTCCGCTCCTCCACCGCGATGGCGATGCCGCCGCCGCCGTGCTCGGCCTGCGCCCGGCCCCATCATGCCCGCCGTGCCCCCGATGGCCTCATCGCGGTCCACTAATTAGCCTAATTGGCGAGCGCCGCGGGGCCGGCGTCAAAAGGCGCGCCAGGCCGCGGTGCGCCGCGGGGTCGAGCCCACCGCGCGGTGCCGCGGCTCGCCAGCGAGGCCCTGCTCCAGGTGGCGTCCAGGCCGGCCGGGGCCGCGCGGTGCTCAACAAGGTCCCGACCGCCCCGGCCGCCCCGGCATTCCGGCGAGGCTAAAAGAAGAACCGTCCGGGGAAAAGGGAAAGACATGGCGCAGTGCGCACGTCGAGCAGCACCACCAGCAGGTTCGGTCTCGGCTCGGCATTGCTGCGCCGTACCGCTGCGCGCTGCGCCGCCAGGGATGTTTACGCGACGGCTGCGCCCTGAGCCGCACGGCGCGGCGGCGGCGCGTCTCGAGTCGTCCTCAATCCACTCGATAATAACGCGGACAGACAGGCGGACGTTGGGACGTTCACGCTCTGCTTCGCCGTCATCGGGGATATTGACGTTTTCGCATCGGTGACAACGGCGGCGTGGGGCGGGGGCAAGGCGAAGGCGGGCAGGGCGGCAACAACACGCGAGAGCGTCGCAGAGCGTCGCCAGCAGCGGCACCGGCCAATCAAAGCGGCGAGGCAGTGACACGCTGCAGGCCCTGCAGTGCAGGCACCGCGCTCGGCCGCCTCAGCTGCACCGGTTGGATGGATGGAGCGCTTGGAATAGTGGGCGGCGTCACCACGGCGTCACCACGGCGTCACCACGGCGTGGCGTCGGCCCGTCAGGCCTCGGCGCTCAAGTGGCGGGCCGGGGCCGCGACACGGCGACACGGCACTCAAGGTGTGACCTTGGCAGGCAGGACCGCACGCCCACGAAGGCGGACGCCGAGGCGGACGCCCTGCCCTGGGGCCCGAGCTGCCTGAGCTGCCCGAGCAGAGGCATGCGTCCGTGAGGCCAGCTGCCAACTGGAGGACCAAGGCCCGCGCGCCGCAGCCTCTACAACTCGACGCCTGGCATTCCTGGCAGTACTCGCGCGGGGCGGGGCGGGGCTGCGGGGCCAGGTGGGAGGCATGGAGATGGAACGCGGCGGCGCGGCGGCCCTAAGATGGCGGTGGCGCCGTGCCCGCGGCCGCGGTGGCGGGCCTGGCGGTACCGGTGGCGGTGTCGCGGGGGCGGGACAAGACGAGACACGGCCCGACGCCGTTCGGTCCGACGGGTACGTTGGGGGCGGCGGCCGGTCGCGCAATTTCGGTCGCCGTCAAACACGCCGCTGTCTGTCCGTCCATGCCGCGGGCAGCCGCGGCCCTCCCCCCCACAAGGCGCGCGAGGCACCGAACCCTGCCAACTTGTAAAACGCCCGCATCAAGGGCCAAAATAACTTTTATATCGTCGTCGGCTGGCCGATGAAGCGAGCGAAGCCGATCTCGCGCACCCCGTCCCCTCCCCCTTCCACCGCCACCGGTACGCCGCCGGCCGCCAGGCCTGCGCTGCGCCGCTGCGCTACCCGCCGCTCCGGTGGCTCCGGTGGACGGGTACCGGAGCTGCCGGAGCATGGCGGCCCGCCGCGCCGCCGCCTCGCTCCGGGGCGGGGCGGGGCGAGCACCCATTGGTCGCGGCCGAGGCTCGCGTGGGTGGGGAGCCAACCGGAGCGGGGCGCCGCGGCACAGGTAATCGCTTTACCTGCCGGACGGACAACATGGAGCACTGCAGCGCCCATCAATGGGATTATAGGCCTCGGCCGAATGGCAGCGAATGGCACGGTCGCCCACCTCACAACAGCCTCGCAGCCTCGCAGCCCGGACGACGGGGAACCGAGGTCAGGTAACCCTGTCAACGCGGAAGAGAGCCCAGCACCACGTGGGCCACGTGTGCGGGAAATTGGGTAAGCTCCTCCACTTTGCCGTGAACCGGGACCCAAAGTGCGTGGCCTTTCCGTGGCCCTAAAAAAGAACGTTCGAGCGATTTGACTGACAGCCTCGCCGCGTGCGAAGAGAAAAAGCAACAGCAACAACAACACCGACTGCGGGAGGGGGCTCCACGTCGGCCGCCGCAGCTAAGTCAAAGGACGGCGCACTGCCCGGCGAAAACGGACTCCAGGGCCAAGCGGAATGATTCCGAGTGGCGCTGCCGTTGGTCTGTCTCTCTCGCACACGTACGGACCGCCCCATGAGTGCGAGAGAGACGCCTCCCGCTCGGCAGGCAGAGCAAAAAGCGCAAAAAGCGAATAAAGCGCGCGCTGAGGCGCTGAGGCGGGCCAGACGGTCGCTCTCGAAGGGCGGCTGGCGGCTCATCCTGCAGTGCAGGAGCGAGGAACGAGGAACGCGGAGCCGGTTCCCACTGCCGGGACGACGACGACGGGGGCCTCGGCCCTTGGCTGCGCTGGCTGCCTTGGCAGGGTTCGGGGCGGGGCGGCCGGGGAGATAATCGCACTCATTTTTCGTGCTTCTCCGGGACCGAGGACGGGCACGACGGGGCAGGGGGGCGCGCCGCCGCGCCGCCACCCGGCCAGAAGGATTTGACGCACTCGGTGCTAACAAATTGACGGGCGCGCCTTGCGAGCAGGAAGAGGGGGGAGGGGGCGGGGGAGGCGAGCATGGCGATCGAAAGCTTATTTACCGGCAATGCGCTCTGGCAAGGCGCTGGCCACCCCCTCCTCCGCCTTTCCCAGGTGAAAGGCCCGCAAGGAGGTCGCCGCCGACAGCAAGTACACTGAGAGCAGAGGGCGGTCCTCGCAAATAACCCCCGCGCTGTCCGGACAGCGGCCGATGTTTATCAAGGAGGAGCGGCGCGGTTCGACGGAAAAGCACGCAGCAGCTGCGGTACTCCGTACTCACCACTTGGATGTTGGGCGAGTGCACCAGCTCGTGCTTCTCCAGCTGGTCGCGCGTGGCGAAGGCCGAGTTGCACTGCGAGCACGCGTGGGGGCCCTGGGGGCCCTGCGGCAGCTTGGCGCGCGGCAGCACGCTGGTGGCCAGGACGCCGTTGGAGGACGCGGTGGACGGCGTCGGCGTGAGGGGCGGCGAGGCGGCGGAGCCCTGGGGCGGCGACACGGCCCCGTTCAGCGAGTTGATGGGGCTGGCGAACGGCGGCCCGGGGCCCGGGCTGCGGCGGAGGTGGCCGGCGTGCGCCAGCGGGTGGGCCTGCTCCATGTGCTCGGCCAGCTCCTGGAAGCCGCGGCATCCCTTGTGGCAGTGCTGGCAGTTGAGCAGTGTCGGCTCCACGTCGCGGTGGTCGCGGTCCGCGTCCACCACCGTGGGCACGCCGGGGCCGCTGCCCGGGCCGCTGCCGGGGCCCATGGGGACGGGTCCCGGGCCCATGGGGCCGCCGTGTTCATCCTCGGACGACAGGGGCACTGCAAGCAGAGGGGAGCGTCCCGTCAGGCACGTCGTGCACGGCCAACACACAACACAGGCGACAATTACGGCGCGGGAAGGTGAACCCCGCCTGTCCAGAGTGTCCCGTCTGTCCGTTCGACTGGACAGACGTGATAAAAAGCAACCGCGGGGCGGATGGGCCAGGATGGGCCGGCCGGGGCGGCAGCACCACCGCGATACCGCACCGGACGTCACAACCGTAAATCCCGGCGGCTATCGGGGGCCTCGCCCGGGCCGGGCCTCGTGCCGCGCGGTGCCTCGTGCCCTTTCTCTTCCTGGCGGCCCGAACCACGGCCCGAACCACGGCCCGAACCACGGCCCGCCGAATCACACACAAACACGTCATGCACATACACACCGGAAAGTCTTTGATTCGGCGCGGCATCCCCCCTCCCCTTCCCCCTGGCCTGGCACGTATTTGCACCGCCCGCCCTCCCCTGTCTCTCTTCCTCTCTCGCTCCTTCTCCCTGTGCGGTGATTATCGCTCTCTTCATTTGCAACACACAGTCACACACAGTGACACACAGTGTGTGACACACGGCCGCGGGGACAGCGCGCCGAGCGCGCGCAGTCAGGCATGTCGATTCTGCGCGCCAGGAAGCATTACAAAAAAAAATACGTGGGGGAATATAATCACATTCACGCGCGCCGAATCAATTCGCGATTTCGCTTAAAAACAACAGGGCGCGTGTTCGAATCCCTCCGCAGCTAATCTTTTTTCTCCCCCTTTCCCCAGTCGGTGTGTCCACTTCGCCCCCATCATGTTGGTGGTTCCGGGAGGGTGCTCCGTCGGCTCCGTCGCGCTGTCTCTCTCGCACCCGTGGGGCGTTCCGCCGGGCCGAAGGGGTGCGAGAGAGACGGAGCGACACCGTAGCGGCGTCAGCCCGCTGCCCGCCCCCTCGCGGCAATTGAGATTGAGACCGCTGGCGGCCATGCAGGCATGCAGGTTGTGTGTGCTGCGCGGTGCTGCGTGCTGCAGTCCGCGGCCACACAATGACCGCCACGCCTGCAGCGTCCGACGGCCCATTACGGCGCTGTGCACCGCGGCACCGCGACCCCACGGCCTGCATGCGGGCGATTGGACACTTTCGGGCCCCACTACCTATCTGGGGGACAATAGGTGAGGGGTGCGTCGCCCTCGTGAGGCTCCATTTAGTGCGGCGGCGATAAGTGCCGAGTCGGAATGGAATGGAACCCACTTGGGCAGCTCGGGGCGGCCGGCGACGGCCCCGCATCACCTCCACTGCGGAAGTGGGTTCCCAGCAGGACTCAGGGGGTCGACGGCGACCTTAGACGGGACGGGACGAGACCGTCGGCAGCACGCCGTCGTGGAGGCTCGCCACCCCCGCTGCCCACAGGAGGATCGCGAGTCTTCGCGGGGGTGCGCGCCATCCGGGGACGGACTATACCGCACCTCGCGAGGCAGGGGGTAGCGCCGCGCTTCCCTGCCCCGCCGCCAGATGGCGCTACTCCCGGCCAGGCGGTGGCGCGCCCTAGCGGCGGCGCGGGGAAGCTGCCCGCCTCGGTGAATCACGGACGCCGCGAGAGGCACCGGCAGGGAATGGAAGGACTCACGGGGAAATCTCACTGATTCAACACCGCCAGAAGCAGACGCTCCGACGGCGATTTGCCGCCGACACAGCCACATTCACACACAGGGCAAACAGTGAGAGAATTCACACACTGCGAATGTATATGGCGAGCGTCCTGCCGTGGGCTCCTCGTAAGGCCGAGTGCGCTGCGCACTTGGCTCGTTAAACCCGCTAAGGACACTTTAACGCACGTACTTTCCCTAATAGAGCAATAAATAAATTCTCAGGAGAATGCTACTTGATTATAGGTTCCTAATTGTAACAAACACTGAGACGAACAGGCTTGCACACCTGGCAATGCATACATGTAAGCCCCGATGACATGAACATACACGAACACCCGCTGAAACCGGGGCCAGTACTCGATGACGGCCTCGTTCAAGGTGCAAATTAAAGTACACACAAACACCGACACCCATCACACCTGCATCCTTCGCGACTTCGCTCCAGATATTCCCACAACACTGTCAACGAAAGCCCCGACGCATTCGGGAGTTAATCTGAGAGCCAAGGCATGCACACAACACAGAAATCCGTGAGTACCAGCACCGCGAGAAAGAAGGCCGCCGCGGAACCCAGCACCCAGCGGCGGGCCTCCAAGCAACAACACACAACCCTTGTACGGAAAGCACACGACAGAGAGAGGAAGCGTCAAGTGAGTGAGGCCGTCGCACACCGCGCGTACCTACCTTTCATGAACGCAACACACACCGACAGGGTGACGGTTGCTTCCTCCGGGTAGCGACTCCGGGGCGCAAGTTCGGCCCCCCCGGCCGGAGGTATCTCACTTGCACGGCAGCACACAGTCTATCACCAGCAAGTACCAACACAAGACGCATGCAACACAACCAACCACCACCACACACGCACACACACACACACACACACACACACACCACACAATCACTCAGCACAGCACGCACCGGCGCCCTGCTCCCAGCGCATGCTCGGCGTGGCTCTTGACTTGTCGCACGTCGCGCACGCTACGCACGCTCGTGTCTGGGCTTGTACCTGCCCTCGCGTGCCTGCGGTGCCGTGCTGCCGTGCGCACTCTACGGCGGCCTCCGAACGACTGCCGTGCCGCGCCCTCCCCGCGCCGTGCCTCCCACCCCCGCCGCGCCCCACCCCCACTCCCCCGGCCCGCGCGCACCGCCGCTCGCCCTACCTGGCCTCTGATTGGCGGCGAGGTGGGGGAGCGCGCCTCTCATTGGTCGGGCCGCCCGTCCCCGGCCCGTCCGCCCCCACCTGTTCCCTTTCGCGTGTGTCTTGGCAAGGTGATTGGGTCTGCGAGTGATTACCACTACCTCCTCCGTGTCCTCCGTGCGCCGGGTGTCCTGGGTGTCACCCCCGCGACCTACCCGCTGGCGCTGCCCGCGTCCCCGCGGCCCCGCACCGCTCATCGTCGCGATTAATGATCGGCGTATCGCCGAGGCGCGGCGCGACTCCAGCGCGGCCAGCGCGGCCCCGGATGCCACTCCAGCAGACTGATTCCGAGCCGCGTTTTCGTCGCTCTGCCACTCACGCACTCACGGGGCGTCCGGAATAGGTGCGAGAGAGACAAAGCGACGAAAACGACTCTGGCAATCAGTCTCCAGCCGCCTTCAGCCTCCAGCGTGCTCGCGCTGCCGGCGCTGCCCAGGATTGACCCTTGGACGCGAAAATACGCGAGCGGGGGCGGTGATGATAGGTTTCCCGGAGCCGGGGTGACTAACTGGCGGCCGCCCTTCTACAGTACCACGCCGGTGTACTTAGTGAGGTTGTTGACGTGCAACACGAGAGCGGCCAACGGGCTGCTGTGCGGTGCGGCTGTTTGCCCAGCAATCAGTAAATGGCAAACACCGTGCAGCCAGCCCGCCACCGACGCGGCCACCTTGGCTTCCCTTCCCAGGCCGCTTGGCCGCTACGTGTACGTTACCCCACACTATCGCACGGCGGCGCGGCGGCGCGGCGCCGTCCCTCACTTCCCTCACGGCCGTCGCGACGGGCCGCCCCTTCCTTTCTCCAGCAGGAAAGGCCGACGGCCGCCCAGAAAACCGCGACACTCGCAACAATGAGGACGCGGCACCATCGCGCTTATCAGCGCGTTGGCGGGGCTGGCGTGGCGGGGCTCTCAGGCGCATCGAGCAGGCGGGGCGGGGCAGCGCGGGGCGCCGTCGTGATCGGAACGGCCGGCAGCGCGCGGCGCGGCACGGCTGCCCGGGCGGCCTACCTCCCAGGCGGCCTGCTCCACGCCACTCCACGCCCAGACTGCGCAGTTACTCCTATAATTGCTCCACACGGAGCTTTGTTTTATTGCACCCCGATTGTCGCGGTCAGATGCAAGGCGGAGGCAAACAAGGTTTACAGGCGGACAGGCCAGTTCCCCGAATGCACGGCTTGGCCGGTTCGGCGCAGCGCTTGGGGGCGAGGTCCACGCACGTCACCGGGCCGGTCAGAGATTTGGTTTGAAGAAAGGGAAAATAAATAAAGCCAAAGAATGCCGGGCGTCGGAATCGACACACGGCCGGTCGTCAGGCTGTCTCTCTCGCACCTATGGGGGACGTCCCGTGAGTGCGAGAGAGACGGAGGCCTGCGGAATCAGGCTGCTGGCCGCGGTGAACACGGGTCGTCCTCGGGGCCTGGGGCGACCCCGCCAGACCCCGCACCTGGCAGGCCGGCCAGCAGGGTTGCCAGACCCCTAGTGCACTGCCCCGCAGCCAGAGCGCGCTCGACCCGCCGCTTCCCGCCACCTTTCAAAATAGCCTAAAACCGCCTAATGAAAGCACCATCCCGCCTAAATTCGCGGGCCAAATACTCAAATCAGATTTTAATGTTAAGTCTTATTTGTTCCGTGACAATACAAAGCAAGAAATAGGCCCTAACCCCAAAGTTTTCTTTCAAACCCTAGAAATAATACGTGCGGTCACTACCTCGGCGGGAGGGGTGCTCTCGACTTGGACCCGAACAAGCGAAACAGCCAATAAAGACCATTTCGATCACTTGGAATCAACCCCATTTTATCATTTATAGCCTAATTTGCGATTTCCCGAAATCGGAATTTACCGCCGACTGAGAAAAAAATAGCCTAAGTGGCGGTCTGGCAACCCTGCCGGCCAGCCCGGCCAGCCGCAGGGCCGCCGCTCGGCGTCGCTACGCCATAGGTGGTGCTATAGCGCTATCTATACACCGCACCAGCCCCCTCAGTCCCGCAAGGTGGAGGATGTCGCTCCCCAAGCGCGGGTGAGGCGGGGCTACGGCAGGCCTGCGGCAGGCTACGGCAGCTCTGCGGGTGTGGGGGCAGGTGACGTGGGTGGGACGCGTTGGGTTGGCATGCCTATAGCTACGCCCCCGTCGTCGCCGATCCGAGCCGATCGGGCGGCGGCAGGCCGACGGCAGGCCCACGGCAGGCGGCAAGGCGCGCGGCGAACACGTTTTATGACAAACACCTTGGCACGCTTCGCCACGCTTCGCGCGTGGACAGCGGCGGCACCCCGGCGGCACCGCGGCACTGTCCATCCATCCGAATTGAGTCCCACCGTAAATTAGGTAGAGGCCCGCTGGTAATTTTAGCCGCCGGGTACGCCCCGCTCCGCCCCGGCCCGGCACGCCCCGGCACGCAGCGCCGCGATGCCGTGGAACACCCTTCGGCCTTTTACACACTTGTAAAAGTGGTACGGGTACATCTATCTCAATGTGCGCGCGAGGCCGTCGTCTCATTAAATACCCGCCGTAAACCGCGCGCCGACAGCCTCACACATGCACACACTCACGCTGTCTCTCTCGCTTTCACACACACACACTCACACACACGGGCACCGCCCCCTCACACCTCCTCGGCTACTGCCACTGCAACAAAACGAGACGCAGCGTGGAAAAATTTGTGTCACCCTGAGACCGGCGCTTGAATGAACGACCCACCGACCGGGCGGATGCCGCGGATCACAGAGGTCGTGGGTTCGAGTCCCGACGCCGGCGACACGTTTTTCCGCGTCAGCGGCACGTTTTGGTGAAGTACAACTACAACATGCTTTTCATTCAACACTACGTGGAGGGGAGCTGGGTCCATTGATGGGCGCATCAGGTGCGCATCAGGGGAAGTACCATCACCAACCACCACACCAAAAAAAAAAAACCATCATCATCAACCACCACCATCACCACAGCACACGACACACGCGCACACTCACTCTGGTCGTCTGCTTGGAAAAACTCCGGCATGATTGTTCTGTCTAGGGTTCACTGGCGCCGGCACTTGGAGTAGTCCTGTCACTGGGTCTTCATGGTGGCACACTGTCTTCTCGCGGCACTGGAGCTCACTCACTTCACTTTGTCACTGAGGCACTGGTCACTTGCACTCACTGCCGCGTCACTAGCGTCACTAGCGTGTCACTGACGGCGCGCTGGGCAGGCCGGGCCGGGCCGAGCTCAACAAGTATCCTCGCGCGCACAGCGCAGCAGCGCGCAGGGTGCGGGACGCGGTGCGGGAGGACTGAGGCCCCTCGCCCCGTCGTGCAGGAAGCCCCTAACCCAAGCCAATACCCCACACCGTCCTTTCCCAAGTGAAAAAGCGAAATGGATGGATAAGAGTAAAAAATTAACAATCACCCATGGTATGCTTGGAGACGGCGATGGAGTTGAGCCGGTCTCGGTGGTGTTGCAGGAGAAAATGTTGAAGGGGCCACATTGTCAATGGGCCATCTTCGCTCTTGACGTGGTGGACACGGTGGACACGGCTGGCACACCGGTAGGCAGCACTAATAACGAAAAGTCTACTTTTGTAAGCACAGAAACTAAGTTAAAAAGGCCAACTCAAAAAAAGTGTCTTGCGAAGCGTTTCTCTGCGAAGTCTCTGTCTAGTCACTTACGTTGGCATGTACTCCACACGTTAGCTAGACTCCAGAGCCGATACGAGTAGCTATCGGGATAGCAGCCGTACATAGTCTTCTCGCTGCGGGCAACCATGGCCTACTGACTGCATCACAGCCAGGAGAGCAAACAAAACCTGCCCTGCGTAAGCGTGCGCACCCCTTCCACCGCCTCACGGCGCCGCCACCCCGCGGCAGTGCGAGCCGAGCACAGCCGAAGAGCGAGCCGAGCCGAGCCGAACCAACATTCGAAACAGAAAGGAGAGACGTCGCGGTGGTGGGGGGCGGGCGGCGCGGTGGCCTGGCCGCCCTGGCCGCCCTGGCCGCGCCGCGCACCAAGGAGCTAGCGCCGCCCGCGGCCGTGCCTCCAACTACGCGGTCCTGCGCTCCTCCCCCTCGCCCTCCCCCGCGCCGCGCGCCGCGGTCCCATGGTCCCGCGTCCCGCCGACCTCCCGTCCGCACGGCACCGCTACGCCGTGCTACGCCGTGCTGCCTCGCGCTTCGCTTCGGCTGCGGCACCGCGAGCTCTTGCTCCGCGGTGGCGGGTCTGGCGGGGACGCGACGCTCCGGCCGGCCGCACGGTCGACGCCGAGGTGGAGGCCGACGTCGTCGCCCCTCGGGACTCGACGCGACGCGGCCTGCAGGCTGAGAGTCATTCTCGTCGCACCTACAAGCGGGACGCCCAATGAGTGCGAGAGAGACAGGGCTCTCGGCATGAATGAGCAGGCCGAGGTGCGCGGGGATTCCGCTGCTGTTTGCAAGAGTCGCCTTGCCTTGCCGCCTCGGCAGCCTTGGCGGCGTAAGCCTATTACGGGGGTTTTAATCCGCCACTGGAACACGGGCAACACGGGACGGGACTCGAGTTTGTCTCCGACGCCAGCGTCATTGGCTGCCATGGGCTGTCGCCGCCGAAATGCCAAAACCCCCGCCGGGCCGGGTTATGAGGTATGGGTGGCGATTGAGCCCGTCGCTGCCTGCCCTTCCCCCCCCTCCTCCAGCGTCCCCGCCGTCGCGCCCCGTCACGTCACGTCACGCCACGTCGTCACGGGGCACGTGCGCGTCGTGCGCGGACAGGGTGCGGAGGGGGAGCTTGTCGTGCACGAGGAGGGTGCGGGCGGGCTGGGGCCGCTGGGGCGCCCGGGCCTCGGCGCCGGCGGGTAGGTCAGCGTGGACGAAACGCCACGGAAATGCTCTCTCTCTCTCTCTCTCTCTCTCTCTCTCTCTCTCTCTCTCTCTCTCTCTCTCTCTCTCTCTCGAGGGGACCACTGATAGTTGACCGTGTGCAGCTCCTGCTTTCAAAAGCTTTTTAACTAGTTTCTTGCTAGTTTTTGGGACCCACCCAAAGTGAATTAGTGAATGTTTCCATCAATCATCAAGATGTGATAAGAATTTTTACTCCCCCTTTCGTCTGGAGACGAAAAATCTCCATTCACTACTGGACCACGCCGGGCCCCCGCCTGGCATAACCTCAACATCACCATGAGTTTCGCTCAAGTTGCTGCATCCTCACCAAACCACTACGGATACTCCGAAGAATTCATCGATCCAGAAGAAAACCACCACCCCCGAAGCCAAAACATCGATCAAGATCACCAAAACATCGAAAACGGCAGTGTCAACAATCAACCTACGAATGGCATTCCCTCTGAGAATGTAAACAACAACAGAACCACTCCGAATTCTTACTCACCTTCAAAGAAATTCGCCATCATTCTAGAAAACACTGACAATGTACTTCAAGACCAATGCCTTCGTGCAGTAGCAGACGTAATCTCAGGTAAAAACATCCATTATGCCACAAGACTTAGCGGAGGAAGAGTCTGCATGTACCTCACTGATGAAACGTACGTAAACAAAATGTGCACAGAAGGGGGAGTAACCATTGGAAACGTATACATTCCAATCAGGAAGTATGTCACTGAAGCCAAGAAGTTTGTCATTTCAAACTGTCCTCCAGAGATGGGAGACGATGAACTGAAGCAGCTACTACAACCATATGGAAAAATTGTGTCAGCCCCATCTAGACTTCGAGTCTCCACTGCCCATGAAGATCTACGTCACATCAAGTCTTGGCGAAGATCAATCTACATCATCACTTCAAGAGATGGCCCTGAAATGCCGAAGAAAATCCCCATTACAAACAGGATTGATGGAAGTAAGTCAATGCTGTACATTGAAACAGATGAAATTATCTGCAGTTTTTGTCTGGTCCCAGGTCACAATGTGGACAAATGTAAGAAGAAAGAACTTCATGAGAGAGAATTTCCCCTCTTCCAACAACCTGTTGGGACTCGTCTATTCAACCACTCCACCCCCAGGACTACTCAAGAAAGAAGAAACATCCCTCGAGCCAGTACCAGCATTCTCAATCAAACCACTTTCATGCCGGTCTACAACAACCAGCAAGTGAGACAGCACACTGTTCAGCCAACTCAAGAAGGCCAGACAGGCCAGCAAGAAAACGCCCCCTCAGTTTTGAGCTCAACTCTCAACATAGCTTCATCCATCCCCAAACAACGTTCTTCAAATCAAGAAAACTCTCAACTTCAACATCAGTCATCGCTTCAAGAAACCAACCGTCACAAATCCTCTGACACAGCTATAGTTGCACCAGAAGAAACTTCAAGCCTCAACGCATCAGGAGACTCAGCTATGTTTTTTGATTTCTCATCTCCAATCTCTATAAGTGCTTCAAATAGAGACAGTCAAGCCAAGAGCCAGAAGAGGAGTGCTGGTTTTTCACCTGATAAACAAGAAGTCACAGGAAATAAATTTTCAAAAAATGATTCAGTGGAAAACAGCAGTGAAAGTGACATTTCAGATGTGGACTTTGATTCTTGTGACAGTTTAGAAATAAAACTCTCCAAGAAAGACAAGAAAGAAGAGAAGAAGACTATTCAAGATATAATGAAGAAAATGGATTTTGATAATCAAATTATAACCCAGCTTCAATTCTCCAGTTTCCTCATAAACTGCAGGGGAAAAGCTAATTCCAAGAAAATTGCTGATCAGTATCACATTGACAAGACTGCTCTGATAGAGCATCTTGATAAAGCTGAACTCCTGTGTAGTGATTTTAACCTGAAGAGAAGAATAGAGCGTGCAACTGCTGCTCTCAAAGTCCCTGACAAGAAGTAGTCTCATTTAAAAATGTTATATTTAAATATTTTTAAAGCATTCTATTTTATAGCATTTTGTTTTCCACTACAAGATTTTTACTTTTTCAAAAAATGCTTTCACATGCATTATTTTGCATAATGCTCTCCATTCTTTCACTCAACACCCAAGGACTTATAAGCCATCAAAAACAGCTGAGTCTTCAAGAATATTCAAGAACCAACAATAGTGATATCATCCTGCTGCAAGAAACCAACCTTCATCCTGGCACAATTTTGGCCTATCCGAGTAATTTCCATTATCTTCTAAACCCACCAGTACAGCCAGCATCAGGTGTGGCAATCGCAATCAAAAATGAATTTTACGAAAAAATAGTAATACTGTCACATCAAAATCCAGTGCCCGGCTATCTACAAACACTTAATTTTAAAATCAGTGATCAAGAGTACCATCTAATAAATGTTTACATGCCTCATGAAAATAATCTAGCCTCAACTGTCATCAAGCAAATTCATCTGTACATAGAGAAGCAAAATGAAGAATCAAAAAATTTTTTTAGCTGGGGACTGGAATGTCACCCTAAAAGAAGAAGACAGAAGAAACTGCATTGAAAAAAGAACAGAACTTGCTCGTGAACTTCAAGTTTTACTCCAGCAACACAACATGTCAGACATCTGGAGAGATTTTAATCCAAGAAAATCACAGTTCACTTATAGAGGTCTTCACCATAATCACCCCATGTCAAGACTAGATAGAGTGTACACTAGGAAGAGAGATCTCAACCTAGTCATCAACACTAAAATTATACCATCTTTCTCGGACCACTCCAGTGTCCATGTAAATCTCAACGCCAACCAGCAGAAGTATCATCCACCTTATTGGAAATTGGACACGGATCTTCTCAAATCTCAAGAATATAGAGAAATAGTGTGCAATATTCTTTCCCACTTTGAAGAAAAATCTCTTGAAGAAAATCAAAATATTGCAATCTTGTGGGATGACCTGAAGCAAGAAATAAAGTTAGCATCTCAGCGATTCATGAAGAAACTAAAAGAAAAGAAGCAAGAAAAACTTTCTATACTCCATGCTCAAATAAATTACATTGAATCCAAACACAAACTATCAAGACATGATGAAGAAATGCTAATAGAGTGCCAGAGAGAAGTTTCAGATGCTTACCAACAGACAAGTTCAGAAAAGCTGAAAAATCTGAAAACTAGTTTCTGCAAAGAAGCCAACACACAGTCCAAGTTCTTCCTCAGAATGGCTAAACAAGGAAAGCCTTCTGCCGCCATAGATCAACTGGAAATAAATGGAAAAATTACTTGTGACAAAAAAGAAATTTTCTCTTTTGTACAAAATGCATACAAGTCATCCTTCAGCAGCAAAAATACCACCACCATTGACCCAGCCAACCCCATCTACCAAAACTTACCAAGACTCTCTCAGGCGGAGCAAGAATTTTGCGACCAGCCCATCACAGAAGAAGAAATAAAAACATCCATAAATGAAGCGAAGCTCAACAAAGCCCCTGGAATGGATGGACTTCCCATTGAGTTTTATAAATTTTTCTGGGAACAAATCAAAAACATCTTTCTCAAGGTTATCCAGAATTTTCAACAAACCGGAGAACTTCCAAAATCAATGAAGAAAATTGTAATTGCACCAATACCCAAGAAAGGTGACAGGATGAAACTCAAGAACTGGAGGCCCATTGCACTCATCAATGTGGACTACAAAATTGTATCTAGAACATACAGCAAGAGGATTTCAAGTGTGGTGACAACCTTACTGTCATCTGACCAAAGCTATTGTGTACCAAAGAGAACAATTTATGATAACCTTCATCTCATCCGCAATGTCATCAGGCACTCCAACAACTCTAACTCACCACTGGCAGTTCTCAGCCTGGACCAGACGGAAGCCTTCAATAAAATCTCTCACCAATATTTACATCATTTGCTGAAGTTGCATGGATTTGGACCTAAATTCTGCAATGCAATAATGTCACTTCTAAGTGGCACTCAAGGATACATCAAGATAACCTCGACTCTTCTTGCCCCTTTCTTTTTTGAAACTGGAGTCCGACAAGGCGACCCACTGGCAGGGCCTCTGTACATAATATCAATCGAGCCCTTTCTTCGTTACTTGTACAGCCTAGTGCACTTCAGAGGTTACCAAATCCCCAACTCCATTTTATCTGTAAAAGGCACTGCCTTTGCGGATGACATCAACTTATTCATCACTTCAGATCAAGACTTCAAAACAATAGCAGAAGCTTTTCAAATCTACAGCCAACAATCAGGAGGACAACTTAACAACACAAAATCCTCCGTTCTCTTCTGTGGAAGCTGGAAAACAAGAACGTCGTCCCCATTTGAATCGCAATGCAACAATGAAGGAGAAAAATTTCTGGGAGTATATTTTGGAAATGAAAAAAACTATGAAGAAAGAAATTGGAACATGCTCACAACCAAAGTCAAAGGAACTCTAAAAAAGTGGTCCCAGTTTGTCCAACTCACTTCCTACCAGGGAAGGAAAATAATATGCAACCAACTTGTTGGATCACTTCTAATCCATGTTCTAAATGTATTGCACCCACCCACAGCATTTGTTGAAGAAACACAGAAAGCAATGGTTGACTTTGTGTGGCAGGGAAAACACTGGCTCCACCCAAACTATCTCTACTCTCCTCTTGAAAAAGGCGGTCAAGACCTCATCAACATCAGTGCCAAGATTAATTCTCTCCGCCTCAACCTGGGCCCGCAAGATTCAAGAAAATTTTTCCGCCCAAAATGCATCTTCTCTCTTTCACCGTTACAACCTCTCACTTTATGGAGGATTGTCTCCCATACATTTCTTCAGTCATGAAAAAGATGAAACTTATTTTGTCAATCTCAATTATTTTTATCAAAGCTTACTGAATGCATGGCTCAACATTAATCCAAGACCAATTTCTACAAAATTATCCATGGAAACAATCAGAGAAATGCCTTTAAGTGGAAGCAAATTTATAGACGGACAGAAACTCAGGATAATTCCAGAATGGAAAAAAGCTGGATTCAAGAAGATGCAACAACTCCTTGAAGAAAATGACAACTGGAAAAATCTAAACTTCCAAAATTTATCCTTGTCACTCCAAAGAAGACTCTCCATCAATTACCAGCAAATCAAAACCTACATCAACAGCAAGAAAAAAGGAAGTCAAGAAGAAAACTCAGATTTTGAAGAACAGAGATTTCAATTCACCGTTCAAGACCAAGCCAACCCAAAGATTTTCCCCGCTGGAAAGAAAATTTTGTACCAAGCATGTCTTCAGCCGCTGATAACAAAACCTGAAGTAAATGGAATGTCACAGTGGTATAGGAAGAATTTCAACTGGTCCTCCATCTACCACTCTCCAATTGAAAGAAAAGATTCTGACATTTCCTGGAGACTTCTTCACAATGCCCTAGTCACCCCGAAGAAATTCAACGCATGGCATATCATAGATTCTCCCCATTGTCCTTGGTGCCCCGGGAAAAAGAAGGAAACATCATTCACATGATTTTCAAATGCAAGACAACAAAGCCGCTTTGGTCTTTCACCTCAGAAAAAATTCTCCAAATCACCCAAAGCACCAGCCCACTCAACCTTCAACAAGCACTAATTGGCTTCTCCCCAATCACTCCTGCTACAAGACTTGCCAACATTCTTCTCTCTCTAGCCAAGAGCACCATCTATAGATCATACCAGAAAAGAATTAAAGAACCATCTCCCCCACCTCCAAACTATCTCATCATCTTTCAAAGAAGATTAAAATTTAGACTTCTACTTGAAGAGTACCATGCATCAATAAATAAAACTGAAGAAAATTTCATAGAAACATTTCTGATAAATGGTGCCCTGCTCGCCATTTAGATCTGCCAGAACTTCAACAAGAAAATGAAAAAGAAAAACTTCAACAAGAAAATGAAAAAGAAAAACTTCAACAAAAAAAAAAAAAAAAAAAAAAAAAATCAGAAAAGCTTAAAAAAAAAAAAAAAAAAAAAAAAAAAAAAAAAAAACCTTCTTTGCTAACTGTTTAAAAATAAAAATTCGAACAAATTGTAAAACACTGCACTTCATCACTTTTCAAAAACACCTCAAGAAACATTTAAACGGCATGCTTTTATAACATTTTTGACTCTTTCCCCCCCGGCCCTTATTGTAAACAAAAATCCCCCCAATAAACAATTGTAAAAACTAAAAACTCTCTCTCTCTCTCTCACACACACACACACACACACACACTCACACACGCGCGCGCGCGCCGACACACACAGGGACACAGGATGGACGTGCATGTCAGTCCGCGTGTCGCATGTGCAGTGCAGGGTTGGGTTCGCAGGGTGGTCCTGATCCGCACGGCCGGCTGGCTGGAGAACATCGCCGGATGGCTGCCATGCCCGTTGTTGCGTTGCCGGGTCGTTGTCGCGACCCTCGTCCTCGCTCAAAGCGCTCTCCATCTGGAGGTGAATCATCATCGCACGGCACGGCGGTGACCCACCTAGAGGCGGGCGGCATCTTGGCACATCGTGGCGGCATCCACTCTACTCCACTTGCACCGAAAGACTAAACAATAAATAATTTATGGCCGGGCGGAGGGGCAGGCACACCGGGCACACACCGGGGCTGCGAGGCCACCGGGCAGGGCAGGCAGGGCACCGAGGCCGAACATGTGCACTTCATGTGGCGGTGTGGCCGCTTTGATTGTGTTGTCTTTGTTGGTGCTGGGCTTGCCAGGCCTCGGCCAGGCCGTCAGCCTCATCAGGTTCATCAGGTGGCGGTCGTCGAGCACGTCGTGGGAGCGGCTGTCTGCACGTTCAAAATCGCCAAAGCAATCCGCCGTCTGGCGCTGGCGTCGCCGCGTCTGGACCGCGGCCGGGTCTCTCACATGTCAGTCACCTCCCTGGCCGTCTTGGGCGTGCTCGGCGTGCTGGCCGCGGCCGCAGACCCTCCACCGCGCCGCGCCCTGCCACCGCCCTGCCACCGCCCCGCCGCGATTTGCCTCGAATGACTCAGCCGACTGATTCGGAGAGCCGTTTTCGTCGCTTTGTCTCTCTTGCGCCCCATGGGAACGCCCTCAAGTGCGAGAGAGACGAGGCGAAGAAAACGACTCTCGGAATCGGTCTGCAGCTGCCGCGAGGACTGTACTTATTCTGGACCGCCGTGTGTTTTGGCGTCGGCACCGCGGCGGTGCCCTGCTTGCCCTGCTTGCCGTGCTCGGGGGCGGCCGCGGCCGCGAGGCCCCACGTGCGCTACCTGGCGCGCACCACCTGTTGCGGCACGCCTCGGCACGCCGGCTGCGACCTGCACACCTTGTTGTCGACTCGACACGCGGTTCTCGTCCTTCACGGTCACGCACCGCGTCAGCGACCGTCAGCGCGTCTCGCGCGCGATTGTCTCCGTCAACACGGAAAGGAAAGGGACTGTGTAGGACCGAAGGACATGTGCGGACGGCATGGCTCGCACTTTCTTCTCGTACGCAGAAAAGGGTGGGCAAGGTCACTCTCGCTCTTCGCTTCTGTTCTCGCTGTCTGTACACACGTGTGGCGCGGCGGCGCGGCCGATTGACGAGTACCGCCCCGCCAAAAAGTACACGACCCGAATGGACCGAAAATGTGGCGGGGGAATCCTTTGCCTTGTCTCCGCTCGGCTCGGCCCCCCTCCACTCACCCACCGACAACAACGGCGTTGCTCAGGATTGATGGACTCGTTGGTGAATCGGGGCGGGGGGCTCACAAATGAAGGAAAACGAGTCCAGGTAGACGGCACCTCGGCACCACATGGCGGCCCTGAAAAGACTCGGCCCCTTCGTCGGCACCTCGCCGCCCCGCCCCGCCCCGCCCCGCCCCGCGAGCTGCAGGCGGGGCCGCTGACCTGCGCGGAAATCACACAACCTTGTAGAGGTCGAACGGGTCGTACGGAACGCTTCATTTTCATTGCATTTTGATTTGTTTCTCGGGGGAGGGGAGGGGGAAGGAGGTGAGGAGTGCAAGGTTCGTGTGCAAGTGGCATGCGACAATAAGGCTGCGGCTTATCTCGGACTTCTCGTTTTGGTAAATTTTACGGCGGCGAGATGGTCTGGTGAGTAACGAGAAGGTATGGCCGTCGTCCCCGGCCGTCCCGGCCGCCGCGCTCCGGCTGCTCAGGCCCTAAAGGGGGCCTGCAAGGCCTGCTGGAAGGTGTGGAGGCGCCCCTCCGGCCCTTGGCGCCCTTTGGCGTGCCGCCGTGCAAAGGGGCCGCCGCCGCCACGCCTCCGACGAGGACGCCGAGGACGACGCCCTCCAGCGGCGTTAGGCCCCGCTGCAGGCGGACTCGGAACGTGCGCTCCCTCTCGCACCCCTGCGGCAGGCCAGCGGTAGGCCATGCGAGTGCGAGAGAGACAAAGCGACTGCTCGGAATCAGCCCGCAGGCGCAGCAGGCGCTGCAATGATGCTTGCAAGAATCTCACGCTTGGAGCTCCGCTGCCGACGCTAGCGACGCTAGCGACGGCCCCACGCACGCCGCGCACTTTGGGGGGCCTTCTGGGTGTCGCACGCCGAGCCACACCTGCAGCAGCTGCGCCGCCTTCGCCGAGGCCCTCACCCTGCTCGACAGTGCAGGGTTCGGAAAGTTACTAGTAGTAACTAGTTACAATACCGGTACTAGTTACTTTTTTGAGTAACGATACTAATAACTAGTTACTTTTCTCAGGCCAGGTAACTGTATCAGTACTAGTTACAAATTTGTCGGTAACGTACTAGTTGTTCGTTACAGTTACATTTCGCTCGCCGGGGCCGCCTTTTTCCATTTTTTTCTCGCGCCACGTGACGCAAAACTCGGCGCTTACGAGATATTTTTCTCGGATTGGCTTTGTTTTGTCCTCACGTGTGTTGCCAGGGAGAGAGGGCGCGACAATTCGTTCCGGATGCCGTAGTCCTTGCCGGCCAACCTTCCTGGTTTATTGGTCCCGAGAATGGCATAAAGGACAAAGCAAGATGCGTGGCATCCTCTCTCTCTCTCCCACTGCCTGGCCTGAATAGACAAAGGCAGGAGACGCGCGGGCGGGCGGCGGGTCACATGTTTGGGAAACGGCGCGGCAGGTCAATTATGAAGAGATGGCGTGAAAGTACGGTCGCAATGGGCGAGGCAGTGCACTTGACCTTGGTCGCAGAAGCAATGAAGAGACGGCGTTTATTGAACCCAATTAGCTTGGAAAAGTGACCGGGGGAGGGGCGGCTGTTTTACGGATTGAACTACTCTACTCTGCCAAAAAGTAATAGTAAAAGTAACTAGTTACAAATTTTTCGGGAACGGTAACGATACTAGTTACTTTTCTGGACAAAAGTAACGGTAACAGTAACTAGTAAAAATTTTGGGCCAAGTACTTGTAACGGTACTAGTTACAAAAAATTGAGTAACTTTCCGAACCCTGCCGACAGCCAGCCCGCGCCCCGCCAAGGGCGGCACCGACGCCAAGCCGCCGTGGCATTGAAAGAACATCTTCGAAGGACACCCCTGGGTTCAAAGTCAATTCAGTTTTGTAATTTTGTCTCGTACGGGGCAGCGGACATGACGACTATGCAGAAATCCTACCGCATCTGAGGTTGTGGAGAGGCCGCGCGAGGTCGGAGTGTCTTGCTGACTCGAACCGCTAAAGGTTTGCAAAGGCCTAACAGCGTTGATGATGATGATGATGATGATGTAGTACACAATACTATCCGGGCGCGATCTGCAGCTGAAACTGTATCGCCACAGCATCGCCGGTAGCATGGCAGCATCCACGGAGAGAAGAGGGCCAGGCCGGCCACTCGAAACACGCAGATTGGCGGAGGGCGGACGGACGCCCCACCGTGAGGCGATGCAGGTAGGCCTGGTGCACTACACTGTGCACCGCCATGCGGGCGGCCCGGGACGCCTAATAAGGGCCCGTAGGGACGCCGACGCGCCGGCGGCCGACGGGGACGCGCTGCCCGGGCACCGCTATCGACGCCGCGCATCTTTCTCACACGGCTTCATTTCTCTTACCGGCCATAGGCCTGTGCGATTAATCGAATAATCGAAATCGATTTCCGATTATTTTAGTAATCGACGATTATTTTTGTGGACCGATTCGATGCTCGGTAATCGAACTTTTGACGATTAAAAATCGGTGGCCGATTTTCAACCGATTAATAATTTTGAAACGGTTATTGATTACATTCATTGTTGTTTATAAAACAGAAGACCTGACAATCTTGCACTGTACTTGAAAAACGTTAACTGTGGACCATGTTTACGCTTTACGAATACTATTTCTTTTCAGTTTTATTCAATTTATTGGGCAAGAAACAATTGATAGGGCGATTAATCGCTAATGTTCGATTATTGATAATTCGATTAATCGGTTTTCGTCGATTAATCGGCCTTGTTTCGATTGCCGATTACCAAGCATCGTATCGGTCGGCTTTTCGATTATTTCAATAATCGGTCGATTTCGATTTTGGACAACAATCGCACAGGCCTACCGGCCGAAAAGCACTACTTCACGGCATAGTGGTCCGCGGCTCAAGCGCGCCCGCCCCCTGCCGCGTGCACAAACGGCATGTACACACACTTTAAAAACGCTACACGGCGGGGGGTGGAGGTGAGGGGAGAGGGGGGCATGAAATGAGGTCCGCGTGTAGGTGCAATTGTGATCGAGCGAAATAATAGCTCTCTTGCTGTCGACCAGAGACAAAGGCCGGGCTATCGGGCGCGGGGTTAGACTCCCTCTTTGGCGATCCGCTCCCTCTTTCATCCGCCAGGGGACGGGGAGGGGAGGGGGAGGTAGCGCAGCACAGCCAGCACAGCGCAGCGTGGTGCCGCTACCCCTCACGTGTTTACGTTTCGGCTCACGTGCCGGCCGTGCCGGTGAAACCGGTCCGGTGCGGCCAATCGCCAGGGCAGCATTAGCGGCCTGGAAATGGGCCTCGTATTGGCGGAGGCACCGGACGACGCCAAGCCGTGCCGTGCCCGCGCCGTGCCACGCTGTGCCAGGTGAGGCGGCAGGGATTAGATCGCCATCTAATGAAAATGTTGCTTTACCGTTATCGGCGAGGTGCATCGGCTGCACCGAGGCCACGCCAGTGGCTCAGCGGTGCGCCTATGCTGCTGCAACAACAGTGCGCACGGTTCTCTCAACGGAAACGCACGCCGCGCGGCGAGAGCGGAAAGTACTTCATTTTCCCACAGCGCCCGCTGCGTTAATGTTGTAAAAATTAACAAAACGACAGTATTATATAGGCCTGTGCGATTGTTGTCCAAAATCGAAATCGACCGATTATTGAAATAATCGAAAAGCCGACCGATACGATGCTTGGTAATCGGCAATCGAAACAAGGCCGATTAATCGACGAAAACCGATTAATCGAATTATCAATAATCGAACATTAGCGATTAATCGCCCTATCAATTGTTTCTTGCCCAATAAATTGAATAAAACTGAAAAGAAATAGTATTCGTAAAGCGTAAACATGGTCCACAGTTAACGTTTTTCAAGTACAGTGCAAGATTGTCAGGTCTTCTGTTTTATAAACAACAATGAATGTAATCAATAACCGTTTCAAAATTATTAATCGGTTGAAAATCGGCCACCGATTTTTAATCGTCAAAAGTTCGATTACCGAGCATCGAATCGGTCCACAAAAATAATCGTCGATTACTAAAATAATCGGAAATCGATTTCGATTATTCGATTAATCGCACAGGCCTAGTATTATATTTACAGCGGGCTTTCACTGCGCGCGTCTTAAAAAATATTAACGTTCGCGGCGGCTGAAAAGGAAAACAAAATCCCCTGGGGTTTAAAAAAAGTCATTAGCACAACGGCGAGCATAAAGGTGGCACGCGCGGGACAAAACGAAGCGGAAAAAAAGTGGAAAGGTAGCTGAGTGGCTTTTTGAAAGGAGAGTGAGGGGTGGGGGAGCAGGAAAGAAAAGGGTTCGGGGTACTACCGGTTTGGGCTTCAGGGTGAGCACCGTGCAGGCTGCGGGAGGCGAGGGGAGGGGGAGGGGAGGGGAAGGGGGAGGGGAGGTCGGCGGGGTCACTGATACGTCCAGCGCAAACCAGGTCAGCGGCGAGGCGGCGGGGCACTGCGAGGCCGCGGCAGGCGGTGGTGGCCGCGCTGCCACGCTGCCAGTGTAGGGTAGTTGGTGCGGGGATCGGGTTTCCTGGTTTCCTCTACTCGCTGCCGTGCTGCCGACTTCCAGCTGAGTTAAAACCGGCACTCTTTACCTTGCCAAACAGCGGCCGACATGACGCCACTGGCCGCTGGCGCGGACCGGGTTCAAATCCCCTCGCCGCAGCCCTGGCCTTTTCGCCAGCAGCGGCGCACTCTGTCGTTGGCAGTGTAGTACATTGTCGTCGAAAGGGAAAACGGAACGGAATGCGCACGGAAAGGAAGTAAGTGAGTAAAGTGAGGGGGGTATTTCTGGCGAGCCTCCCCCTCCCCGCCCCTGCCGCGCCACGCGCAGCCACGCGCCCACCGCGGTCCAGGTGCAGCACGCCGCGCGGCCGCGTCCGAGACGTCAGCGACAGCGCCGCGGAGGTCGTGCTAGAGGCCCTCCCGGTGGTGGCGCTGCCTCGCCGGCCTCGCCGCCGCGAACGCAGCCGGCCGACAAACAGCGCCGCAAACGGAATGGAGAAGTGCGCAACGCAATCTGGAGGCTGCGAGGAGAAGAAGGCGGAGCCCGCGGAGCGGAGCAAGCAGCACACTGATTACCAGAGGCATGTCTCTCTCGCACTCTTGGCGCGTCCCGCGTCGGTGCGAGAGAGACGGCGACGAAAGCGACACTCGGAATCAGTCTGCAGGAGTCTGGCGTGGCGCGGCGGCGTCTGGCGGCCGGCCGAGTGGAGCCGAAAGGCGTGGAGTTCGAGTTCGGCCAGGCCGCGGAGGCTGTGCGCCGCGATCGGCAGGGCAGCCTGATAAGAAGACCACCGCACCGCCCTGCCGCCGCCCTGCCGCCTCGACACGTAGCACGCCAGCATGCACGACGCACCCGCGGTGGCGGGCGGGTTACAGTGACGCAGCGCGCGAAAACATTTCCCAGAGGCAACAAATCGAACGGGAACGACACGCGCGGCGTTTCATTCCGAGTAAATACACTGCGCGACGCCCACGGCCCGTCCCGCGCGTCCCGCCCGCCACGGCACTGTTTACACCAATCCGCGCACCGCTGCCGCCGCACCGCCGCAGCTGTCCGTCGCGATCCTCGCGCCGTGGCGGCGGCACAGTGTGGTGGCCGCGGCGGTCCGAGGAGGGCTAGAATCACTCATCAGGGGAGGGATGGAGGGGGGGGGGGAATTACCAAAAGTTCACGTTACCGGGGGGTCTGGGGTTACCCTCCGCGACGGAAAACGGGAAAACACACACCCACACACCCTCACCTCACTCTCACACACACTGACTCACGCAGACGCGCGGGCTCGGCTCACCTCCGCGCGCCGCGGCGTGCCGTTTGGCCGTGCTGGAAATAGGAAGGTGTGTGCGAGTGCCGCCAGTGTGCCGCCCCGCTGCCGCGATTGTTTGCCTTGGGGGAGGAAAGTGAGGGCAGGGCGGGCAGGGTCCGCGTGGCTCGAAATAGAGGCGGCGACGCGCGCCGACAAGGATTCGGTACAAATGCGGTTACAAACTAAAGCATCTCTTCCTTTCGCGCAAAAAAGTAATTGAGTGCCGGTCGATCATTATTTGCAAAGCGTAGCTCAGATTTGTCTTTGATGACGGTGAGGGGGCAGCGGCGCCCATACCTCATCGCGCTCGCGCGCACACACACATGCATGTACAAATACAACCACACGCACGCACGCACACGCACGCACACACACACACACACACACACCAACACAAACACGCCGGGACTTCATTACGCGGGCGTACCTGGTGACGAAACGAGACAAATGCGCGGAAGGTTATTTAAAACCGCCCCCGGCGTGGCGCGCCTGGCGTGCCGACAGCCGGCCCGCCTGTCCGGCCGCGCCGCGCCGCCCCCGCGTCACCCCTCAGTCACTTTTAAAACTTTGTGTACGGACGGGGCGGGCCGCGGAGCACAGCGCAGCGCCCCTTTCGGCCCCCCGCAGCCTTCAGCCTTGTTGCGCTGCCTTCACTCAGACCTAGCCGGGCCTGGCCGGGCCTGGCCGGGGCTGGCTGGCCCCCTGGCGGCCAGTCGGGGCAGTCAGCACAGTCAGCACGGCCCGCGTGTCGCCGAGTCCGCCGGTCCGTCCCGCCGGCCCGTCGTCGGAGTGGGTAGTGGGTCCACGTCGCGGGAATTCCCCCTCCACCAAAAAACAACGCACGGTCCTGTCACAACGGACGTGAAAGTAAGTAGTAATAAACAAAAGGCTGATAAGGCATCGCTTCCTGTTTTCACATTCACGTCCCAATTGGTGCCGTGCCGTGCCGTGCCGCGCACCGAGCCCCATCATCACGCCACCGCCACGGCCTGCTTGACCACCACCGCGCCGCGCACGCGTGCGGCGGCCGCAGCTGTCGCCGTCACATTTGGCCAACATTTGTGGAAAGGGACTTCTACGTGAGGATTGGTCGGCGGGGGTGGCGGCGGGCGGCGGGCCGGGGGGCTCTCGGCTGGATGATGGGGTCGAGAGGTGAGTCCCAATGTCCTGTCGTTTGCTCAAAATGGGAAAAATCTCAGGAGGCCGTTTTGCCAGGCCGCACGGACGGCTTGCCGATTTTTTCGCGTCCCCCTCCGCCTCTCCTCTCTCACACAAACCCTGTCCGGGCTTAAGCCGAGGCTGCCAATATGACGCGTAGGAACGGGTTGGGCCGCGTACCGCTGTACACACTACCTACTCCTTACCCCACCCCCTCGTCACACACACACACACACACACACACAGCCCGTATAGGGGATGGTTTTCGGTTTCACCCCGATGGCCTCGGACGGCCCGGCCTCCACCTTTCGCTATTTGTTTGGCCGCTGCCCGCCTCGCGCGGCCTCGCGGATATTCCACCCCCACCCCCTCCCTTTTTTGCAACAGTGTACAGCGGGCAACCCAATACGTAGTGGCGGCCCGCAGATGTGCGTGTGTGGACCCAGTGTAGTATAGTCCGGTCCGTGCGAGAGAGAGAGAAGAGAGAGAGAGAGAGAGAGAGAGAGAGAGAGAGAGAGAGAGAGAGAGAGAGAGAAGGAGAGAGGAAGAAGTTGGCGCGGAGCAGGCCCAGCAGGCCACTAAGGCCTAGAGCGGATTCTTTTTTCAATCCACCGCGGCCGCCACCGACCAGGACGAGCCCAGTTCACCCAGTTCGCCCACCACCGCCCCCACACGAGATAAACCTCAAAGACTCGTCAAGAAAAATTCCGCCGGCATTTTAATTTCATTTTGGGGAACAATATTCGCAGAGCGCGGGCAGGACGGCGGCATGGTGGGGCCGGACCGGGACCACCCAGGGCGCATCAAAAACCGCCACGCACCGCGCTGCCCTGCCGCCCTGGCGCCCTGGCCGCCCTGGCCCTCGGCGATCGGATTAAAAACCAAAAAACAATCACGCCGCGGGAGGGCGGGGCGGGGCGTGGGGGGCGCGCGCAAGTTCAAATGGGACACAATGGTCAAATTAAAGCACGGCACGTTTTTAGGCCGACACGGCTTTCATTACCGCGGTGTGCTCTGGCAGTGCTCTGGCAGTGGCGTGGCCCTGCCGCCGCTTCATCAGCAAGGCGATCCACACATGGAGAAGTGCGGAATTTATTACACATGTGTGACACGGATCGCTTACAGATGAGGGAGCTATAAATACGACCTGATTGCTGGGAACGGAGCTCCGCTAGCGGGCCGCCAAGGGGACGGCGACGACGACGACGTCGAGGACGACGACGAGCAGCACGAGGAGGATGTCCGCCTTTGTGGAGGCACTGCAGAGTCAAAGGCCGTCAGCGACGACGCCGACGAGGAAGAATACTTCGCCGTTTTCGAAATGCGGCGGCCGTGGCGCCACAGTCAGTAGTCCAGGGTCACGGCGTCACGGCAGCAGACTGACCTGCTGGCCTGCCGCTCGCCGAGGAGGCCGAGCACGCCGCCAAGGTGGTCAAGGCTGGCGGGGAGGTGCGGAGCGCGGAGCCACAACAACACGGATCGCGGCGGTGCAGGCGCAGCACGCCGTGTTCCCGGTAGAGCGTCGCCGAGCCCCGCCCCGCCAGGCGCAGGTGCCCTCTGAACACGACCAGGTGAGTCAGCGACGCGACGCGGGCACTGCATTGGCACTGCCGCGTCAGCGGTCGCCAGTTCGCCACCGCCTGCCAAAGGTGCATTCATAATAACACACGTGCAATATCGACTGCACGCGCAAAACATTATTGCAACACGGTTCGCTTCCAATTTTTTTTTTTGCAGTGTGTCCACGGGCTCCGCCACTTTCTAGAACGTGCATTTTGCATCTCGGCGTGGGTATTCTCACCGCAGTCAGCAAACGAGTCGTGACACGCACACACACACACACATTCAAACACGGGGGCGAGTACAAAAGCAGCGTTAGTGTGGAAAGGTCCGTTTATTTACAGAACCTTCTCTTTCCCGCGGCCGGCGAGCCCATAGGGCGTGCACATAGGGCGTGCCCCAGTCACCGGGCCGCCGCCGTCCGCCCCGCGTCCGCCAATGCCGCAACGGACCTGGTGTCCACTTACCCAGCTTCAGCCCGGGCTTCAGCCTTCCCTTCCCAGGCCCGGCCGGGCCATCCGCAAACACGACCCCGCCGCAACTTTGGCACGCATTACCTAACGGGCCTAACGGCATGTCGCGCACATCAGGTCGGCCGGCCGGCCACCCTCTCGGCCGCCTCCACGGCCCGCACGGCCCGCACGGCGTGGCGGCCGATTAGCATAACAGCGTCCACCAGCAGGCCGCTGCAGCTGCTGCAGGCGCCGCGCCGCGGCCGCGCCATACCGGGGCTGATAAGTGCGACGCTTTATTCCTCCACCGTAAAGCACCCCGTGCTGCACCGCGCCGTGCGCCACCGCGTTATCGCGGCCAGCGCGTTAGGAGGAACTATTTCGCCGGCCAGTGGCGGATCCAGAGCCGGCCTGGGGGACGGGCAGAGTGCAGCCCTTCTGCCTGCTCACATCAGAGCAAAGCGTGGCGTTTTGCATACCTTTTAGGCGGCCATCTAGGCGCCAAGTGGGGGTCAATTGTCCGATGGGCCCCTCTGGGTCCGCAACTGGGCGAGGCACCCATGCAGTGGGCCCCCCAAGACCGGTGGAAGCGGACAAAACTCCAGACGCGCTTTGAGCTCCAGAGTCGCTGAATTGGACTTGAACCGAACGTGTGACCCCACCAATGGATTCCTCGTTCGGAGAGCAATCCATTGGTGGGGTCACACGTTCGGTCCGAGCCCCATTTAGCGACTCTGGAGCTCAAAGCGCGTCTGGAGTTTTGTCCGCCTCCACCGGTCTTCTGGCCCAATGTGCACCGCAGCGCGCTGCGCCACCTCGCAGCTTCCAATGTCGTCGGCGCGGTCGGTCGGCCTGGTGGCCGGGCTGGTGGCCGGGCTGGTGGCGACGCCCGTCCCATCCGTGCCATGGTGCCAAGGTGGGGTCGGGGCGGGGCTATCGCCATGCCGCACTATCTATCGCCTGTGTGTTTCACGTTCGCGAGGGAAACAAGCGGGCCAGAAAAAGGGTGACGAGCAAGTCCTTGAGCGTGCTGCGCGGTGCTGGCGGTGCTGCGGCACGCCAACGCCTTGGCCGCGCTGCCGATCGAGCCGGCCGCCGAGGTGGTGTCGGGAATAACAACGGCACAGATAAACGCCTTTTAGTGTCATTTTTCCCGGCTGAAATCTCGCGAGTTTGTTGATGAGGCCTTCTTTTCGAGCTAACGCGGCTGTTCACTTTGAACTTCGGTTGACGATTTCCTCCTCATTTCAAGAATCAGACCTGTATTACTTTCATGCCACAAACTGACCGTCGTAAAATTCCGAATTGCGTTAGTTGACTGACGTCGTATTTCGCGATTGCACCGTTTGTCTTTGTTTTACGAAACCTCACAAAAAGACACGTGTGGACTGGTCACCGCGACCTGACAGTTGGGTTTCCGAGAGTGCGGGCCTGGCGGTAACGGCGATAACCTCCTGGCGTTGCGACACCGCGGCCAGCGCTGCGTGCGCGGGGCGGCGGCGAGCCGAACTAACTAGTAATTGGTAGGATGGATAGATGGATAGTTAGATAAGGCCGATGCGACCGACACCTATTCGCACGCAGTCCTAAGAGGATCGGCCGTTGGAGAGATGATTGGCGGGAGGGAAAAATCGGATTATATGCGGTTATCGCGAGCGGCCCCCGGGAAAAGATGCCTGCCAACGACGGCCAACGGGCACTTTGGACGACATTGTGACTACATTGTGTTTCGAGAATTTGCTCCTTTTGGTCCGACTCTCCCTCTCCGTCTCTCACTCTCCCTCTCTCTCGGTCTGTCGATGTCTGCCGGCCAGACGATGGCGCGAACACACGTCAATCCGGAGGTCAGCAGCCAGGCCGAGGCGGCCCGGGCGGGCCAGGCGGCCCCAGCACGTGGAAGGGTCCAATCTGGTGTTCGCGCCAACGCCCGCGTTCCCCAACACACGAGGCTCTTTCTGAAAAGTTTCGAAATCATTGTATAAAGTCCTGTGAATCATCGCAACTCTTTGGACACTTGAGTTTTGAAGTGTGTCAAAGTTGCACCATGCGCTGCGTGAACACTTTTAGTTTGACTGGCTGCATGGGGTACTACTACTCGTAAATGTGCGCGAAAACAAGTTTTGGACACCGAAACTGCTTAAACACCAACGACTCCAAAATTTCCAAAACTTGAGCAGAACTTAAAAATCTTCTTCACATTTGTAAAACAACATTATTTCGAGAAAAATTTTCATCAACAACTCGAAGAAAACGGCCGGCTGCAGGCAATCTCTCGGTCACCGTAGCGCGTTCCGACCATTCACCGCCAAATCGGCAAGTCCTCGTCCACGAGTCGGCGCTGGCGGCGTTGGCCGCGCCGTGACCTCCACGCCGGCAGCCGGTCACCTCGTGGCCGCTCTACCGCAACGCGCGGTGGCCGCGGTGGCCATAAAAGGGCTTTATCAAGCAGAAATTGAGCGCCGCTTGCGCGGACCGCCCGTTCCTCGCTCTGATTGACTCCCCGTTGATGAGTTCGTCGCCAGGCCGTTGCCATACCGGTCGCCTCTTGCAGACGGCCCGGGCCTAATCTCACTTTTGTGCCGAAACCGCTTGTTCTGTGCTTTGCTTTTTGTTGTTTTTTCTTTCGCCCGGACGTGGCAACCGTCGCCTCATCGGCGCACGAGCGCGGCGGCAGCGGACACAGCAGGATGGACAATGGGGGAAAATAGGAAAATACCACTCATTGATTAGAAAGGGTTTCTAGGGCGCAGCGGCGCGCAGGCTGGCCGGAAGCAGTGCGAAGCGGCGCCGCAGTGACAAAGGTGGCCGCCCGGCGCTGGGCTGGCTGGGCCGCGCTGGGCCGCTCCGCTAGCCACAGCGGCGAGGCGGTTGCGTTGGCCAACCTCTGCAGGCTGGTTCCGAGAGTCGTCCTGGTCGCTCGGTCCCTCTCCCACTCATGGGGCGTCTCATACGGGTGCGAGAGAGACAGAGCGACGAAAACGACTCTCGGAATCAGTCTGCTGGGACCAAAGGGCACACGCCTCGCAGGCCAGTCCACCGCGTCGTAAACAAATCAGCCTCTCACCGAAGACGCCGAAGACAGGGAACTACGAAATGGTATCTCTTGTTGCTCTTGTTGTTGCTGGCGGTGTCGTCACTGTCGCTGTTGTGCCACGGCCTGCCACGTCCCACGCGGAAGACAGAGAGGGGGAGACGGAGAGTTCGATTCTGTTTTCCCATGGCCGCGTGGCCGCGTACCTGCGACGCCACCATCTTGTGCTGCTTCTGGATGCTGCCGCGCTGCCGGTCCAGGTCTCCAGTGTCGCTGAGGCGCGCAGAGGCAACCTGGCCGGCTCCGGTTCACCACGTCCCCGCGCGGTTGCGTCTTCAGGTGGAGGGGAGCTGCAGCAGTAGGCAGCCTCTCGCCTGCAGCAGCAGCAGCGCCTCGCGGAGCAGGAGAAGAAGGCCACGCTCTTGTTTGGGAAACGGACACCGCAGCATCCAGCGCATCCGTCTCCGCTTCGCCGCTCCGCTTCCCACGTGTGCCTACACTGCAGGCCCTGCAGGCCTTCCCTTCAGGTGCAGCCAACCCGGCGGCTTCCTATAACGCTGATCAGGCCGCCAGGACCTTGTACGGCCCGGGGGCCGCGGGGTAGGGGGGGGGGGAGTCTTCGCTGGAAAGCCAACCTGACACACCGCCCTGCACGTCACGCGCTGCGCCTAAGCTGCGACACGGCGACACCTGCAGGCAGGGGCGGAACCAGACGGACTTCTGGAGAGACTGCTGGAGAGGTTGCTGGAGCGTCTGCTGCACGCCTCTTTCTGAAATCTTTCCCTTTGCAATTCTCGTTCGCCGCACTGCTGCTGGCGAAAGGGCACCATCATTGGGTTGGCGCCACCGCCGTCGGCGCGGCGTCGTCACGTCCTGTCGGCCCGACTGCTTCAGGTGAATCCGCCGTCAGCACGCGCCGCGCCACAGGCAAGCAGAGGCCACACCGGCGGGCCGCCTCCGGAACGCGCCCCCTCAGCCCTGGGCGCGGTGCAGTGCAGTGTAGTGGCGGCCACCGCCTCGCTCTTCGCGCCTCGCACGCGGCCCACCTCAAAGTGCACACCTTTGCGGCGCGGGCCGCCCCATTCAGCGCGGCGGCGGCGCGCGCCCGGATGTTTGTAGCGTGGCGCCCGCCATAGTAGCGCCTCGACGAGAGCGAAAAAACACACAGAAAGAGATGGAAAGTAAGAAGTTGAACGGGAAGATGCGCCTTATTCCACCGCCGCAGCGAGTTCACTGCGCCACGGAGGACATGGTGTCGGGACTCGTCTTGGACCGGTGCCGCCAAATGGCTCGCATCAAAACGCGACTCACGATTTTCGGGAACGATCGCGAAACCGCGGCGGGGCCCGGCGGGGTCCAGCCCGGCCGCATTAAGGCCGTCGTTAGCGTAAGTCACCACAGCGATGTACAGCATGGGGGACTCGACGTGCGCGGACGGCGCGGACAGCGCGGCCCATCGCTGTCAAAAACAAAGTCCCCTGACGCGGAAGCGAGGCCGGGCCGCCCGGTCCAGCCAGTCCGGCCCAGGCCACCGGAACGAACAATTTAATTTCTCCTCAGTGGTTACACCAAGATAAAAATATTGCGCTCCATTGAGGGTTATTTATGCTGCTGGCGGCCTAAGTGGCGGGCTGGCGGGGCTGGCGGGCGGGGCGGCCGCGAACCGCGACTGGCCATCGCAGCGCCGCTTTATTCGGAATGTTATCTGTCACACGCTGGCTCACGCTGGCTTCAGTGGTGCTTAAAGAATTAATTCATTTTTCGCACTCGTCCGCCACATCTCGGCCCTGATTTGCGTCATCTCCCCTCTGCCTCGCACACACCGGCCACAGCGGCCATCTCTAGGGGGCCCCGCCCCGCCCCGCCCCGCCCCGCCCAGCCCCGCCCCGCCGCGGTGGTATTTTTGCGGGTCGGGCGTTCGCCCGCGGTGTTGGCGGCGCGTTATCTCTGGGCGCTCGGCCGCGGCTCTGCCTCCCGACGGACAACCGGACCGCGGTCCGCCAACCAGAGGCAGGTGCAGCAGAACAACGAGGCTCTCTGCGTCGTCCTCGTCGTCGTCCTCGTCGTCGTCCTCGTCGTCGTCCTCGTCGTCCCGGTGGAGAGGCTCCGTCGTCGCGGAGCCTGCGCCGCCTTCTTTTTCTAGAAGGCAGTGTCGCCGTCCTCGTCCAACTCGCGCAGAGCCGCACCTTGTTGTTGCTGGGCTTGTTGTTGATGGCGTGGATCGTGTTTCGCGGCGCATAGTTTGTGCACCTGGTCTCGGCGGGGAGAAGGGGGTGGGGCGTGGAGGAGGGGAGGGGTGGACGGGGCGTCACGGGGGAGGAGAAGGAGGAGGCGGAGAAGGCCATGAATGTGCCCCGCCGTGGCGCCTCTCGCCTAGCCGTGTCCGGCCGGCCAGCTGCCCATAGTGCATCGCCTCACTATTCGCACGGCGGCGCGCTATTTCCAGAGGCACCGGTATTCGCAGCGCGGCACGTTTCGCCGAGTGGGCACCTTGGCGAGCCACTCGGGTGCCCTCGGACACACACACACTCACACTCTCTCTCTCACACACACACATACACACCAGAACACATGTCCGCACGCACACAGACACCCACTTCGACGTAATTTATACGCAGCAGAAAATGCAGGCGGTGCTCCACGTGCAACGCTCAAATAGGCTGGCGACGAGCAGCGCCGAATTTCAGCCGCCGCAGCCGCCGCGTGGCCAGCGCAACACGCACACATTCACACAAAACACACACACAGTACAGATTTCCAATTATCATCAAACTTATTGCAGCGACAACGGTGCGGCCGATAGTGTCGCATTACCACGCCGGGGACAGGCGGACACACCGCGCCATCAAACAGGGGAGCAAACATTTGATGCTCACACAACATTTTTTTTGTGGAAAAACAAATACAGCCAAAAAAGGAGGAGGAAGGGAGGTGGTGGCGGCGGTTACGTTCGAGTGAGGGAAGGCCGCCTGCGCCGCCAGGGAGGGGCACCGCTGGACCGTGCCAAAGCAAACCGTCATTTTGTCATTTTTTTATTTTTTCGCCACGGCCTGTGCCGTGTCCTGGCGCCGTGTCGCGGGGCGGCCGCCACTGTGGTCTGCGGGGGAAAGTCAGACTGAATCACGCCCATTACATGTCATGCATGCCTATCAAGCCTCTAATTACTGCAGCATCCCATCTGTCTCCTCTCTCTCTCTCTCTCTCTCTCTCTCTCTCTCTCTCTCTCTCTGAGCCACTCCAGCGGCGTCACCCTCATCTCTCTCTCTCCCTCTGCAGCCCTGACGAGCCAAAGTGGATATACATACGAAAACATTAACGCTAAAAATTAAATCTGAGGTCCATCGGGACAATGATTAATGTGGCGATTCCAGCGGCGAAACGCGCACAGTGGGCCGGCAGGACCTTTGAGGACATCCAGACACGTTTTCATCGTGAGTGTTCTCAAACTGGACTCTCAGAGAGGAGCTGGAATGGGAAGTTGACGAGAAATCAACGAGAACAACTCTACAAACTGAAGTGTGTACTCAGTATGCATCTACAGATGCATACTTATAAGTACACACCTACAGATGCATACCTAGCTGAGTACACATCTACAGATGCATACCTGTTAAGTATGCATCTGTAGGTGCATACTTGGCAAGTATGCATCAGTAGGTGTGTACGTGTCACCGTATAAATGCCCAGTATCAAGTACACATCTTCAGATGCATACCTGTCAAGTATGCATCTGTAGATGTGTACTCAGCCAAGTATGCATCCGTAGATGTGTACTCAGCTAGGTATGCATCTGTAGGCGTGTACTTATAAGTATGCATCTGTAGATGCATACTGAGTACACACTTCAGTTTGTAGAGTTAAAGTCTGCTAAATTCGTGAGAATAAGCGTCTGCGTCGTCTCCCCGCGCTTGGTTAGGCTCGAGTTCTCTGCTCGAAGCGTGCCCAGGGTTCTGTCCGCAGAGACAGCAGCGTTCTGGCGTCGCCGGCGTCGCGGGCGGCGTCGACTCGAGCGCCTGCGAACCCGGCGATACCTGCCCGTCGAGCAGGGCGGTGCGGCGGGCTGGCCTACGCTGGCGCCGCCGGGCGCGTTGATTGCAGGTGGGCCTGCTGTGCCCTGCCTGGCCGTGCCGCCGGTGGAGGCTGTCGGGAAGGACGGAGTGCTGTCTGCCGATAATCCCTCCCCTCCCCCACCCCCTCCCCCGCGACGCCGTCCGAGGGCGCTGGGCGCCGCGACGCCTGGCCGCCGCCGCCGTCGTCGCGCGAGGGAAAACAGAAAGAAAAGAAAGAAACGATCAGAAATGAAGAAGAAGGACTCTTGTTTTCGCAGCTGACGTTTTCTCGCCAACAACGAAATTACGTTTTATGCAAAGTAAAGCACGAGCGAGCCCTGGCCTCACGGTCCTCACGGCCCTCACGGAGTGGCGGGTCCAGGAGGAAATTGGCCAGGACTCGACGGGGAGGAGGACGGGGAGCAAGGCGTCGCAGCGGAGCGGCGTCGATTCAACAGAGACCTGCCCTCGGCCAGCGACGGGACGACCATCATTTTTCCCTACGTGGCCTCTTCCGGAGAACTTCTCCGCCGCGGGCCGAGCGGCAAGCACACTATCCACTCCTTAATTTCTAATTTTTGGCAGCGCTCGCGGAGCGCGGCCTTGGGCGAGGCTAGAGAGCCGCCCACCGATTCCTCGCGGTCGGTTTACCGCTCCACGTGGGTAGTCTTATTAAAAACGAAAACGGGCGAGGCAAACGGCCCCTGGAGGGGCAGGCCGGCGGCAGGCCGCGCCAGGCGACTCACTCGCCGCCCGCGCAGCCTTGGCGCAGCCTTGGCGCAGCCTTGGCGCAGCCTTGGCGCAGCCTTGGCGCAGCCTTGGCGCAGCCTTGGCGCAGCCTTGGCGCAGACCCGCGATGCACAGAAATGAGGGAAAAACTAATAACGGCTTGTCGCTGGACGGCCTGCAGACGGATTCCGAGACTCCTTACTCTGTCTCTCTCGCGCTCGCGGGGCGTGTCGTGTGGGAGCGAGGGAGACGGAGCGGCTCTCCGAGTCAGTCTCCGCTGTCTGCTGCAGCGCGGCCGAAAAAAGAGGAGCACGCGCGCACGCCTCCAGCGCCTCCAGCGCCTCCAGCGCGCTGAGTGACGCGTGTCATTCTCGGTAAATGAGTTCGCGAGTAGCCAAGGCGAGTGGCCGGCGCTAGGTACCCCCGCTTGCAGCGATTGGAAAAATAATGAAAATAGAAGCACGACGAACGCAACAAGAAAATGATTGGAAACATGTTTTAGCCCGGAGGGAAATTTTCGGTTTGGTATGACGTTGGCGGCGCAGGTACTTTCACCGTCCGAGCGGCGGGTTCTGTGAGGGGGAGGGGAAATTTCCCGTTCGGAGGGAAACGTCTCTCGTTGGCAACCCTGGGCGTCCCTTTTCCAGCCCGACGACGCCGCGGTCGTCCGGACCGCATACTGCAGATTGGTCGGGCACGGCAAAACAAGGCCACGGCGGCAGGCATGCCGGGCAGCGCCATTCTCGCAAGAGAAAGAGACAGTGGCCGAGACGAAAGTACACATGTGAAAACAGAGGACGGATTTACGGTCCCATCTCTCGAGAGGGAAGCTGCCCGAGTCGAGCCACTACACTGAGAGTGGACAAGCGCGACGCGGCGACGCGGCGGTCGCCAGCGGCCGGCCTCGTTTGGCTTTTGGCGGGAAAAAATAAAAATGGAATCGAAACGGTTTATCGAGAAATTGCTTGAATTGAATCTGTTTAGAATCATAAATCTACCCCACGAATAAAATTAATGGGGATGCGACTTAAGTTTTGTTTTGCGCATCGAAAATTTTAATTATAAAATCCCACAATTAATCTTTCTTGTTTACACTTGAATTCAAAGTTTGTTTTGGCCGCGAAAACACCTCTCCTCCTAGCCACTGTCCTCTTGTTGCAGCCGGAGCCGCCGTCGCCGGGGCGAACATCTCTTTATGCATTCCAGTTATCCGGCATGGCTGGACATTTTCCAGGGACCTCTCCAGCGAGGAGCGCGGCGCTGCCCCGCGCTGCCGGCAGCAGGATGACGTCGAGCAGCGACAACAACAGGCAGCCTCAGATACCGACCGACAAGGACATAAGAGGACTACTAAATAATTCCGATATCCCCGCCGACGCAAAAAAGAGGAGCGAGAGAGAGACAGAGAAATGAAATAAGCAACCGAAAAAGATAAAAAGAGTGCACGCGTGGGAGCGTCGCCGCGGCTGGATGGCCGACCAGGGAGTCACCACGCGACGCGGCGCGACGCGGCGTGCGCGCCGGGCAAGCTCTGTTATGCGGGCCAATACAGACATACCGCGCCGCGCCGCCGCGCCGCCATAACAGCATGCTGCCTGGAGGACTCGCGACCGTGCCGGGCCTGCCGGGCTATGCGCAGGATGCCAAGGGTACACCGAGGAATACAATAATGCACTCCTTGTCCAAATTTCGCGGCCGCAAAAAGAGGCCATAAAAACAAAAGTAACAATCGGACTGCCGCGCGCGCGTTCAGCCAGGGCGGGCAGGGCCGGCGGCACACTGTGCGGCAGCGCGCGGCCTAAGTGCATGGAGTATGAATGTCCCCCACTTGGGGCTGACACGGGCTCAGGCTGCCCTGCCCTGGCCCGCCTTGACAAATGTGCAAAGTGTATCTCGCGGATGAAACGACACAACACCCTCAGTGGACACTACGGCTGGTGTGCTGGGGGCCGCGCGCCCCGCGCCGCGCGGACACAGAAATCTCGATCCAAGGAGTTTGGCCATCCAGATACAGTGTGTGCCCCCACCCCCACCCGTCCCTTTATCGGCAATCTTTTATATTGGGCCGGTCGGCCGGTGCGGGCGGTGCGGTGCGGCGGGGTGGCAGATATGTGCGCGACCGTCTTTCCCTCCGGACTCGCCAGTTGATGAAATAATTTGCCTGATTGGCCGGCAGCCCTAGCCTCGCAAGGCCCTCTTCGATAAGCCTTGCCTTGCCGCGCTTTTACGGCGGGGAGGGCGCGGCGGGGCGGGGCGGGGCGGGGCGCTAGGACGGCGTGTGTGTACAACTGCAATCTTTTATATTGCACCGCGCACCCCCGCGAGTGGGGCAAATAAATAAATTGGGTGGATGTGCGTTAATACAGCCACTTACGGTGCGGGGGAAGACGGCGCTTGCAGTGCACTGCACCGCCAGGAGACGGGTGCCGAATCGGCGGCCTTCGGGCTTCCGGGTGGGTCGAGCTCGCGAGGTGCCGAGGGCGGCCGAGGGCCCCGCCGGCGTCCTCCGGGGCCTCTCGGCGTCCTCCAGGGTCGTCCGGGGCTCCGGGGCGCCGCGTGCAGGAATGCCGGCGGCCACCCCCACGGCCCCACGGCAGCGCGACGCCGGCGCCAGGCGCCTCTGTGTCGCGGCATAGGGTCCCCGTTGTCCCCGGCATAGGGGCCCCATGGGGGGCGTGGCGCGGCGTGGCGTGGCGCTGCGAGGCGGCCACGCTGCTGATAAGCCGGACCGCAAAAACGCTGCCCGGAATTCCAAAGGGCCGCGCCGTTTAAACCGGACCGGCCGACTGGCTCGGCCGCCGCGCCGCCGCGCCCGCACTGCACCTCCTTGGCCTCGGCCGCCTCCGCCGCGTTGCCCGGCGAGACGGCCGAGACGGCGGCGCCCCGGCCGGCCCGGCGCTTTGGCGGCCGACCAATGATTTGCCACGCCATTGAGTGGGGCAGAATCATCCCGAGGCCCACCGTAATAACATGGCACGGCACGGCTGGATTTATGGACTTGCGTCATTATGACGTTATTGCACGCACACGATAGTCATACGGCCGCGACAGTTTCCGCCTCAGTCGCAGCAGGCCTCGGAATTGGAAGCCACCGAGGCGGAAGGACGCACCTAACGGGGCGGGATTTATCTGCTGCAGGCCGTGGAGGCCGAGGCCGTGGTGGAGGCCGTGGAGGCTGGCGGAGGCCGCGGAGGTGGATGCTGATTGACCATAAACCATCGCGGCCGAGCCCGGCGCGCCCGGCGCCCTCAACATCCCCTCCATTAGTCCGGCCGTCACCGCGGCCCCTCGGCGGCCCGGTCGCCACTTGGCCGCGGACAAACTGGCCTCTCAATGGCGAGCAAGGCGAGTCACTCCCGCCGCCCTCAAGAAGACATCGACGGCCCGTTCGGAAAGGGGCGGCAGGCCCATCGCCGTAATCAAAGCGTTTCCGGCCACGGCCGCCGCGCTCACCTAGGGCGTCGGCTGGACTGCGCGTCGACGGCCACGTGTCGTAAAGCTCCGAGGATTAATAACGAGGCCATGATTAGGCTTTCCCTCATCGGCCGGCCCCAGGCGCGCCCACGGGGTCACCTCGCCGGGGCGGGGTGGGGGTAGTACTCGATCCTGTGTCCACACGTCGTCAAAAACGGGATGGCTCGTCGTAAAAACGGCGCGCTATATGGGTGCAGCGGCCATGAAAAATTAATACGCGGGTAGTTGGGGCGACACGGCGAGGCCGAAGCACGCGAAGCAGGCCAAGCGGATTGACCGTAGAGCCGGCCACCAATCGACGATTCCGTTTCCATTTTTTTTTTTTTTGGAAGTCGTTTGTTGGTGTGAGTCCCGGTCGCATATATACAGGATCGCACGACACGATCGCGAGCGGGGAGTCGAACCCGGGGAAGGCGTTACCGCGACAAGGCGTCGTGACCGACTGAGCCACCGAGGCCGGCGCCGAGGCGCACTGCCCGCGGCACTCCTCTTCAATCTGGCCGCCGCGCTGGGGTGGCGATGGCGATGGGAGGTGCGCCGTGCCGCCGCAGTGTCCGAGGCCGTCCGAGGTCTATTAGGACCATCCGGGCCCCGTCTTGCCGCCACGGCCGCCACGGGCCTCGGGGCCGCGCTGGCCGCGCCACTCCGCCACGGGCCTTATGGCGCAATCAAGGAATATGACCTCCTCCTGAGAGGTGTTTGGACAACCATAAACCGGAGCCGATCACCGCCCTCGGGCCTGCCCAGGGCCTGCCCGGCCTCCTCCGCGTATAATAAAGAAATTACGATCGCGGTGCCCCCCTCCCCCTGTCCACAATGTCTCCAGAGAACATCTTCAGCCGTCGTTCAAGTCGAGGCGCCCCGCGAGTCTCTGCGGCAGGAAGGGGCGGCGCGGACTACCAGTGTAGGGCGACCGCCTCTCCTAATTCCGGCCCGATACCATCGCCATGCATGTGTTGGTGGGCTCCTCGGGGCGCGGCGCCCTGGCCGAGGCCCTGCCCGGCCCTGGCCGCCCTTTGCGATGCAGATCACGGCAGAAGCCGCACACAACGGCCTCGTAAAGTCAAAGGCTGAGTTTCTTACGCCGCCACAGTTGCCCCCCCCCCTTTTCCCCAGCAACATTTCCATTTTAATTGAGCGGCATGAATCGCGTAATCAGGTGACACATGGCGGCCTTATCAGACAGAGATGGACTCTTCCGTCTCTCTCTCGCTTCCGCTCTTTCCGCGTTTGCGGCGAGCGCGTCGTCGCGGTGGCGCGCTCTACACGTGTCGCCATGTAAATCCCACCGCCGACGCCGCGCCGCCCGGACCGAGCAGCCAGCCAGTCGTCGCCAAGACGGACGCCGGGGCCCGCGGGGTCAACGAGATGCCGGCATGCGTCTAGCGGCGGGGCGGGGCGGGACGGGGCGGCCTGCTCGCCGACGAGGAGGACACACAACACAACGGCCTCGCCGCGCGCGAGAAGCGCGGGAAGCGTTTTTGCTTTTGAAATATTTATTTATGCGCCCTACATGTGTCTCGCGGTCATCAGCGGGGCCACCACGCCTCGGCCACGCAGCCACCGCCTTCTTGGTGGAGCGGGGCGGGGCGGGGCGGGGCGCGTGGCGGCGAGGCGGCGGAGCGCCCCGTCGGGCCCTCTGGCCGCGTAAAGTGAAAGGACGACGGACAGCACACACACACACACACACACACACACACACACACACACACACACGCGCGCACACACACACACACACACTCGCACAGTGACTAAGGAAATAGCGGGAGGCGCCAACCCGCGGCCACTTGCGGGGGATTGCCTTATGGCAGGCGAAATATAGTGGCGATGCATGCAAACACAGGAAGCAGCGCGAAAGGCGGAGCGAGGCAGAGCCTCGTGTGAAGGGAAGGGGTGTCTCTCTCGGCCGTCGCGTTTTTTGCGCTTTGTTTAGGTTGACAAGGAGTCGCCGCTGCTGCTGCAGCAAGGGGCCGCGGCTGCAGGGGGCGAGGAAATGTGGGGAATGATCCTCGCAGCTTTCTGGTGGGTTGGTTTCGGTTCGGTTTCGTCTGCCTGTCTCTAGTCTCCCAGGATCAGAATCAAGCACATGATGGTACCAGTGGATTGCCGTTTGAACGGCGGGCGAATCCAACAGTAGTTCTTCCATGGTTACTATTCGAGACCCATTATGGCGGACACTTTAAAGCTTTCAAATAGAGCCTCAAGTGTTTGTCGGCCAAAAACAGGTCCTTCCCGCGCGAGCCCTCGCCGTAGTTCACCTCGGGAGACACTCGTTGCCGCCGGGTCGGCCGCCAAGGCGCTCGCGCTGCCGCTACTAATCCCGGCCATAAGTAGGGATCGGCGTCTTGCGTCCGCGCAGAAAAATATGGGCCAATTAACGGAGAGCATTCATTCGGCAAATGAGCGTAACTTATCTCTGGGAGTGGCCGGCGGCCTGCAGACTGATTCCGAGGGCCGTCTTCGTCGCGCTGTCTCCCTCGCACCTACAAAGGGACAGCGCATGAGCGCGAGAGGGACAGAGCGACGAAAACGACTCTCGGAATCAGTCTGCTGCCACAGCGCCCAGCGTCCCGCCAAAGGCAGGCCAAAGGCCGCGCAAGGCCCTGCAGGACACACTTCTTCTCGGCGCGCGGATGAAAAATTCAGAGAGGACCGGCCGCGCGGCGCTATTTGCGTGGAGTAATAGGGTCCCCCAATAAAGGTCCCCGAAAAGTCAATTAGAGTCGGATTAATAAAGCGGAGTGGAGTGCACGACCGGTTGACTCCAGGAGTGCGGCGCCGCGACCTTTGCGCGGGGAAAGGCCAAAGGTCGCGGCGCGTTGGCGGACGCACAGTGGGCTAGAAGACCGGTGGGGCTGGCCAAAACTCTGGACGCGTTTTGAGCTACAGAGTCGTTAAACAGGACTCGAACCAAACTTGTGACCCCATAATGGATTCCTCGTTCGGAGAGCAATCCATTGGTGGGGTCGCACGTTCGGTTCGAGTCCCGCTTTGCGACTCTGGAGCTCAAAACGCGTCCAGAGTTTTGGTCGCCTCCTCCGGCTTCTGGCCCACTGTGGGCCGCCCAGATCGCGGCCTTGATGTGGCCGGACAAGCGCGGCGCCATTTTAAATTTTGACGCCGTCGGCCGGAATATCAGAATATGAGAACATGAGGGCAGCCAGCCGACCGACTGGCTCATCAAGGCCCGCCGATCAGCCTATCAGCGGCGGAAGCGGCTGGCGCCGGCGCCATGCAGGGGGCCAGGCCCGGGCCAGCCCAGCCAGCCCAGCCAGCCGCGCCGAAAATAATGAAGCGTGGCGGGGACACTGGTCCAAAATTATTTTGTCAATTCCCGGCGCGTACCTGGCGGGGACAAGTCGGGGAGGCGGGGCGAGTCCCGCGGAGGGGGAGGCGCCAAACTTTATTAAATCGTGCCGAAAATTGAGAAATGAGGAGGGTGGCAGGTTTGTCTCGGCGCGGATTAGAGAGCCGCTCGGCTCGGCTCAGCGGCACGGTGGACCGCAGGTTTATTTAACAAATTTAATTTGGCGCGAGTTTGAGCCCTGGCCCTGGCGCGGCCTCGGCCTGGCCGTGGGGCCCGGTGAGGAAGGCGAAAGTTGAACGGCCGGCCGGTCGCTTTGCCTCGGCCCTCCGGCCCTCCGAGTCGCGGAGTCTCCGGGGTTTAATTTACGCAGCTCAGCCAATCAAGCGAACGTCGCAAAGAAAAAATCAACTTGCCGGGACCGTTGCTTGACGAAAGTTAGTTACTTCTCAGGTGTCCAAAAGGAAGGCGAGGAAACCGTACACTGTCAAACAAGCGGACGTAAGGGCGTATGCTATGGAAAACCCACTGAAAATACGCTGTTGTGTCCGAGTGGACTGTATTGTCAATTTGGCGACACAAGTTCGATCCCCACTCGTTTCTTTTTCTTCCGCGTCTTATTTTCCCTTTAAATTTCATTACTGCGGGTTATTTAATATTAGCTCCCTCCAGGCGGCAAAAATGGTTCCGCGCCATCGCCATCGTCATCAAGTTGCAAACAAAACGGCCGCCACCTGCTAGGGGCGCCGCCCGGCGCGGCCCGGCCGCTAGGGGCGCCCCCCGCCCTCCGATTCCGAATTCGCCGGATGGTTGTTGATTCGGCGGCACACGCCGCGCCCGATTGCAAAAACAGCAGCAGCAGTCGCCGACGAAACTTTTCGATATTGCGAATTCCGAATCTAATTCACTTTTACCTCGGCTAATGCCGCCCGAGATCCCTGCCGCGCACTCCGCCTGCTGGCGAGGGTCGCCCTCTCGGCCGTCGCGGCGCTGTCGGCAGGCAACCCTCTCCCAGGAGGGATGGGGATCCGGGCCACAGTGGGCCAGAAGACCGGTGGAGGCGGCCAAAACTCTAGACGCATTTTGAGCTCCAGAGTCGCTGAATGGGACTCGAACCGAACGCGTGACCCCACCAATGAATTCCTCGTTCGGAGAGCAATCCATTGGTGGGGTCACACGATCGGTTCGAGTCCCATTTAGCGACTCTGGAGAACGCGTCTAGAGTTTTGTCCGCCTCCACCGGTCTTCTGGCCCACTGAGCGGGCCCAACAACACAGAAAGCATCTCAGCCGTCTTAAAAGAAGCAGAAATTAATTTGAGGCGCTACTTTTTTTGGGTGGTGTCCGCGGCCGCGCTGCTGAATGGACTACCTTGCGCCGCTCGCGCCGCGGCGCCATTCACAGCGCGCCATACTGGCCGGGCCGTAACAATCCGGCTGACTCGGCGAATAGCGGCGAATAGCGGCGCCTTTTATACCGCCAGGAAGGGTTTCGGACGACGGCAATGAGAGGGGCGTCCTCGTCGTCGTCCTGGGGGCCGCGGGCCGCACCTCCCCCGCACGCCACGGCGAGGCAATCGCAAGCCACTTGCCTCATTTGCCGCGGATTACGGCGCTGTTTTTAACCGTTTCGTTTGCTTTCAAAACAGAAATAGCCCGTCCCTCGCGCGGAACGCGCGCGGCCTGTATAATTGAGTCCCGGAGTCACCTCCCCGTCAGCGTCGCGGTCCACGTCTCTGGACTTGGAGGCTTTTGGAGAGATTTGGAAATTGGCGGGCTTTGGCGGGCCTCGGCACGTGGCTGCACCTCGCCTCAAGCCTTCCCCGCATTCCCGCCCGTACTTCATCTCGCCCGGACGACGCGCCGCCCTGCGCCGCCCGCAGTCTCCTCGGCCTCCGCCCGGAGCGGCCCGGCCGCCATACCTCGCATACGAATGGCACAGCTTATGTCTTTACTTCTCAAATTGGGCCGTTGGCTCCGTTATGATTCCGGGGTCCTCCCCGGGCCGGGCAGGGCAGGGCGAGGCGAGGCAGGGCCGCGAGGGCTGTCACCGAGGAGGCGAGGACGCGCCAAAAAAAGGGGCGGGAGTGAGTGACTTTCGAACGGAGCACTAAGACCATTACCGGTTCGCGTGATGGCCGCCCTGGCCGGCACGCGCGCCTGGAGCATCACTGTCCGTGGGCACTCACTTCCGGTTCGCTTCCGGTGCGCGGAGGGCACTCACTTCCGGTTTCCTTCCGGGCGGTGCTGCGTGCGCGGCGGCGTCTCCGCGGGGACGCGGCGCGCCGACTGGCCTCCGCGACGACGGCGGCCTCCACTCACACGATCCGCGCATCCAACTGGATTTCAATATCGGCGCCGCGTCTTGCTTTGAAATTGGCGCGTCTCCAGCCCCGACTTTCGGGGTGACGCTGCGAAGCATGGCGACGCAGGGCGGAGGCGACCCCGGCGGCGCGGCGAACAGGGCCAGGGCCGCCAGGGCGCGCGTGTGGGTGCCCATGGTGCCCATCCACGTTTACAACCTCTAGGCCTCATCCGGTCATTATGTGCCAAGTGAGAGAGATGGGTGGGCGTGGTGCGCGCGTCGCCAGCCGCCCCGCGTCCGCCCCGCGCCAGCCCCCTGCGGGCGTCCCCGTCGCCGCCGTCCTCGCCGTCGTCGTGCCCAAATGCGCGAGACTTCTGCCTCGGCCGCGTCGATCTGATTTTATGACTAGCGCGGCCCATGTCGCGTGGGTCACCCCCCCTTCACGTAGTCGGGGCGGAGCAGGGCGGCAAGGCGGAGAGGAAGGAAGCTGCCTTCCCCGAAAAGTCGTTTTATTACTGCGGGTGTGTATGTGGGGTGTCCTCCTGTGTCTATGGCGAGAGGATGCTGGAGCGAAGAAGAAGAAGGAGAAGAAGAAGAAGAATATCCACGTTTTGCTCACACCGCGCGCCCCGCCAGCGCCGCCCTGATAGATTCCGTCTAGCCCATTTGTCGGAGCCATCACGCACGGCCGACGGATTAGCGGACCCACGGACCCACGGATCCACGCAGACACACACACCCGGCCGCGGCCCGGCCGTCATCGAGGGGCCGACGCCGAGCCGACGCGGGGCGGCGCGGGGCGGCACTCCGAGGGGGAAGTTTCTATTCGCGGGGAAGATGTTTTATTTCCTGCGTTTTACTATTGTGCGCGCGGGGCGCCGCCGAGAGCACGCGCGCGCGCGTGTGTGTGAATGTACGTTTGTGTGCGAACGTTTTGCTTTCCCTCCGTAGGCTGTTTTCGTGTTTATATTGTTGTATTGATCATTAGATCGTGAGTTATGATGGCGGCACGTTAGCTTTGACGAAATCATTCCTCATCCTCCATTTTTCACGGAGCGGCTGAGGCGTGAGCTGGCGTCAGCGCGTCAGCCCCCTGGCCTGCACTGCCTTGGCACTGCCCCCTTGCCGCCGCACCGTTCCAGAAATGACCAACTCCCAGTGTATCGCGGCGCGGCTCGGATAGGCCGGGGTCCGAATAAAAAGGGAAGGGAGCCAGGGTGGCCGGCGGGGCGGCGGGGTTGATGATGAAGAATCAAGTCGACGCCGTTGTCTTACGTGTGCCACTGTGTGGCGTCCGGGCCGGTCCGGCCGGGCTGTCCAATACCAAGTCAATCGCACCGCGCCGCCCCAGGACGGCCCAGGACGGCCCGGGAGGGCCCCGCCGCCCCCGCCAGCCCCCCGGGCACGGCAGCACATCGAGGCAACCACCCTTTCGCCTCCATGACACCCCAGAGACGGGTTGGCCGCGCGGATGGCGGGGCTCCTTCGAAACACCTCCCTCTCTCTCCCCCGTTCCCTGGGCGACCCCAACTTTTTCTCGTCCCACGTGGACCTCTCTGTGGATTTGACGATGATCTTGTGCCTGCCGGCCCCGGTCGGCCCCGGCCGGCCCGCAGCAGCCAAAGGAGTCTTCTTCTTCTTCTTCTTCTTCTTCTTCTTCTTCTTCTTCTCTCTTCTTCTCTCTTCTTCTTCTTCTTCTTCTTCTTCTTCTTCTTCTTCTCGCTGCGGTAGACAACGCGAATCTCGATCCCCCAAATGAGTGCCTTTGAGTTATCTGGTCCAGCTGCTTCCGCGGCATGGCGCTCCACTGCACCCTTCTCCAGGACCTCACGCCCGGCCCGGAGCTATCCGCCTGCCCGCGCCCCCCCCCCGCCCGCGCCCCGCCCCGCCCCGCCCCGCCCGCCCCGCCACGTCTCGGCCGCGCAGTAACTCATTAGGACCGTCTCTATCTGCATGCCGGCAGTCTCGCTAGTCTCGCCGGCGGTCTTGGGGTCAGCAGTAAATCTCGGGGAGGGGCGACCGCCACCGCCGGTTTTAGGGCAATTCGGCGAATTGAACAAGGTGCGGGGCCCAAGTCGATACTGTCCGTCCCAACTCGACAAAACACACACACACACATACGCACGCACACACACACACACACCACACACACACACACACACAGACACACAGACGCTGGCCAAATCCCCAACACAAACAGCAGGACCCAGGGCGGCGACTTGTCTCCACCAAACTGCTGCAAATCTCACATTCAATATTTGGCCCCTCCGACTCGATGATGACCCTGCCGGCGGCCGGTGGCGGTCGGTAAGTGGAAGCGGGCCGCGAGACGCGGCGGCTCGCTGCGCGTTCGAAAGCCGTTTTGCAGTGGCGCCGCCAGCTGCCTTCTAGAAGTGACCGACTGCTGGAGAGAAAGGGGTCAGGCGGGGACTCAGGGACGCCACACTGTCGGAGTGCCGCGCCCCGTGGCAAGCCAAGGCAAGCCGGGCCGCCCCGAGTCTCCTCGTCGACTTTGGTTTATATGAGGCTCTTGGGGATCCCCGCGGCCAAAGCCAGTGGCCGTGCCGCCGTGCGGAGGCTGCGGACGTGCGGCCGGGCCACCTCCGAGGGGCGGACGGGACGGCCGGGACGGCGACGCGGCCAGAGAGAACCCCGGCCCCTGCACACCCTCACCGGTGTGGCCCGTAAAATCAGGCAGCAGCGAAATGACTGATTTTTATCAATCGCCTCCTTGGTGTTGGTGCCGGCGCGCACTCCGCTCCCTCCTAGCTCTGCCGAGCTCTGCCGTCAGATAAACAGGACCCTCTCCCTCGGCCCCGGACCGCGCCGCCCGCGCCGCAATCCCGCGGGAACCGTGTTGTCGGGACCGCAGCACTACCTTCGTCTTCTTTCCCCCGGCCCGGCCCGTCCCCGCCTTGGACTGCTTCCCGGAAGTACATATCGGCGGCCGTTCCATTCATACAGTGTGCGTGGCGCTGCGCGCTGCGCGGCCACTAGGCCCCTCATCAGGGGAGGCAGGGAGGCTGCCAAGGCTGCCGAGGCCGGGCCCATTAACAGTCCATATATCGCCAATTGTATCGGCGGCCTCTTTCCCTGGGGACGGCATCAAGTGCGGGGCGGATCCAGCGAGCGGGAGGGGGGGGGGATGAGTGGCGAAGCAAAGTAGAGCCGCACCGCATCGCAGTGGGCCTGGTTAGCCACGCCACCGTTTGAGCTGTTTAGTCCTCGGGCCGGACTCCAATCAAACACATGATGGCACCGATGGATTCCTCGTGCGAGGGGCGGTCCACTGGTACCACCGGTCTCCAATTTGAGTCTCATTTGAAACTCCAGCGCTCCGAATGTGGCGAGGGAGCCGCCTGCAGCCCGCGGGGGTAGGCCGCCCGCTCGGCAGACGTGCTCGACGGGCCTGGAGCGGCGCGCCCGCCAGGCGTCCGACCGCCGCCACCGCGCACGCCGCGCGCCTTATCCGGCGACTAGATTTTAAATTTGCCGCCGTCCGCTCGCATCGGCGGCGATTCGAGTCTCGAGATCTCGATCAGCGATAGGGCGCTGCCCGCGTGTGCGGGCAGGGCGCGGGCAGGGCGCGGGTCCGCGCGCCGACGACGCGCTATCAGATTGAAAGCGACGCGCCACGCCAGGCGATTGGTTATTCGTTCCGGTGCCGCGTACATTTGTGTGTGTGTGAGTGCGTGTGTGTGCGTGTGTCGCCTCACTGGTAATTGGAGGAGCAACTACGAGATACCGTGTGGCGCAAGAGTTCAGCCGTCAGGGAAGCCTCTTTTTGTCCCACGCGGGCCGGGCGGCGTGGCGTGGCGCGGCGTGGCGAGGGGCAGAGGTCCTGATTGGCCGCCAGCTTATCGGGAACAGGTTCGACGCGACGCAGGCCCCGCCGCCCTCCAAGCCGCCGCGGTCTGGCCGGCCCGGCTACACTACGAGGACGGCGACGGCCGCCTCGCGGTTTCGCGTCCGAGATGCGGCGCCTCAGCCTAACCTAACCTGCAGCGGCTCAGGCCCTCAGGCCGCTTCGGAATGAGGTCTTAATTTCCAGGCTGCCAGTTCGGCCAGACCGCCGCGCCGCCGCGCGCGTCCCACGGCTTCCCGCTCAAGCGCGAGTCCCTGGACGGTCCCTGGAGGCCACTTGGGCCGGAGTCCACCCCGCCATCTGTCTCCATATCACCAGCGCGGTATAAACACCAAATAAAAGTTGCGTTAAGGGCTGCGCGGCTGCGCTAGCCCCGCGTCCTGATTGGCGAGTGAGGAGGCCGGCGGGCCGGGCAGGCCGGGCAGGCAGCCTGCTTTTACAGCGTGCACGCACGCGATGGCCCAGCGCAGATTTCGGGGATTTCGGACACGTTGATGGCGCGGGGGAGCAGACCCGGGCCTGGCCACTGCCGGGGTGCATCATCAGCTGCGAGTGTATTACCGCGTTAAAAAGAGCGGACGTACCCACGACACTGACGCGCTCTTTCTCTCTCTCTTTCTCTCTCTCTCTCTCTCTCTCTCACACACACACACACACACACACACTCACAGGCACGCGCGTGTGCAACAGACTAGGGCTAAAACGCAGGCATTCCCGCCACTTCCCCCTCCACATGACTCACGGCGTCTCAGCAGTCTCAGCCCCTGCAGACTGATTCCGAGAGTCATTTTCGTCTCTCCGTCCATCTCGCACCTATACGGGACGCCCCTGAGTGCGAGAGAGACAGAGCGTACGAAAACGACTGTCGGAATCAGTCTACTGGCTGGCAGGGGCGGGCCGGGGCGGGCCGGGCTCGCCCCCGCGCGATGCGATATCCATCGCCACGGAAACTACTTTCGATTTCCTCGCCTGCCGATTGCGCCACCATTTTACAACGGAAGTGGCCAATATATAAACCCCCGTACAAAAGGGCATCAGGGGGATGTAGTGGCTGCGTGCGTGCGTGTGTGTCACCAAGGCGGAGGGGAGCAGGAGTTGATCTCCGAATGGCCCTACGCGGGCTAGACAGCGCGACAGCGCCACCGCACGACAAGTGTTCGGCAACTCGTCTCAACTACCAACTCCCCCCCTCCTCCTCCCCCCTCCCCCCCTCCCCCCCCCTCCCCGCCCGGGTCTCCGCTGGACAATTCGCCAACAAGTATCCGCGCACTGACTCGGGTTGACGAGGTACTTGGCCGACCATGACGCACGACTGTTCAGTCAGTTTGCATCGCCGCTCCGGAGTTTCAACAAGCGTCTTACGCCGCCACACCACAAATTTGGAGGATCTCTTCCGAGCCCCGTTTTCTTTCCGGTAAAGTGTTTTTCCGCAAACGTTTTGTTTCTATTTTTTTTTGTGCTTTTCTGGTGGCGGCGCGTGAGGGATGATTGCGCACTGCACACCGAGGCCTTTCGAGGGCCCTCGGGGCGCGGTGGGGCGGGGCGGGGCGGGGCGGGGCGCGGCGAGGTGCGCTCGGGGCCATGAATCAAAAAAGAGTACTCGTATACAGCCCCGCTGGTGGACTGCTGACTCCGGGAAAGGGGCAGGGGGAGGCGGCGGGGGAAATCACCGTTCAGACAAACGAAGCCCAAGTTCGGGGGTCAGATCTGGAGCAATTACTTAGCGAAGAAGTCCCTCTCCTAGATAGCGCCCCGCGTCCGGGCCGCAGAGCAGCGCCACCTCGGCGCGCCGGTGGGGAAGGCCGGCGTGTAATGAATTCGGCATCGGCAAGCTGGAGGAAAAATAAAAAAAAAAGACGAAAACTGGAAACATCGGGCTATCCTGGCTCGTTTGAAGGGAAGAGTGTCTGATTGCGCGAGGCCTTAGAATCTGCCCTCTGGCTGGGCATCGACACAAACTACAACATCGTGGTTGATATTTCGAAAAAGGCAACTGGATTTGAACTCAAGACCCCTGCTCTCTCGGCCACTGGATTTCGAATCAGGATTTTGAATCTCGCTGTACAGCGCGCCGCGTGACAAATTCTAAAACGACGAGGCGCGTCGTCGTTTTCTTCGAACTCCGCGGCTTTATGGCCGATAGCAATCTGCAATGAAAGGGGCGGCCATTATCAGGCAGGTTCGCATCGGATCGGAAAGGGAGAGTCGACTGCCTCGCGAGGCGCCTCCACTCGTACCTTGGCGCCAAATTCGAATTTCTCGCGAAAGGGCGAAAGGGTTGCCAGTTGACGATAATATTGAATGGAGGCCGCGATAAGAGGTCGGGCTGCGTCCGAGAGTCCGCGGTGGGGCGGTGGGCCCTCTAGGCCGGCGGGGGACGACTCGGACGCGGCGCGACGAGCGGCAGCAGCGGGGCGAGTTGAAAACTTTTCGGATTCTTCGGCAAACGCTTTCTCGCAATTAAAAGGAACCAGAGATTTAGTTTCGCGAAAGGATTACGAGATAAGATGACGTTTACCCAATTATGCACCTCGGCTGGCTGAAAACCGCCCGCGACGCCCAAATGGCGACACGTTCTTTCCACTTTCTTTCCTTTTGCAGGTACGCCACGGAGTACTTGCAATAAGGCGCGAGGAGGAAAAAGCAAAAACAAAACGAGAAGAACGAAATTGGTGCAGACTGTGAAAAAGTGGCTGCCAGGCTCAGTTTCTCACGATAGTAATTAATATGAAGGATTGGAAGCATCTGCTGCTGGGCGAAAAAAAAAGAGCAGGATGAGAGGTAAATGGATGAGACCTGGAAGGGGTTAGGAGATAAATGGAGAAAGACGCGGAGAGAAGGAGAAGGGGAAGGTGAGGAGGCGAGAGGAGAGAGAGAGAGAGAGAGAGAGAGAGAGAGAGAGAGAGAGAGGGCCGCGCCAAAGCGACGCAGCGAAAGGAGAAGCAAAGCGAGTTGATTGAGAGGGAAGATGTGCTTTCTTTAATTAGAGTTTAACGTCTTTATGGAGGAGCTCCGCGCTGCTCCGCGCTCCGCCAGCGAGGCGCGCTTCGGCGAAACACAGGGCGCTGCACGGGCCGCGATTCCTGCTGCGCGATTTCCGCCAGGGCGCCTCCAGAAACTTTCACACAAAATAATGATAATAATTGAAAAACAACAAACAGGTCCAGAATTTCAGGTTTTTCGTTGTTTTTTACTCGTGTGTTTCGGAGATACGGCTGGGGAAGGGGGTAGAGTCGAGGGGGTAAGAAAGTCAACAGGGGGTAAGATGGGGGCAAGTGGCCGAGCACGGGGCAAGGGGAGGGGGAAGGGGAGGGAGGGAGAGGGCACGCAGGCAAATGGGCCCACGCACGCAGGGCCCACTTCTTTTAGGGGTGTCTTTAGTGCCGGGCGTGGCGTGGCGGGGCGGGGTGGGGCCGTGTGCCAAACGTAAGCAGCAACGAAAGTAAACCGTAGCCAAGGCCCTACCCTTCCCCCTGCCTTTCCGAAACCCTTCTCTCTGGCTACTTACTGCGCGGATCGGCACCCGGCAACGTTCATTAAACTTAATTAAAAGAAGTTTTGAGGGGCGGGCGCGGGGCCGGGGGAAGGGGGAGGGGGGCGCTGGGCGAGTGGCGGGGCAGCCACGTATGCAGCGCGGTGCGTCCTGCCTCTCCTTCTTCTGGAGCAATTTGGCTCTCCTGTTCGCAATAAGTCTGAAAGTGGCGCTGCGGCCACGGCAGTGGCCAGCGCGCTGCTGGGCGCTGCTGGGCGCTGCTTGGGGATGCTGGAGGCCGCGCTGATAAGGGAAGGGCGCCGCCAGCGTGCCTCCAGCGTGCCTCCAGACCGCCGCAGCCTGGACAAGGTAAGCTGATGTATGGCTGCCACGGGGCTGCTGGTGGGGGTGGCGGGGGTAATGAACAGGTCCAAGGCCCTGGAGGCCCCAGCCGCAGGCCGCAGCCGCAAGCCCCGCAGTGGTACAGCAGTGGAGGCGTCGCTCGGCGAGTCGTCGGGAGGCGCTCGTCAAGGTGAAGGAGGGCGTCCTGACGTCGAGACGCCAGATTGGTGACGTTCTCATCAGCGGGGGCTTAGCTGGAGGACGTCAATGATGGCGCGGAGGGCGAGGCCGCTACCTACGCCGCTGCCTCTCGCGAGCTGCAAAGTCGGACCGGGGCAGACTTCGCAAAGTTGCAGGCAGGCCCCGCCCCGCCGAGCCCCGCCGTGGCAAGGTTCGCGCGCGGCTGGAGAGCTCCGGAGAGCAGGAGAGTGCATGTTGCTGCCTGGAAAGTGGCTTTTCCGCGCCGCCGAGCGCCGCGGGAGTCAAAGGGGGAGCGGGGGGAGGGGCAGGGGGCCGAGTCCGAGCCCGGCAGCTCGGCGCGCCAAAGTCGAGGCGATGTGAGCCGTTGGCAAGCCGTTGGCACTCGGAGAACACGCGTAGAGAAGGGGCCGAAAAAAGAGGAGAGAATCGAACGGCGCGAAAGCGAAAACGGCGGCCGCGTCAAGTTGCCTGCTCGGGATGAGAGACAGCAGATTTGATCGGCGCGGTCCTCGTCGCCTCGTCCTTCATTACCAAGGCCGGAAGGAATGAGCCATTCTGACGTGGCGACGCCAGCGACGCCGGCGACGGCTACGTGGCGAGCATTCTGTCCACTTTCCCCTCCGAGGGGCCCTGGTGGCCCTGGCTGGTGGGCCTGGCGGGGCCGGCCCATCGCATTACCATACCCCGTCATCAGGTGGAGGCCATGGAGGCCCCGGCCATGGAGGCCCTCCACTAAGCACTCACTAACTGGCGGCGCTAAATGAGCCCGCGCCACTGGATTCCGCAGCGCAGCGCCCTCTCACTTGCCGGTGCCATTTTTCGGAAGCTCCCTGACGGACATTACTCCAAGGCCCTTCCGTTTTACGTCATCAGTGCGTGGGTTGCGCACGCCGTTTATTTTTCCCGCCTCCCTTCCGCCAGTGTGCCTGCCTCCTGGAGGAAGCCAATGCCGAACAGCCTGGAAGGCCTGGAAGGAGTCCTGGAGGAAGTCTCGCGGCGCACCCGGCCACGCCACTGCCACGCCCGGCCAGCAGACGCTAATTAGTGTATTCCGAAACATCAAGTTTTATAACGGAGACTGCTGCACCGCAGCGGAAACAATTTTATTTCGCACTCCGCCCCTCCTCCCCGCCGAGGAAGTTAAAATTGCGGCTTGCCGCCGATTTATTGAGAAAGTCGCCTACTCACTTTCACGGTCTGCTAGAACCTGCCGGGCCGGGACTCGGGACTTTCTGCCTCGGGTTCCGGTTTGCCCTCGGGTTTGCCAGCGGCGGGAATTTCAAAATGCGGCTGTCTTGGCGCGCCAGCACGGTCCACGTCTCTCCAAACTAGGTGTGCTCAGCGCTCTAATTTTTCCTTAACTTTGTTGGCAACTCCGTTACCGCCGCGCTGCAGTCAGAAGGTGGCGGCCCGGCGGCCCCAGCGGCCGGCCCAGCGGCCAGCCCAGCGGCGGGAAAGGATAGGGATTGTATGTGCCAAATGGAAGAAAAATGTATAAAGTAATTACGGAAAATTTAATTAGAACTAATTAAAGACCCCAAAAGACTTGCGCTGCCGCCCGGACGGCTGGACGGGGCCTGGGCTCGGAGGCGGCGCGGGCGGCGCGGGCGGGGGCACTGAAGTGTGAGAAAGTATCTCAGTTACTTGTTCGTCCCTTTCGGTTCCCTTTCGGCCCGCGCAACGCCATCTGGCGGCAGCCCTTCCGACGCCCCGCCCCACCCCGCCCCGCCCCGCCGCGCCCCGCGATCGCCACGCCGATCTCGCACAAACGTGCCAAGTATTTACTTCCGGTCGCACCTTCCGGACGAGGCCGGCGGGCCTCCTTCTTCAGGAGGAGCTCTGGCGGCGCCAGGAAGCTGTCTGCTGCTGCTGCAGGTGCCAGGCAGGTACGCCTCCCGCCCGCAGTCACCCGACACCTCGTGCACGTGGAGTACCTCTCTCTCTCTTCCTCCTCCTTCTTCTTCTCGTCCACCTCCACCACTATCTAGGTACGGAGCCCCTTTCATATCGCTTCATAACTGCAGGGGACTTTGACATGGGCCCGGCCCTTTGTCTAGTCATTCCCACACACCGAACCGCCCTTCTGTCCGCGTGTGTGTGCGCGCGCGTGTGTGTGAGGGTGTAAAAAGGGGAAGGGGGTAATCTGCCGGACCCACCTTTGTGCGAGCATGGGCCTTATTTCCTCACCCACACCCACACACAGACAAACACGCGCGCGCGCACACACACACACACACGTAAAGAGGAGCGCGGTCCTAAACTGACCCCTGACTGAAATATATGCGGGTCGTCGGAGGGCCGGACTAGTAGGGCGGATTCCTTACCTCGCCGCACCCACGCCCACACACACACACACACACACACACACACACACACACACACACACACACACACACACGGACACACACACACACACACACGGACACACACACGAAGCCACGCATACGGCCCACAGAGTGGCCACACGCGGCACTCTTATACCGTGCGGCTTAAGCCCTTAATGTTGCGTGCGGGCAAAATCACACGGCGAGAGAGAAGGTGGCCTGGCGCGGCCTGGCAAAGCGGGAAGCCCAGGGGGAACCCTTTCCGCTCCGCTCCTGAAGGACATTATGCGGCGAGGCGCGGTCTTCTCTGACGTCTCTCTCTCTCTCTTTCTCCTGGTCCATGCACATGGCGCGCGAGCGGGGCCCCTCCTTTTGCGTGTAACATCAATTCAAGGAGTCGTTCAGGTCCCTCCGTGCATGGCGGCGGTGGCAAAGGCAGGCAAGGCCTCATCGCCTCCTCGCCGTGCTAACTGGACGCGCGGGAAGGAGCTCCCCCAGGACCAGCAGTAGGCCCTCAAGGTGGCCGCCGTGCCTCTTGCCGGACCTACTGACCCCCAAGGACGCCTACGGCTTGGACTAACAAGGGGCACGTTTCGGAGGTGACCCGGTGTCCGAGGGCACGTTGTTCGGCACGGTGCGTTTCGAGGTCGCGATTTTGCAAAAACTTGCATAAGTTGTGATTGTTGTTCGCGAAAGCCCGCCTTGAGGGGAAGCAAAGCATCCTCGTACCTGGCGGCCGCGGCGGCCCTGGCGCCGCGCGTGCAGCCGGCTGCATTTCAATGCCGCCAAATCTCCCTTCCAAATTAGCAGCTCTGACCCCGGCTGCCCCGCCGGTCACCCCGCCCCACCTCCCCCTTAATAAAGTGGTGCGTTGTCCGGACGGCCAGGAGGGTCCGCAGGGGCCCAACAGCACCGGCCCCTGGCTGCCCGCCGGCCTACCTTAACCTCAGGCTATTAGCGCCAACAATAGGTGGCCCTGTCCGGCCGGCCGGCCAGTCCCCGGGGAGCAGCACGGCGAGCACGGCGGCCCGAAACAGTTGGCCAGACTGCTCAAGTGGGGCGCGGGGAGGCAGGCGTGGCCGGCGTCCCTGGGATGGAAGGATGCAGGGTCCTCGGCGATTCGCCACTGCCGCGCGCAGGAGAGAGAAAGAGGGAGAGAGAGAGGCGCCTGGAGGAGTTATTTTCAATTACCAGCGACTCACTTCCGCTGCGTTGGCCTCTGGATGGCCTCGGGGACCGCGAAGGCGGCACGGCGCCGAGCACCGCGCCGAGCACCGCTCCTCGACGTGTCATCGACGCCGCGACCGGCCGCCAGATGGCGCCCTCGGCGGCTCCAGCCGCTCCAACCAGCCGAGGCTCCAGCCGAGCGTGAAGTCGGTGGAGGTGCTGCGGAGGTGGTGGCCGCGTGCCGGGGCCGCGGAGCCCGCCGACGAATTAGACAAAAAACTCTCTGATGCTGGCGGACCCCTATCATCGCCCGGTCACCCTCCCTCCCCCTCCCTCCCTTCCCAAAGGTAGTACAGCACACCTTATTGACACGGAAGAAAAAAAAATTGATGTATTGATTTCCGAACAATAAGTCTGACTCGGACAATACACGCAGGTAACGGTGGAAAATAAAACCTACGCCAAAAAAAAACACACATGAAAAAATAATGAAATTGTAACGACCCCGGCCGCTTTGCAGCAAGCACTGCACGCAAATGAGTCTCCGCACATCTCACATGTTGCGCTCTCGAGGAGGACGAGATTTGTATCTCCCGCCCTCGACGCTTTTCGGAGCGTTTATTTTCTCCTCCCTCTTTACTTGGATTCCCGCATGCCAGACACAGAGGTCCCGCACACGGTGCGGTACGTACCCGCAACACAGCATCACGGCGTCACGGACAATATAGCGCGATTGTCCGTTCAATTACCTGCATCATCGTGCGCTGCACCTCGGCACTACAACGTAAAAAAATGACCAAAAAATAAAACAAAAAAAAAACTTGAACTTTTTATTTATTTTTTTCAGAAAAAGGCGAAAGATTTCGACAGACACAATTGCGTGCCTTTTCGCTTTTCACCGAAACAGAAAATAACAGAGGTTTCGTATACGCTCCTAACCGGGAACATGCCTGAACAGAGAATAATTTAAATTATTCTCTTTTCAGGCAATTTTGCTGAGTCCGATAGACAATTTCTCGGTCATCTGGCCGCTCTCGCACCTCGCTGATTGCGCTATTGCGCTAATGCCGACCGGGTGACACGTGTTGTTCCCCTGTGCCCCGGTGCGTCCAACCGTCCGTCCGCCGAAGTCCCAGCGGGATTCGACAAAATCACAGACTGCCACGCCGCGCTCTGCTAGTACGCTGTGCCACGCTACGCGACGCTACGCCGCGTTAACAATGAATGAAAAGTGGCTTCCAATTAAAGGGCACGTGTCGAGGGGGAGGCGGGGAGGGGGAGGGGAGCGGAGGGGAGCGGTTTAGCACACCCAGTGAATAGGATTATGGTCACCTGGCCGCGACGCGTGCTGCCGCGAGGGGGAGGCAGACGGTGAGTGGGAAGGGGGAAGGGGAGGGAGAGCGGCAAGGTCTGCTCGAGGCACCACCATTCATTCCACAATGCACCGTCTTCAATAAAAACTTGATCGTCCGCGGGAGCGGGGCAGCAGCGCGCAGCAGATGCACCGCTGGGGGCTGAAGTGATTAACATGCACATCACAACGCGCACAGACACATTCATTCCACCTTTTGACGTGCGACTGGATTTCCGTTGACCGCTGCTGCGTTCTGCTCTTCCGCACAAGCGGACTCCGTACTTACGATTCCGCTGTACGATCCATACACGATCAGCCCGGTCAGGCCGCATGGCCACCGCCGGGACATACCTGCGCACACAGAAGACGATTTTGAGTGGGACTGTACTGCACGGTAAAAACGGAACCTGGTTTTCCCAGGAAGCCAATGGTGAAGGTATAGGCGATTTCCAGGGTGTTCCTGGGAAAACCAGGAACCGTTTTTACCGTGTGGATGGCTAGCGCTGCTGGCGCTGCCGGCGCGTGGGTGACGCGGGCGGTGAAATAATTTCTGGCCCTGCTGACGGCGCCGACGGGGCTGACGGACGCCCGACGGACGCGGGCGGCGTCGCCACTTGAATCGCCCGGAATTAAAGAGATGGCTATCGGGCGTGCCGCCAGCGCGGCGGACCGTGGCGGCCAGGAGGCGCGGCGTCAGCGCGGTGGAGCGCGTCGCCGAGGGCGCGGTGAACGCCGCGAGCTTCGACGGCGGGCCGTCGGCTCGCTGGACACAAAGGCCGGAGCCGGCCACCTCCACCTCGCACTACTTCTGAACAATGGTATGTTTTGCCGTTCGGCCAGGAGGGGTGGCCCTTTCGGCCCCTGTAGTGCCCCTCGTCATCGTCATCGGCGCTGTTAGGCCTCAGCAGACCTCTAGCGTTCGAGTAAGCAGCTACTGTAAGCGAAGGACTCAGACTGCAAACCTCAAAAATGCAGGCAGAGTCCCGCCCGCAGCAACCACCCTCTACTTGGGGGGTATGAGGACAACCTCCACAGACCGTGGAAGCAGGACTCATCCCAGACGGGGACAAAGGGGTGACCGCCGCGCCACCTGGTGGTGGCAGTGGCGCGAACAACGCGACGACGTGCACGCCTTTGAGGCACGCGCCAGGGAATTCCCAGAGACGCCGAGACACATCAGGTGAGCAAACAAGCCGGACAGAGACGCATGGCGGGGCCGCCAAGAAGGCCCTCGGCTCGGCCGCTTCGGAGGTGAAGCCGGGCGGGACGTCGCGCCCGTCGTCGGTGCTCTCGGTGCAACGCCGCGAGCGCGCGCCGCTAAACAAGTCAATTCTGACCGCTGAATTTTTCATACCCGCGACGTTGGCACGGTTGGCTGTTGTGACAGGGCTGGGATCCGCTGTACTGGGCGCGCTGTTGCACACACACACACACACACACACATACACACAGAGCGCGGTGCAGGCAGTGCGAGGCAGGGCCGCCGCCAGGAATCGGCCAAAAGTGTAAATAAGCAAAACGTGACAATTAATAAATCGGGGTGGCTGGCGCCCTCTAATGCACGGCGCAGGATGGGGCCCATGCATCTCGGTGCGCGCGCACACACAGACGCAGGCATGCATGCACACACACAGGCAGGTATGTTTTGACGCGGCACCGTTCCGTCACCGCTTTGGCACGGCGCCTCCGCCACGGCGTCAGCCAGCGGTGTCGGCTTTCGGCCACCTCGCGCACGTGTGCGTGTGTGTGTGTGTGTGTGTGTGTGTGTGTGTGTGTGTGTGTTGTGTGGTGTTTGTGAAAGCGAGTATGTACGCGCGCAGCGGACAGTCCGGACCCCATAGATTGACTTCGCGCAGGAACAACAAATCCACCACCATATTTTGTCACACTGCGAGCTCGGACGACTAGAAATAATCCGCGCGTCGGACTCCCCTTCCAGTGGGCCGGGAGGCGCTACGCGACGCGGCGCTACGGCTGCGCGGCCCGCCACTCCGCCGCCCTTTTAAAGGCAAGAAGAGGGTTCCTGGAAGCGTTTCAACTGATAAATGCGCAAGCCCTGCATGCCCCCGGCGTGCCCCTGCGCGGCGCGCGGCGGACAGGAGCCGGTCCTTCTTCTCCAGGCGGAGGTGGCATTGTGAGAGAGCACTCTGCCCGTCGGTGTGAGCGCGCGCGCGCGTCTGTGTGGGTGAGCCAGCCTTGTGAGTGATCATCAAAATCCACTGAGCGTTTCGGAGCCCGCTTTCCCGAGCGTCCCGCTTCGTGGGGGCTCTTGCTCGTAAGAAGTCCGCCTCGGGAGGTGCGCATGGCCGAAAGTAGAGCAAGAGAGGCTGCAGCGGTGCGGGCTGCGGGCATCCCTCTCCGCCAAATGCATCCCCCCGCTCTCTGCCCGGCTCTGCAGGGCCCCAGCAGGACCCCTCCTAACAGTGACGGGGACATGTGGGGACTTTCCGTATGCGCAGGGTGTGCGTGAAAAACCTGTGTGCGGGGCGGGGACTTCCCTCGTGGCCTTCCCCGGGAATAAAAGACAGGGAATTGGAGTGCGGCTTGGCCGACGGCTCGGCCCCGCCAGCCAGCCAGCTCTGCATGCTGGGCCGTAACTGCCCGGCCGGCTGGCCGTGGATACGCGGGTCTTCCGCGCGCCCCGAGTGGCGGCCGCTAGTAACACCTTTTTCATGTTCCCCTGTGTGCGCCATTTCTCCGCTGATGGCTCAATTTATAAGGAAGGCCGCGCGGGCCAGCTCGCCAACCTCGCCTCGCCGGGCCGCCTCTCCTTCCTCCTCAAAGTGTCGCCGCGCTCGTTGTCCGACGCAGTGATTCCTCTGCCTGGGTGTGCGTGCGTGTACGTGTGTGCGAGGGCACGGCGCGGAATTTCAATTAACGTCTGAGGTGGACCGAGGCCGGCGCCGCGACCGGACCACGATGGCCGAGGCAGCCGAGCCGAGGCCGCGCCGCCAAAGCAGGCGGACAGCCCGGCAGCGTGTGCGGTCGACCAGACCCTGCGGCCCGGCGGACACTTTGCCAGCGATTTGGCAGCGGGAGCACTCATCGTATCGACATCCATCTTGTTCTCCTCCCCGTGCGCCGCCACACCGCCGCCACGAAGGCCGAGGCCGGCGCGCACCCGGAGCGGCGGCGTCTGGGACCATGGCGACGGACTTGGCCGCCGTAACCGGAGCCGCGCGCGCACACAGACACACGGCACACGACAAAGACTGACACCTGAGACGTCCAGAGACGGAGACAGAAACAAGAAAATGATAACACGGCGGCCATTAGGCGCCATGGGAGCGGTGACACGTGACGACATCCTAGCGTCCTGACGGTGTCCTGGAGGACGACGGTGTCCTGGAGGTCGTCGACGAGACCGTCTGCGCGTGGTCCTCGCGGTCCGAAGCAGGCCTGAGGCAACTATCAAAATGACTATGCGGGCTTTGTTAATGGTGCGGTCAATTAGAAGCGGTGGCGAGCGAATTGGTGTCGGCGAAGGGGAACGGGGGGAGGGGGAAGGGGCAGGACGATGCGGGCTGCGGATGACACACGCAAAGCATCCAGCCACACGATCAGGGTCTCATACTTTTTTCCGCCCGTGTTGCTCCATTTTTTCCCCTCTGACCGGGATTTTTCTTTCGCCGATATTTACCGATGACGTACCAAACAGGCGGTGCATGCCAATGTGGTGCGTCCGTGTGTGCATGTGAGTGTGTGAGCGCGCGCTCGTGTGTGGGGCTGCGGGTGTGTGTGACGAGAGGGTGTGTGACAGTCGCAGGCTGACAGCCGTCCGCCCACAGGACGTCCGCGAAACCTAATAAAGTGTCGCAGACCAAAAAAAGGGTTGCGATAAAAGCGACGGAGGTTTCCGAACACGGCACGCTGTCCCCGCCCCCTCCCTACCTGACCTAGTCCGGCGCGGCAAGGTGGCTGCCGCCGCCGCCACCCACCTGCCTGCCGCCCCCTTCCACGCGCACCTGACCTGCCGCACCAATCCGGCGGCGCCCCGCCACTGCGCACCTGTCCCATTGGCCGTGGAAGGCGCTCCCTGCCGCTCCAGGCGCCCCACCTGTCGGCCGCGGCCAGCCAATGCGCGGTGCGTCTCCGTCCAAAGAAAGAGCCAAGGCTTCCACGGACGTTTCGACTTCAGATGATAGTACTCTCGAAAGCGGCTAAGGTCGCTAGAGGGTTACGCTTGTATAGAGTGAATTGTTTCTGAAATCCAATATGTTACGGATAACTGTTGCCACGATCGTCGTTTCCAAGATATTCGAGGTTCAATGCCTGATAGGGATCGAAGCGCCGGAAACTTTCCGGAAAATTTCCGGAAATTTTTCGGAAAATTTCGGAAAATTTCCGGACCCCTGAAAAAGTAGGAAATATTGGAAATTTTGGTGTTTTTGAGTTATTGACTCATTAATGCACACAAATCTGTCTTTACGTTTTCCTTAGTGCATTGCGCGATACATTTTACATTGTGGAGCGACATGTCTCCCTCAGCCCTCTCGTTGTCACCTTTTTCAGTTTAGTTAACCCAAAAATACACTTCTATCAAAGTTTCCAGTTTGAATTTTACGCCTTCACGCGCGCTTCCGGTAGGAGGAGTTGGAATGGCAAACGCACATATGCGTGCTGCGCAGAGGGCAGTTGGTACTTGTGTTATCACACCAGCGAAACCGGCAGGGGAACGAGAGTTCAAGTTAAGGCTGGTGTACATTCTATATGTTGTACAATGAAGATTCTCCATATTATGGTGAAAATGTTCCATAAATCATTGTGGTGCAGCTGACCTCATAACATACCATCAGAAATTTCGTTGGTATTATGACATTATTGCAGTGTAGGCCATCAGCCAACTCCCTCCCAGGCCGACGCGGAATCTTAGGTCTAGGAAGTGAAAATGCCAATCGCTAATGTGACTATTTTGACTGATTTGACCGATTTAGAGGTGGTCTTAGTTATTATGAAAATAAATAATTGGTTCCTTAAACCTGTTAATCCATTTTAGTTTTTATGGATAAAAATTTTTTCCTCCTTATATTACATTTTAACGCAAAAAGTCAAAATTTCCAAATTTTCCAAAATTTCCAAACAAAATGGAAATTTTCCACTTTTCCGGAAATTTTCCGGGAACTTTGAAGATTTCCGGGAAACTTCGGTCCCTAATGCCTGACGTTAAAATTTGAATTTGTGGGTGAAGTTGTCAGCACTTCTCAAGAACACACGCACGTTACAGTTTTCGTGCCGCTCGCGACAGCAATCATAAACAGAAAGTAACAAGAAAAGGGGACAAGTTGCTGTGAAGAGACAGAGAGCGTGGAGGGGAGGCTGAGGCGCAGGGAGAGGGGATGCGATTTAGAAGAGAGTCTCCTTTGGATGTCCCTCATTCCGGCTGGATGTAGGCAAACTGTCTAGCAACAACAGCACGGGCAACAACAAGGCCGCGCTCTTATACACGCTTTGGGGCTGCTTAACATCTTTACTACGGGACTGCGGCCCAGGACTGCGGCCCAGGACCAAGGACAGGGCATTACCGAGGAGAAAGCGAAGGGCGGGGAAGGACCTGAAAGGGGGAGGGGGAATCGCTCAGCAACATTTTCACTTTCCGGCCGCTGTTTTCGGCAGTGTGAAATCCACAGCCGATTCAAACGTGGCCCGCCGCGCGGTCCTCGCATACCAGGGCGGGGTGCGCGCGCGAAATGCAAAATCAAACGACGTTCGGGTCTTTGATTTAGTTGTGCATACGATTAAGGGTTATTGGCACGGGTCGGTGCAAGGTACAACACCCACCACTACTGTCTGCGCACTTTTTGGCTCGGCAATCAAATTAGCCGCAGATTTATTGCAACCGGACGAGCACCAACCGGTGCCAGCGCGGCGCGACGCGGCGCGGCGGGCGACTGCGCGGCGCGGCTACCCATTTTGTCTTATTTCTGAAGAAAGTTGCAAATCCTTTCCCACGCGCCGCCGCGAGCAAGCGCCCAGCCCTGCTGAGGCTGGATTTATTAGGGCATCTGAAATTCAGATTTTTATCAAAGCCGGAAGTGGCGAGGGGCGAGTTCGGTCGCGGCCAGTCGGACAAGCGCGTTACGACTCAACGGTTTAAAGTGGCGCTGACACGCGTACCCCGACTTGCCGGAGAGACTTTGAGTCCCTCGACTGGAAGAGGTGTGGCGGACATGGCCCCAAAAAATAAAGTAAGGGGGCCGAAAGACACAGAAGCCGGGCGGGTAAAATGCAATTTTCCACTCGACATGTTCCCTTGTCTAAAAGTGGCGACTGTGATGACTGTTGTGCCTGGCGTCTTGGCCAAAGACAAAGGGCGGGGTGGCGGCAACGAAAACAACATCAAGAAAAACAACAAGGCGGAAAATGGCGGGAAATCGAAAAGAAAGGAAGAGGAAAGAGAGAAAAAAGAAAGACGTGTCATCAGCACTTATTGCGGCGGACCGACTTTGGAACTTTCACATGGAGTAATATGCAAAAGCCGCACATCTCCCTTTCGCTGGCGGGCGAGCGGGGCGAGCCGAGTGAGCAGAGCCTGCCGTAAGCCGGGCCGGGCCCCGGCAGGCTGCCTTCCTCGGCCCATCTGCATATTTGATGCCTTCTCTAAGTACAATAACGGAGAAGAATGCAGGCAAAATCAGGCAACACGGAGGATCGGCAGAATATGAATTGGCCCGGCCGCCGGGTCAGGGGGTAGGAGGGCGGAGAGAGATCGGGAGCCCCCTGCACCTTGCCCTGGCCCGCTCCCTCGCCATGTTGGCGCGGCTACTGCTGCTGGAATTTCAGGATTTCGATCGGAATTCATGGAGCCGGGCTGTGCGTTAGCCAAGACGAACAGCAGTGCGGCCTGTTCCGCCGTGGCGAGTCGCGGCGAACTGTACTCAAGACTTTACTGGCAGTATGTATTCATAGTGCAATTTGGCGTGAAAAAAAAAAACGGCTGGATTTAGCATGAAACACGGATGACTTTGCCCGTATCATAAGAGTTTTTGTGTCCTACAAACAAAATGATCGGTCCATTCAATAACGTTTCCACAAAGTCTCATGCGGATTCGTCGTAGTGCCGCAGGAAAAAGCGTTGTTCCTGGAGAAAATGCTTGGGCTACAGAATTTTGATTGGAAAATAGAGCACTTTCTAAGAGCTTCGGAAATACAATGAAACTGAATAGCGTTTGTAGTGACTGTCATCAATGCTTGTACCGGCCCCGCCTGCAGTCAGCGGATGTACCGATCCGACCACAACACGGGACAATGCCGCAATCGGTTTGTTGCCGAACTGTTGCTGCAAATGGTTTGCGGCGAGGGGGAATTCACTCAGGTATTAGTCGGTTGTCGGGTGTGTAATTGGTCTGTAATACTGCCTGTATTAGGTAATAGTTGCGTAATGGCCGTAATTACTGGTAATAGTGGTATTTGCGTCGTATTAGCGCTGTAATTGGTGTAATAGGGTGTATTAGATGAGTAATTGGCACATTTTTTTAACGAAAAGTCTCCGTTGAAGCTCGCGACCGCTTCGGAGAGTCTCTCGGGAGAGACTGCGGTGGCTGAGTATGTGCGTTTTAGACAGACCCCCATGCCGTGGAAGTGTCCTTCCCTCCGAAGGTAGGGTGGGGTGGGGGAGGCTGGAGTCGCGGTGAGACGAGCGTCACAAACCAAACCGCTAGCCTGGCTCTGGCTGCTTCCCATCAGTGGGTAACGCAATTTGCGTTTCTTTCTGCAAGAATTGTTGTAGTCCGGGATGAGTCCCGGACTAATAATGCATTCCGTCTTACTTTTTGCTGAAATATTGTTACTTCACGTGAGACTATAATCATGGTGCCCAGAGGCACGTTGGATTTCTAACCTTGCCTTAGGCTCGGACATGCTTAGTCAGACCTCTTAATCATAGAACTCGAATAATATTTTTAGATGTTACTGCTTACTGAAATGCTTTCTTTTTTATAAAATTAAATTTATTGTGGGTCGATGTGCTTTCTTAGGTTATGATGCCCTCAGTCGTAATTTATTTGTGCACAGACCCACACCTGTTGAAACGAATGCAACAAATCTGAGATTTTACAGTAATTTCAGGTAATGTAATTCAAGTAATGTAACTAGACAAATAATATTAAAAAATCACTTTAGGGCTGCGTAAAACATCCAGTGAAGTACCAAACACATGAGGTGTCACAGACTGCTAGTAAGATTTTAGGGGTAGGCAGAGAAGCTCAAAAGATTTTTTTTATTCACTGCAAGGGAAGGCGCAACCAATATACGGAATTGCAAAAACTGATGTGATATCATTGCTGTTTTAAACTGCATCATACATGCAAACCGTCCACAATGAATCAAAAATTTCCTCTGCCTGTCAGCTTTGTTTACTGTGAATATTTCGCAATTTGTCCACCCGCAGCGCTACCGTCGCACGTAGATACTCTATGCCCTGATGCAAATAGTGACCCAAAGTAAAGGAAAATTCCCTCTTTGCACTGTAGTAGGGTGTATTTACTGTGCAATTGCCATGTATTATGGTTTATTTGCTGTGAAATTGCCATGAATTATGGTGTATTTGCTGTGTAATTGTCATGTATTATGGTGTATTTGCTGCGTAATGGGTGTATTATCAAGGTAATAGTCGTAATACCAAGGTAATGGCGTAATTGCAGGTAATGTCAAGGTAATAGCTGTAATACTTTCGGAAGGTAATAGTCGGTTGCCCATTTTCGGGAGTGAATTCCCCCTCGGTTTGCGGTGGTTCAGAAGCAGGGCGGGGGCAGAGGCACTGCAGGGCAAAAGAGTTATACGGCCGCAGGGGTCGGCGGGGCATGGGGCCGAGGGGGTGGGGGGGGGGGGTGTCTGTGTCCGTCCACCCTTGTGGACAGAAACTAACATCCAACTTGTCTACAGGAGTTAGGGCCGCGACCGCCGACCCGGAGCGTCCCGGTGCCACGCCTGGGCGTGGCCCATAGGGCCCCACCCCGCCAAGCCGTGTCAATAAGCAACAGCCAGCCGTGCCCGGATCACCTTCAGTCTTGGCCGGACGAGGCCCTTTTAAATTAATATTTCCGGGAGGCCCAGTGTGGCCGCAGCAGGGCGGTGCCGGGCGGTGCAGCAAGCACGGACTGCCAAAACACACCGCGCGCTAACGATGGCAGCACTCGTGTGCCATCGGGAAGCACCCGGCGCTGGAGCACGTGTGGTCAGATCAGCTCCATTAGGAGCAGACAGGAACAGCCGCTGGAGCGGCCGGCCTGATTCAGCCTGATGGCCGAAACTGGAGCATCAAAATCACATGACAGCCTGCTGCACGCAGCGCCCACCGAAAACGAGGAAAAACATCAACAACAAAACCACGCTGAAAAAACGCAGGCAACCTATTTTCCGCGGCCTTTGCGGCGATGAACGCAACGAAAAAAATATCATCACGCCTGGAAATCCTTTTCTTTTTTCTTGTCCCCTCCGACTGGGTTATGGGAGTCGTTGCGACGCACTACTCGGGTGCGAAATGATTTCTCTCCCAGCCGAGAGGTACGATGATGGCGAGCCCGGGCGGGGAGGGACAAGACAGCACGCACTTGATTAAGAAATTCACGGAGAGATGAAGGGGAAGGGGAAGAATGGAGGAAAATGATACCACGTGACCGGACTGGTAACGACGCGCTCAAGGTGGCGCCGGGACGGACTCCGGGCGGCACTCCGGGCGGCAGTCTCCGGCTGGAGTCTCTCCTTGGAGTCTCCACTCTGGGAGGCGCTTCCGTGGCAGTTACCCTTCCAGTGCCCGAAGGGCCCCCTTCTCACCCTCGGGCAAGCATCACGGCCTCCTCCATCGGGTCAGTGGAACAGCAATGCCACTACGCGAGCAATCAAAGAAATTCCTTTGTTTTTCAACGGTTTAATTGTGTGTTTCGCTTTCCAGCGAGTACCGCGCCTCGTATACACTGACAAATCACCGCGACCTCTGCGCCGCACACCGCCACCTCGCTCGCCCGAGTTTCCTTTCTGTTTTCTAGATTAGCGAATTTTCAAGGAGCGCGCGCAGCCGAGAGAGCGGGCGAGACCGGGGCGCTAGGCGAAGCAGGGAGGTGATAAGACTTGAAAAGCTTCCAATCCCGTGCCAAAGTAGACGTAATTACGAATCGCAATTAAATAACGTGCAGCGTAATTTGGGCCACTTGCTGTTATTATTTGTAGGCGCCGTGGCCGTTGTTGTTGTTGGCGGGGGTCATTACGTGGCCCGGGGCTCCGGGGCTCGACGGCGACCTCGAGGGGCTCCGAGACGTCGCCGCCAGGCGCCAGGAGAAAACCGCGCCGCGCAACTCGCGCGCGTACTTGTGTGACTTAATTTCTTAACCTGAAAACTTTTGGCGCGAGTGTGCGAGTGTGTGCGCGGTGAGGTCGCTGTTATCTCCGGGCCGCACACGGTCTTGGCGTCGCCACGCCGCACCACGCGAGCGCGCCGCTCCTGTCGGCGGAAGAGGCAAGCTTACGGCGGCGCACCCACGCGGCAGCGCAAGCAGCCAAAATGAAATCAGATAAATTAACGGCCAAATCCGAGCTGCTAACGAGAAATTCAAGCGGCTTGGGGAAGCTTATTTCGTGTCAACAACGAAAGTAGTCGTCGAGCAGGCGGTGCGGCACGGCAGCGCGGGGGCGGGCGCGACAACTTATTTAGAAAGTGTTGACAAGGTGGGCGACAGCATTCCTGGGAAACATTTTAATTAGCTGTATTTCTTGATAAGCTGTGTGCGGGGCCGTGCCGTGCCGTGCCGGCCGTCGGCCCCGCCGCCACCTGTTGTAGGAGCTGTCGAGATCAGCAGCAGCGGGGAACGCCCGGCCCGGGCACGACCGGGAACGCCTCGCCGCGCGACATTGGCGCGTTTCTTACTCGTGGCAAGTTTGATTAAAGTTTGCCACGTGGGCCGTGCGGGCTGGCCGTGTTGACGAGGAAACCCGCAGCGCGAGAAACGAGAACACTCCGCCTGCCGCCTGGCGGGTAGGCAGGCCTGCGGCGCAGCGCTGTGGGTGGGACGCCAGTTCTCCAGGCGCCCGGGAGGCGTCGGCAGACATGCTTACTCTTTATTCGCAGATTTTTGCCGCTGTCCGCGACCGAAAGTGCGTTGTTGTTGAGACAGAGGGCAAGTGGGTCGCCGCCTTGGTCGGTGCGAATCAAAGCGAATGAGCTTGCCCCTTATCTTGGCCGGAGAGCCAGCGCCGCCGAGCCGCCGCCAGGACGCGCATAACCGCCAAACATAAACGATATGCAAGGCGAGCCAGGGCGTCGTCGAGTCGTCCCCGTTCCCCGGCGCCGTCATGGTGTTGTGTGGTGCGTGGCCGGGGATGGCCAAGGTGGCGGCATGCGGGTGCCACTCCATTAACAGCTGGACTGCAATTAAAATTCCACTTCTTGCCCCGCTGGATGGACTCTCGCGGCCTGCACCACTTTTTGGCCTTGTTTTCGCGACAACCTCGCGTTGAGGGCCGCCGCCACCTGGACGCTTAGCGCGCATGGCTGGCTGTTGTGCCCCCCCCCTCTCTCTCTATCACCCACACACACACACCAAGACACAGTTTGAAAAAAATAAAATCCAAAAACAGCCAACAATTCAGGTCACAGACGTGACGTGGTCTGTATGCGCATCGTGACGCAAATGGGGGAAAAACGAATAATAGCGACTAGGGCCGGGCACGCCGCGGACGCCGCGGACGGTGCCACAAACCCCTGTCGGCAATTAGCAGGGTTTTTGTTTCGGTATCGCCGCACGTCCCTTTTTATTTTACCATTTTTTTCCTGCTTTAATTTCATCACAGCGCAGGGGCGATGGGTAAACCTATTAGAGCGAGGTGGCGTCACGCGGTATTTCCCACCGCAGTCAAATTCACTTCAACGGGTAGACACATTTTTTTTTTAAGGGAAAAATTCAAGGCCTTTTTTTGTGACTAATTTGGCGCGGAGCTTGATAGCGTTGCCAGACTCGCTTCGAAAAAGTCGCAACGCCTTCTGCGCCGTATCGTTCGTGTTTGCCAGTCAGCCGAAAGCACAATGTGAGCGAGAAAAAGCGAAAGGTGCGACTGTGTGAGTGTGAATAAAACATTGCCAGAGATGAGCCTTCCATTGAGCAGCAACGAATGACTGGACAGAGATAAACCTGCTGCCCTGTCGCGCGGCCATGTGGCGGAAAGAGAGAGAAAGAGCATTCACAGGAGCGAGAAAAAATTAGATCTGCCCGCTGTTCGCTGATGGCAGGTTGGTCATAAACGACAACTGTTTTTCATTTGGAAAACAAAAGGAAACTAAGCGCGGAAAGCCCGAAGGGAAGTCTCAGCAAAAACCAACAACAACAAAGCAGCTGACCTAGTTGTTGCGGCCCGATCATCCCTTGTGACTGACCAGGGCCGGGGCGACGGGGCCGCCGAGCTGCGACGACTACTTGTTCTCGGGGGACATGACCAAGAAGAGATATCGCGCCGTCCGGCCACAGGCCCTAAATTATGTCGGCTGGTCAGTCAACAAATCATAACACACATGATCACTGACGCACGAAAAAAGAGAGAGGGGAAAAAAGAGGCTTACGACGGCCACACTTGAGCTCCAGTGAGACCTGTCGGGACTGTTGGCGCAGCAGTGGGGTGGCGGCCCGTCGTCCGCGGTCATCGGTGCTTCGAGCCGGAAGCACAAAATCGTTGACCACACCGAGTTATCTGCGCCAACAATATTTCATGGGCCGTGCGCTGCCCTCGGCCGCCGCGGTGTGGTTCGAGCAGGGCGAGGCCGGCGAGGTGGCAGGATGTGACCACTGTCGCCACCCCCCGCGCGGCCCAGCGCGGCCAGCGTGCCATTCAGGGTGCGTTTTGCAGCATTGCCGCGTTTTGGAACAGAGATAGGCCGCCAAGCCGCGCCCGGTCACGTGGTGGTGGTTGCCCGGACGCACCGGAACGAGCCGCCAAATCGACAGAAAGGACGCACGACTTTTGTGTTTCCCACAGGGAATGCCGTTGCGTGTGTTTTGGGGTGGTTTTTCGTTTTGGCGAGCAGCCTACCGAGCGCCTGCACTACGTACACGTCACTTGCCGTGAATGACACTGGTCGTCCTAACGACCCCGCCCCGCCCGCCGACCGCATCGTCAAACAAACCACGTCCCCTTAATCACCTTCAGCTGGGCGCCGCGCTGCCACCACAGACATCACCGGCAATTTCGACTGCGGCCACGCCGCCAAAATGCCTCCGAAAGCGACAACAGTCAAAAGAATATTTGAAAACACCAAAACCAATGAGACGTGGTGACCTGAAATCCAGCGAGTTTGTAAAATGCAAAGCAAAAGTATCCTTATAGGCGGATACAAATAAGGAAACGAACTTTTGGAAGTTGCTAACTCTTCAACGGAGCGCGTTACGAGCGGACGCAATCAGAAATTGAATTTAGGTGTGAAGTTTTCGTATGCGCGGCCTCTGTACTGCGTAAGATTCACAAGTAAGTCCCACCAGGAGGTTCCGTGAGCACCGCGGTGACCGTTTCCCGGTGCCGCCGCGTTGGTGTCGCGTTGGCGCCGACGGCACTGTGGTGCCGCGCATTCCACGCACCTCCCAGCACGCCGTAATGGACATTCCACGCCGTGACGCCGGCCAGGTCCGGGACATGGCCCAGGACGTCCAGGACGCCGCCGACGCTTGATTCCGGCAATTGTTTTTGGCGGTCGTCGAGTCCGTCGGCCCGTCCGTCCGCACGGACTGTACGTAGTGCATGTTGCGGCGCACTGGCCGGCCGTGGCCCTGTCCGTCCGAACTGCACCGAATTGCAGCGGAAAGGAAGGCGCGGGTGGAGGGGGCGGGCAGCCCATCTGCTAACAGGCGGTTACACGGCGCGTCACGTGTCACGCATGATAGTGTCACACATGTGACGTCACACGCGTGATAGCGCGCTGCGAGATGATTGAGGCCGGGCTGGCTGGCTGGCGTGGGCTGGCGGGGTCGTGTTGTTGATGGGCGCCGTGTTTTCCGCCGCACTGCCGCCGGCGATGCCATGGCGATGCCGCATGGAGTTGTCCGCGAAATCAGCAGCCCGGCAGGGAGGCGGGTGGGGGCTGGCGGACACCCTAGGGAGCCCCCGCACACGTGCCCGCGCCGTGCCGCACGGTAGAGCGAGCAGGAGGCCCTGCGAGGTGCGAGTGAGGTGGCCGGGGGGTGTCAGGTGGCCGCGCGCCTCCCCTTTCACCCTCAAGGACGCCGCCGTCGCCACGCTCCGGCCGCAAGGTCACCGTTGGCGCAGCGCGAGGTGGCGGTGGTGGCGGCGTCGCAGCAGGTGTGGTGTTGGCGGGGAAGGCCGGGGGGGTCGGCGGCGAGCTCGGGTGTGGACGCGTGAATGCGGCGGCCAACTATGCGGCGCGGAGGACGGCCCATCGGCCCCATTGGCGGCAATCAAAGGGTCACACCGAGAGCCCCTTTGTTGGCCAAACTATTCGGGCCATTCGGGCCTCGCGCGTCGCTTCGCGCTTCACGCCGCCGTTCCGATGTTCCACATTCGCGTGGTGTGCGTGCCGACCGCCAGGGGGCGCGTCGCGGCGTCGAGCGCTCATTTGTCGCGGCGGCCTCCGTCGCCGACGTGATTCGGATCGGCGCCGCGCAGTGCAGCTCGAGGGCCTCCTTTGTGGCGCCGAGCGAGAAGGAGCGGCCAAAGAAGGAAGGAAAGAAACGTTCTGCAAACGCTAGTTTCGTCCCGTAATTGATTTCGGGACCCCTTTGGCTCTCCTTCGGCCCTCGGCTACACCTTCTCGCCGTTCGAATGACGTCGCCGCCCTCCGCCTCGCCGTCCCCTCGGCCCGGCGGAGCCCGGCGCAGCCCCGCACACACGTCCCCGAGCACCTCCTTCACGCCCAATTTCCAATTGTAATCGATTCCACGTTGTTTGTCTCCTTCTCGCACTACTTTTTCCTCGCCTTCCGCCTGGGCCCCGCACCCCCTCCCCCTCCACTGCCTGGTGTGACAAGGTGTTTTGCTATATTGGATTTGTTGTGTGCCGTGGCGCGCCCTGCCGTGGCGCGCAGGGAGGCGGGGGAAATAAGGAACGGAAGGAAAAGGAGATCATGGAGGAAGAGCGCTGCCGGCGACAGAGCAAAAGGTTACCAACCGAAATAGAAATAAAAACAAGAAACAAAAGTGTAGCGCGATTCCCCGATTGTTTATTTAAGTGTGTAGGAGCGATTTTCACCGAGCGATACTACAGAGCTGTGCAGCTGCCGCCGCGCGCACTGGCTGCCTTTACTCGGTCGGTGCACTTTGCGCGTGTGTGCGTACATGTGTGTGTGCCACTCCACTGTATCAGCTGCATTCCCCAATCTACTTCCTCCGAGTACATCCGGTGTCTGGTGCGGGGCGGGCCCCGAGAAAACGAGAGTACGAGAAGTCGAGGTACGAAACGACAGCCAACTTGTCCCTCCCCCATCCGTCTTATTTTGGGGACGGCGACGGCGGTGCCGCCATGCGGGGGGCACCCACACTGCCACGGCGTGCTCACAGATCTGCAGTGTGCAAATTGAAACTGCCGGGGACGCCGCCGCGCCGCTATGCCGGATTCGCGTTATGGATTGGGGGACTTGAGACAAACGCCGCGCCGGCGCCGCGCCTACACGTGTCCCCGTATTGCAAATCGAATCTGCGGGGTGGCTCGGCGCAGCACGGCGGCGTCTATGTCGAATCACACACGCACTCGCACCCTTGTTGCGCGATATATACACGCACCGCGTCCTTAAAGTGGATTTAGAGCTTAAGGGTGGCCGCCGCCTCCGTTTTATTGGTGCAAAAAGCACGCTATTTTTCCAAGGACTGCCGCGCTGCTGCGCCGGGGAATTTTAATCTCCCCGCGAGCCGCGGCCGTAGATTTGCCTGCAATTGGTTCTGATCGCGGCATCGTCGCCCACCAGCCGTTGTGTCGAATGGCAGAGTCAGGCCGGAGGTGCCGCACTGGTGGCGCGGGACCGAGAGCACCGAGGAGAGCACCATGAGGACGGTTTGGCCGAGAAGCAAGAGCAGAATGACGATGGTCTCGACGAGGACCGCGATCACGGGTGTACGACCAGGATCGCAGTGGTGACGAGGACCGCGATGTGCTGTAATGAGAGTCCTGGAGCACCACCTGACGTGCCGAGGGCAAAGCAGGGTCACCAGGGTCACGTCCACGCTGCTCGACGACCAGGGAGACAGACGGACAGAGCCGGGCTGATTGTTTGGCAGCCCGCGCGGCTTTGGCGGAGCGGAGCGCAAATAAAGTGGTGCTGATTGGGGTTTGATGGGCAGCGTGGTCGACGAGGGCCGCCTGGCTGCCAGCCCGTCTGTCCGGCCTCGGTGTCCACTGCGCAGGTGTCGGGCCGCCCGTCCGTCTGTCCGGGGCCACCCGGCCAACGGAAGTGCCCAGCGGGAGGCCTACCCCGCGTTTCACAGGCGCTACTACAAGCTGTTGTCCTCCAGGACGTCCAGGACGTGGGGGACCTGCGGGGCGACGTGGCGGCAATCAGGGCGAGGGATGATCCTGGATCCTCTTCCTTGGACAGCGCGCGTCCCTCGGGAACAGCCGCCCCGCCGCACCCCGCCGTGCTCCGCCGCGCTCCGCCGTGCTGGACCCTGGCCGTGATAGCAGAGGCTCAGCCGTCGGCCACGTGGAAGCAAACCGCCCTGGGCCTGCTTGGGCCGCGCGGCAAATTTGAGCAAAAAGCGGAAGAGAAGAACGGGGAAACCGCCGGGAAAATTCCGTCTCATGAATCATCTGACCTTTTGCAAGAAAGAGCTACGCCGATGAGGCAGATGTGAACAGATTGGCGCCTCATCGGCACCTTCAGAGCCATCAAGGCCGCCCCGCCCCTCCCCCTGTCTGCTTTGTAGTCGGCTCCTTCAATCCATTCTTCAATCGACGAGCGAGCCGTGCTCACTTTTTTAATTTTCGCCAATTTCCTGTTGGCAGCATTTCATCTCCTCGTCGCGTGGCCCGCCGTCGTCCCGAGGCTGTTCCTTACCTACCGAGAGATCATCAAGAGCCAGGTCAGCGGAAATTAGATCTCCTCTGTGTGTGTGAGAGTGTTTGTGTGCGTGTCTGTGAGACAACGTCTGTGTGCGTGAACGCGCGAACCACAAAAAGGCTCGCGGCTGGTGTCCTGATCAGGACGAGGGACATTTTTCGAAGAAATGGTCACGGGCCACTTAACAGACCCCCCGCGCTCCATTCCATGTCGGCATTCCCTACAAGTGGAGGGAAATGGATGGCGGCTAGAAAAAGAGGGACACGGCGCCCCAAACAGCATAGCGAGCCGTCCGGGCCGGCCCCACACTCCCTACGGACCGTCGCCACATCGGCTATTTTAATTGAGGATCAATTCAAAAATCCCTACTCGTTTTCCTGAGCTATTTTTGTGTTTTCAAAATCTAATTTCAAATCTGATTCCGGCTGGTGGCGAGCCCCCCTGGGAGGTGCGGCAGGGGACACGCCACTCGAAACACCACTCAGGCAAATTGGAGAAAAATTTAACGGGCGTCAGAAATGGGGCGACAAGTAGTCGTACGGCTTTCGAGTACCGCTTGCAGCAAAGCGGGCAAAGCGCCCCGGCGGGGCCGCGCGTTAATTTGAATTATTCCCATTACAGGCAGAGTGAAATGTCTCCCCCAAGTGCCGTTGCCCTGACGACGCGCGCGACGCACACGGCAGCGAGGAGGAGTACCAATCCCCAACCGCCGCGGACGGACCGGAGAGAGAAACGCCTCCGCGGGCCTCTGCAGAGCCAAGGGGCGGCGGGGCTCGAATCGGGGCCACCTGCTCGTCTGCATGCGCCGTAAAACGGCACCGCGTCCTCAGTGGGTGCGCCGACTGCAGTGTTCCCGGGGGAGTCAGACAGCCAGTCAGGCAGCCAGCCCAGCCGGCCAGTCCGGCACTTCCAGATGAACCCGCGGGGAGCGATCGGCTTCATTATTATTTCAACGCGGTGGGCGCGCCCCTGGCTGCCAGCGCGCTGCCAGCTCGGTCTGTGGGGACTATAAAGTGACGCGAATCTCGGCGGGCCGATCCAAATTAGCAGCCGCTCACTTCCAGCCAGCCAGCTTCCAGTGTGCTTCCAGCCGGTAGGGCTCCACGTCTTGGATCTGCATAATGGCCCCCTGGCTGTCGGCGAGGCTGTCATCGAGCCAGCCTGGTGGCCGCGGGGCCCGTCGTCGTCGCCGTCCTCGGCGCGGCGGCTGATCGCCGGCAGCTCGTTTTTTAACGCGCCCATTGTTGCGGCCCGGCCAATTACGGCGCCACATTTATGTCCGACACTTGATCGCCATTGTTGCTGCTGGCGTGATTGCACTGCCTGGTCGGGCCAGGCCGAGCCTGGCGTGCGTGGCAGGGGAATAGTTTTCTATTTAGGGCTGCTTCTTTTTGTCTCGCTGTCTGAGTGGCCAGGGCCATTGTGGGCTGCGATTGCACGGGGTGCCTCCAGCGTAAAGCGCCAGCAGCGCCCTGGGATTGGGGTTACGGCACACCGTCTTGGCGCGTCCGTCCGCGATGCATCCTCCAAATGCAGACCAAACAACAACAGTCGAGCTTTTCCCCGGCCCGTGATCCGAAGGCAGCAACAATAACACCAAAGGGACACGGCGCGCGAAAAAGGGGGAAGTTTTCATTTTCGCGGCGCCGCCGCGTGCACATGTGTCACGGCATTGTTCCGTGTTAAATCACACCGTTGCCGTCAACACCCTCCGCCCCGCCCCACCGCCACGCCCCGCGCACCCTGGGCCCCGGAGGCAGCCCTTTGTCATCCATAGATGAAAACCACCAAGGTGATGCCGACCGCGGCTGGCTGCACTGAAGCCGGCGGGGACCGTCACCCAATCCACAGACTAGTGCTTCTAAACGTTGGACGCTCGGCCCCTGCGTCCGCCAACAGCGTGACGGTCTTACTCTTGTCGTGCAGGGCGTTCCCTCCACCGCACGGCGGTTGCCGCCGCCAGGACCACAACGGCGACGCCGTGTAAAACCGGGTCGGTGCTTCGCGACGGCCCCCGGTGGCGACGAGATTGCTCTGAGGTACGCCAGGAAACGTGTGATAGAGAATAAAAGGCGCGCAAAAAGAGAGAAAAGGACGGACAAAAAGAGAGAGGCGACTCAAAAGGGAGAGGCGACAACTGGAAAAGGTGCGAGGCGGAAGTGGAGTCTTTGTCTTGCCGAACAAGACCTCCAACAGCGAGGACGACCACGACGGAGGCCGCGCTGTAAAACGATCCATTTGTCAAGGTGCGGCGGCAGGGTCGCGGTGTTTCAATCCGCGGCGACCTGCTAAGCGCGCCGACACCGCGAGACGAGATGGAAAATAATAAAGAAGACAGGTTGCACGGGGAGGTCGGGGGCCTTGGGGACGCCGAGGTGGGAGCGTCGCACTTTCATCAGCAGCCCCGCCAGCCGACAGGCAAAGCGCGTATTTCGCGGTGGCAACCCATCCGAGCCCTTTGACGTGGTGCAGCACTGAAGAGAAAAGATCAGAGGACTCGTTTTACGCTTCTGTAGTTTTTAAACACAATGGATTGCAATTCAAACCAGGATGGAGTGCTTGGTTTAAGGCCCATGGATGGAGTTTGGAAAGTATTTGGAGCAGGCGCCCCTGGAGAGCACGCCGAGCCGAGGAGGTAGTGTCCCTGGAGGGCGAGCCGCCCGCACGCTGTCCAGCCCACCTCCTAGGTAAGCCCTGCCGCTGGCCGACGCTACGCTACGCCACGTCGTCCGGGACGACGCCCGGCTCAGCCTTGGGGATCACACCGAGTGATGGATCACAGCGACGATTAGAAGTGATTGTTGCTGCGGCGCCAGGACGGCCAGGACGGCCGACCCACGGCCTCGACGGGGAGGTGAGGGCGCCGACGGCAGGCCGACGGCGAGGGTGGGGGCGACGAAGAATCGGCGACTAATTGCATCTCTCTCTTGCAGGGCGCTAATGAAGGGCGGACAAAGGCGGGCCGCGCGCTGACTTCGACAGCTGATGCCCGTGCGAACATCTGCAGATGCGGAGCAGGGGATGGAAGCTGCCACTCGATTAGGGGAAAAAGCTAGAAGGTAAATAATCCGGAAGGGAGCAGTGTGTTCTGTCACTGAGAATGTAATGGAGGCCGATCGATCAAGCTGTCCGGGCTAATGAGACCTTGGGGCGTTACGTAATATCGGCACGAGGAGAAGGTGCCCTGACTTATTGATTCCCCTCGAAGCGCACTGGCAGGTTCGAGCCCGGTCGGCTCCGGGCCGCCGTCCGCGACGTCCGGGCTGCTGCTCGCGAGACAGATAGATGATGCAGCCGCGTGGCACCCCTAGGCCTCGCGCTGCGCCAGAGCCACGTAACTGGGAAACAAACCCTGGTCAGTTACGGGCGACGCTGTCTTTCCGGTCGAGTCCAACCAACACCCTCGGCACGCGGACAGGCAACGCAAAAAATAAATAAAAATCCACTGCCGCGGTGTGCATTGGCCATTCTGATCCCCGGCCGCGAAATTCGCTGCAGCCTTCGGCCGCCACACCGCCGGCGAGGAGACGGATAGTTGGCGGCGTTCGACTTATCACTCTCGTGTTGTTTTCCTGCCCACCATTTTTTTCCGACGGCCGTTTCCCCCTTGTGATGTGTTTTCATTTTGTGATTCGGCCAGTCACGCGTGATGCCAGCTGATGGATGCGCACGTGTGAGTGCGAGTGAGAGGGGCGGATGGTGAGGCGGCCGCGTCGTGGGAGAAGGGTGGCGAAAGAGAGAGGTGCGGAGGGATAGGTGCCGAAAGGACTGAGAAATGCCCGGCCCACTTCCACATGAGGTGGCGGCATGATAAACGTTAGACGGATGGCGGCCTGCTGCTGTTTCGGCAGCCTTCGGCAGAGCAGTTAGCGGTGAGTCATTCGTCTTTGGAAGGTCCATGAAGCTCTCAGTCGGCTGTCGAAGTGGAGAGGAGAGTGGAGTGCAGGCTAGCGCGCTCCGACTATTTCGGCCCCAGAGAAAGGTGGCGGCTGGCGCTGCGAGCGGCCCGGCCCGGTCCATGCTGTTTGCTTAGGCGTTCGCGATGTCCAGCCGAGTCAGGCAAGCCGGTAAGTAAAGGCAAGTTGTAAGCCGCTTGCCCACCGACAGACCCTCTCAGCCCAAAATTTACTCCTAGGCAGACTCTGCGGCCTGGGCGCTAGGGAGGACTAGGATGTCGCTGTAGACCTAGCACGGCACCCGGGCACCTGGGAAATTCCAGGCCCGGTACAGGAGGGAAGTCCCTGCTGGACTCTTCAAAGGCCCCCGAGTAGGCGGAGGCGGAACACGCAGAGGCCGTGTTGGGCCGTTCGGGCCCTTCACCTCACCCCCTTTCGGCCCAGTGGTGTTCCAGCCGTGCTGACCGCGGCTTAGCTCCGGACGATCAGACGGCGTGTTTGTTCTTCGGACAAAGTGTTGCGGGAGAGCTGTTGATGTTAGCGAGACTCTACCCTCCTTTAGGCCGAGCGGGCCAGCCGACCAGCCACCAGCCCCGCCGGCCCAGCCAGCCCCATCAGGGCCGCCAGGACCGCAGCGAGCTTTCCAATAAGCCTCCCAGCAAAACCATCCCGATTTGACCCGGAGAAAAGCCAAAACTTTCGGACCAGAAATTCAGCCCCGAAATCATCTCGTTGAACATAAGCGAGGACGACAACGAGGCCGCGAACCAGGCGGGCGTGTCGAAGCACTCGAAGGCGTCCTCGCGGCCTGCCTGTCCCCCTACGAACATCCTTGACGGCTTAGCGCGGGAGGTATATGGACGCACATGTGCAATCCGAGGGGCAGTAAAAGTTAAGAGTGCGTAAAATGGGGAGACTACACGCCACGCCAGTCTTGCCGAGCCCTGCCGAGCCGCAAGGAAGTGCGTGTGAGACGCTGTGGGCGCGCTGTTTTCAATCTCCACCCCACTGTCCTCCTTTCCACCGTGGACGACATCGTGTGTACGAAACATCTCGGGAATCGTCATCCTAAAGAAGCGTGACGAGGTAGCCGCGCGGTGCCGGGGTCACGGGTTCGAATCCCCCCCACGCTTCGGGCCATCTTCAGCGTTTCATTTTTCCCGTGTTTGGACAAGTGTGGAGAGCGTCAGGGAAATCGCCTCGCAGACAGATGACGCGGCATGAACTCGCGAAAAGGAACACACTTCCGAGGCTCTAAATGTTGTTTTAAAGCGATGGCCTGAGCAGCGATAGGGGAGGCACCGGAAATCCACGCACACATCATCCTCGCACGCGTTTTAGTGCGTCAGAGTGGCGCTCGTATTTTACACAAAAGATGCCCGCGTCCGTGGATCGGTAGACATCATGGCGTCATAAAACGACACAAGTCTGTGTTGCGTATATTTTTTGCGAGAGGAATATAATGAGAATACAATGGTTTCTAGGGCAACATACTCTCAGGCCTCGTGTCGCTGCTGGAGGTGGCCGCCCTGGGCCGCCAGGCTGGGCCATACGTCAGGGCAACGCGGTGGGGGGCGCCACAGACTGTGGTCGGCAGCGACACCCTTCTTGTCGCTGGCGCCGATGTGGCCGCCGGGCCCTCGGCCTGGCCGCGCGAAAGGGCCGGGAAGCACACACGCGCGAGCACCAAAATAAATGTTTTTGAAAAATGGCGCGTGCTGTGTGTTTTCGTCGAGCGGACCGGCAGACGCCCGGCCGGCAGGCCCGACACGTCGCCTCATAGTTCAAACACGTAGTGAACTGCTTTGCGTCATTTGCGAATCACGTCCAGCCTCATGATGGCACCGTATTCATGACATGCAAAACGCTCCATTTCCAGCCAGTATTGCAACACACAACATGCATACATTTCTCCGCACACGCACGCACACAAGTGCACAGAGATGCATCCGACAAACACAGCAGCAGACGACGCTAAAAATAATAACAACAAAAAAACTCGGCGTCCAGTGTGTGTGTCTGAGTGCATGTGTGAGTGCGTTGCAAGTTATCCCCTGCGCTTTCAATATTGCGTTTGCGATAAAAGCCGTGATGGCGTTCACATGCAATTACTGCACGTATGCGCACGCGTGATAACACGCTCATCACACGTGAGCGTGCATCGCTGCAGTGAGACGAGCCGAGCGGCCGCGCCGTGCGACACGCGGGCGGCGAGGGCCGAGCCGAGTCGGGGCAGGCCCCTGCAGGGCGCTGCTGGCCCTGCCGGCCCTGCCGCTGGACGTGTGTTGTGAGGTGGGCCCAACTGGAGCCGAAGTATAAACAAAACTGTGTGACCACTACAGAGGGGAGCCCTAGTCCTGCCCGTAGTGGCGACCGGCCTGGACCGGCCCGCATGTCGCAGTGTGGCCAACCCCCAACAGGAAATAAACAGGCCGAACAGGGCGCCAACTTTTCACCTCGCGGTCGCCGGGAGGGACGACAGCCAGCATGGTGGCGGGGTGGGCTGAGGAGCACCAGGGCGGTACCTTCACTTTTTAAAATGCGATTGCAAAACTTGTTGTATTTTGTCGCTGAAATAGGACTCGCATGGCCTGCGCCCCCCGTGGCCTCAGGCCTGCAGCCCTGCGGGTTGTCCGGCCCTGCCACCCTGCCGGCGCCCCCCGCCCGCCTCACCAGCATGTCCACGCACCCCGCACCGCCCCGACCCCTCGGGGTGAAGCTCAACTTGCAAACCAACCCCTTCGCCCCCACAGGACCCCCTCCAAGGTCCCCCTGCCCGCCTGCCCGCCCTAGGGACCCCCAGGGACGCGAACTGGCGCCACGGCGCCCGGGTGGGGACGGCGCCTCGCCGGGGTGGTGATCTTCAGCAACAGGGCACGCACACACAAGCACGCGCTCAAACGCACACACTGTGCGTGCCTCACTAACGCACTGCAATGGTAGTACCAGGGCCGGGCCAGGGTATGACGGCACTCAGCCACGTCGGATTCCTGCACCTGATGATGGCCACAGGTTTGACCGTAAACAATCCCCTACACTGTCTTTGTCGCAACAGCACCGCACACACTCGTTCTCAACACATACATTCAGTCACGCGCGCGTGCGCTCGCACGCCGTATAAAATGATTATTATAGATTTGAAACGAAATGGGTCGTGCCATAATGCCGCGCCCGCCTCTTCGCGCCAAGGAAAGCGCTATTATTTTATCATACAGAGAGCGAGTGTGGCTCTATTTCGCACTGGAGGTGGCTGATTACGCAGTTCAAGCCATTCCCCGCGCGGAAAACCTCAACGAAACCTACCAAAATCGCGCAAAGATCAAAAACCCAGCAAGGAAAATTAATTGTTGTGCGTCGCATCCCAACCACGCGATTGGAGGTGCAACAACACTTCGGCCTCCCAACAAGGAACCATCATTGGTCACTCGAATTGCTTCCGAGCTCCGCGAAAACGGCCCAAAGATGAAAAATTCAGCGAGCGAGAGACACACACGCCCATAGGCCAGTCGTTGGATCTTCCGCGTGATCGGCAGCGTGTGTGCCGCGGGGTGCGTCTTTAGGGCCTCCAGGGCCGCGCGACGCTACGCCCTGCTTTATGGCGCGCATTAACACTCGGCCCACCGTCGCCACTCTCTATCTGGCAGTCTCCTTGGCATTATCATAATGATAACCGTAATGATAATGTCCTCGTGACAGCGGACCGCCACTCCGCATCCCCTCCGCGCGCCGACACGCCCCGCCCGGCCGGATCCGGACCGGCAGCGCCAGGGCACGCCCGGGCCGGGGGGCGCAACCAGGGCGCAACCCACCCCAAAGCGAGGGAGGACGTTTACTTTCAAACACCACGCACGCGAGGGCCTGCGCCTGCCGACTTCAGAAAACAAGCTCGAAGTCTAAAAACGGACCGAAATGAAAAACACAAGAGAGCAATGATGGTCTTGATTTCACCTACCCCCTCGGTTGTTGATTCGAGGTCTGTTAGGGGGTGAAGGAGAGAAGTGGGGGGCTGCAGATATGATGACTACTGTCGCTCCGCTATGATACATGGGCATTGGAAAGTTCTGTAACGCTGATAAGTGGCGAGGACGGCGGACAGACGCCCAGCTGGACGCCCAAAGCCCGAGGCAGACAGAAGTCGGGACGAGAGTCTGGCAAGTTGAGGAAGGTCAGCACCCGACCATTTGCAGCAAGAATCAGCGGCAGCCTGTCGCCTGCCGAAACACAAGAGAGTCGATTGAGCCACAACATTCCTAGACCCGCGAATATCTTTTAAGGTACCACAAAAGGATTTGAACCCGGAACCCCGCGGTGTCTGCGCACCTCACTCCAGGTGTCCTTTATGATCGCACGGCGCTGAAAGCGTCGCGCCGAGGTTTACTCCCATTCATAAAGAGGCGCGCTGTTAGAGAGGCATCGTCAGACAGGCACCGCCAGAGAGGCGCTGTTAGAGAGCGACCTGGCGTGCCATCAAACGCCGGAAAGTAGTGGCACTTGCCGTGAGAGCAGGGCGCCGCCGCCGGCGTCGTAGAGGTGGCCGTTACGGCCATGACGCGGTCGTGTTTGTAGGAAGCACCAGTCGTCGCCACGCCACGGCACGGCATGGCCATGGATTACTGCCCGACGTGACTGCCGTGTTGCCAACTTGGCCGAGCCAAATTCCACTAAACGACCTGCGCGCGCCGGTTCTCATCGCCGGCACTTACCGGAGTGCACTACACTGGCAACAGGCACGCGCGCCCGCCAGACAGAGAAGGGGTCTGAGGCTGACGCCCGACTTTTTGGCGCAGATAGAGAAGCCCAATGAGGCTGACGTTTTTGGCGGAGCAGGACGCCATCAATTCTGGCGCTGTGATTGGCAGCAATGGATGACGGACGGCGGCCGTAAAAACGCAGCGCAGCGCTTTGCCACCGCCACTGTAATGCATCTGCCGCAACGACCGCAGTGCCAGTGGTCTAGGTGCGAGGGGGATCGAATTTCATGGTTGTTGGCACGGCATTTTTTGCAAAGAGTCAAACTTACTGTTCCGCCGAATACCGGGAAAAAAATTTCAAAACGTGGCGTACAAAATATAGCGTTTTGGACATTGCAGTGCATCTAAAGTTTGATTTGAAACATAAAGCACATTCTCACTCCTGTAAATTTTGTCAGAATGTCAGAAACATGTCTGAAATCCTGATCAAAATTCGCGCACCTATGAAAGCTGAAATTCTGCAAACTTATGCTGATATTGATGACCTGAGTTATGCAGAATGTCAGAGGATGTTTTCAGCTTTCAGAGGTGCGCGAATTTCGATCAGGTTTTCGAAACGTTTCTGGCATTCTGACAAGATAAACACGAGTGCTTTGAAGTCTTTTTGACTTTAAGAGTGTCTTAAACTTTGCGATTAAGTGTGAATCATTGTTCAAGTTTCGTTGCGTTTAAGGCTTACTGTTTTCTTCAGACGTTATCGAAGTTATTCCCTCCTCGCCTTGGACCCAGGAAGGCTGATACAGGTCGTGCCAGCCGGAGCCGGGCGAGGCCAGGCGAGGCCAGGCGAGGCATGGGACGGCCGCCACCGCGCCACAGCGACAGCGTGCGTCAGCACCACGGGGAAAGTACACGCCGACCGACTCCTATTTTTCAGGAGAGCTTGACTCATTTTGGGTGACGGCCTCGCAACGCTTTTCATCAAAGCCGCGCTGAGAGCGTTGCAGGCGTTGTGCAACGGAGGCAGGGGAGACTGCGTAATAACCGGGCCGTCCGCCGCGCTAAGGACCTGGACGACACACTGTGGTCCCGCCTTTTGCGATTCGGCCAAGTGCAAGGCAAAATGCAAGGCAAGGCTTGCATTTCGATTTGCAAATGACATTTTCGCAAGGAACACCTAGCTTGGTGTATGCGTTTCCTATAATTGCAAGTAAAAACTTGCAGAAACGCAAGGCATTCATTGCACTGTCTCCCGCCTTGCGATTCTGCAAGGCAGTACGGTGCAAAACGCAAGGTTTGCCCTGCGCAGTCGCATGGAAGGCCTTGCAGAATTGCAAGTCCATCCGCACTTTGACGATGCAGGCCGTCCCTTGCGGTAATGCAAAGGCTGCCTTGCGATTCCGCATACCTCGGCCTGCGGCTTGCCCTCGGGCTTGCCTTGCAACAGTGCAAGCAGGCCATTGCGTCTTGACTGCAAGGCTACCCCCACCATCGCACGCAGCAGCTGTCCCCTCCGGCGCGCTCGGGCCATGTGGAGTACGGCGCCGTCGGAACCTCGACAAGTCCTGTAGTCTCGGGGTAAGCGTCCGCGCTACGAAGCTACAGGACCGGGGTTCGATTCCACCCACCCAGTTGCGCATCAGCCCTTTGGGGCATGCTCCATGAAGAGAAGAAGATGAGGAGGAAGAGGCGCATCGGGAAGCGTGCCTTGCAATAGAAGTGCAAGGGCTGCCTTGCAGTATTGCAACCCGGATCGCAAGGTGTCCCTTGCATTTTTCTTGTGCGAGTGTGAGGGCTGCCTTGCACTTTTGCAAGGCAGACCCGGGCAGACCGCACTCCATTCCTTGCGGGACCGGCAAAGCGGTCCTTGCACCTTTGCATGGCGCGCCCTTCACGAGCGGAGAAAAGCGCAAGGCATTGGGTGCGGATCTGCAAGGCACGACGCAAGCATTGCCTTGCAGTTCTCTCGGTTGCATGGCGAGCTTTGCGGCTGAGATGCAAACGTTCGCATGCGTTTCAGTATCATGTCGAGCCTTGCAAAAGTGCAAAACACGAGCTAACCGTGCAGCGCCGCGCAGCTGCGCACTCGCACCATCCGACCGCTCCAGAGTAAGACCGATTTCTCATGCCGAAGCGGCAGAGCGCGCGCGTGTGAGCTGTCGCCACCCTTGGGGCCACCTTGATGGTGCCGAGGACGCCACGGCACGTGCGGCAGGTGCCACCCCCAGTGGGGCCTAGCCGCCGTGCCGCCGCAGGGCCCCGTGAGGGGAACAGCCTCACCTTGTGCCCACTGACCTACCCCGGCCGCCACAGTCTCGCCACCCCACCGTCTACCTACAGTCTACCGCCCCTGCGCCGACAGTCCGCCACCCACCGGAGAGGTGGGCGGAGGTGAGCGAGCAGCAACAGGCGCCAGGTTAGGCCCGTGTGGCGCCGCCCCGCCGGGCCGGGCAGGGAGGGGCCCCACCCTCGGGGACTCCACCGCACTCCCCGGGGACGAGGGGAGAGCGAGCCGAGGGCCTTGTTAATCAAACGGAAGGGGAAGGTGAAAGGCAATCAGCCCCTGTCGGAAGGCCTGTTCGGGGCGGACCTTTCAAGCGTTCAGCTCTCCATTAGGCCTTGAATGGAACTCATGTTAGTACCAGCGGATGCGTCGTAGAGAGTGCAATCAATCGGTACCGTTAAGCGTTTGATTGGACCCCGTTCTGAGATGTCCAGCTACCCTGCTCCGCATCCTTCGCCTTCTAGCTTCTCGCTGCTCTCTCCCTCGCGACAGGTGATCGTTGAGAGACAGCGCTGATACTAAAACGCGAAGGGGAGCGACGACGAATTTTATATTTCAACTTGATTACTCACTCAGCCCGAGCGTCGCGCGCGGTACGGCCCGAGTGGAATGAGACGACTAGTGTCACTTTGTAAGAAGGGCAGTAAAGCTTTACGAGGGGCGTACCGTACCACTCCTCGCCCCGCCGGACAAAGACCGCGAAATGAAGTATTCAGCAGGTCAATGAAGGCGGGATTAGACCAGTTAGAAGGCGGGCCGCTTTATATTTAGACAGCTTTTACTGCTTCCTGCCGACGCCATTTTTTCGGGGCCCTACCTTATCATTTCGTTCTCCTGGTCCGCGGCGGCCGAGTTATCATGGTCTGGCGTGTGTGAGTATGTACGCGTTGTGTGTGTGTGTGTGTTGTGTGTGTGTGAGGGGGGCCCAGCACTGTGCTTCGATAACGTGGCTGCCACCGTCCCCCAGGGCCGTTCTACACCGTCGCAATACTGCTCGCGCGCCACCGAAAATGTTTAAATTTGAATTTGGCGCCAAGGCACGTGCGCAAGCCCGCGCGCGTCGCGCCGGCGTAAGTAAAATTCTTGCCGCTTATTGCGTCAAGTGGAGGTAGTTTATGGCGCTGCGGTCGGTCGGCCGGCGCATGCGCAGCGCGGCCGCGCGAACCGCGCAAATGAAAAGTACGGCCAGGATAATAATATACGATTCCGCTTTTACGGCGCGGCCCGAATAAAAATAAAATCCAGCGCGCCGGGTGGGAGAGAGAGGGCGAGAGCCGCGAAAAAAGTGCGTGTTTCATATCGTGTAATGAAAACAATTTGTACACGTATCGGTTTGGTGGCGCGGTGCGGGCGGTGCGGGCGGTGCGGGCGGTGCGGGCGGCGGGGAAGGGTTGGCCGGACACTCATTGCAGACCGCTTTCATTATGCGAACAAACCAAAAAATGTGTAATGCAGTTGGCGAGCGTGTGTGCGTACACGTGCGTGTGTCCCGCCACCCCGATACCACGGTGGAAGGGTGGACCGCGCACCGAATGGACACGTTTTACAAGGTTCTCCTGGTCACCGAAAAATTTTGTAGGGCTTTTCCCCAAATTGCGCAGCAGACATTTCGAAAATTCCATGTATGTATGTCGCACCTGAAAAAATAGATGAATAAAAAAGCACATCGTTTTAGCTCGTAAGGGTTTTTTCTTGAAGTCTAAGATTCAAAAATTTAGCTCATTTCCTAAAATTTATGTGTAAATTCAATGGCTTACCTGGCCTTCTGATTTCCCCCTTTGACTTACCTTGGCGAACCCATGATTAAAAACAGCCCAGCTTGAGAGTACCGTTCAATACTTAATGCAGGGTGAAATGAGCGTGAAGCCTCCGGCCGGTCGTGTGCACGGTTTGCGACCCCCGCGGCATTTAGCCCACGGAAATCTTGGAGCGCGAATGGCCCGTTTGGCCGCGTTGCCGGTGGCGCGTCATGAACGGGGCATGGCGGGGCGTGGCGAGTCGTTGCGCAGCCCATTGAGGCCGCAATAACGGCCGTAAGGTGTGCCGGCCAACTTGGGGCGGGGCGGGGCAGCCCCCGGGGGCACCCCAGGCAGGGCAGGCAGGCAAATGACCAGGGAAAGGGTTGATGGCTGGAATGTAGCCGGGGCGGCCAGCCGGGGCAGGCAGCCAGGCGGCGGCGGGCTCCATGAAAGAGGCCTTCATCTGCCTCATTGTCCTGCAGATGACCCCTGTGCGTGAGTCCCCGCGCCAGGGCCCCGTCCGGCGGGCCGGCGACAGGGATCATCACACACACACACACACACACACACAGACAGACGAGGCGCTCCTCATGTGGTTGTTAACCCTGGAGGTATGGGGCATTTTAATGGCGCTCAAGTGGGGGAGTGAATTGGCGAACTGTCTGCAGTGAGTGGAGCACCGCGGCGGTTTTACAGCGCACAGGACGGTTGAGCGACGCCGCTCAGACGGACTCCATCCCGAAACCTGCGTGGCGCGTTCGTCCCGACCTCATCTCGACATAATTCCGCAATATGCAGTCACGGAGAGAAAAGGAAAGCGTGTGCCCTACTTCGGTCGTGAGAGAGAGACAGCGAGAGTGAGAGGGCACGCGCGTCTAATTTGGCAGTAAACGTCGCAGCAAACGGCCAAAACAAAATGTTGCCATTTTTTCTGCCGCGTGCCCCGCGCTCCTAATGTCTGTCATCTTCGCGGTGGCCTTTGCGGCGCTTTGCGGCGCTTTGCGGGTGGCAATTTGGCGCGTTGCGACGTGGCGCCGCGCGGGGCTGCAGCAGGGCGCGCGCCGGCCGCGTCGTCGCCGCCCTGGAGTACTTGTTGTTGGCTGGCAGGATTACACGCGCTTTTTTTCCGCCCCCCGAACAGCCCGGCTCGGGAAAAAGAAAAAAGTCGTCCAAAGATGACAAAGGTGAGGCCTGCCTGCCAGGCTGGCTGCCGGCAGGTCGCTGGCAGTCGCTCTGGCGGTGACAAATTATCGCAAGGCTCATGGCTCACGGCGGCAGCGTGGTGCCTGGCCACGGCCTGGCCGCCGCTATCTGCCAGACACATTTTTTCCCATCTCCGCCAATCAGACAACAGGAAGGACGTCATACGCCGCCGTCTACCTTCCCGCTCCCCCTTGCCAGATTACTTCTTGTTTCATCTTCCATTTTCTTTCTTTTCCTGGCCGTTTCCTACCTCCGGGAGAAGAATCGTAGGAACAACGTGGACGCGCTGCTGTCTCTGGCTGACTCGCCGCCGTTCGAACAACACTGTCTCTCCTGAGTCCGGGCCTCGGGCAGATTGGGCTGGCGACTCGAGTGGCGATTGCGGTTCAAAGCGTGTCAAAGCGTCAGCCGCCGTGCCGCGCCGCAGGCCCGCGCGGCAGCCGTGTCCAGCGCGCTGCCTACCCGCCCGTCTGCAGGGGCACAGGCTTGCCCGTGCAGGTGAGCCAGGTGAGCTCGACGCGAGGCTACCTGCCCGTGCCGCGGCACTGCCCAGCGTGCTGCCTACACCGTCGGCGACAGGGGCAAAGGTGCGGCGGCCAGGTAAAGCGGCTGGCTGGGCTGCTGGGCGTGCGGCCTACGCCACCGACCACAGGGGCAGCCGGCCGCGTCTCAGGACAGGGTACCGTGGCACAGGAAGCCGAATCGAAGCGGACGCGCGGGCCGGGCCGCCAGGCCGGGGTGGCCGGCGTCGTGAAGCCCTCCTCCTTCTCGCCTCGCTCCGAGGCCTGGCCGAGGCCTGGGGGGCTCGCTTTGTTTCGCGCCGTACAATGGGGGCTTTTCCTTCGGTGCGCCCCTGAAGGGTAGGCCAGCAGCCGGGCGCCGAGATGTTCCCCGTGGGCACCCGCCCCGCCCCACCCCGCCCCGCCCCGGGGGCTCTGTGTGTTGTGGGCCGCGAGGCCGCAGGGGCCGTAAAAAGGAACAGCAGCAGTCGTGCGACTTGGCGGAGACGAAAGAACTGCCGTGTCTCGGTCGAGGGCGGCGCGAGGGGCGGCGTCGGCCAAGGCAAAGGGGTTACGGCGCACGGGGCGGGGCGACGGCGTGGCGGTCCGAGAGGCTGCCATGTCCGGCGTGAATACAGCGATGTCTTCTCGTCACGGCGACTGACGTGGCCAGCCGCCCTTCAGGCGAGGCTTCAGGCGCCCGGCCCGCCGGCCCCGCCAGTCTTAACGCTTTCCATAAGAATCAGGGCTGGCAGGGCGTGAAGGGCGGCCGAGGCCGAGGGACGGACGCAGGGACGGACGCAGGGACGGCCCCGAGGGGGAAATCACTCGCGTAATAGTCGGGTCACCGATTCCAAGTATTACGCGTAATAGTAATAGCGTAATAGCCAAATTTTTTAACCATTTCTCTCTTTGAGGGTCCGATTTTAGCCTAGATGGATATTTTGGAGCGTAATAAGCCTTTCGTAATAGCGTAATAGAACGTAATAGGGAGTAGTCGGGTCACAGCTTTTAAGAGTGATTTCCCCCTCGGACGGCCCAGGAGCCACAGGGCAGCCGGACGACTCCAGTAGCGCTGTTGCGGAAACGTCCCGTGTGAGAAACGCAAAGCGCGCTTTTTTGAACCGCCTCGCCGTGCCCGACTGCTCCGTCGTCTCGGTGGAGCCCGGCCCGGCCCAGCCAGTGTAGGCGGCGCTGCGGCGGCGGGATGCTGGGGTCTTCTTCCTCCCTTCCGCTCCAAGAGGCCAGAAATTCAATTCCAAGTTAGTTAAAACGGAGCAAAAGCGGAGCGCGGTGCCGCGCGCGCGACGGTTGGTTTTATCTAGGTTGCACCGCGTCACGCCGCGCAGCCGAGCGAGCCGCGAGCGCCTGTCAGAGACACACTCGCAACGTGAATGTGAATCTGAATCAGTCGACTAGACGACGACGCGGGACGAATGGAAACCGGCAAAAGGGTTCTCGAGAAGCGGGAAACGTTTAGCTGAGCTTCCGAGCCAATTAACCCCGTTTCAAAATAGGGATGAAAATGTTGGAATTGCGGAAAAGTAGCCAAACTGCGGTGTAGCATGAGCACGCCAAGCACACATATAGACAGACACCACCACACACACACACACGCACACACACAATGGAGCTTAATGCTCCAGCGGCGGGGTCTTCTTGAAGGGCATTCTCGGGCTTTGGCGTGTCTGGCTGCCGGGGCTGGCCGGCGTCCCGGCGTCAGCGGTGCGCGCACAATCTGACGGACAGCTCGGAACGCCCGTGGCCACGCCCCGACCGGACACGCCTCACGTCAGCGGCGGCGGGGCGGGGCGGGGCGGCAGCAACGCCCAAGAAGAGTGTAGGCGACGCGGTGGCAGTGCGGATCGTCCGCCCCGTTCCGGGACTGGCGGACAAGGCCCTCGGCGCCGTCGTGGTGGCGAGGGAGGCGCTATGCCGGCCCTGCTGGCGGACGCCAAGGAAGGCCCTCCTCGAGGAGCGAGCGGGCCGAGCGACGGGAGATCATGATGCCGCGAGATTAGAAAAAACGGAAAACGGCCCGGGGGCTTGACTGCTTGAATCGCCATGCCGAAATAATCAAAACGGGGCGACGATGACGTCACGACACAACGACGCCAAGACGACGTCGGCAAAGTTTGGTCGCACTTTGCAAGTGGCGCAAGGACACCATGACCTGCCCCCGCGGCTAAAGGCGCGGGATTGGCGTAGCTCCGCCCCGTGCGGCGCTGCCGTGCCGCCGCGCTGGTTCGGCGCCACCTTGAAGCCGGTCTCCGAGCGCCCCGATCCTCATCCCCAGGAGCGACTTACAGAGCGGCGCTCCTTCGGCGCCACATAGTGGGCCAGAAGACCGGTGGAGGCGGCCAAAACTCTAGAGGCGTTTCGAGCTCCTTAGTCGCTAAATGGGACTCGAACCGAACGTGTGACCCCACCAATGGATTGCTCTCCGAACGAGGAGTCCATTGGTGGGGTCACTCGTTCGGTTCGAGGCCTGTTTACCGACTCTGGAGCTCAAAACGCGTCTAGAGTTTTGGCCGTCTCCACCGGTCTTCTGGCCCACTGTGCGCCACCGCCGTGCCGCCTCGTCGTCTCCATGGCGACGCTCCACTGTGCGCTTCGCAAGCTTCTTGACTTCAAGACGTGAAAGCTAGCCGCCGCGCCGTGCCGAGCCGCGCCCGAAATCCTCAAGTAAAACACACTTTGCCTCTTGAAGCTCTTTACTGCATTTTATGGTACAACAACACGGGGTGACTCTTAAGTGAGGTACGGGTGGCCCCCCCGCCCGTCTCTCGCCGCGCCCCTTCGCGCCCCTTCGCCGTTCCCGGGGGTCCATCTCTTATTTTTCTTATGTCATCATGCAAATCAGTCTGTTACGGAAAGGAAAATCATCAAGCTCTTGACGGAAGACGGGCATTCTAAATATTGTGGAAGGGGAGGGGGGTGTTACCATAACACAAGCTGGCGCGAGCTGGCGCCCTCGATTGCGCTGTCCCCGCCACGCCACTGCCACGGCCGCCTCCCCGCGGTGCGTCACGCTGCATCCAGTCTGCAGGCATTATGTACACTGAGACAAGAAACACGTGCCCCACGTGGGGCGGAGAGAGAAAGAGAGAGGGGCCGCGGCAAATCCTTCTGTTTTTCCGCGTTTTACCGCATTATTCGAGATGGGCTGTAGTGTGGCGGCACACTGCGTGTGCGTGACCCTCTCTCTCCCCCGAATCTAGGCCGAGCGAAGGAGACACAGCGCAGACGACGCACCACCGTCGCTCCGGACATCCTCAACGCTGACGCACGCCTATGCTGATGGTTCGGGAGTCTTCGTGGGGACACCCACATGCACGCCAACACACACACACACACACACACACACACACACACAAACACTAAAAATGACTCATCGCGTCCGAGTCGAGTCGGGCCAGCAGTCCTTGCTGACAAAAGCTCTCACCCTTTCAGACGCCGCCATCGCTCCCGGTCAAGCCCCATCGGCGCCTAGGTGGCAGATTTGTCCCCATCACCGGCAGCGCTGCCGAGCGGGGCCGAGCCGAGGGCGGCCGAGAGCCGATGGCGCACTATTGCCAGTGGCTTGCCGGCTTGGCCCACTGGTAATGCAGGTGGCGGGCCAATCACAAAGGGGCGGCGTCAGCAGGCTGCTTCCGCAGTGCATCGTCGCTCTTGCCTCTCTCTCGCACTCATGGGCCGTCCCGTGTGGGTGCGAAAGAGAGGGCCACGCCCCGCAGCTCCACCACGACCTCGGCCTCGGCGCCATCCGTCAGCGCCTCCAAGGGGGCGAGGTGGTGGCGGCGGCGGCGGCGGCGGCGGCCCAGACCGGTTTACTTGAATCCTGGCACGGGAAAAAAGGACGAGGTGGTATTCGAACCAAGAGCTCGCCGTCTGAGATGCGAGGGGCAGGCGGGCCTCTGGCTCGGCGATCAGGGTGCCTGGACGATGACTACCCTTGGCACGGCACGAGTACAGCGCGACTACATTGTCCGAGCCCCCGGGGCCCGCAGGCCACAGGCCATGCCGCCAGGCCTCGCTGATGACGGTGACCCGACCGGACTGTCGCCAGGATCGGGCGGGCACTGCGGGGCCGCGCGGGGACTTCTCATCTGATCTTTTATACTTTTGCCGTCAGCAATTTGGCGGCGCCCGGCGCCGCCGCTGGCCGCCGCTGTGGTCGGGCGGCCGGCGAGGCGGCCATCAGGCGGGGCGGGCCCGTCGGGGTGGAGGCATTTGCAGGGGAGTGGACCTCGGAGTGGACATCCGGAGGCCGAAGAAGGCCGGCAAAAAAGTGGCGTCATCAGGGAAGGCCCAGGGAGGTGAGTGAGCCATCCCGACGCGAAATGGCGTAGCCGTCGCCGCCGTGCTGGCGGTGCAGGTGCGGCCGATGGGGCCGTCGTGTACACTGCCGGCCCGCTCGGCGATGACGACGCAGACGACCCTGACTTTGACTCGAGACGGCGTCGCGACGCCCACGAGATCGAGTCCGCCGCGGCGGCGTCGTCGTCGCGCTGGCGTCGGCGAGGCAGCGGGCCGCGCGGGTACCGTCGCCGCCACCACCCCTACAGCCCACAGGTCCCCGTCGTCGGCGCGCGGACGGCGTGGGGGATGGCGACTGTACAGCAGCGACAATGCGAAACTTTTCGCATCGTAAAGCATGCACTAAAACTTGCCGTGCGGGTTCGCTGGAGGGAGAGGAGCCGTGCTGACAGGTTGGCGTCGTCGCCGAGGGGGTCGCGCGGCGCGTTTGAATCGTCGGCACGGCGACGGCCGAGGCAAACGCGGCACACTGCTGCGTGAGGTGGCGCCGCCCCCTTTTGGCACCACGGCCAGTATCGGTGAAAGCCGGCTGGCTGGTCTCTTATGCTAAATCTCGCCCCGGCTTTATAAGTCAAATAGTTCGACACGCCCACTTTGGGAGGCCGGGGCGGCCCGGGCAATATGACGCACTGCATTGTCGCAATCGCGAAATACTGCCGGAGGATGCAGAATGGGATGAAAAATGTCGTGGGCCTCTCCCCCGCACAGGCCGCGCATCGCGATGGTGAATTGTGGCGCACTACTCCGCGTGCACGTGCTGTAGTGCGTAGTGATGTATCTGCCACCGGATGTGTGCGAATTGCGCCCACATCGCGCGACCGGCGAGGGCGCGTGCGTGCGTGCGCTGGGGATGGTGTGCATCAAACACTCGTCGGCGGAGGCTATGGAGGGCTTCCGGTAGCAAAACGGTCAACTCGCGTGTTTTTTCTTGATTTGTTTTTTTTATCTGCAGGGCGTAAAGTACACGGCGCTTGTTTTTGTTGTTTATGTCTGGCGGGGGAGTCACCTCCGCGGGAGTCCGTGCTCGTCACGTCCCATGAAGCACCACAGCCTGATTTCGGGAATTGGTCGAGGTTTATTGTTACACCCATCCCGTCGTCCGCGGGTAAGCAACATTTTTTCCCCTCTTTCTCCCAATTTTTTTCCCTCTCCCTCTCTATCTCATCCTCTCTAGCCACCGCGCCGCGCCGCAAACCTGGCCGGAAAAAAGTGTAACACTGCAGGCAGGCACATTATTGAATAATTCATAACTGTGAGTAAGATGACAGTGTAGAATCGGTTTGCTTTTTTCCGCGGGTGTGGAGGCCCCGCAGGCTGCGGGCCGCGGGGCCCTTTCGCTTTCAGGGAGGTGGCCACGAATCATTTACTGTGCCGCCACTGGCAAGGCAACGCACACTACCAATAATAAAAGTAAAACCTGCCTATAAAACAGCGAGCGCCCCACACGCTAGCCTATCGCACGGCCGGCCCGGCCGCCGGGAAGGAGATTCGAACCACGGAACACGGAACGGGAGTGGCCGCGCACTTTTTGTTGTCCGAAGGATGAAAAATTACGCGCGCGGCCGTGGATACATCGGAGTGATTGGCAGCTGGAGGAAGGGGAGCTTCGGGGAGCCAGCCGTTAGGAGGGTTGCTGTTGCCCGACGCCGCCGACGGTCTTCAAGTGGACGAACCGCGGCGCGGCGTTGCGCGCCACCTCCCGCATGCAGCGATGAACACTTTGTTCTGATTTTATACATCGCGCGCCGCCGCGGAGGGTGGGGCCAAGATTTCACGGCGAGGGTGCAGCGCCATGGGTAGGGGTATAATGTTTTGGTGCGTGAAGACGAGCCGAAAGGGGGAGGGGGTGAGGAGAGAGAGAGACGCTAACAGGCGTCCATTCGCGGTCATAAAACAAAAGACTGCGTCATAACCCGCGAGAGCCCCGGCCCGGCCGGCCCAACCCACGGCAGGCAAATCACCTTGGCCGATGGACATTGTAACGAGGGCCGCGAGGACGGCGTCGAGGAGGACGCCGAGGCCGCGCCGCGAATCAAGACAATCCACTCGGCCGCCCAGAACGACATCCTCGCTGCTGTCGCGGCGGCAGGACGCGGGCGATGACGCGGCGAGGCGCGGGGCTGTAAAATCCACCCTGCTTGGCCGCGCCACGCCGCCGCCGCTCGTCGCGCTCGTCGTCGTGTAGGTGACACGACGCTTACCGAGCCGTAAAGCAATTTGAGTTTATACATACGTATATGAAGGAAAGGGATGATTTTATGCGCTGCTTTACGGGCCTCCCCCCACCCCTCCCCCCCGCTCGCGTCATCATCCCTCTTGCGGGGCGCTACTTTCTGCGCGCGTCCGTTGTGGCAGCCAGTGGCTCGTCGCGTGTTCGATGCAAAGACACCTCCGGAGCGCCCCCCTCCCCTCCCCCTCCACTTTTACGGCCGCTCGTCTGTGCGGTGATGGCCGCACGCTGCGACAGCCACGGCGCCACGGCCTTCCTCTCCTTGCTGACTTGGCAGGTGACGCCCTGGCCTTCCCTGCTCCGCCCTGCCCGCCCTGTTCGCTGCCGATAAATTTGCGGCGTGTTGAGGCGGAAGGGAGCAGCAGGGAGACGACGCCGCCAGCGACGCCGTGGTGACAATGTCGACGGCGGCCTCCCAGGTGTCATCATCGCCATGCCGCCACGGCTGTGGAGAGAATCTTCAGCCCGAGAGAGACCATTTCAGTAGCCCGAGAGCATTTCTTCAGCCGTAGGTCCATTGTTGGAATCAAAAAGACGATGGACCCAATGGGTCAATCCATCGGTCTAAGGCACTACTCGGCACTTAGAAGCGCCCAGTTGGCCAGAAGACCGGTGGAGGCGGCCAAAACTCTAGACGCGTTTTGAGCTCCAGAGTCGCTAAATGGGACTCGAACCGAGCGTGTGACCCCTCCAATGGATTGCTCTCCGAACGAGGAATCCATTGGTGGGGGTCACACGCTCCGTTCAAGCCCTTTTAGCGACCCTGGAGCAGGAAACCCGTCCAGAGTTTTGGCCGCCTCCACCGGTCTTCTGGCCCACCGGCAGCGGGCTCCTGGGCTGCAGCTTGGCTCCTCCGCGACAATGACCACCGCCGCGACGATGCTCGCGAGGCGGCGGCAGCGGACTCACTCGCGCGTGGAGAAGCCAAGCATTACTCTCGCCAACAGCTGCCGCCGCCGCGACCCGCGCCGCCAAAGTTGTGACTGCGCATTGCCGTGGAGCCCCCGCGGCCCCGCGGCCAGCGGGCTGATTCCGCACGACTCGCCGCTCCCTCTCGCTCGCACTCGCGGGCCCAGCCCGTGGGGCAGCACGGGGGCCGAGAGAGACAGCGCGACGAGAGGGCCCCGCAGTCTGCTCGAGGAGAAAGTTGCGGGGGAAAGGTGCAGATGCGAAATCAAATAGCCCATTGAACTCGAAAGGGAAGAGGGCGACGGCGTCGTCTCTGCGCTTGGAACAAGAAGTGTGCTACATCACATCAACAGGTCGGCCTGAGTGCGTGTGTGTGTGTGTGTGTGTGTGTGTAACTAGCGGGGAGCGACGCTGTCCTTACAGGTGGGCCGTGTCTTGGGAACGATATGCAAAGAGGAAGCATAAAAGAGGTCGCTCGCACGATAAATTCCGATCCTCGGTCGAGCGAAAAATAAACTTCTCCACGGTCGCCTGGCGAATAAAAACAGCGCGAGTTGCACTTTAATTAACTTCGGCAACTTCTTTTTTTCCGGTGCCGCGTCGCCGGCTGACTTGCTCCGACCTTTCCTGCGGCGCGGTGCGGCGCGGTGCCACTTTTCCGTAATCCAGGGCTGCAGCAGCGGCGGCAGCAGCGGCACCGCATACCGCAGCCCCTCGGTAAGTGCTGCAAAGTTGTGTCGCAGCGCGCTTACTTTGCGAACATTTAATTCCAGCCGGGAGCTAAGTGTGGGGATCATGTGGGAGACGGGGTGGAGGGGGAGGCGGGGCGCGGCGGCGCGAGGGCGGGGGGTGAAAGGTGCGGCGGGGACATCGCTAAACATAATCAAGACTTATGGCATCGAATCACGAACGGCGGAGAGGGAGAGAGGGGGTGTTGTCTGAACGCTCGCCGCCATAAAGTGAGGACAGGAGCGGCAAGGGGAGAGCCGAGCCGGCGGGCACCGAGAGAGGTACGGTCGGTTTTGCATGCACTCGTATCGTCCGGCCGGAGAATTAGCGACGGCATCTTTGGAACCAATCCAAAACTGTCTCAGCTAAACACCATTTTTTCTCCCCGCAACAAACAACAACAACAATGCTGCGACGGGTTTTTGCGCGTAGAAGGGTGAAAGAGGAGCGGCCGGCACGTGTGTTTCTTGAGGCAAACGGCGCGGAAGCAGCAGCCGCGGCGGGGCGGCGGGGCGCTCTGGCGGGGCGCTCTGGCGGGGCGCTCTGGCGGGGCGCGGTGGGGTCAGCGCCATAACTTATGTCACTCTTTCCTGCGCGCTCCTGCGCGGTGCATCTCATCATAAACACTTTCTCCGCCGCGGCGGCGCCACCCGTTATGTTCCTCCAAAAATCCGCCGACCATACGTACTGCGGTCGCTGTAGTTTTCAGAAAGGCAGGTCGCAGAGCTGTGCGAGCTGGGCCGCGATGCGTGCGGCAGCCACACTGCCGCTCACCCGCTCATATATTTTTCCGCGGCAACTTTTAAAGCTGATTATGAGATGTTAAACGCCGCTAAGCTGGGGGCTCTTTACTACCGCTTGCCGACTTGATTACGGCTCAGGCCGGCTTTCCGGCCGGCGGGGCCGCGACGACGACGACGCCCCTAACTCTCACGTGCCAATAACTTTTCCTTCTTCTCTGCATATCGAAACATCCTCTTTTTCCGCCCGCCCCTTCCCTCTCCGCGGCTGCAGCAGTGACGCCCCTGCCGCCCCCCACCCCTAGCCGGCCTCTCGCCTCCGATCACCGATAAAAGTTGGTAAACGCCGTCGAGGATATCTTGTTCTGGCGGAAATGAGAGGGAAGCCGTACAGGGAACGTGCCCGCCAGGCCGCCAACGTGTCGGCCAGGCCGAGTGTCTCCGTGGCGTCGGCGGCACGGCGCGGCACGGCGCGGCGTGGCGAACAGTTGATTTACGAGAAGCCCTGGGCGAGGCGCGCGAGGCGGGCAAGGCCCTCTGGACGCACTGGCCGCCCGCGTCACGCTGTGACTCGCCGTGACGTTTAGGGTTGTCGCGCCGCGTTTTACGAGCCGGGATGGCCCCCACGTGCCGCACGTACCCACCTGGCGTGGCGCGAACCAAAGCCAAGTTCACACTTCCAAAAAGGGCAAAACTGCAGCCGGATGCGTTTTGATTGCCGATTTCGGCCGGCCACCGGCCGCGTGTCTCGGCAGACACGCCGTTCCAAACACGCGTTGCTCGGAACGAAAACGAGATGGGCGGTTCCGGCCTCCGGGTGCGTCAAGTCGGGCACAGGGTTATCGCCCTTCTCGGAAGCCCCGGCCTGCTCAGCGCTGCTCCGCGCTGCTCCACCCCGTTTAGGGGGTGTTTACGCGCACTTGTCGACCGGACGTCACGAATCCGTTACCCTGGCCGCAGAGATAATGCCTCCGCCACCCAGGCCGCACACATACACGCCGAGCAGGCCACCAGGACGTCGAGGGCCTCGAGGACCTCCAGGACCGCGTCGAGGAGCAGCACCAGAAGGAGCAGCACCAGGAGGAGCAGCACCAGGAGGACCAGCACCGGGAGGAGCATCCCCGTGGGAAGAAAGGGAGCACCTTGTTGAGTCAACTTTCGCACGCGGGAAACAATTGCCGCCGAGGAGAGGGAGACAGAGAAGGAGAGCAATTAGGAGGGGGAGCGGGAGAACAACAGAGAGGCAAGGTGAATGGCGAACACCGTGCCGTGAAAACGGAGAGAGGCAATTTCCGCAGAGACGCGACGCGACATCACATGGCGGAGAGAGAACGCCGAGCGCCGCCAAACGCCGCGAAAGGAGAGACGGAGAGAGGGAGAAGCAAACTTTGCAAATGGAATAGCGGAATAGCGCACTCGCGATGTGCGATCGCATACCGGGCACGTCCGCGGACACGCAATATGGAAAACAGAGCAACTGGTGTACTGCGCGCCGCGCCGTGCCGCGCCGCGACGTGAGATGCGCTGGTGCCGGAATGGCCGTCGTTGTGCTGGAAGCTGGAAGGTGCTGCAGCCTCGGCTGGAGCCGTACCGCCAGCATTCCTGCGGACGTCGCGAGGAGCAAGAAGGAGGCGGGCGGCGGTAAAAACGGAGGCACCTCCCCGCGGCCCGCGGTGCTTTGGCTGTTTGGCGGCCGTTGGTCCCAGCGAGAGAGAGAGAGAGAGAGAGAGAGAGAGAGAGAGAGAGAGAGAGAGAGAGAGAGAGAGAGAGAGAGAGAGAAGCGTTTGCCGCGAATGCTCAATTCCGTCATTGGGCCGGGCAAAACAAGGACGGGTGGACAAACAGTACGTACTGTCCCCCGATGGCCGTTACAGCCGACGGCGACCATGTTCGCTCAGGAAGAAAGTCTTGGCGTCATCCTTTAGCTCGCGCAGCCGTTCGGCAAGGCAAATTTCCAGCTCAAGTGATCTTCACTAACTTTGCCGACATGCAAATTTCAGCGGTACTTTGAAGGTAATGCCGCCGGTCTCTACTGGCGCCACCACACACGGGTCCATCCACAACAGCGACAAAAAGCCACACTGTAATAAGGCTGTGCGTCGAGGAATTCGCAGTGTGCAGGCGACCTCGTCCGGCCACTCCGGCGCTGCACTCCAGTCGTAGTGCGGTCTCCCTCCGCGACGCCCTGGTGCCGCCCTGCCGTCGTGCCGACGTGCCGCCGCCGGCCAGCAAGAAGCACTCCGAGAGGGTGGCGGCGGTGGCGCGCTGGCTGGCGCCAGGGATTCTTGGCGGTGCTCCGCGTGGCCCTGACACCACCTCCACATTCCCCGAGCGAGCGACGCGACGCAGCGCGCACAGCCCCTCGCATGCCGACGCGTCCTGCCGGTGGCGTCGCACCTGAGGTGCAGCATGGGTGCAGCTACACCGTCCAGCCTTTGCGCTCGTCGAGGTGATCATCGAGGTGGTCGTCGAGGTGCTCGTCGAGGTGCTCGTCGAGGTGCTCGTCGAGGTGCTCGTCGAGGTGCTCGTCGAGGTGCTCGTCGAGGTGCTCGTCGAGGTGCTCGTCGAGGTGCTCGTCGAGGTGCTCGTCGAGGTGCTCGTCGAGGTGCTCGTCGAGGTGCTCGTCGAGGTGCTCGTCGAGGTGCTCGTCGAGGTGCTCATCGAGGTGCCCATCGTGCGGCTCAACGGAGCTCATCAAGGAGCTCATCAAGGTGGTCACCGGGGTTCCCACCAAGGTCCTCATCGAGGAGCGTCCGAGACAAAGAGACGAGGCGCGTGGGAACACCGGGGCGACGAGGACGACGCGAAGCAGGCACTCATCTTCGTCTCGAGTGCTTGTCCGGCGCGCGGTTATGTGATGGCGGATTGGTGTAATCGCCGGCGGTCCTGCGGGGGTCCTGCTGGGGCCTTGCTGGGCCCCCCGAGGCAGGAGTGGCGTTCGGTGTATACGGCGGGCAGGCCACTGGCGGCCCAGGGCGGCCCAGGGCCCGGGGGTGGGCGGGACGTGTCGAACGCGACGAGCGCCCACAAGCCGAGCACGCCCCGTCTCCCAGTGCACCGAGCAGTACCTGCTGCAGTACCCGTTCCAGCCGACAGGCGTTATCGCCGCCTCCAGACAGCCTTGGCCCGGCTCGGCACGGCTCGGCAGTCCTCGCTCGGATTTGTTTATCTGCGGCCCTGGAGCCCCGCGGAGCCTGGAACGCCCTGCGGCTGGCACTGGCCTGGCAGTGGCCTGGCCGCTACTAACGATCGGGTCGCTATCTCGCCCCGGTCGGGCGGTCCGTGGCGGTCCGTGGCGGTCGTCGTCGACGCCAAGGAGTGCGAGTCCCCGGAGGGAGGGGTCCGAGGGGCCCTGGCAGACGGACTCGGGGCGGACTGCACCGCGGGGCGGGGCTGGCGGCGGAGCTCTCGCAATCGCGCCGGCGAACTTCCGGGCCAGGGCTTCCAGGGCTTCTAGGACCGCCAGGGCTCCGCCAGGACCGCCTGCGAGCTCCTCTGAGGCATCCAAGAAGCGCAGGACTTCCTTCCGGTAGGTCCCCGAAGACGCCCCGGGCCGCGAGGAGTTCCTCCCCGGAGTCCACCATCGCCGCGACCTCCAGCGCCGGAGACAACGCGAGCGTGTGTGTGTGTGAGCGCCAAGGCGCGGGACATTACATTTCATTAGGCAAGACTGTCGGTTTATGGGAGTCGACTTCCTCTGCGAGCGTCGTCCCCGTCGTCGTCGTCCCTCGTCCTCTCGACGCCGGGGTAGAGGCTCGCGGGCCACACCGTCAGCAGCGCGACGAACGCCACTGCACTGCGCAGCACACAGCGCGCGTGTCACGTGCGAATGCCTTCCTGCAGCCAATGAGGCGGCCCGTTTTCCGAATCGGGGAAGCAGCCGATCTCATTTGCATGCCGTGCACGGGAAAAAATAAACCACCAACCCCGAAGACGTTCGGATTCGAGGGGGAAAGGCGCTGCAACGCAGCGGTCACGGCGGAAGTCCGACTCCCCAGAAACTCCCATCGGTGCGACGCGCACTTCTCGGCACCTTCACAACACGGCACGGCATGCTCCTGAACGCCTCCCTCTCCGTGGACGCCGCCAAGGCGCACCCCTTGGCGACAATGCATTCATCGCAGAGGGCCGACCGCGCGGTGTCCGCACCGCCGCACCCCGCGGGTCCTTGACGGAGAGCTTGCTGATTTACTGCGCGCATGACCTGAGGAAGCCGGAGGGGCGGAGAAGGGGAGAAGGGGCGCGTAATTATATGCGCGTACACTGTGGGGTGGCGGGGCCGTGGCGGGCCGAGCCGGCATATGTGAGCAACTTCCACGTGGAGCCAATGAGGCGGACGGCCAAGACGCTCGCAAAACGGAAAACGGCGCCGCGGATCCGGTCATTCCCGAATCCCGAATCCCGGCGGGGCATTCCCATGAAACTTGAGTCATTGCTCGCAGGAAGCACCTTCCATCCATAATGGGGTCAGTCAGAGGCGCGTCGCATTGGCCGCCGGCCCTGCAGGCTGACGTCGACCGTCCCTCTCGCTCCCGTGCGGCGTTCCGTGGGGGTGCGAGGAAGACAGCGATGGTCGGAATCAGCCGGCCGGCCGGTCCTGGGCCCCGAGCCCGGCCCTGGGTCGGCGACGGCCGCGGCCACGGCCACCTCGAGGAAGGGGAGGGAGCGGACGTCTTGGGCGCAACGGAAACGCACGGGTCGAGTCCGGAGCCGCAGGGCAAGCGTCTCCAGGACTATGCTGGTCTTGTGCGCGGGCGGGGCGGGGCGGGGCGGCGCAGGGGCTTGGCGTTCAGGAATAACGGACCAACCTCCTCAAGGAGCAGCAGGAAGAGAGAGGGGAGGGGGCGGAGTATCTCAAACTCATGCTATAGGGTGAACCGCATAAACTTACGACGACCTGCCTTGAGCCCCGGCCGCTAGGATGAATGCCCGCCTGCCCCCGCCCCACCCCTGCGCCCCCGGCTGCCCCCGGCCCCTCACCCCCGGCACCGGCCGGTCTCAGTGAGTCTCAGTAGTCGCCCGGGTAGTTTGTCGCCAGAGAGTTCTCGAGTCGTGAAACAAAAGAAGCGGACCTCTCCGGAATAACCCCTGCGGCAATCTTGCGGTGCTCGGCGTGGCGGGGCGGGGCGGGGCGGGGCGTGGCGGGGCGTGGCGGGGCACCCGGGACGCGGAGCCAGCGCCGTGCCGCCGCGGGGAAGGCCGACGGCGACGTCCTGGTGGGAAGCGTCACGCCGTGCAAGACGTCGTCACGTCAAGGCGAACAAGGGCGTCATCGTCGTCGCCCACCCCCTGATGGCTTCGTTTCTCGCTCTGCTTCATCACGGTCTTGGTGGCCACGACGGCGCCGGTCCGGGGCGATGCACGTGGCCGTCGTGACCCGGCGACGGAGCGGCCCGGCGTCCAGCGAGACGCACTGCTTGCACGCGCCCGCGCACCAAGCACACCAATCATGGGACCATGAAATTCCTCCGCGCAGTAATTTCCTCCCGGCAAATACCAAGCAGGCTGCCGGCCGTGCCGGGCCGTGCCGGGCCGTGCCGCGGGGCGGGGCGGAGGCCAAGACGGCCCGGACGGTGTCCGCCGCGCCGCGCCACGCCACGCTCGGACCTGAAGGAGGTGAAACTTGGGCGGAACTCGGGGTTGCCTGTGGTGTGCAAACCCCGGCAGGGCGCCGAGTTATGTGCGCAGCGCTGGACAAAAGACGATGCCGGGGCCCGGCGGCGAATGGCGGGGAGCGGCGGTCGACGGCGACCTCCCCCGAATACGCCCGCCGCGTGTCCTTAGGCCTCGGCAAACCGGACACATTACGAAAAATCGCGCGGCCGGCCGAATAAAGTTTTTTACTCGGCAAACAAATTCAGGGCGCTGCAAATCACACTTCGCGGAGCCGCGGGCCCGCGCCCGGGGCAAGCCAGGGGTATTATGGAAATGAATTCGATGTACCGTGGAAATCGGGGCGACCCGGGGAGGCGGCCCGGGCCGGACCAGGCAAGACGCTGGCGTCTAATCGTTGGGCCCACCGTCGTCTCGACCGTCTCGGGGGCGGGCGGCGCGCAAGAAGCCGCCGGCCGCCGCGCCAAACTGCCCGTGACCGGCGGCGTGACCGACCGGCGGGCCGGCGGGCTGACCACTGGCCGGGTGGCGAGCGCGGCAAAAAGCAGACGGCCGTCTTGTAGGCGCGGCGCGCACCGCCGCCTTCCTGCAGGAAGACCCAACGAGGGGCGTAATTTCAATTAGAGATCCAGCGGGCCGAGGCCGGCCGATAGGGGGGCTGGCTTTGCTGCCCCCGTCCACCCCGACAGTGGCGTGGCGCCGTGCCGGCCGTGGCACCGAGCACTCAATATCGCGCCGGTGCCGCCGTTACCGGTCGCAACGACGCCGACAGCTGCGCGTGCTGCGCGGGGCGCATCGCAGCGAGGAGGCCGCCGAGGCCAGGAAGGCCGCGCGCAATAATCGCGGGGATATTGTCATTAAAAATCACGCCCGTCTGCACCAGGCCCCTTCGCTGCCCCGCGGGCCTCGGCCTCGGCCGCCTCCCCTCCCGGAGGCCGTAGCCCCAAACGAGGAGGGCCAAAGTTTTATGCAAATTCTTCGGTGAGAATTTCACCTTTTGTCGAATTGATGGTCGTTGGCCGGCGGGCTGGCGGGCTGGCCCGGCAGGGGAGCGCCCTTTAATGGACCCTCGGTCCCCAAACTATGTGTGCCCCGCGCGGCCCGGCCCAGGCCCGGCCCGAACGACCCACCGGCGTGTTGACGTTAGCGCCGTTGGCGGCGTTCGCACTTCGCACCGCCGATTGATTCCAAAGCATCTGCAGACCAACGAAGAACCGACGTCGCGGCCGCGGGGAACGAATGATGGCTCACTTGGAAGCACGTTCTTCGAGGAGGGCCCGCAGTCATCGCCCAAAAATGAGTCAAGTTGGGCTAGCGGCCGGGCGTGGGAAGGTGGCGAAAAGATGGCGCCGAGGGTGCGGCCTGCTACGGCCCTGCGACTCGGAGTCCACTTCATTAGCCATGCAGGTCAGCCCGCGCTGGGCAGCCACGGCCTATAGTGCTCCGGGCCGGCCAGGTCGAAGGGCCCGCTGTATTGTTGCTGGCCCCCAGAGGGCCGAGCGGCGCCACTGGCTTGACCCTTGTTAACCCTTCACCTCTCCGGGCAGGGCCCTAGGTTAGATAAACACAGCGGCCGGCGCCCACGAGCATTATCCGTATTTGGGCCGGACCCCGGGCCAGGCCAGCCGGACCGGAAACACAGATTCCGATCAACTTCTAATTGGACACACGCTCTGCAAGTCTAATGGCGGCGGTCAGCCGACGCGTGCGAGCCTGTGCGGCAATCGGGGCGGAGAGCCGAAGCTTCCGATCAGGTTAGGCCAAAAATCGTTTGGTTTCAGCAAAGACGCATTCTTTAATGACTGCCACGCGGTGTGTGTGTGTGTGTGTTAAAGTGGGGGAAGGGCTCGTCAGAACGTCGTTACCGCTCGCCGATACAAGAAAATCCAGCGGACTGCGGGGGCAGGCCGGGCAGGGCAAGCGAAGGCAAGGCAAGGGGGAAGCCAGCAGCAGCAGCCACTAGAGGCACATTCTTCAGGACGTCTTCAATATCGACGTCTGGCAGAAGCAAATTTTATATAACAGCCCGAGGCATTGTTGGCTGGCTTACTTCATAAAGTGGGGGCATTAGAGACGAGCAGCTGGTCGGGGGAGGGGAGGGGGAGGAAGTCGCACGTGAGGCGAACGATGCGAAAGGGGTTGGTCCATCAGGGGAATCACATTCCGATGACGAGGTGGTTGCTTTGGCGGGAACTATTATTGCCCCGTCTTGCTTTTCGCGCGGTTTTTCTCGTCGGGCACAGCAGCACTTGCACTCCCTCTGCACCAGGATGCAGCCCTGCCGCGCCACTGCCACGCCGAAATCAGAGCCAATAAGATCTGCATCCTCGGCCGACAGTGCGGCCGGCGAGCCATGGCCGCCGTGCACATACCAAGGTTATAGGAATTTGACTCATTACTTTCGCAAGGTTTCCAAGATTCCGATCTTAACGAAGTTGGCCGGGCCGGGCCAGGCCACGGAGGGGAGCAAGTTGGGTAAGACGCGGCTCTGGTCAAGGAGGTATGAGGTGAACCGGCCCGCTCGGCTCCGCCCCGCCCTCCGCCCCGGGGCTGGCAGCAAGCTGGAAGCAAGCTGGAGCACGCTGGAAACCGCGGCCGCTAAAAGGCGGGCCTCTCCGTGCTCATCCAGGCCGCCGAGACGGCGGAGGAGACGTCGTAGCCGAGGCAGCATTGCATTGGCTGTGGAAGGCGACCTGCTCCTGCAAAACTTTCAGAGTGTTTCCTGACAGTCTGTCTTCTAAATGTCATCATCAGAGGGAAAAGTTAGGCTGTGAACCGCCACAAAGGGTTCCTCCGGGGGCGGCGGGGGCGGCGCGGCGGCTCGCCACGGTCATGCAATATCTCAAGCAATGGGGCCGATACGGTCCAGGGCGCACGGATGGCCGAGACCACGGAGTACCACTCTCTTCCCTATTTCAAATTAAAATACCGGCCCGGTCCGCGGGGGCTGCGCAGGCGAGTCGGGCCGCCCCCACCACGTCGACGCCGCCATGGCCGACGCCTCCCACGCCCAGGCCGGCGAGGGCGCAACGCGGCGCAACGAGCACTCATCCTTCCTTCAGGTCGAAACAAGGCGGAACGAAAGGCTTGAGCCGTGTCGGGGATGCGCCCCACCGCTAGGCCATGCCGCCATGCCGCCGGGCCAAGGTGACGGCATGCTCCACGTCGGCGGCGCGCTCGCGTTACACACAGGCCCGATTCATGCCGGGGCCGCCGATCACGCCGCCCCGGCAGGCAGGCCCGTCGGGCAGGAGCATGGCGGGGCGGTCCGGGAAGCACCACCCGTGCTGCTGGACGTGGGAGAAAGGCGCCGCGGGCGCACGACGCACAAGACGGGCACAATTACATGAACTCCGTGATGCCTGGCGGGGCCGGGGCTGGGGTTGGGCACCACGCTGCAAGGCACGCTGGTGGCGCCCTCTGCGGTCTGGCGGCCCTTGGGCGGCGCGCAGTCCAGTGGGCGCACTGCTGGCGCGCTGGCGCGGTGAGTGTTGTGTGTGCACTTGTAGTGCCGAAGCCCCGCGGCGCCCCCGCAGCCCAACGGGCCGGGCAAACGGCCGTAGCTTCCGCCACCGGCCGGGCGAGTTACGCGCCGACGGGGTCCACTGTGAACCTGCCGGGGCACCGCGCCGGGCTCCCACAGTAAACTCGGCCTCTTTAGTGCCGCACCGTCGCGCCCCCGAGATCCTCCTCATCGTCGTCGGCGAGGCGGGCCAGGGCGGGCCAGGAGGCGCGGCGCGACACACATGCGCCGCAGACAAGGGCGTTTTTGTGCTGCCGCCGCGCTCCGCCGCTCCGCCTGGCGGCCGCCACGCCAGCGCCACGCCGCGGTGAACGAGCGGCACGGCGAGGAGGGCACGGCGATGACGAGGAAATCCGAAACGGGGCGTCGCGTCGTCGTGAGCGGCTGACGGGAAAATAAATCCCCCGCGTGCACAACAAGTGCAGCACTTGCAGACTTGTTGCCGAGGCATCTCGATAAGGACGCGCTGCTTGCCCTGCTTGGTGAGGCCGGGGCGAGGCGGCCGAGGCCACACAGCCAGGTCGTGTCGTCACCCGCTTCCTGCCGGTACACACTGGGGCCCTTGTCCGCGGCCACTCGCTGCACCGTATACGTCGGCCACGTCCGGTGAGATGGAGCAGCGCGAGCGGCGCGCAACACGCCTCGTTTGGAGGCCCCGCCGCCCCGCTCCCCGCCACGCCGCATCCTCTGCTCTTCTCTCATTTGCGTCGGCCACCGCCACCGGCGGGAGGCCGAGCAGGGCACGGCCAGGGCCTCGAGGAGGGCGACGTGACGGCCCGGCCGAGCTGTCCCAGCTGACCGAGTATAAAACTCCGGCCCCATTCCTTTTATACGACCCCGCTGTGGAAAGGGAGAGGCGAGGCCGCCGCGCCTCCGGCCCCGCCAGCGTAGCGCACCTCGACGCCAAAGGTCACGCCGCGTCAGGGCAGGCACGCCCCGCGCCGACAGTCCGGTCGCCATCCGCAGAGAGCGGAATACGCTTTGCAGACATTCTACTTTGTTTATGAAGCGCCCTTTGGGTCACGGCGAAATCGGTTCCTCATTTCCCAAGGACTAACTGGAGGTCACCTGGGTCTTTAAGGTTTAAGGTTTAAGGTGGACGATCAACAAACGGCTCTGTCAAGCATGAGCCTCAAGGCCATATTGGTAAACCAGGTAAACCAGGTAAACCATTGGTAAACCATATTGGTAAACCGCCATGAAGGCCGCCAGTCTCGGACGCTGCCCCGTCCGCGCGGGCCAGCCTACCTACCCGGAGTCCAAGGCCGAACGGCCGAATGGAACTCGACTTCGGAAACGGCGCTCCGGAACACCCCGACCCACCGATGCGACCGGACGTGGAGCCATCGACCGTCCTGCCAAAGGCGTGCCAACGGCGTGCCAAAGGCGGCGGTGCCGAAGCATGGCGACGACCGTGGCGCCACCGCGGCCTTTCTGGGAAGCCTTTGAATGGCGGAGCTTGTTCTGTCTAAGTCACTGGCCGGCAGGCAGGCTCTCATCGGGGCGGTTGGCAAGGCAAGGCAGCGGCGAGGCGCGGAGGACGAAACTCATAAAAATGCGCACACAACAGCGACAAGGGGGCCTATCTGGCACAGCCAAGGGGGGCGCCAAGGGGGTGCAGAAAAGAGACAGTATTAAGATCCGGCCACACAGAGAGGCGTGCCTAACCAAAATAAAAATAAATTAGGTTTATACGAAATGGCCGTGACTACATTTTCTTTTATCTCGGCCAGAGATGTGACTCTCTCTCTCCCTCCAGTGTGTGTGTGTGTGCGTCCGGATGAGCCCCGCCGTGGCGCCCGAGATACCACCAAGACAGCACTGCTCCTTGTCATTTTCTTTCTGAATTAAATGTTTCCTGTCTCGGGAAGCGACACTGGGAGACGCGGCGCGACGCGGCCGCCATGTCGATAGAGTGTTTGGATGCTGGCCGCTCCCCTCTTTCTCTTTCGTCAAATTGGGCCAACGCCGCGCGCTACATTTTGTTTGGCAAGGAAGTTTGTTGAACTCTGGCTGCTTCCTTGGCGCGGTACGTAGTACAGTGTTGCTACCGCTGGCGGAAACCACAGTTTGGAGATGACAACAGTTTGGAAACAAATTTGCATACAGCGCGCCGGGCTGTTATTTGAACGTCTGCAGGTGAAGTCTCCGCAGAGGCGCCGTTGAAGCGCCGCTGGAGCGCTGCTGGAGCACTGCGCCGCTGGAGGCCACGCCACTGGAGGCCACGCCACTGGAGGCCACGCCACTGGAGGCCACTGCGTCGCACTTCCGCTGCGGCGGCCTTCCATACGTACAGTCGCGCACACAAACTATTAGCTTGATAAACGACAACTGATTTGGTAGGACTCCAGAGGGCCGGGAATGGTCGGCGATAACAATAATAAAAGTAGGCCTTGGCGAGGATCACGCGCCTGCACTGGCTGCACTGCTACACTGGAAGGGGACCGGCCGCCGCAGCAGTGCTGGCCGCGGCGCCCCGGCGCGGGGGCGGACCGGGCACGCCGCGTCCGCGACCACCGGCCGGGGCCCGCCGGCCGCGCGAGCAGCAGCCCCTGGAGGCCGGCGGCCAGGTGCGGCGTCGGGGCGCCGCGGTCACAACGGCGCGCCGCGGCCTCGGACACGCCGAGCCGCATCTTGCCGAGGCGGACTGTACATATGCAGAGGCATTCAATCGCAATGACTTCCTGCGCTGTGATTCACTCGTCTGGCGACGCCCCCTTCTGGTGGGTGAGACGCGCGCCAAGGCGCCGCGCAGGGCCGCAGGGCGCCGCCGCACTGCGAGAAGCACTGCGAGCCGCACTGCATGTGCACCATTTGGCAGTCCGCATCATCGCCGCGGCGTCGCCACGCCCATGCAGGCCGTCATGCAGGCCGCGCCGCTGCACAGTGGGCCAGAAGACCGGTGGAGGCGACAAATAGCGTTTTGAGCTCCAAAGTCGCTAAATGGGACTGGAACCGAGCGTGTGACCCCATCAATGGATTGCTCTCCGAACGAGGAATCCATTGGTGGGGTCACACGTTCCGTTCGAGTCCCATTTGGTGACCCTGGAGCTCAAAACGCGTCTAGAATTTTTGCCGCCTCCAACGGTCTTCCAGCCCGTACAGTACTGTGCGCTGCCTTGGCTTTTGCGCTTGCAGTGTCGCGACCTCGGTCTTGACGCGCAGGAATGCGAGGCGACCGCAAAGGTGCGCGCTTCCTGGCGACTTGTTGAGCGCTGCACTCTGGACAGGATGCACCAGGAATGCGCGACAGGGCAGCGAAGTGCAGCAAGTGCACTGCAAGCGGACGGCGGTCCACGCGCAAGCGAACGCGAGCAAACGCGAGCGAAGTCGCCACTCATTTTCGGCGGCGGCGTCCTCGGCCCGGCCGCCTCCAAACCCTTTCTCGCGCCCCAATAACTTTTACGTCTCCCGCGAGCGTCCCAAGACAGGGCCAGCAATTATTCTTGGCGAAATGTATATTCCCGAGGTGTCGGGGGAGCCAAGGGCCGCCCAGGGCCCGCGCGGGGCACGGCAAGGGCACGGCGGGGTGGAAGGGCTTTCCAGAGGGCCGCTAGGAACGGCAAAAGGCACGGCCTAGGAGCATTGCCAACTTTTTGCGGATGTATTCCGGGAGGCTTGATACCGTGGCGGGGCGGGGCGGGGCGGGGAGTGCTGCGTGGCCGCGGCGTCTCAACCTTGTAATAATAACAAGTCCCCCGGCCAAGCGGCGCAAGCGGCACTCCACTGCAAAACGCGCGCGATTTGCCCGGCCTCGTCTGGACAAAAAAAATTGGAAGTGTTTCGCCGGCGGATACTTTGCCGCCTCTACTCAGCGGCTCGTCGCGGAGGCGGTAACGCTGCCTCCAAGCTCGCGCAGCTCGGCTGGTGCAATAATTAAATAACACGGTGTTATCTCTCTCTCTCTCTCTCTCTCTCTCTCTCGCTCCGCTGGCGCCCTGCCGAACGACGAGGCGCGCGGCTCATAGCGCCATCTCTCTGCTATAGATTTAGAGAGGTGCGTCCGATGCTTTACCGCCCCCGGACCTGTAGTTCCGCATTCATAGACCAGGGCCAGTATTTCACAAAAGGGTTTTATCGTCGGCCGGCCCCGCGACGCCCCGCGACGCCCCGCACCGCCCTGCGAAGCCCTCCGCCCTCGCGGGGCCTCGGCCGCGCCGCCGCGCAGCACCCCTGTGACTCGGCAGGAATGGATATGGAAGAGTGCCAAGACGAAAAACAAGGCTTCTAGGAGGGTGTTCGCGTCCCCGTCCGGCTACAAACATTTTTTTCCGGTGCCCCTTCGCGCCGAATCACCCCTCTTTCTCTCTCTGCTGTTTGCTTCGACTGTCACCTGCCGAGAGTGTAGGAGCGGTTTGGCCAGTGCTTTGCCAGTGTACGTGCGGCCAAGGTGGCGAGGGGGGCAGCCTCGTGTAGGCCCTATCGGCCAGGCTATTAGTCGGAGCAATAATTCGTGCAATAATCGGTTTAGAGAAGACTTGGCCGCGCTGCCCGCCCGGCCGCCTGCCCGCCCGGCGATACCCCGGTCCACGGCCGCACCTCCAGATTGGAAGCAGCGCGCTTCGCAGTGCTCGGCCGTGCTCGGCGCACCACAGTGGGCCAGAAGACCGGTGGAGGTGGTCAAAACTCGAGACGCGTTTTGAGCTCCAGAGTCGCTAATTGGGACTAACCGAGCGTGTGCGACCCCACCAATGGATTCCTCGTTTTGGAGAGCAATCCATTGGTGGGGTCACACGTTCGATTAGAGTCCCATTTACACTCTACCAAAAATGTCCTGTCAATGCCGTTAATTTATTACCAGTTTTCACTGTAGGTCAATTCACAGCGTTTACTGTGATCTGCTCACGCGATTCACTGTGATCTTGTTCACGGTGTTCACTGTGATCTAGTTCACAGTAAACACTGTGAGTTTGACGCCGCTGAGCACCGAAGTGCTGCAAATCAGGCTCCAATTCACGGCGTGTACTGTGGCCAAATCACAGTGAACACTGTAACCGAGATCACAGTGAACGCCGTGAACTAGTTCACAGCAAACGCCGTGAATTGCATAACAGCAAACATTGGTAATAAATTAACGGCGTTTACAAGACATTTTTTGTTGAGTGTAGCGACTCTGGAGCTCAAAACGCGTCTCGAGTTTTGGCCGCCTCCACCGGTCTTCTGGCCCACTGTGCGCACTCGCTCTTCGCGATGAGTCTGCGGTGTTGGCAGCGCTTGGCTGGGCGGCCACCCACTCAATCCGGAGCGCACGTTCCAGGAGATGAAAACAAAAACGCCGACAGCCATCAGATTAGAAAGCGAGCGCGCAGCAAGGCAGCTCAAGAATAAAGGCAATCTAGCAAACGAAAGTAAAAAGGGGTCCGAAGACTCCATTGCGCCCCACTTCCACCGCGTTCCCACTCGGTGCCACTTTTCCCCCGCACACAAGCAAACGTCCACTCGGCCATCAAAACGGCCAAGCGCGGAAAGAGGCGTTTTATTCGCTCTATTTTATGACGGAGACAAGAAAAAGGGTCTTCGAATATAAAAGCAGAATGGCCAGGCATATCGCGGTAAATAAGCCAGAGGGCGACATCGGTCGCCTTCGCGCGCTTTCGCCGCGATGAACGGTGCGGCCGGAGTTTACTGGCCAGCTTGGAGGTGGCCAGATTGATTTGTGTCTGAAAAAAAAATCGCGGCATAAAACTTAATTCCATCCTATTCTCTTCTGATTTTATTTTGAAAGGTATATGCTAAGAGAATCGGTGGGAGATAATTATCAGTCCACGCGGATTGCACTCTAAATGTCTTTCGTTAAGAGGCTGCACCAACAGGATAATATTTTTTTTTATCGACAAAATATCTACAAGGAACTTACCTTGGAAAATTCAAAAAGTCAGTTGTACTTATCACCGTAATATAGAGAATTTTCCCCATGGTGAGTCTGCAGACTTCGTAGAATTTTCACCATAAGACTCTTAGAGTGTGGCCGACAGAGGCCGCTGGTCGGCCGCTTGTCCGCACGGCTGGCCGTACAGGCGGATTAGGAAGGAGGTCCAAATAATTGAAATTAAGAGGAGCCAAGACGAATAAGAAGTAGGATCGCCGTCCAGAAGCATCACGGTTATCATTTACACCGCAAAGGGAAGCGAATAATCAGACAAAAAACACGAGCCGGAAATGCAATTATCGTCGCCAAGACGACGAGAAAAATAGAAAAATACAGATATACACGAAAAAGGGGGCGGAACAAGAAAAGGAGGGAAGAAGACGTCCGAGACAAACAAAAAATAAAGTTGCAAATTACTCAAATTGGGAGACGTGGTCCGCCTTGATGCACAGGAGTTGGCAATTCTGCGAGACATGAAAGGAGCGCACCGAGACTGCCGGACTAATTTAATTACAAAAATTGTCCCGAAATGCTAATGACAGCGGGCCGCGTGAGGCGAGGCCCGCGAGGCCGGCGAGCCGCTTTCTGGGTCAATGGAGAGTATTTAACAGCGCTGTAACGACCTTGTCGCATTGGAGGGGCAGCGGGGCCACACGGACCAATCACAGGCCGTGCTGGCCAGGCCGGGCCGGGGGCAGCCGGGGCCAGGCGACAAATTAAAGAAGGAGTGGGCGGGGCAGAGACGGATCGCACTCCTGAAAGCGAGCGAGAGAGATGGATGGGAATATACAGACCGCAATGTGACCGCTTTCCAATTAAAGGGCTTGAATGGGCGGCCAAAACAAGGAGGGGCGGAGAGAGAAAAGAATGGCCCACAATGGCGGGGCGGACGGACGGACGGCGGTTCCGCGTGCAAGAGTGTGTCGTCTGGATAGTGCGTTGCGGACACGGCGCCACGGCAGGCCACGGCATGGCAGGCCACGGCAGGCCACGGCATGGCAGGCCACGGCAGGCCACGGCATGGCAGGCCACGGCATGGCAGGCCACGGCATGGCAGGCCACGGCACGGCAGGCCACGGCATGGCAGGCCACGGCATGGCAAGCCACGCCACGGCCCCCTGGAGCAGCCGCTCCCGACAGGCAGTCCAAGTGGCCGAGGCGGCGGCCGCACGGGAAGCAATAGTCATGGGCACTGCGCCGCCGCTGCCGGCCGCTGCAGCTTCAAAATGGATGTTTCTTGAGAGAATTGTTAATTAAAAGTTTGGGGCGAGTGATCGCCGCCGCCGCTGGCTCAGGACGAGAGGAGAGATGGCGCTGCCAGCGACACGCCTGTTAGGGGGGCGCCGGGGCAAGGAGGGGGAAAGGAATTTCAGATTCGACTACCGCAAATGGCCGCCGGGATACACAGTGCACGCTACAAATAGTCATCTTACTGGCTACGGGTCGATGACCCTCAAGGGAGGAACAGAGACACAAAAGTAACTGACCAAGAGTGACACAAAGTATTTGGTGAAATTTTTGACCACGCAGTTAATTTTTCTTATTGCATGTTCAGATTTAAATGGCCGCACCGCACACCACACTGAGAAAACCTTACAAACTATTTTGGGCCTTACAAAGAAAAGTAGTTTGTATAACAAAGTATTTTGAGCATACGTAAGCTTACAAAGAAAATACTTCGTAATTTACGAACTATTTCTTCGTATAACAAAGTATTTTAGTTTGTTATATGTATGCTCAAAATACTTCGTAAGGTTTTAAGAGTGCACTTCCCCACCGCGCGGCGCCCCGGGCCGGCGAGAGGAGGCGCGCTATAACTACGTCCAGTGTGTGATTGAGGGCGCCCCCTAACCTCTAATTGTCCCCCAGAAGCACCGCCGGCGCCTTCCAGCCTTCCAGGCTTCGGCTCCAGGAGTGAGCAGAAACAATTGACGGCGGCGCCACGCGCGGCCGGGCAGGCGGGGCGCGGGGGCGTTGGGGCGCGGCGGGGCGGGGCGGGGCGGGGCGGGGCGGGGCGGGGCGGGGCGGGGCGGGCGGGGCGGGGCGAGGAGGGCAGACCAGCAAGTGCTCCCCGGGGGCCCATGCCGGACACACAAGCCGGCCGCCTGTCCTCGCCGTCCTGATGTATGTACGACGGACTCCACCCGACCCGAAATCAAACTCCACGCACGCGGATTACACCAACGGACGCGCGCCGCACTCGAAGCGCGCAAGGCAGTCCTCGAACAGCCGCAGCCGAGCGCTCAAGCAACCAGACTCCCAAGGTGCAGGAGGGTGGTTCGAGTCCCGCCGAGTGCTGCTCGTGGTTTGGACTTCCCTGAGCGGCGCCAAGTCAAGGATGCAGCCCCTCAAAGGTCCTAAAAGGTCCTGGAGGGTCCTAAAGGCACAGCACCTCTTTTGGCGAGGGCGGCTGGGGAGGCGGGGCCGCGATGTCTCCACTACAGCCGCACGGCGTAGCGGCGGCGCGTAGCGGACCGGGTACAGCAAGACAAATACGATCCTATTACGAGAGAGATTTCCACTGCTAACCATACCAATTTAGTACGTCCTTAATTGGGTGTATCAAGACGACGGGGCGGGACGGCGGGGCGGGGCGGGGCGTTCGAAGGCTCCAGGATGAAGAGGCCGGCCGAGTGGGGCGACCCGAGCGACCGCGGCCCAGCGGCCAATCGCAGACAAAGAAACGGAATGCCCGTTTGTTAATCATTCCACTAATTGGCCGCGTCTCTCTGTTACTTCCGGTCCAGCGGCGCCAGACCGGAAGCCGCCAACGCTCCGCTTACCTCTCGAGCGGAGGACCGCGTCGGCGACGTCGACGTCGACCTGGACGGCGGCCGTCAGGGGGGTGCTGCTACACGGGTTACCGGGTCTTTGCGAGGTCTTCTCTCCGTCGGCGGCGGGCCAGGGTCGTCGGACAGGGGCAGGTTCGTTGGGTCGTGGCGCCACTCTCCGGGCTGGCCCTCCCCGTGGAGCTCGGGGTGCTTCTTGGCGGCCGCCTCCGCCTCCTCCGAGTCGCTGTCCCCGTCGGCCATCTCGCTGCAGTTGACTGCAACAGAGAAAGAGTCAGACAAACTGGGGGGAAAACAAAAACAAACCGTGATATGACGTGTGACGCGCCGTGACGCGCTGACGACAAAGGCCGCTGTCACTAGATCCAATAACCGGGCGGCCTGGCGGCCTCGGCCCAATTCCAGGGCCTGGACGGACGGCCGGCACGGCGGCGCGGCGCCCTGGTGCCTCGAAACAAAAGTGAATCCCCTCTGGGTATCATAATGCCAACGAGAAAAGGAAAAGTAGCGCCGAGGGGTTCGTATATTGGAGTCTGGGAATAACTGATTTCATCTCGAAAATGCTGGTGCGGGGCGGGGTGGGGCGGCGCACCGAGCTGCGCCATCCCGGCGGCACGGCCAGCCCGCAGACAACTGATGGACCAACCGGCATTCCTAGAGACGAGAGCAAAGAGGAATGTTGATCATAGAGGCCCGCAACGCGACCTGCGCGCGCCCAAATTCATGCAGCCCCCGCGCCGTGCCGCGTCGCGTGCATATAAGAGAACGGCGTCATTTTGGCAATGTCTTCCTTCTTCCTTAACGCCCGGCGCGCCCCTCGCTCTGATTATCTTCTCCTCTTTCTCATCTTTCCTGAGTGTTCTGCCATCCGCCGTCCTCGTCCCGCGGCCGCCCCGCCGCGGCCCCACGTCCGTCTCCGTCGCACCCGCGGGCCGCCTCGCCCAGCCTCGCCCAGCCTCGCCTCGCCTCGCCTCGGCAGGGCCCGAATCTCAAGTCGGCATGCGCGGGCACGCGTCCCTGCAGTTTGCGCGGATTCTGCCGCGCGGCGCCCAGCCACACCACGCCACGCCCTTCTCGCCCTGGTCCACGGCATCCGCGACGCGCTGTCGGTTCGTCGTTCTTCCCTGCTGGCCGCGGCCGGACTCGACATGAAATACCTCTGAAATCCCAATGTTTTACACTTTAAAATCCAAGAATGTTCACGAAAATAATCAAAATTTCAAAAAACCGAGAAAATCTCTTGTCAACAGAAAAATGGAATTGGTTTCGAGTTCGAAACAAATTTTGCCAGAAACTTTTCACTTTGACGGTGCGGCAGGGGACTTACTGTCAGAAAAAAAACTCATCCCTCTCCTAAAAACACAAAAACAACACAACATGGCAATGACAGAAATAAAGGGCGGCGTCTTTTCGGTCCGTAAACCGGCGGCGGCACAGAAATCTGATTCGAGGCATGTTCCAGGCAAATTCATGAAACAAGGGAGGTTCCGCGCCGCTCCAGACAAATCCCTGAATGTTACTGCTGGCCGTAGCCGCGTAGCGCCGCGTAGCCACGGCGCGGCTATTACTGCCAATACGAGCTTCCCTGCACGACCGCAGCGCCACTCGGCAAAACCGCGCCAAAAATATACCACGGCACCATCGAGGAGGACAACAGGCAGAACAACAACAAAGACTGAACGTCCTGGTAGCAATGGCTTCATGCTGAAATCAGAGGTACGACTCGTTGAACAAAAAGAATTGCTTCACCTTCACCTTCTCCGCGAGTGTGCTCGACACGTCTGTGTAACAGAGCGCGCGGTTTAGCGTTAAGATAAACGTAATAAAATAGAATTTCATTAGAAGTCGACTCTGACATGACGTTCCTAGCGGCCGACGTTGCCGACGAACAGGCACCTTCAGTCGACATTTTTGTCCCGGCTCCTCCCGGTCGGGCCGACGGCCGACGGCCCCCCCAAAATCTGCGCCAATAACGTCGACAAGCCGGCCGGCGGTTCGGCGGTCCGGAATTCCCCGGCGAGTCAATCCAACGCGGGCCGCATCCCGAGCGGACCGGCCAGAGCCAACGCCCCACTCCGATTGAGCCCCATTATATGTGTTATGGGCGGGACGCACATGGCTCCAGACATGGTGACGGTCAGTGCCGGGGATGAAAAATTCATGAGCCGTATTTGGGTCAAAATGGCCCGGGTGTGGCGGTGGGTGCTAATTTTTGGGGGGCCGCGCGCGGCAAGCTTGCGTTGCTGGGCGGGCGGCGGGGGGCGTGTGTGCGTGTGTGTGTGTGTGTGTGTGTGCGCGAGTGTGTGAAGGGACAGAGAAAGGCGAGGACAGCACCACCATGGCCTTGCAAGGCGGCCACGTTTGACAGTGGCGGTCCACGGAACCGGAAACAGCTCGGCCACGGCGTTGCCGCACGCCAGGTCGACTCAACACTCAATCCGAAAAGGGGCCCGTAAAGGAGGCCGCTGCACTAGGTCCAGAGGCAGGACGAGAGAGACGCAGCGCCGTTTGAACGTAGTTTGGGCGACTGTAACTTTCGCTTATGGCACCGTCAAGGTCCCGCGTCCCTCGCGGCTCTTGGCTCTGTTACGGCACTTAGGTCTGGTTACGGTTATGATCTGTATTGTCCTGTATGGCTCTATTGTCTGTGTGGTGTGTGTGTGTGTGGCCTCTATCCGCAGCTCACGCCCCCTTCGCATAGATATCCGCGCCAGGATAGATGACGGTGGAGAAGGCTGGATCAACACACTGCCCCTCGCGTCCGAAGTCCGGTCCGTTCCGGGGAACCCGTTCAAAGGTTGGCATGGCGCCGCACCACCGCCGCGCCGCCCGCGGCCAGGGCTGCAGCCTGGGCTAGCCTGGACCGGGCCCAGCAGTAAAATGCAATTTGGCTTAGTGATAATCCGTAGCCGCGCGCGATCGTGGGCGAGGTAGTCCTGATTGTTTCATGTGTATTGTTTGTACTGCCTGCTGGTCCACTACGCCGCTGTGCTCCATGGAGTGGACGCAATACATTGCAGCACGGCACTACCTACGCGGAATAAACTCCTTCGTCATCCCCTCCATGCCCCTCCTCGTCCTGCTCGACATCCTCCTCGCCGTCGTCGTCGTCCTCTCCGGCTGCGTCCGGTCCGACGATGCCCCGTCACAGGCATGGCTTTTAGCGCAAGTGAAAAGAGCAGTCATCATATCATAGGCCGCATGGGCGTGGCGTGGCGTGGCGTGGGGTGGACTGGCGGGGGGTAGCGGACCGTGGTGCGTGCGTCTGTGTGTGTGTTTGTGTGTGTGTGTGTGTGTGTGTGTGCAGCGCTCACTGCAGTGTCCTGTCAGGCGAGAGAGATGGTGGCCGGTGCATCCACACACACACACGCACACACAGAGACACACACATAGACAATCCCATATATGACAAGCGTGCTCATCGGTGCATTTTGTTCGTCCTCACGTTTTGGGGGGAGCATGACACACGCGGGGGAAGGAGGTGAGGGCGAGCGTGCGCACGCACGCCACTGCAAGCCACTGCACGCATGTCACGCTGCCCGTCCGTCCGAGCGTCTGCCCGGCAGAGCGGCGGCGCACGCGCGCAATGTGACTTTTGGTGTATCGATGACTTTCTTTATTCGTTCACGGTCCGCGGGTTTTCCTCCGGGTCAGCCTTTCAGGCGGCCGCCCGCCTGCAGGCCCCTCCCCCTCCCCCTCCTCCAAGATGAATTTCTGATGTGATGCGCCGAGTGGCGCGGTTCACCATTAGGGCCACGTGAGGGAAAGAGAACATCGTCAGAGCGGCAACGCATATTGGCCGGGCCGCTACGCCCCGCGACGCCCCGCGACGCCCCGCCACGCCCCGCCACGCCACGCCACGCCCCGCCTGCACGCGGTTTGTCATGCACACCGGCTGTGATGCATGGAGACGAGACGAGTCCATTGCGCCCTCCAATTTCACCTCACTTCCGCCAATACAAACTTGTAAAAGAGAACGGGGGTGTGGGGGATCAATCAAAATTGTGTCCATTTTACATCTGTTTCAGTTTTAGGGTCAAAACTCATGGCAATATCAACGTGAGTTCGACGCGTCGCATAGTCAATCGTTTCACATTTAGTTTCGTCATTGCGTTCTTTTATATTTATTTATTTTTGTGAATGCGGACCCTGACCCGGCTCAGTCGAACAAAAATTGCATCATTTTTTCTCCCTCTCGCGAATCAACCGTTGTCCGTCCAGGCCGTGCGCCGGGGTTTCCGCAGGGCAGCCTAGGTCGGTCCGCATAACTTATTTATTTCCCTCCCCTCCCTCGCCGTGTTCCCTCAGTGTTCCCACGCACGCCGAACTATCGCGGCCTCCGCAGAAGACTGATTCCGAGAGTCGTTTTCGTCGCTCCGTCTCTCTCGTACTCATGGGGCGACCCGCATGGGTGCGAGAGAGACGGAGCGATGACTTTCGGAATCAGTGTGCGGTCCGCGGGTCCGTTCCGTGGGGGAGGCTGCGTGCGTGCGGTTAGCGTGTCTATCTGGCCAAACTTTTTGTTATTCTTTTACGTCAAATTTGCGTCAAACGTGAGACGACCCGAGGAGGGGTGCGGGCTGGGTGGACCCTTGGTGGACCCGCGCGCTCGCGCCACAGCACTACACCGCCAAGAGTACCCGGCCGCACTCGCTCGAGACGTCTTTTGACTTCTTTGGCGCGTCGGCGGCGAAGCGACGCAGAGCGACGCCAAGCGGTGCGGTCTTTTTCACACCGCCTCGCTCCTTCCCGCTGCAATCTAATCTGCAAGTTGGCCGGTTTATCGTTTCCAGACATTCTTTTCCCTGCTCCTCATATTCTCGGCGGCGGGCGCCCGGGCGATGTGTTGTGTCGTTCCGCGTTTGATGACTTGGAGACTATCAGGGGCCAGCCAGGCCGGGCCGGGCCGCGACGTCGTCGCCGTCGTCTCGGTGTTCCTCAGCCGCTAGATGGCGCTGCATATCCGCTCCCAACTTTTAATGCGCGATGCGCAAGTCGGTAACAACATCGGCGTCCTGGCCGGGGCCCTGGCCGGGGCTCCGGCCCGCCCGGGCAGCGCCGCCGCGCTGGCGGTGTGCATGTCGGCCAGCAGGAGCGCTCCGCCAGCGCAGCTTAGCGCCCGCGGACGCCGCGACGCCGGCCCGCCACGCAGCGCTGCCGCGCGGGCCGGCCTACCCCGGGGACTCGCAGGCGGCGTGGCGACGACAAATTAAAAAACAACAACAAAAGGCGTTCGTCATTTGCGCGAGACAAAAGGCGAAGCCGGCCTTAATCACGGAGGGACGAATCCGTGCGCCGATCGCGCAGCCCGCGCAGCCAGAAGGACGAAAAAAATTGTAACGAAAGTTCTGCAGCCATACGGGTGCCGAGAGAGAGAGAGAGAGAGAGAGAGAGAGAGAGAGAGAGAGAGAGAGAGAGAGAGAGAGAGAGAGAGAGAGAGAGAGAGAGAGAGAGGGAGAGAGAGAGAGAGAGAGAGAGAGAGAGAGAGAGAGGGGAGGGGGGGAGGAGGAGGAGTCCATGCACGGTTGACTGGCTCACGCGGCGTGGCGGAGCACGGCGAGCGGGCAGGGGCTCTCTGAGGTGGCCATAAGAAGCCGCGCACCACTTTGCAGGAAAAAATATTAATTATTGTTGTTACCATTAGGAAGGGGACGGAGGGGAGGGGGAGGATGGCCGCATGGCCGCCGCGCCGCCGGGGAGGACGACGAGGACGGCCTGCGTCGTCATCGGGCGGTCGCTGGGCCGAATCTGACGGACATCCATAACAACCCCGTCTGCGAGGCCACGCGCCTCGCGGAAGGAGGGACGGCCCGGCCTGGGCCGCCTCGGCCACCCTCCACGTCACGCACCTTCTTGTCGTGCGCCGTGGCGCCGCGACGCCGTGGCCGGCCAAGCGTGAGCGCGCCACACCCTCCACCACGCCCACGCCGCCGGCCGCCAACGGGCCGTCGTCGTCGAGGACGGTCTTCGTCGTCTCGCGAGGCGGCGGCGGCGGCAACCCTACCGCGGGCCGAGGAAACACCAGTATGAAAATGTCAGCAGCTATGCTCTGACCAGAAAACGAAGAGCCCTGGGCTCTCGCGGTCGAGGGCTACCTGCGATGCTAGCCAAGGCAGCAGATGCCATAGACCGCGAGAACTCAGGGCCAGAACTCTTCGTTTTCTGGTCAGAGTTGGACCCCTAGAGAAGGGTTGGACCCAATAACGCTTCGCGGTTGAAACGGAACAGCCCTCCGCCGCTTCGCGCGGCACGCGCTGCTCTGCACGGCGCTCATTGCGACAATGCCGGCCAATCAGCCACCTCGCCGCCATAAGTCACGTCAAACTTTTTGTCGCCGAGAAGGACGCCCTGCAGCCGACAGCGGGGAGGGGAGGGGGAGGGGCACCCCTTAATCTGCCCGATTCACCTTCCGACGGCCGCTTGCTGCTCGTCGCGCCGTCTCCCTCGCACTCGTGGGGTGCGCCGCCGCGGTGCGAGAGAGACAGAGCTCCGTTCCGAATCAGAAGACTACTCCTCCTGTTGGGGCGACTTTCGCCGCGGCCTGCGGACGACACCCGCACCACCGCGTCGTCGGCACGGCGCGGAACGGCGCGGCAAGGCACGCCACGGCACGCTCCGTCGATTTTAATTCCGACCTTAAGCCAGCCGTAATCCAACGCGTCTTAATTTGCATCGCTCTTTTGTCGTCGTCGTCGTCGTCTGCGCTATTGGACGTGGGAAACAGTTGGCCCGTCGCGCGTGCGGCACGGCACGGCGCGGCACGCTGTGACAGTGGCGAAGGTGGCGGAGCGGTATTAGTCGCTCCACGGGGCTTGATCCGATTTGTGATTTATCGCTGGGCACACGTTCGCTCGCGCCGCGCGCCGTCGAGTGTGTGGTGTGTGTGTGTGTGTGTGTGTGTGTGTGTGTGTGTGTGTTGCACCGGCCGGAGTGGTGGTGTTTCGGTGAAGAAAGGCGTTTGTTCAAACCGCGCGTACACTGAATGAATGGCCCTGTCAGTAACGGTGTGAGCCTTGTTTAAGCTACGTGCGCATTCGGACACACGCTCTCTCTCTCACACACACACACGCACACACACACAGATAAACAGTGGAAGGGCGCCAGGGACCACGGTACGCTGCCGCTATTGGTCGAATAAGCACGGTAAACACTGTGCCGTTGCAAACGAAAAATGCTCGAAGTCAGTCAGTCCGTGGCAAAGGTCACCACCACTGCCGAGCCTTCGCCCTATACTCGAATTAATGTCGGAGACTTAGTCAAGTCCCGGCGCAGTGGTCCCCGCGGGGCGGGGCGACCATCGCCGCCATTCCGATTGCCACACATTAAAGGGTCGTGCCATCCGTAATTTTCAAACTTCCCCGCGCGCGCCCAAGGACGCCGAGCAAGTTGGGGGCAGAAAGAAGCGCGTCGGTATCATCGCAATTCAAAAGGGACTACACTATTCGCGACCCTCTTGCAATCACACTTACCGCCAAACTCCTTTCTTTTTTGCTTCCTCTTACAGCCTTTTCTTTTTTCGGTTTAATTTCTTAATTACTCTTTGTACCTGCTCCGTGAGTTGCGCTCCGCGCCGCCGCGGTCTTTTACTTCTTCTCCTCCTTCTTCTTCTTCTTCTTCTTCTTCTTCTTCTTCTTCTTCTTCTTCTTCTTCTTCCGGGGCGCGCGGGGGCGTTCGGCCCCGCGGCCACGGCAGCAGCAGCACGGATAAAGTTTCAAACCGATTTCTGACGGCAGATAGCAGCACTCCGGCGGCAGCGGCAGGCGGGCCAGGCAGGCAGGGCACAAAGAAGAAGGGTTAAAAGGGAGATCCATCGGGTTGGCGGCGCCGCGCGCCGGACTGATTCCGAGAGCCGAACTCCGTCGCTCTGCCTCTCTCGGCCCGAAAGGGGGCGGGCCATGGGAGCGAGAGAGACAGAGCGACGGGTTCGGCTCTCGGAATCAGTCCGGCGCGCGGCGTGTGGTACAAGGCGGCGCTTGCCATTCACTAATTGAACGAGGACGGCCGAGGCAGGCGAGGCAGGCCAGGCCCGCCGCTCCCCAAGAAGGAACACTCAGTCTTCCGTGAAACGTAATGAAAGGGTTGCTCACTTCCCGCCGGCAGGTCGAGGCGGGGCGGGGCGGGGCGGGGCGGGGCGGGGCCGAGCGGACGGCGTCGTGGACTCGCGGGCTGACATTTGCTTCACGGTATTATGACTCACTGCGGGGTCCTCTCCTCACCTTCTGGCCTCCCCCACCCTCTCGGACGCCGACGCCGCCGTCGTCTTCTCCATCATCGTCCTCCACTTGTCCTCCCCTCCGCTCCGCAAATCTTTATTGATGACCCGAAAGGGTAAAGCGGGCGGCAATGAAAGTTTGGCCGGCGGCAGCGCGGCAGCAGGGCGGCAGGCCGGCCGGGCTAGGTGCGCCATGAGGCGGGGGAGGCGAAGGGTATCGAGACGCAGCTCGGCATGGCTGGCCAAAACCCCGTGCTGTTTGCCGGCCTCGCTGCCCTGGAGTTATAATTGTTTCCGAAATTCAGGTCCGGCCCTCTCGCTCTGATTACAATCGATTTCGCACTCAACCCTTTCCAGCAGTCTTCCAGCGGCAGCAGGCGAGGGCAGAGCGCCCCGCCCCGCCCCTCCCGGCTGGAGATCTGCCGCGTCCTCTTCGATTAAATGGCGCCCTTTACCGTTTTAATAATTATTCTAATAAGTCGCTGCGAGGCCGGCGAGGCTCCTCGGAGTGGATTACGGTGCCGAGCCATCTTTCATATGGCCGGCTTTTTGATCAGCGCTGGGGAGGAAGACAATGGGGTGGAGGCCCTGCAGTGTCCGAGGCGGCCGGGCCGCTTGCAGTGTGCGTGCACTCCTCTTCCGGTCAGCGCTTTTATTCCAGACCGATCCCGAGTCTGATTGGCGGCGCTTTGAAGAGCCTCAGCAGTACTTGGAGCGCTGTGCCGTCTCTCTCGCGCACCCAGCGCGGACCATGCATCGCCCGCGAGTGCGAAGGAGACAGAGCGTTCCGGGAGCGGCGCGCTGGAGCACTGCCCTGGAGCCGGAACGCAAATGAGGCGGCACGCACCGCTCGGAATATAAAAGCGCCGTAACCTTGGCCCGCCTTGCCCCACCTGCCGCGCGTCGCCGCGGGATGAGCCTCCCCTCCCACTCTCCCCGCCGTAATCCCCACCTCCTTGACGCTAAGTGGGAGAGGTGTGCCCCATTACGCCCCGCGCCGCGCGTCGATGGAGACAAACACCCACTTTCATCCAATTTCTTTATCTTTATGCCCTATTCTCATCTTTATTTCTCTTTCTTTTTCGCGACAACCAGGGAAATCCTCGCTCTCGGTGTCCGTGACCAGAGTGTGCTCATTTGTTGACATTATAAGTGCCTTTATCTAAGAAAAACAAGTAGAAAAAAAGCTGTGCACAGGATAAATTAAATTAAAAAATTTATAATTCAGTTCTATGCAGATCTTTTTTTAAGAATGTCTAGCCGTTTTCAAAAAAAAAAAACGAACTCTCAAAAAATATCCCAAAAAAAATGCCTTGGTCTTGCTAAGCGTTCCGAACGTGTTCCAAAAGGCCGCTACCCTTCCCTCCCGACACGCGCAGTTAACCATAGGTCCTCCTTTATGGTTTCACCATGGTGCCGCGCCACCCCCGCGCGCTCTCTCTCTCTCCCTCTCTCCGTATCCGTAATTCGATTACATTTTATTGAAATATGTGAATTGCGGGCGTCCTGCTCGCACGCCGCGCCGTCAAACACCCCCTGCGGACTCCTTTACGGGGTTACCGCCAACGTGATGTCGCGCCGTCGCCACGCTGTGTGTGTGTGTGTGTGTGTGTGTGTGTGTGTGTGTGTGTGTGTGTGTGATTGTGTGAGTGAGTCGGTGGGTGGGTGTGTCGATGTGCGAAAAGGAGATAAAGCTTGCGTGCATGCAAATAATAAAACACACTCCAAAGCGGCGCCGATCGGAACGCGTCGTTTCTGGGGACGGGCGGCGAAAAAGAAGCGTTTTCTAATGTCGGTGGGGGAGAACGGGAAAGGAGAGCGGGGCAGAAAAGGAGTATATTTCCCCGCAACCTTGACGTAACGTACCCGGGACAGCTAGCCGGCCGGCCACCGCGCGACCTCGCTCGCTCGGGCTGACTTATGCCCATGATGACGTCCCCGGGGATCTATCGCGGCGCGCGCCCCTGCAGTGCCCTGGCCGCGCGGCTGGCGGGGACGGAGGCGAGGACCTCGGCGGCGACGTCATCGGGCAGCCCGTTACCCGGCCGATCGGTCCCCTGGTGTCTCATTGCCACGCGCCGGGTAACCCGACTCCCACGGTGTCTTCGGGGACCTGGTCGCCAGCCCCGCCAGCCCCGCCAGCGCGCGCGGCCCGGCGACAGCCATCCGGATTTGAAATTTTATATGCTCGGCGCAGATGTGGGTGCGCCGCTGCCTGCCTGCCTGCTGCCTGGCCGTGTGGGTCTGATTAAAAGGGCAGCCGGGTTGTGATGCTAATGCATTTTGCATCGAGCAGGGCAAGCAGGATGACGCCTCGCCTGCCTCCTGGAGGCAGCAAACTTTGCCAGAGTTATGACTCGTCAGTGAATTTTTAAACCACCCGGCGGAGCCCGGCCCGGCCCGGCCGAGGAGAGGAAAAATGGCCAACAGAGTGCTGACAAGTGTTTTGTCACGACTGAAAAGGCTGCTGGAAGCGCGCTGGCGAGCGCTGGGAGCAGGCTGGAGGCATCGTGCGTGTGCTTTGTGCTTTCCGGCGCACCCCCGGCAGCCTCCAGCCAGCCTCCAGGCAGCCTCCAGCGCCAGGGTCGACGCGCTGCCCGTCTCGAAGCAACATGTCAGCCCGAAGGGGGAGGATGAGCGAAGCAGCGGAGCACAGCGCGGCACAGCGGAGCGAGCAGGCAATTTGTCATACAATCAGGGTCAGTCAGAAAATTAACCGGACGCGGCGCGCGCCAGCCATAGCGCGGCGTAGCGGCCAGCAGAACTTTGCCGAGTCGGCGGCTCAGGATTGATGGTGTAGGGGCGGGCACGGCGGCAAGGAGAGGTACGTCTGGGAAGCGTTTTACAAGTGAAGCAAGGCGGTGGACGTAAACGAGAAAAAAAAAGAAATCACTTTTTTTTAAAAGACGGTGAGCGCAGCGGATAACACACGTGTTGGAACAATAACAAAAACAACAACGAAGACGTATCACAGCCTCCACCCTCCTCCCCGCACCTTCGCACCGGCGAGCTCCCCTCCGCGCGATGGCTCGTTCATTTGCTTCCATTATCCATTCATCAAATTCGTTTCCCATCAGTCCGAAGCAAGGGGAAGCCAAACGGTCCGATTTAGCCGCCCGGCGCGGCTGGCGTGGCGCGCGCACAAACCTCGCAGAACGCAAAAATGGGCCAAGGAGCAAGCAGCAGTTTCTGCCGCGTGCCGCGTGTGACAACATCTCGAGATGCAGCTCCGGGCCGGATTTGGGCTTCGCCTTCCGTCTCGGCTGTTGTTCCTGTTCGCTAAGATCACAGTGGACACGTGTCTCCGTCTGTTTGAATTTCGAGCGCCGTCCCGCCGGCAGCGCCGCTAGCGCCGCCCCCCAGCGCGACGGCAGAACCGGGAACCACGCACCGCCCGCCACGAATGCAACGACTCTCCTCCGCGCGCTCAATAATTTGATGACTTGGCTGGCTGCATCTTCCCCCTGCCCGCCGTGCCTGCACCGCGAGGGCGATTTGAATTTTTAAGGCTACGTCAACTCGACAAGGAAATCCACGATTTGCCACGGGGGTGGCTCGCGCGGCTCGCCGCCGGCTCGGCTGGCTCGGCCGGCGGGGGGTGGGCGCTGCCGGCGCTGCACTGTAGGTGTCGGGCTGGAAGAGGGGAGGTGGGCGAACAATGGTGATCGGGCCGCCAGGACCGCGAGGACCGCGAGGCTGTCGCGGCCAGCGGCACCGCCACCGCGCGCCGTTGAGCAGTCCTACACTGCGAAAAGAAGGAGTCGGCAAAGAAAAAGCCGGCAAAGTTCGTCTGAGTGAACCTGCGCCACGTCGCAGGCTTGTCGCAGGCGGCGGTGGCCGAGACCGCCTTGGTGCAACATTGATGCTGTTTATAAGCCGTGATGCGGCGCTGTCAACAACAAAGTTAAAGGAGTTGCGACCGGTCGGTGAATATTTCATCGCGTCGAGTTTGGCGGGCCGCGGAGCCGCGGCGTCGTCGGTGGCGTCTCACGGGCCGGAGCGGCGGGGAGGGGAGGGGGAAGTAGGGTAAGGTGGAGACGTGGCGGTGGCGGCGCGGCGCGGGGGTGGGGACTACATTTGGGCGCCGACCCTCGGCGTCGCGGCCCTCGCGGCCCGGAACAACTGCACGGCCAAATAGTGGAACGCCATTACTTCGACCACGATTCTCATCAGCGGCTCGGCCTGTTCGGCCAGCTGGGCCGAGCCGAAGGAGAGACTCGAATCCTCGCCGCGCGTCCAAGTCTCCGCGGTCGCGTGGCGGGGCGCCGGGCAGGGGACTCGCAGGTGAGGCGCCCAGGTGTGCCAACCCAACCGCACCATAAAACAACAGCCGGCTCCTCCAAGAGGACCCCGTCATCATTCAGGTGGTGAGCAGGCGGTTCGCACCTCGCCAGGTGGCCGTGGGCCGCCGTGGGCCGGGGTCCATAAAGGTGTCTGCCAGCCGCCAGGGCGCCGCCGAGGTGGCCGTCAATGGGCCGGCAAGCCGCAAGGACGGCGAGATCCCCGCAATGAGGCCGTCCGCCCCGCCCCGCCCCGCCCCGCCCCGCCCCGCCCGCCCCGCCCCGCCCCGCCCGCCCGCCCCCGCCCCGCCGCCCCGCCAGACGTCGTTGCCATCTGCATTCCTGGATTACGTCTCAGGGGTGCGACAGGGTGGGGTGGGTGTCGTGGCGGAGGGTGGCGGCGCGGCCCAACCGTGTGCAGCAGCCAGCACAGCACAGCCTCGCGCTAATAGCGGCGACGCGACGCCCACCCACAAATACTCGACAATTTCAAACTTCTTTTTCTCCGGAAAAAGAAATTAGAAATTAGTTTTCCGTTCACTGCATTTGCTATTGTTTCCGCTATCTCCGCGACACCTCCCGGATCGGAGATGTACCCGCAGATTGGCACGCTTGTAAAGCGAGAGGAGAGAGAGAAGGTGAGAGAGAGCGCACCCCCTGGTCGGCCAGCATCCCGCCGGGCACCTTGGAGGCCCGGAGGGTGACAGCTGGGACGACACATGGGCGCGCCCCGAGGTGAGCAGCAAACCAGACAATCAACTCACTTTCTTTCTTCCCTTCTTTATCTGCGCTAAACCTGTCTGGCCCGTGCGCGCACTGTAAGCGTGTCCGTCTGTCTGTGTGCGTGTCTGTCGGCGTGTGTGTGTGCCGGTGGTAGTCCGCGGGGTTACTGACGCCAGCCGGGCTAAGCGCGGCTTGATGTGCGCTTGGGAGCAATGACACGAACAAAAACCCGTCCCATTGTCAACCCCGCGGGGCAAATGTAAACTAACCTTCCCCTTTCCCCTCCCCTGTTCCAACCTGGCCAGCACAGGGGTGCGTCGTGTGCGCGCGGCGTGTGCGCCTGGGGGCCGATTCCGAAGACTGCTCTCGCCTCTCTCGCACCCCGACGGAACGCCCCTTGGGCGCGAGAGAGACGGAGCGACGAGAGTGCTCGGCCGGCAGCGGCCAGCAGGCGCGGTGTTCACGGTGCGGGGGATCGGCAAGGGAAAGATTGTAACGACGCCGAGGAAAAAGCGGTGGCCGCTGTCACAACTCACGGCACGCGTCACTTCGACTGCGGGGCACGCGCGAGCACCGCGATGAACCTTTGGCGAGCACCGTCGGTACACTGCACGCACCGATACCGAAACGTGCCTCTGTCTCGCACGCACTCATGGGGCGAGAGAGGCAGCGACGAACCAGTGTCCGGGCCGCCTGAAAGGTAGGCAACTAGTCGCACTTAGCCCCTGTAGCTAGGCAACTTTTGCGATATCGCCCCCCCTGATCCCGTCTCTGGATTCACCCGAGTCGGTGCATCAGCCCACTGCCCGTTGCCAACCTGGCCTCGATCCGGGTCGTTCGCGGCGCTTGCGGGCGCCGACTTCGCTGGTTCCCGTCCCGCTGGTGGCGCCCTCTTCGGCGAGCAGGTCATCCGCACCTCGCGAGGCGCTGCCGTCGTCTTGCCGAGAATAATGGCGGCCATTAGGACGGGATTAGGCGCGTGCCACGTAGACGGCGAGCACGGCGAGGACGGCGAGACGCGTGAGAAGTCATAGCCGTGGCGGCTGTGCGGGCTGCGTCCGAGGCGCGTCGACGCGACCCTGGCGCTCGCGGCCGCCGAACCGCCGTCGCCACGGGCTTGCCGGCCTCCCGGACGCGGCCCTGGTGACGCGCCGCGAGGGGAGGCCAGGCCAGGGCCGGGCAGGCCGGCAGGCCGCGGGGAGGGGACACGGTGAGGTGGCGCGCGTCTGGCCCGGCTGCAGGGCTGCAGGTCGCGTGGTCCAGGGGTGCGACGCGATCAGTGCACCGCGTGGCGTGGCGGCGTGGCGGGTACAGTCCGCGCCGGCAGTGCGCGCCGCGAGGGACGCCGCCGGCGGCGGTAAGGGTCGCGCGCCGCCGCGCTGGCCCCGCGCGCTGGCGGTGCTGGCCGAGGCTGTACGCGGCCAGATGCACGGCGCGGCACCGCCGCTGATTTGCACCCCTGAGCGTCGCCGCGCCGCCGCGTCGCCGGGCAGCACCGCGGCCAGCCTCCCTCCCCCATCGTCGCTCACCCCCTCGCTGCGACTCCAACGGCCGAAAACCGCGTTAGCTTCTTTTATGGCACGCTGCCGCCAGTGCACCGCATGCACCGCCACCTACGACTGCGGAATGATGAACAACGATTCCGCACAGTGGCGATGCCGATCAGCCGGGATGAGGGACTCCCAGAGGACGCGGCGGAGAGCCTCCCCCAGGTGCACCGCGCCGACATCTGCCGAGCACGCCGAGCAAGCGCAGCACGCCGCAACCTGCCTGCCCGGCAACCCAACCCCCGGGAACCGTCGGGAACCGGGACAAGGAAAGGGCGGCGAGAAAGTTTGCGCAGTTTTACTGCCGTCTCAATTGCACTTGGGGCACGCGCCACTGCAGTGCGGCCGCACCTGTGCGCGGGGCAGGGCGGTACAGTCCGCCCCAGCAGTGCAGCCCGCGGTACAGTCTGCCACCTGGCCGCTGCAGCGAAAAGGGTGGAGCAGTGCTGCCCGCGGTACAGTCCACTACCTGACTTGCGAGGGGCCACAAAGTGGTACAGTCCGCGTCAGCAACACAGCCCGCGGTACAGTCCCCACCACCTGGCCGCTGCGCCGGCTGATCCAACAGCGACGGTTAAACATCCACCTATTCTTCCACCCTCCCCCTCGCGACGAGGCGCAGGGCCGCCCCCGGCCGCCCCAGGCCCCTGGCCATGATTTGGACCAGCCCCAGCCCGCAGTGCAGCCTGCAGTGCAGCGTGCCCAGGGCGACAGGTCTGCCGGCGGCGCGGGCACGGCGCGCACGGCGGGCACGGTGAGGGTGTGCGAGGTGTCCGTTAGCGGACGCACATCTGTTCACTTTTGCACCGCGCGGCTCGCGCAGCAGCAAGGGGACTGCGCTGAAAGGACGTGCATCGCGCACACATCTGCGCGCGTGCCGCGGCCCGCACAGTGGGCCAGAAGACCGGAGGAGCGGCCAAAATTCTAGACGCGTTTTGAGCTCCAGAGCCGCTCTATAGAACTCGAACCGAACGTGTGACCCCACCAATGGATTGCTCTGCGAACGAGGAATCCATTGGTGGGGTCACACGTTCGGTTCGAGTCCCATTTAGCGACGCTGGAGCTCAAAACGCCTCTAGAGTTTTGGCCGCCTCCACCGGCTTCTGGCCCACTGTGGCCCGCCGTCCTGCCCGCCGGCCTGCCCGGGGCGATGCTGCAGCACTGCTGCTTTACGGCTCACCCCCGCAGTTTTACCCCCTTTGTGCTGATTGCTGTTTTGTGCCGATCGAGTAGTCTCTGGCGACCTGGAGCACCGCGCGGCACCGTGCGGCCAGATGGCCTTCATGGAGGGGGCGGGCGCTGAGTGGTGCCGCCGCCGTCCTCCTTCCTTCCCTCCGCCGCGGGCCGCGAGAGCGCTGGGCTGGCCGTCGAGAGCATCGGGCGCTTTGCTTTGCCGTGTACCCCTATTTGATCGGCGCGCTCCCCGCGGCGCGGTGCGGCGGCCGCAGTCAGTCCTGACAGGTGAGGCGAGGCGGCCCGTCGATTGGTCCACTTTGATGGTCATTACGTGCGCGGCGTGCACCCAGCGCAGCATGCGGGCCCCGCGCCTCGCCACCCCAGCCGGGCCGCCCGCGCCGCCCGCGCACTCCGTGGCCAAACGATCCGATAAGAACATTTCACGCGAGCGGTAAGCTGACAGGGGGAGGCAGTGGCGGGGAAGCCAAGGTAGCCGGCCAGCCTGCCAATAAAGAGCTGGCCGGCAACAACATCGACGCCAGCAAGGACAACAAGAGGCTGGACGGACGGACGGACGGTGCGCCACGCGCCGGGATGACGTATCCCTTCTTCGTCTTGGCGGTGACGCGGCGATACCATCACGCGGTGCGGCGCCAGCTGACCGGCCAGGCCGTCCCGGCGTATGACAGCTCCACTCCGCCACGCGCACCGCGCCGGCGACACAACAGGACCCGACTTAGCTCCGGCTCGGCTCGGCTCACTCGGCTCGCTCGGCTTATCACGGCGTGGCGGCCGCCGTCGCGGTGCATCGTGCGTCGGGGGTGGGGGAGGTGGGGTGGCGGCCCAGGGTGGCGGCGTCGCGACGCCGAACCGAATCGGCAGCACAATCAACTGAGGTGTGAGGATTTGGGAAGATTACGGGTGCAGGCGAGGCCAGGCGGGCACGGCACGGCACGGCACGGCCACGCCGAGGGTGCAGTCTCCCCATATGCACCCCGCGCTGCCCCTACACTGTCAACCGAAAGGTGGTGCGGCGTCGTGGAACCGCCTCCCCGGCGGCAGACAGCAGCACGCAGTGGCGCGGACGGGTACGTGGTACGGTGGTAGGAGGTAGGTTTGAGGTTAGGCGGCCCGTTCGGTCATCACGCTAAAACAATGGCACAGCAGCAGACCGATCCCGAGAGTCGTCTCTGTCGCCATTTCGCTCTCACACGTCCATACGAGACGCCTCATGAGTGTGAGAGACGGCGCGACGAAAGACTCTCCGAAACGGTCGTCAACAGTGGTGTGCCCAACCTGGACGGGTACTAACCTTGCTGCCAATGTCGACTGAGGTGTCTTGAATCATCTTGAACTGTAATCGGATGTTCTCCTTTTGAACAACAGACAGCGTTCGATGATGACGACGTTTGTTTTGAATCGGCGGCCACGAACGACTCACGACAACTCACGACGCTCGGCTCGGCAGGTGGACTCAACTTCGGCTCTCGACTCACACCGCGTGGCTCGTCGCCTGTCGTTCGGGCTGCCGAGCGGCGCGGCACGGCACGCCGTGGCTGGCCGGCCGGCGGCAGGGCTCAGGGTCGCGGCGGGCGGCGCGCAAGTTCAAACTGGTCCCAACTTGTCCTCGCAGGAGAGAGTCGCGAGGCGGGTTTTTGTTTCCATTTAAACCCCGCCGTTTTTCCGCTGTCAATTTCGCTTCACGGCGCCTTTCCTCGCCCTGCCCTCCTTGTTCTTCTTGTTCTTCTTGTCCTCGTCGCCGCCACGCTCCCTGCCCCAACAGCGAAGCCATTGCTTCACCCTTTCTCATGAGCGCGCGCCGTCCACAGCGGACTGATTTCGAGTCCGAGAGCCGCTTTCCGTCGCTCTGTCTCTCTCGCACCCACAAGGGCCGCCCCACGAGTGCGAGAGAGACAGAGCGACGAAAGCGCCTCCGCAAGCCGTGGAGACCGTGCCGGCCGGCGGCGTCCAGGCCGTGCGACACATGGGCACGGTGGGCGCGCGGCTCTCTTTCCCACACCCCCCTTCACCTCCCCCATGTAGCACAACGAGACGGTATTGTTGTTCCGCTCCCCTCCTTTTCTAGTTGACATCCCCTCCCTCCCCCTCCCCCTGCCCCGTGCGCTTTATGAAGGTGGAATGAAACGTTTGGATAAGCAATCCTCACGGTCCGCGGATTTTAGTTTTCACGCCAATAGGGTACTTTCGTAGATCCCTGAACCGGAAGCACACAGACGCCATGTTGGCGGAAGTAGACCCAAACTTGACATGGGAAAGAGACGTTCGTCAAACGTATCGGCCACACTGAAAATAAACATTTTTGATACTTGTTTGCAGTGCATTGTGTTTCGCGAGCAATATTTGACCTCGGGTATAGTTTTGGATCCGAAGAGAGGTTAGTTTCCGGCCAATTTGGCGTCTGCTGGTCTGCTTGCTTCCGGTTCAGGATTCTACGAAAGTACCCTATTGTTACCGGGGGTCTCCGGAAGCGATTTGTGGAATCCGCAGGAAAGGGCCAAGGTGTGTCATTGAAATTTTGAGCGTGCACCGCCGTGTGTGTGTGTACGTGGGTCAAACGTCGAATTTTCGTCGCAACGACTTTTCTCTCGATTGACTGCTGCGATTCTGCGCGGTCGTCCCTGGTCGTCCCTGGTCGTCCCGGCACGTGCCGCAGAAGGTGGTGCCGGAGGTGCGTCGCGTGGCGGAGCGATCATTCGCCCAGTGCTCCCCCTACCTGCATCAGGACCTGCATCTGCCTGCAAGCACTGCAACCACTGTCTCCCCCGGCCGTTGACAAAAGCCTAGCGGTGCACCACTGCTGCAGTCACACATTGCGAGCAGCGCCATCTCTCGGACAAGTGCTGAATCTCTGGCTGGAATGAGCAGCGCAACGAGAAGCCTTTGCGGTAAAACAAGTAAAAATCACCAACAAAAACAACGAAATCGCGGACAATGCGTGTGCGCGATGCACGTGTGTGGCGAAACCGCACTGCTGCCCTACTGGCGTTCTCTCTCTCTCTCTCTCTCTCTCTCTCTCTCTCTCTCTCTCTCTCTCTCTCTCTCTCTCTCTCTCTCTCTCTCTCTCTCTCTCTCTCTCTCTCTCTCTCTCTCTCTCTGTCACGCAGTCTCGCTCGCACAGACACACTCCCCCCTCCACCTAGCGCGACTTCCAACGGAAATTTGCAAATGAATGAACGAATGGGCAGTGGGCCTGCCTGTGGCCGGCCTGCCTGCGGTGGACAGGCCGACAGGCCCGCGGTCTGTGTCAAACGATATGCGGCCGCGGTCACATCCGATCCGATCGAATCGATATATCGATTGGCCTGGCGTGGGCGTTCTGCTGCCCGCGCGTGAGAGAGAGAGAGAGAGAGAGAGAGAGAGAGAGAGAGAGAGAGAGAGAGAGAGAGAGAGAGAGAGAGAGAGAGGATTTGATAATGAATGGAGGCCATAAATTGCACCTCGCTGTCGGAAGAGGACGAGGTGACTTTTGTCGCAGTCTGAAGAACACGAATGGACCGCCAGAGAAGGGAATAATTAATTTAAATTGGTTAGTCGAGTGCATCGCACACGAAGTCATTGTCTCATTGGTTTCACAGTAGTGTAGTGGGTACCTCTTCCGTTCGGGGTTCTAAAAAGAGACGGTGATAACGGCCACAGGCCGGTCTTCGACGAGTCCGTCAAACCCGCCACACTTATCAACAACGCGGTGCAAAGGCCACCTCGTCTCACGTAGCCCTGCGGTGCCCCACCCTTTATCTTCCCTCTGTGGGTGAAGAAACTGTCTGCATTCCTCTCTTTTTCATCCCAAATGAATGGAAAGGGCTTTCTGGGCGGCCGCGTCGTTTTTGGTGGCCGACCTCGCAGAGAACGCTCGCTTCATAAACACGTCAGTGGGGGGTGGCCGACCAGGCGTCTCATTCCGAAGTAAGGGGTGTTTCGTCGCTCTGTCTCTCTCGCACCTGTACGGAGCGCCCCATGAGTGCGAGAGAGACAGAGCGACGAAAGCGGTGCTCCCAGTCTGCAGGCGACCCCGGTGAAAGGCGATTAAAGAGGGCGGACCGGTGAAAGGGGAAACGCTAATAAATAACGCCACTGGGCGCACTGATAACACAGCACACACACACACACACACACACACACACACACACACACACGCAGGGGGGCTCTGCGTCCCCTGGCCAACCTATGATCTCCCTTGTGTCTCATTTTCATCGCTGCCACGCAACACACACACAGTGGTCCGCACATCCAGTGGCGCGCGCGCCTGGCTTAGCATTTGCATCTGCGGACATAAACTGCATAAATAAAGCCAGATACGCCTGACGAAGGTACGACGTTAATCTTTCCGGGGCGGCCGCCAAAGTGCCGATGCAACAAACACTCACACACACACACACTCACACAGCGGCAGAGGACACTCCTTGGGGGTGCGCGCGTAAAAACGCTAGCAGCGCGCGCGGACGACGGCGGGCGTTTCTTGGCAACCTCCGGCGCGCGCGAGGCCAGGCGAGGCCAGGCGCTTGCGAGTGACCCGTCCGTGGGGGGAAACCTCGCAACAAATCTCTGGCAGTAATGCATGTGGCGCTCCTCGCTTCTTATACCTCCAAACACACGGCGCGGCGCGGCGGCGCGGCACAGCCAGTGTAGCGGGCAAGTCGGACGCCCGGTTTGCTGAACCGCAGCCATTTTTGGGCGGCGCCTTGGACTGCTGCCTGAGCACTGTCGGCTCACTACTCGCCCACGACGCGCCAGCGCGCCACACCGGGCAAGGACTGGAGGAGCGCGCCAGCAGACGGATTTCGAGAGTCAGCTTCGTCGCCCTGTCTCTCTCGCACCTCCACGGGACGCCCCGCAAGTCTGAGAGAGTCAGAGCAACGAGAGCGGCTCTCTGAACAAGTCTGCAGGAGCCAGCTCTGCTATTCCTCCCAGTGTGTCCAAGCCTCCAAAACGTCGGACACCGGACACGCGGCTTCGGCCCGGTCCCTCCAGGGCCATCCTGGCTCACCCCGCGCCGCGCCGCACCGGCCCGCCGAGAGGGCCGAGTCGAATGTCAGCTGGACATCACTTGATATTCCGCGGTATCGCCCGTGTTTTATATTCCCTTTTATTGTTATGTAAGGTGGCTGACCAAGGGAGAGGGTACTGCACCACAATGCCGAACCCTTTGGCCCTTTGGAAGGGCAAGGTGCCTGTCCGCCGCCGTACAGTCCGCGATATTGGCGGCGCGGCGCGTCCCTTCCGCCCTTTGCGATGCAGGCCGCTGCGAAAACACGTCTGTTTGCTTAAATAAAACCAACAATAACGGTCGGCAGGGCGGCGGGGCGGCGGGGCGCGGCGGTGTGGCGCCGGGGGCCGTCCGCGTCGTCCGCGCCGTCCGCCGCCAAGAAGGGCCCCGGGCAGTCGGAGGGCAATATCGCCTTGTCCACACGGCACAATAACGCACGCGCGCGAGCCAAGGTACCGTCGTATTGGGGTCGTTCATGGCCTCCAAATGAAAGCGAAGGCTGCCGCCGCGTCGCCAGGAATCGCTGTCCGGCGGCCCCCGCCGCGCCCCGCCGCGCCCCGCCACGCCCCGCCACGCCCCGCGGCGCCTCCCCGTCCGTGATTTCTGGCCACCATTTCCTGTTGGGTGCGACGGCGCGACGGCGAGGGATAAGGAGGGAAGGTCGAATGCTAACAGCCTCTAGGGGAGCGGGGCCTTCAGGGCGGCCTGGCGGCTGGGACGGGACGGGCCGAGGACGGGCCGAGGACGGCGACGGACGCTTCCTGCCGGCGAGGCTGGGCACCGCACCGCGCACGGCAGAGACCGGTCATTACACTTGATCTCACTCTGTATTCTTTTTGAGGGAAACTTTGACCGACGCGCAGGGCTGGCGGGCCTGCCCCTGCCGGGCCGTTCCGCCGGGGGATGCGGTCCGGAGGTCCGGGCGCGCGCTTCGGCGGCGCGAGGGTGGCAGTGAGCTCCGGGCGCAGGAGAAGCAGGCCCCAGAGTCCGGTGACTGACTTCCTCTGCTGCAACTCGCTTTCGCTTCCGCGTCTTTCTTCGCGGGCGAGGGGGAGGGGAGGGGGGGGGGGCAGCAGGTGAACGGCGGCCTCCACTCCGTCACTGCCCAAGCAGTGCCCGGCCCCTGGGAGCCGCCCTGGTCCGGGCCGCCCCAGGCCCTCAAGCTGGCCGCCGTGGATCCCCGAGGACGACTTACACTCGTAACACAGCCCCCTCCCTCCCCTCCTCTCTCCGCCCGCGGCGGAAAAATCCGTGCGGGGTGACTTCCCCTCGCCGCGTATGATAGACAGACAAAACAAGAGCGCCTTACGGCCGCCAGGACGACGGCGATATGAAGAAGGTAGTCGTGGGGGAGCAATCACTGCCACACACCGCCGGTCACGGTGCTGACGTCATCGCTAGATGAAACTTCGCGTTTGGCTTAAACTCTGAGAAAAGTTAAAACTGAACATCAACAATGACAAGTTAGGAAAATTTTGAAAATATTTATCTTGACGAATGGGAAGCGTCAATGCTGCAATGATGCTGAAAATCGTATTTGGAAATGTAGGGCAGTTTGGTGGGCTCACTAAAAAACGAAGTATCGATGCAAACCTGGAGGACGTCCTTCTCGACCTCAATAATGAAGAAGGGAAACGAAGAAGAAGGAGAGGGAGGCTGCGATGACTCATTGTTCCGATTCCAAGGGTGAGCCCTCCATTGTTGACGGCATCAACAATGGCCGGGAAAAAGTGGCGCTGACCATCTATTCATACATAAAGCCCCAGGCAGGGGTGGCGCCCGGCCCGGCCCGCCGCTGCCCGGTGAAAGAGGTGACAATAATCATTCGGCAAGACGCTTCGATCCCGTTGGAAAAGGAGGAGGGGAGGGAGAAAAACGGTGCCAAACAGTTTGAAAGAATTCAATTTTCGGGGAAACCCGAGGCGACCCACTGCTGACGGAGCGTGGAAAAATGAGAATTAGAAGGGGGCCGAACAGGGGCGCAATGGGGCGTGGAGGGGGCAGCACTTGAGGGTTGTGAAAGGCAGCTACACGGGCAATAATACAGCAGTAGCCACTGAAGATATGGCGAGCGAGGGGCTACTTCCCGTATGGAGTGCCAGGCCGTAGGGCGCCGGGCCGGGCCGGCGGGGCGGATACAGAAAGCCCACCTACTCCGCCATTGTTGAAGCCAGGGCCAGAGCCCGCAGGCCGCAGAACGGATGATTGAGATGTGCATTTTATAGGTGAGAGGGAGAGAGAGGGAGCGAGAGGGTGACCTGGAGGGAGCCTTTCATGGTCAGGATGCATTAGCCGGCCGCTTCTGGCTCCTTGGCCATTACTATGGAAGGCCGTGAAAGCGCTGGTATTGGCTCTCCACTTTACACCAGGCGGAGTGGCAGCCTTCAAAACGGTTTTGTGTGGGTTGAAAGTTGGCGCGGGAAAAGACCAAGGATTCCGAAAGCTGTGCCTTTTTTGGAAATGACTTTTGGAAGTGGGGATGTGCACTCAGGCCTTGGAGGCGACACCACTACTGGACACGCGGGGCGGAAGCGACTCTGCCGTCTGGTCCACCGCCGCCACTCCAGCCCCCCCCCCCCCCCCAACCGAGTCGACAGACTGGACTGTCCACTCGTACGCTCCATACGGCTCCATTTTGAAATATGTCCACATTTGTATACCCAGGGAAAGTTGGTTGAAAGTCGTAAAAATAATACATGTAGCGAAACAGGAGGAGCAGCGGTCCTTCCCTGGCCGGTGTCCCTCCCCCTCCTCCCCCGCTCCCCGGACAGAGTGGACCCAAACGTCGGCTGCGTCCGGAGGGAGGCGGCGCCCCGCACCCCGCGCCCGCCGCGCCCGCGAGGACAAGGACCGCGAGCACGGCGCGCACGCAGCCCGGGCGGAGACGGACGAGCGGAGGGCGGCGCGCTGGCGCCACCGTCGGCGGCCTGCTGCAGGTGGCCGTCGTGGCCGCCCTCCAGCGCCCACTGGAAAACGGAAGATGCCTTTGTCTTCGGAAAGCACGGCGCTAATGAACACGAAGTCCGGCCGGAGTGGAGTCCTCCAGGCCGCTGGACGGACGCGCAGTGTCCAGTCCACTGGGAGCGAGCGCCACGCCACCTCAGGACCTCAGGGCGGCCAGGCGGCCGGCCAGGGCGTCCGTCATATTGAATATTCACTTTTTATGGCGCAGCGGGGCGGGCGGAGGACGGCGGTCAAGACAGGCGGGCCACTCTTTCTATCGAGATGCCACCACCCCTTGGTCGCCTTCCGCCGCCAGGCCCAGCCAGGCCTCGCCTCGCCTCGCCGCCGCCCGACCGACCCATTGTCCACTCCCCCTTTCCGTCATCTTGCGCGGAGCGGAGCGCCGGAGCGCAGCCCAAATTTTCTTTTCTGTGAATATGTTTGTCCGGCCGGGGATCTTCATATTGAAAGTGGACGCCGCCCGGAGTCGCCGGAGCGAGCGCCGCGCCGCCCCACCGGCCACCTACGGGAGGGGACACTGCCAGAAACGGAACCCAGCGGCATCTCGAAGAGGCAATGCATTAGCAGATATGAAGATGCGAATTTCAGGGTGAACCTTCTTGACGACGAGGTTCTTTTCGGACACTCCAGGCCGTCCACCCGGTGGTCCAAGACCGCCGCCCCAGGCAGAAATACGCCCCTTTCACCTTTGACAAATACGTGGAATTTTCGTGGAGGCCGCAGCAAGACCACCCTACCTCGCGCGGCGCTGCGCGGCGCAGCCGTCCGTCTGTCCACGTTATTACTGTTATTGTGGAGGCGCCGGCGGACATCGGCCTCGAGGCCACCTGAGGCAACGACACCGGGGAACACACTGCCAAGGCGATGGCCTCGCCGCTTCTTTCATTCTTCCTCCGTCCCACCCCGTCAACCCCGTCAGCCTTCGCGCCGTGGAGGTAGGCAGCCGCAGCCAAGTCGGGGCACCTGTGTGTTGCGGGCAGGTATCACGTGTGTGTTTCTTTTGTCTACAGACGGAGAGAGAGAGAGAGCGAGAGAGAGAACGTCTTTCTTCTTCTTCTTCTTCTTCTTCTTCTTCTTCTTCTTCTTCTTCTTCTTCTTCTTCTTCTTCTTCTTCTTCTTCTTGTGTGCCCCGTGAACCGTGCGAGGGCCCCCCAAGGGTGGCTGGGGCCTGGTCGCGGGGCATGGGGACGCGTAGAGAGAGGGGGGGGGGGGGCTGATGCTTTTAGGGAAATAGATACTGTGTCTCTCCTGTAATGTCCAAAGAAATATGCCGGGCGGTGAAAGGTGGGGGCCACGGGGCGCCACGGGGCCCGCATGATGTAAAGGGTTTCGGCCCGGCTCGGCACGGCACGGCAACGGCGCGCGAAAGGTATCGGACACACACACACACACACTCAAAGGGGGGAGGAATAAACGGGCTTCATTTTTATTCGCTTCTTCGGGAGTTTGTGCCTCCTGGCGCGCCGCCATCCCGGACGTGGCGCGCTGGAGGAGGACGCGGAGGGCGCGGCGGCGACGCGGGCGGAGAGGAGAGACCTTCGCCGCCCAACTCGCTTTCCGACAGTGTCCGCGGCCGCGAGGACCGCGAGGGCCGCGGGTCCGAGAGCGTCCAAGAGAAGCGCGAGCGCGGCCCAGGGTGCAACTACCACGCGAATGCATGCAAGGGCGGCAAGGCCCGTCAGCCAAAGCGACCACCACTGTACACTGCGAGAAAAAACTACAGAGAATCCTGTTATTTTTTTCACAGCGTCGCTCTGTACCCAAAACCACAGTGATCTCCGTCTTTTAAAAGACGGAGCTCACTGTTGTTTTTTGTGTTCATCTCACTGTAGTCCGAGCGGCCCATGCCACATCGGACGGCATGGTCAAAGCCTCATAGGTCACCGTTCGGTCACCCGAGACTCACGGGCACCTCAGAGGTCCGATGACGATGGGAGTTTTAACCTAGGTTCATATTCTTGAAAAGTTCATCAAGACTACCGAATGATGCAATTCTTGGCGACCCCTCGTTTTGCCGTTGACAAATGGACTCGAAAAGGGGTTGCCGGCGGGGCGGTAAAAGCCCTTCGCCCCGACTCGTTTTCCCTGAGGTGCCCGCGGCCTCGAGGACCCGAGGTGCCTATGAGGCGTCCAAGCCGTCCCGAGTGGAGGGCCGCTCGGACGCAGTGAGAGCCAAAAAGGGTGAGCCCGTCTTTAATGCTGCAAGGCCTGCAGGTCGTCAGACGACGCGTACCACATTAACAGGATTCTTGTAGTTTTACAGCGTGTACGTGGGCCCTTCCATACACGCATCACATCTCTCTCACCCCCACACACACACCACCCACCACCAGCAGCATTGCGTTTCGTTATTATCACCGCTGCCGTATATTGGCAGTGTGGCGGGCCGGGGCGTGTGTGTGTTGGCCATTGTAGGTGACCGGTGTGCTTTGTGACACTGATGCATTGGCAGCCCGCGGGCACACTCACACACAATCCCGCGCGAACACAGGGGCAGCCCGCAGCCGCCCCGCCGCCGCGGCCACCACCAATGGACCTTCGCTAATCTCTATGCCGCTCGGCCCGTATGAATAACCAGCACACTTTCACCGTGAATGGCAAAGTGCGGCCCGCCAGTGTGGTGGCGACACGTGGGCCGCCTGGGCCGCCTCGGCCTCGGCGCGCGGACTGCGCGGTGAGCGGCGTGAGCGGCGCGGTGAGGCGGCCAGCCGTTTGATGCATTAGTGATGAGCGGGGCTGATTGTGTGGTGGGGAGATCAAAGCCGCGGCCAGGGACCAAGACTAAGAGGCCTTTTGCCAGGTAAGTGCCGTGCCGCGGGGCCTGCCAGGGTCTGCCAGGCACTGCTGCAGGCAAGTGGCTCCAAAATTAGCGCGACTTTTGCCGCCGTGGAGCGCCGAGCCGGAGGGTGGACCTGCTGTCGAAAAGGAACTTTGGAAGGTCCCTAGAGAAAGAATGTCGCTGAGATTCAACCTAGGCCCATCCATACCTCTTGAAGCGTTGCGGTAACGACTTTCAGGCACGGTAAAAACGCTTTCTGGGAATCCCAGGAATCTCCTGGAAACTCCCATACCTTATAACATAGGGCTCCTGGGAATCTCAGGTTTCGTTTTTACCTTGAGTGTAATAACTTTGTTTTGAAATTCGATCCCGGCAGTGCAAAACCTTTGTGGCGTTCACGGTTCGCGAGAAATCGACGCCCGAAAATTGGATTTTGTTGTGGCAACAGTTTCAATGATGAAAGGCCGCCATAAACGGAAATGCACGTAAAGCGGTTTGATGGCGCCCTCTGGCCGAGTCGTTGGCTCTGATTGGTCGACACTGCCGCCGTGGTCCACCGCCGCGGCCTGCCCGGCCTACCTGTTGACGACGCGTCATAAAGTGTAGGCCCATCGACATTGATTGCCTGCAGGCCGACAACGCGTGAACGGCCATTATCTGATCGGAACATTGGAACATTGTGTCGGCCGACGGGGCGAAGGGGGCAGTGCTGGTGCTCGTGGAAAGAAAAGGTTCAAAATCCCGTTTTTATTGTTTTAGTCCTGAGAAGGTAGTCAAAGGGTTCCAAGGAAGTCAAAAAATAATACTGGAAACGATCAAGTCCTATTTGGAAAGACTACCCTATAAACTTGCTGCTGGGAGTAGTAAACGTGTCGTTGTTGTTTTGGTACCTTTCAGCGGCCTGCGTTGCCATCATCAGAACGAGTACACCCGAGTGCCCCGGAAGTTGCTCCCTGCCATACCTGAAACAAAAGACGAAAAGGAACACATTCACAGTTTGCCAGTTGAACCCGCGGCGGCAGCACCGCCGACTTTTGCATCCCCCGCCGTAATCCCTCATGCGGGGCACGTACACAGAGAGGCCCAACAACGTCAACATCCGTGCGAAGAGACGTTATTAAAACACGCGGCCGGTCCAAAAAGGAGAAGGAGGAGAAGCAATAAAGCACGGCCAGGAATATAAAGATGAAAGCGAACGAACGAGGGGCGTAGATCGCTCCAAAGTCAACTCCGGGAGACGAATGAATGTGTCGAGGAACAAACGCGACGTCTAATTCATTCAAATGCCGCGTTTTTTTCCTCCCCCATTTGACTGTGCCGCGTGCTCCGCATAGGTGCGCCGAATCTGGCTGCGCTGGACGCGGTTTGCCGGGCAGAGAGACGACAGGAGATGGAAATAAGCGGGCCGCGCGGGCCGAGCCAGCCAGCCAGCGCTTTATGAGATTTTCATCAAGAATGCAAATGAGATGGAAAATTACTTCCCCTGTGTAGTGGACTGCGGCACATCGACGCGAGCGAGGTGCGGGCGGTGCGAGCCGTGCGAGGGCAAAGGGTCAGGCGGCAAACTGGCCAGAACTTGGCGCTAGCAAGGGGTGACCCGCCGTAAAGTTTTGTGTACAATGATTGTGTGAATGTGCAAGAATGGGTAAGATTTCTCACGTTTTTGCCACACATGTTGCCTACTTACAGGCGTTTTTGCCACCTGAATGTGGAATGTGGTCAAATTTTGTTATGAACGTGGGAAGCTGTTGCCCAACTGTTGCTCCCTCGGCCACTAGTCAGCCTTACAGTGGACCGCAGGGTGCTCTCTTTCTAAACGAAAACATTCTGAACCAAAAGAGCTGAATCAAACGCAGGATACTGTATAGTGATTGTTCTTTCGAAGGGGATTAAGCCTTTTCTTGGCGGCATCGAGGCCGGGCTCCTGGCCCACCACGCTGCTGCGGTTGACGGCCGGTGTGCGGTCGAGTGCGCCATATGTATGCATGGTGATCTGTTTGAGGTGGCGCCGGCCGGACGGGGGATCCGAAACACGCGGCCAGGCCGGGCCAGGCCACTGCGCGGCCCAGCCTGAAGCCAAGCACTGTCGCGTGGTGATGCATCGGCAATGATTTGGCCCCGCCGTGGCATGGCCGGTGCCGTGGCGTGTCACGCCAAATGCACGCAGCACGCACGTGCGCAGGCAGGTTGGGTCGTGCGCGCGTGGCGGCTGTGGGTGGCCAGGCCCTGGTCCGCCCTGGTCCGGCCTGGTCAGGGGGCGCTCGGGACCATTTCGGCGCGGTATTACGGCAATTCATTGCAGTCAGTTGATACTGGGGTCCGCCTGTCCGTCTGCCTGTCCGTCCGTCCGTCCGCCGTGAGGCAGCGCGGCGGCGCAGCGTCATGATGACTTGTCCAGGACGCGCACCTCGTCCGTCTCCCTGATACACTTTCACTTAACTGGAACACGGATTGATGGAGGCGTTAGGCGTTGTCCCGTCGCTCGCCGCGACCTCACTTGTCTTCATTCGGGCGGAGCGCGGAGCAGGCGGACCAGACCTGGACGCCGGAGCCTCCGCTCCAGGCTGGAGGCGGCACACTGTGGAAAACAACCTGCTGCAGGTCACCTCCCAGGCCAAACAAGGGACAATTTTGTCATTTTCTGCAACTTTGTGCATGTTTTTGCCTAGTTTATGTGACCTTCGGCCCGACTAGGTTTTGAATTCCATGGGTTCTCCAACTCGGTCCGGGTGAAACCTCCCCGGGACCACTCCGGGGCCCTGGATTCATCCATCCTGGACAGCAGCTGCCGTGCAGGGCGCGGAGTGCGCCGCTAACCTGGACCATCCATCCCGGCCGAGTGCCGCTGCCGCGCCGCCGCCAGAGTCTGGACCTGGAGCCGAAAATGCTCCATCCGGCCGGAGGTGTGCCATGCATCGAGCCTAAGGCCCGCTGACGGAATAAGACAAATGTTTCGGCAGTGGCAGGCGGGCCGCGCCACGGGCAGCCGGCAGGCAGGGCTTACCGGCGCCAACTAATGGTGCAGGTCTACGCCGCCGGCCCTGCCGGGCTTGGCCCCGCTTGGCCCACTGTGACCAAGGGTGCATATCATTTCCAGCGGAGCAAGCGGGGCGGGGAAAAGTTTGGATCACTGCATCGGCCTTCCGCCAGCGCGCTGTCAGCCGAGACTCGGCCCGCTTTCATTAATTTCCACACACGCACGCAGAAGGTACGGCGGCGCGCAAAGACGAGCCAAACAAATTTCCCCGCAAGATTTACTGTGTCAAAACACGCGCCTCCCACACCGGGCCGCGGGGCCGCCCAGCCCAGGGCCGCCCGTGGAACATCCATCGAAAAGGCACGGCCGCACGGCCTGGGAATAAGAAAGCAAAACACCAAACAGGAAGAAAGAGAGCGGAGCGCCAAAAAAAAAAGTTGCATCGCGAATTCTCTGGCAGTGTGTGTGCGGCTGCCAAACAGACGCCTCCCCGCCCGGCCGGCCCCGCCAACCTGCTCCTCGTCCAATACCTCTCGCTCTGCCTGGATCCGGTGCCCCCCCCCCTCACCTATCAACCCTCTCCGGGGCCCACTTCTTCGCCGCGGCCCCACGGGGGACTTCCCCGTGCAACCCTTTCTCTCTCCCTCCGCTTCGTCGCCGTCCTCGCCGTCCTCCTTGTCTCTTTCTCGTCCATTTTCGCGGAGCCTCACGTCGCGGCCCACCGGCGGCAAAGGGTCGGAGCGTGGCGCTGGCTGGCTGCCTGGCTGGCCGCCCTGGCTGCCTGCCTGCCTGGCTGCCTGCCTTGCCTGGTCGCCATGCAAAAGAAACGCTCCCATTTGTATCCTTCTGCTGCGAATTCGTGCGCAGGGCACGCCGGTGAAGGGCCGCGTCCCGGAGGGCTGGAGCGGGAGGGGGCTGGCTGGCCAGCACGGCGTCAGGGGCCGCCAGCCCAGCCAGCCCCGCCAGCCGAGCCCCGCAAGCCTCGCCGCCCCGCCAGCCCCGCCAGCCCCGCCAGCCCCGCCAGCCCCCGCCAGCCCCGCCAGCCCCCCAGCCGCCGCCAGCCCCGCCAGCCCCGCCAGCCCCGCCAGCCCCGCCAGCCCCACCAGCCCCGCCAGCCCCGGAGCGGCCTTCGGGCCGGACCGGCAAAAAGCACGCCGCCGTCATCGAACCGCGACAATTACGGTAATTGCAGTGTACAGGCACTGTCCAGACAGTGTAGGCACTGCATGCACGCGAGCGATAAGTCCGCAATTACAGGGAAAAACAGTGCAGGCAACCCGCGTCACGTGGGGAGGGAAGGGTGCTCTTCCTGCAGGCTCGAAAAAAATCAGGGCCGCAGGACGTAAACACGAACGGGTGGCAACAAAAGTTTGTCCACAATTCAGGAATCTGCGCACCAACAGTCCAAAGCTTCGGCACCAAAATGTCAATTTCTTTGCACTGGGCCATTTGGAGACAACCAAAAAGTTTGTGTTTTGGCGTGGCCGGGTGAACTCGCGCTGCTAGTGTAATCCTTTCCTCGTGTTTCGTGTTGCTAAAGCCTTTCCGCGCGCAAGACAGATACAGGGCGAGGTGGGGCCGCTCGGCGCTCGGTGCACACCGTTTTTCACAGTCGAGCCCCGCGGCCCCGCGGCCCCGCCCACCCACACCTCTGCCGCTCAACGGCGAGGCCAGGAATTCCAGCCCTCCAAGATTGATTTGGTGCCGATCCTGTACCGTGCCTCGGGAATGCCGGCGAGCCAGCACTGTAACACACACTGGAGTCCCACCCCCACCCTCTGCAGCCCCTGCAGGGCGTGCCAGAGAGTGGCGTAACTGCGCGCCGCCTCCTGGCACGTACGCCGAGAGGGACTTTCTAGGCCGAGCCGAGCCGTCGGTGCTCGAACGAGAGCTCGAACAGCACCGTGGCAGGAAGCCCTGCCAGCAGGGACAGGCCGGCGTGCCCTAGCGTGCCCCAGCGTGCCCTACAGGGCGCGGCGTGGCCCGGCAGGACTTTGAGGTCACTTGGAGGAGACTTGCGCCCCACTTCCGGCGACCCTCCTCCTTTTCCCACATTATGCATCTAATTCTTTATTCATTGCCTCTCGGGGTCAGCGCGGCGCCAACCCGTCCGCGCGAGCCTGTCAAACTTCCAAACCGGAGGTGATCGAAATTTTGTTTGTGTTTCGGCGACAGGGGCTGGCTGCGGCTGGCTGCCGAGGGCGGCCGGCCTTCACGCTCGACTGCCCGGTCTAGATCTTGGCGGTCGCGGGGCCCGGATATTTTTTGGTCACGAAAATAAAGAAGGACTATTACTATCTCCTAAGAAAGTGGATGGGGTCACGTTGGTAGGAGAAATGAGAGGGAATCCGAGACCGTGTAAGCTCGAGCCAAAAAAAGTGATAACCATCGAAGGTCGAGGGTTCAAATACCGACCGCAGAGGCCAGCTATCTTTTCTCCTCAGTTCTTTCCTTGCCCTAAGTCTGTACAATATACAAGTTTACTAGCCGATGAGAAGGGCGCTAATCTAGTGTTATGACCTGGGGGAGCAGGGGCCTGGCCGGGCGCGGCTAGGCCGGGCAGGGCGGGGCACATCAGGGCGAGATAAAGCGATGAGAAACTTACAGAAACAAAACAGTTGTATACCGGGGCGGCCTGGGCTGTGAGATATGAACGTCTGTGATTCCAGCGTCGTGCCCTACATCACCTTTCACCCCACGGGGCTCTGCCGGCCCTGGGCCCCTCAGGGAGACACAGCGGAAAGAAGTTTGGGGCCGTGATAAAAGGGAAACAAAGTTGGAGGTAAACAACTCGTGTTATGAGATAAGCTGGCAAGAAGTACATAAAAACAAATCACGCTTATGAATAAAATACAAGGTGGAGTTATTATCGGCGCGTCTCAAGGACTTCCAAGAGCGGCTTTGGAGGCAGGCGCCTGCAATGGAGGCATTCCCACGGTCACTAACACACACACACACACACACACACACACACACTTCTTACAGAAATTAACAAACGCAGCCCATTTTATCCCGGTGTCGACCAACTTGCTACGCAACCGAGGCCAAGGCGAAGTGCTACGTCACAAGACGACGAGAAGTGGGAGTGGAGGGGGGAGGGGGTCTTGACTTGGTGCGCGCGGGACCCTCAACTCGGCCTGCTCAGGGGACCAGATACAATTTTCCACCTCATTTCACTTGTCCGTCAGGATGAGACGAGACGTGGACAAGGTGGACGGAGGAGATGAAAAAGTAAAGGGGAAAAGCAAAGAAGAAAAACAAGGCGGGGCGGCCCCGGCCCGCTAAAGGACACTCCGTGTGTAAACAAGGGGTCCGCGCGGCCGGGGCAGCGCAGGGCAGCGCGGGGCAGCGCCTCCTGCCCATTTCCTTCCAATTTTATCAACTTTTTCCTTTTCCGCCCGCAGGAGTCGCTAAGGTCCTGCGGAGGTCCTGAGGTAACTCACGCCGCGTGTTTGTCTGCCGGGAGTTTTACGACGCGGGCTCGGCCAAGGCTCGGCGGGGACGCACGGGGACGCCGACGAAGGTGGTCCGTGCGTCATTTTCCCGATGTCCGGTGATAAGTTTGCCCAGGGGGCTTCAGAGAGACCGTTCCAGGGAGCTTCTGGGAGCATCTGAGGGTTTAGAGAGCTTGGTTGATGGAAGCCTCTATGAGCTTCAGAGAGTTTCAGAGAGCTTCACAGTGACCGTTTCAGGAAACTTCGAACAGCATCCAAGAGCTTCAGGGAGCTTCAGAGGCCGTTTCAGGAAACTTCTAATAGCTTTATAGAGAGTTTTCGGAGTTTCAGACGTGACGTCCGCTGAGGTGTCGGTGCGCGGCGTGGTTCGCGGTGCCCGGTTCTCTGTCCCCGCGAACTGGAATCTTATTTGACTGTATAAAACTATATATGGACTGTATAAGTTTCATATTAAGCTCTTATAAGGCCTCAAAACTAAATAAGATTATATATGGTATTTATCAAGAAAGCTTATTTAGTCTTACTTTGGCCTTATTAAGTTGGCAGAGACTTCCTCAAGTTATATAAGGGTCACAACTCCTTATAAGGCTCGATACAAGTAACCATATAAAGCCTTTTTAGTCACATCAGCGTTTAATAAGGCCTTTATATGGATGACCATTTCTTATTAAAGACTTATTTGGACAAAAAAAGGAAGCTGATGTAAATGCATCGCCCGCAGTACCTTACCAATGTCATAGTTTAAACGACGCTTTTTTGCGGTTAACTATTAAAAAACAAGCGTACTGCTGTACTGACCTAATAAAGTAACCTTATTTTTGGTTCAGTTTGACTTTCCAAAAGATAACATCTCCCTTCTCTGTGATCGGCAAGACTGATAATGTAAAGTGGATATGAAAGGACGTAACTAACAGATCTTCTTTGCTTTTAAATCAAAAAAAAAGTTATGGCGAATACTATGTTGTAACAGTTAAAGACTATACAAGCCAGCGCCACATTTCCTACCAGTGCGCTATGCTGCTACAAGCCAAGCCCCAAACCCTTCACGCTACCTGCGGCTCAAGCCGAACCTATGCCGAGTCGAGCCGACGGCGAGTCGAGCGTGCCGAGACCCAGCCGAGCCAGGTAGAGCAAGCCGAGCGAGGAGCCGAGCCGTGGCGCCGGGGCGCGCCCCGGCCTGCCGGACCCTCTGTTTTTCCGGAAAATCCCGGCCGGCCTGCGCCGGCTGCAGGCGAAGGGAGACGGGGGAAGCGGTGCACCTGGGGATTATTTTGGCGATTGGCGACTCGGAGGGTCTCCTCAGTTCCCATGTGACGCCCGACATGTGCACATCGTGTGTCCGGTAGCCCGCTTGGCCCGCAAAGTCCTCAAAGCGACCAGTTTTGAAGCCACGCGCAGCCTGATTCCGCAAGTTTGGCTCCAGTGCAGTGTACAGTGGTTCAGTACAAAGTTTTGTGGCGTCCCTTGCGCGTGCAGTGCGTTTCTTAACAGTGTCGCGAACACGTGGTAGTGCAGTGCGTTTCTTAACAGTGTCGCGAACACGTGGCAGTGGTAGTGCAGTGCGTTTCTTAACAGTGTCGCGAACACGCGGTAGTGCAGTGCTGTTGAAAGTGTGTGACAACAAGAAATTCCACGGCTGCTGCGCCGCTTACATTTGTCCTTGTTTTGAACCGAAGGGACGGGCGATGAGCGGGTGGGAGGCGTTTCAATTTAAAGTTCGCTTCTCCCCTTTCACCCTCTTTCCTGACGTTCTTTCCTCTAACTTGAAGCTGAAGTGGGCTGCAGATACATGCTTTATTTTACTTTACTTTTTACCTGGACCGCATTAAGCATCGCATTTGATAAGAATGGTTCTTTCTGGATCAAATAAGGGCTTTATAAGTTGAGTAGTGTCCTATGAGCCAAATAAGAATTTTATCAAACTTTAATAAAATAGACTTAATATAATTAAATTTGTTATATAAGACTTATATAGTTATATAAGATTGAGTAAAATGAAACCATATAAGAGAAACATATTTAAATAAGAAATTTCATAGGAAAATAATTTGAGTGCAAGACCAATTGCAAAAAACTCTTCTCTTTTCAGTGCCTTGACGATAAATGTCCTCTGGCATGAACTGCAGTTAAAATAGTCTCAGGAATTTATGAGTATAAAACCTTCTGAAACCAGAATTGCGGTCACTTTGTACAACCTTACAAAACTGAATAAGGAAGCACTTTATTAAAACTGTATACAATATTTATACAACCCTTTATTTAGTTCATATAAAATTCGGTTTCGCGGGTCCGAAGTGCGCGTCGTGGCCGTCCTGGCGGTGTGCTGGCGGTGTGCTGGCCGCTAGACGCCGCTAGAGCTTCGCGCACAAGGCCCGCGTTGTGCGGCCGCACTGAATGGAGTCGGCATCCTGTAAAAAGGAAAATAAAAACACAGGAAGGCGCATTATTTGGGAGCTCGTTAGGCAACAGAGGGCCCCTTGTGCGGCGCGGCGGCGCGCGGGTTCACGGGGTCATTTGCCCCTTCCCCCCGATCGCCATCGCACTTCAACTCAGCCACTAAAAAAAATTAAATCCGTGCCCATAAAAAGTCCGTAAAAGTCTCCGACAGTGTCTCCGAGCCGTGGCGGCGTGGCGGGGCACTGGGCTCGACCTGTGACCCCTTCCGGGGCGCGCCGCCGAGGCCACGGCCCAACCGGAGCGCGGCGCGCGGCGCACCGGAGCCAGGCCCCTCCCTGCGGCAGGTGGGCCGGCGGGGCCGGCGAACCCGGAGCGCCCGGCCCCCTCCCTCCACCTGCAGGGCCTTCCCCACCTGGCGGCGCGTACCTGCGGCGCACGCGCGTCGCGGCGGCGGCCCCGGCGCGGTGGGTGGCGGCTCCCCGGCGGCAAGGCGGCCCGCCATTGGCGGCGCCTCACCTGAGCGCCGATCGGGAGGGGGGTTCTAATCGACGCCGCGCCTCATTGGCCGCCGGCCCGCCGCGCCGCGCCTCGCCGGCCAACAGGTGAGCCGCCTACGCCGAGGACGCGGAGCACGCTGAGGACGCGGAGCACGCCGAGGACGCGGAGCACGCCGAGGACGCGGAGCACGCCGAGCACGTCGCCGTCGACCTCGCTCCGCTTCCACTCGGCGGCGGCCGGGAGCCGAAAAGCGCGGCCTTACTTACACGCCGCGCATCGCATCGCCTCGCCGCCGCGGTTTACGCTGAATTTGACGCGGCGCTCTTTAGGGCGCACTTGACGGAGTGGGGCGAGCGCGGGCAGGGCCAGGCAGGGCGCGCCAAGGCGAGGCGGAATGAAATACGCACGCCAACACAGAATCACTCAGCGGCCATCCCGCGGAGCCACGGCCGGCGCGGCTCGGCTACGCGCAGCGAGCGATTCACACACCATTTGCGGAGCGGTTTTATCCGACGGTGGCGGCTCGGCGACAACATACGCCCCGCTGTACCGCGCCGTGCCGTGCCCTGCCGCGCCAGTGCTGAAAATGCGGGCGAGCGCTCAAAGTGACGAATCCGGATCACGCCGTTAACAATCATTGAACCCAGGGCCGCCGGAAGTACTTTCTGGTGGGGGGGAGGGGGGAGGGGGGGCGAAATTTTTATGAAAATTTTTAGGGTTGCCTACCGTTGAGGGGCAACACCCAATGCGGTTTAGGCTTCTTTAATAGTGTTCCAAATCCAGCGAGCGAAGCGAGCTTAAAGCGAAAATTCATACAATTCTAGATTTTAACACAACTTTTGCCACTTTTAGAGCATAATCACACGCTTTATTGGTGAGCGAAGTGAGCCAAACAGTAAAATAATAGAGGGAAATTAAGAAAACCTGCGAGCGAAGCGAGCAAGAAGCCAAAAATCAAAGAATTTGCGACTTTGCTGTATTTTTCTCTCTATTTCGAGCTCAAAATGGCACTTTTGTGTCTGAAAGTGGGGGGGGGGGGCGATGCCCCCCCACCAGATTTTGGGGGGGTCAAGTCGCCCCGCCCGCACCCCACTTCCGGCGCCCTTGATTGAACCTGTGCATAGAGTGAGTTTCGGTTTCCCCGAACTATAGTATATATATGCACTATTGGCGAGTATTGGTGTTCTTGCTTGCTCGTAAAGATCAATATCTTGACGCAAGATCGTTCTACACTGGTTGCAGCCAAGCGACCGTAATTTGTTCATAGTGTGAGACCACCAAAAAGTCAAAAACATGGACCTACCCTTTCCAGCGCTTTTGAAAACCGCACTGGAAATTGGCGCGTACGGGCGGCTGGAGAGACACTGCCGCGGCCTGGAGAGACGGAACGGGGGCGGCGCCGCGCGGGCAGGGGGCGGCGAGGGGGCGGCGCCGCGGGGGGCGGTAGGTACGGGGGGCGGCGACAGGGGGCCGTGATCGATTTGAGGTGTTGACAGAAACAGAAGGAAGAGGTGAAGCGAGCGGCGCGCCATCTTGCGCCGTCATTTGCATACTGTACTCGTCGTGCCTTCGCCGAGCCTTCGCGGAGGTGCCGCCCTGCCCTGGCGCTCCCCAGCGGCGGAGCTTCGCGGCTTCGCTGCCTCGCGAAGCCCTCCAATTTGAGTTTCTTTCGCAGCCGGTCGGTGGTACGGCACTGCCACTGCTGCTGGCGGAGCACAGCCAGCCTCGCGGGTACTGCCGTCTAATTTGAAAGAGAGCCTTCTGTCTTGATCCGCCTCGACAAAGCGGGAGAGAGAGAGAGAGGGAGAGAGAGAGAGAGGAGCAGGACGGCGGAGCAAAGAGGGGAAAACAGAAAGGGCAAAGCACCAACGAAGGCGAAGGCGGGGCACGTGAAAGGAAGGTATACAGCGCGGTGCGGGGGGTGGGGAAAGGGGTGAAAGGGGGTGGGGGCGAGTCGATATTTATTAGGATGATGCGAGGGGGGGAGGGGCACGGTACAACGCGACAGGTTACAGAGAGAAGAAGAAGAAAATGAAGAAAAAGGAGAAGAAGAAGAAGAAGAAGAAGAAGAAGAAGAAGAAGAAGAAGTGGCGCGAGGTAATGGAAGGGGAAGGGGTACGTACTGCTCTTCGAGGCAATTGTGCGAATTGAGAGATGCTTGGCGTGCCTGGCTCGAGACGCGTTTCGTCGCCTCGGCGAGGCGTGTGGGTGTGGCACAGTGTGGCACGGTGCGGCGCCTCTACTCAGGTGAGGAGGTGGGGGAGCCAATGAGCGAGGACGGGGCGGCGGTCGGGTCGGACGGGAAGGGTTGCCGTTCCATGATCCGCCCGGCTGTCTGTCGGCCTCCGATAATCAATCTTTTCTGGCAGCAGCGGAAAGGTACGACGGAAAAACATGGAAGGCGGTCGTGGTGAAGGTCATCAGCAGCGGCACAGCACAGCCCACCCTGTGAGGTCGACGTGTTCGTTAAAAGTAGCATTAAACACCAGCGTAAAAAAATACTTACCATCATGAGCGAGCGGGCACACATGTTTCGGGTGGCGTTTACGGTTTACGGTGCAGGCCCACGTGGCCGCGTGGCTCTCCCGGCTCTCCCACGTGGAGAGTGACCTTTATCGGCCGCTATCGAGACTTTCGAGACTATCGAACGGATCGCGCCTGAAAGCCAACACCATTGACGGGGCGATAACGCGAGGGGAGGCGGGCGGCTGCCCTGCTGCTGCGACTGATTACTCCAAAGGCTGGCTGGCTGGGCCGGGCCGGGCCGGCCGAGGTAGCTTCTGGCTGGCCCTCTCGGCAAGTAGCAGATATGAGGGAAGGAGCGGACGAGTGTGCGCGTGTGTGTGTGCGTGTGTGTGAGGGGGTGGCAAAGGACACAAGGTGGATGGGGGAGTGCAGGAGAGGGTTGGCTCTGGTCTTGAGGGCCACGCCGTGCCACGCCCGGCACACGTCAGATCGTGATGGCCGGTCCCTCTCTTTTGCGCGCACACACACACACACACACACACACAGCAAACCGAATCACTCACAGCGTTGCCACTTCGGCCAGTGCAGGTCCCGCTTCCTCCTGGCTGCTGCTGCTGCCGCACAGTATCACGCTGCAGCACTGCAGCCGGCGCGCAGGTTTCTCTTTCTCCCTCTATCGCCACTTCCTCGCCCCGTCGTCGTCCCGTGAGTGTGAGTGACACGGGAAGTTGATTGTGGTTATCGCGGAGCGCGGACCGTACGGCGCACGAGTGCAGCAACCTCCTGCTCCGCCGCGCCGCCGCGCCGCCAAGGACAAGGACCCCCTCGGCTTGTTCATTCCCAGCGCAGTGCGGCACTGCGGCCGCCTCCCCAAAGTCATAATGATGGACGTGCACAGCTGGCCGGCCAGGGCCAGAGGCTGGACTCACCTCTCGTCGGGCTCCACCCACGCCGTGCCGTGCCGTGCCACCCCCGCGCATGCAGGCAGCCAGGCAGGCGGGCCGGGCCTTGCACCCCTTGGAGCCTGCCTCCCCTCCCTCCCTCCGGCGGTGCACTTATTGCTTGTGAACGCGTGTGGCCCAAGTGCAGCTGGGCCGGCAACCTCTCGAGGCGGTCCGTGTTGCCAGGCACCACGAGGACGGCGGGGACGAGGTGAGGCGAGGCGCCGTCAAACAGACCTCCATTCGAGGTTCGCTTTCCAAGTGCGTCTCGCGGGGAAGCGTTTCGGCCGCGTGGACAGTTGTTGTTCGGGGACGTGGCAGCAGCTCAGCACCGCGGCCCGCCAAACCTGTACACCCATCTCTCTCAGTCCTCCCCTCTTCCTCTGTCGCACAAACTCTCTCTCTCTCTCTCTCTCTGTCGCTCGCACGCTCTCCGCGATTCTCAGCGTCCAAAACACATTAGTTTCCCATTGCGCGCCGAGCTTGGCGGTCACCCTGTGGTGTCGCACGTGCTGGAGGGAGACGTGAGGCCGCGACGCTGGGGGCGCCGTGCCGCACCGCGCCGTGTGGCGTGGCGCTGATCGCAAGCACCGGGTGATTCATCAGCGTACCGACGCCGCAGCAACTGGCCCCGGCATTTCGGCGGCCGTGGGGTCCTGGCTGGGTGGCCGGGAGGCCGGGAGGTGTCGGCATGGAGATCGGGGCGCTGCCCGCGCTGCCCTGCGGAGGCTCGGTGCAGGCCGGCGGGCCACTGTTTGCTCCCACACATCCAGGAGCTCAATCAAGGAGGCCCAGTGGGCCAGCCGCCACGCTCCTTGCTGCGAGTGAGCTGGCCCGGCCGGCCCGGCTGCCCAGACTGGAGATGATGGGGTTTTATGGAGAGATCAGCAAACTCGCCCTGTCCGCACACAGCCCCCGGCTCTACCTACCCCTGCCTGCCCGGCTGCCCGTATGCCGGTCCTGGCCCCCGGCCACGTCCCACACACGCGCGACTATGAGAAGTAATCCGTCCAAATTGCGGGTCTGGCTACCGGTCTGCGAAGCACACGGCCGAAATTGAGCGCGGGCAACAACTTTGCTTTTTTGGCACAGTTCTGCCGAGGGCGCCTAGGGCAACACGCCGAGCTGCGCACCGCGCCACCGCGCCCTGCCCTACGGGGCCAGCCTTCGGAGCCCTCGGCGAGGGCGGCGAGGTCCCCGAGGACTGCCTTCCCCTTTAATCTGCTCCAGTTTCACCTTGCCGCGCCCTCCGGGGGAGTCCCAGGGGGAGGCGCGGCGCGGACTCGGCGGCTTTCAAAGGTTCACCTTGAGGCTCCCGGAGAGGTCCACCAATGGGTGCGTCGCGTGGAAGGTGCGGTGCGAGACGGTACCTCGAGAACCCTTACAAGGGACGTGGGGGGTGGGTGGGGGAGTGCCTCGGGGTGGGAGGCACCCTCACCCCTGCGCTCCCTACCCTACCCTACTCCGGGGCCAGCTTAGGGTGGGAGTGGCGTGGCCGGCGATGGCCGTCAGAAGTATGACGAGCAGAGCGAGTTGGACGTGGATCTGGCGGAGGAGGTGAGGCGAGACTCCGCGGCAGACACGCTGAGAGCCTTGAACCCGCTTGAACCTCGAACCCACTGCGCGGGTACGTCGGCTCGCTGCTTCACCGTCCGCTGACTGATCCTGAGGAAGAGTTTTTTCGTCGCTCTGACTCTCTCGCACACACAGGGGACGCCCCATGAGTGTGAGAGAGACAGAGCGACGAAAGCGACTCTCTGACTCAGTGCGCTGGTCTGCCTATCGCGGTGGCACTCCAGATGTTCTCACACGCGACCCGCGCACTGCCGCCGCGCTCGGTTCCCGCGGCGTCCGCCAGAGCGCAGCACCAGGCAAGGCGGCCGCTCAAACATGGCAGCACAGCATCGCAGCTCAATCCCAAGCGCGCTGGAGGAACGGCCACGTATTTTTTGGCGTCGTCTGGTCTGGAGTGCTCTTGATCGACGGACGGCCGACGGCGTGGCGGAGGCGGAGCTGCAGCGCCGCGCTTTGAGCAGTCCAATCTGCAGCGGAGTGGAGTGCATCAGCTGCACTGCCTGCACCGCCCTGCACTGCCGGGCACTGCCTCAGGAAAAGTCAAGACACTCATTGCGCGTCTCTCTCCTGATTGGTCAGCTGAGGCCGGCTGGACGCACCGACTACCAGTGGCGGCACCGGGAAGCTTTGCGCCTCTCCAAAGTGGAAGATTATAGAGGTCTCGCCCGCACCGCGCAGCACGCCGTGCACGCCGCGTGCGCACCGGGTGGACGACCTCTCATTCCCACTTTGAGGACGATTTCAGGACGGCACGGCCGCCCCTTTGCGGCGAACGTTATGGACGCGATGACAGCGCTGACCTGAACGACGCAGCACATGTGGAACAGCCATCCAAAACAAAGCGAGAGCGAGCGAGAGAGCGCTGCAGCTCCCACAGCCACTTACTGAACAAACACCAGATGGGTACTGCAGGGCGACAGACAGGCCGTCACGCCGGGCCGAGTGCACGGCCGTAGATCGGGGAATGACAGCGAAGGGAGTCGATCTGTGTCGTTCCTTGGCGCTGGGCGCCCCACTACACACTATACACTTCTCTTCTTTCGGGAGAGTCCGTCCGGTGGCCCGCGAGCATCATCCGCGGCGTGCACTGCTAATTTGGAGCAAAGCCGCGGCGGTTGGCGCGCTCCGCTTTCAAAGACTTTCAAAACGGCGCTAAATCATGCCGGCCGCCGCGCAGCGCCTCGCCGCCTTTGCAACGGAACACCGAATAGGGACGCTACTTATTTAGAGGCCACGCGGACATTCTTTCCGAAGCAACAACTGCACCTAAATCTCTCCCGCTTGTCCCGTGTCGTCCAGCCGGGACTCCGAACACACACACACACACACAGGCACAGGGTCGTCCTCACTGTGGGTCTATTTTCTCCACGTAAATCCCTCCTCAGTAAATCTGGCCGCTAGAGGCCGCTAGTGTTTCGACAGACGTCTTTGTTTTCGGTATTTAGTTCCTCGCGAGGAATGCCCCGAGGAGGGACGGCCGCGCGCCCACCGTAAGTCTCTCGTCGGATTTCTGGAGCGGGATTTATCCCCGATCAGAACGCTGCAGTCCAATTAGGGGGCCTCGGGGACCTCCTCGGGGACGGGGGACGCGAAAAAACGGCTTGTCGATCAAGTTGTCGGGGCCACGAGCATGGGGCCGGCAATGCCAGACGCAGCAGCGCCACATATTGTATGCATGAAGCGACGGGCAATTCCCAAGGTTTCCACTCGGTTAGAAATAATCAAGATTCGTACGGCGTCGTCGGCGTTCGTCTGTGCCGTCGTGTGTGCGGGTGGCTCCCCCCCCCCTCTTCCCCCTTTGCGGTATGCGAAAGCAATTACGCCACCTTTGCTCCTTATCGGAATAACACTTAGCGCCCATCAAGCCTTCCTGAGTAATCGTCGTCGGGGGCCTCGAGCAGACGGCGTGGTTCCGGCGCCTCCCCCACAGTGTGTGTTCCACTGCTCCACTGTTCCCTTGCCGTTCCGCGCGCAGACAGCAGACGCACATGCATGCATACCTCGCCGTCAACACAATGCATGTGTACCAACCGATAGGACCCAAAGTGCTGCTCTCAGCAATCTAAATTCGGTGCGCGGCAAGTGCAGCTGTCCACGACGCGGCCGTCACCGCGTCTGGCGGTCCAGCGGAGCGATGGCTGCGAAAAGTTCGAGAAAGGAAGAAAAACACCTGAAATTTGATCTGCAGATTAATAGCTGATAGTGTATTCAGACAGTAATGCTGGGAATGTTGGAGAGGTTCCTCTTTGCATTCCACGACCCCGAACGTGGTGCAATCAAAAGTAAATCGATTTTTTCTTGTTTCGTGCATGTACTGTACACCAAAGTTACGAAAGAGGGGGAATAGGATCAGCTCGATGTCACACACTGGAGTCTCGCGCGCGCGCGCGCGCACACACACACACACACACACACACACACACACGCACGCACGAGGGCCTAAGGTGCAGTGTAACCGTGTCTCTGCCCGTCCATTGTAACTTACCAGCATAAACGTAAGCGGCTCCCTAACAGCTTCCCATCACCGACAAGAAAACCCATTAAAATTCCACATGCAAACGCGAGTAGAGAGCAAGAGAGCGCGAGGGCGCGAGGAGGGGGGCGGGGGGAGTGAGGCGGCGGGGTGCGGCGGGGTGCGGCGGGGCCCACACGGGCCTTATTTTGGGTCTTTTTCGAGGCAGTGCTTGATACAAGGCGTCGAGAGCTCCGAGACTCCGAGACGGCGGAGAGAGAGACGGCGTACACGCTCCCATACCACACCGAAGGGGAAGGGAGAGGGGAGCAGGAGGGAGCGGTGCGGCTGATGAAAGACGCAAGGTACGTATCCCATTTGCCGAATAAACACGACCCAAGTGGTGCACGAGAAAACGGATAAAAGGGCGAGGACGCCGCGACGCCCACCAGCGTGCACATCGCCCCTGGGCGCTCCGCCCCGCCCCACCGCGCCCCGCCCCGCCCCACCGCGCCCCGCCCCGCGCCGCCCCGCCGCGAGGCCAGCGCCGGCGCGCGGTTAGCGGGTTAAACTTTGTTCATTACCGGTGGAGAGGCATCCCCGTTGTATCCAGCGGTGGGCGGGGCGGGCGGGGCGGGGCGCCAGTGGCCTTCTGGACCGCAGCAGGTCCTCCGGGGTCGCCTTCCTCCAGGATCTCTCCAGGCACTCCAGGCGCGCCGGACGCTAATTTGCATATCAGCCGGGCAGCATCGCGAAGAGCGAGGCGAAAAAACCGCGGAGGAAAATGGCAGCGCTCGGCGGAGGAGGAATCCAAGATGCTCGCCGGAGAAAACGTTAGAGGCTGTGCACTGGATATCCAGTTAACCTGCTTGCCGCCCCACCCCATGTACACACACACACACACACACACACGCATGGCGGGTTCGGCCAAAGAAAAGGAAGAGCGCACCGAGGGGCACGGCTTGGAAAAAGCAAAAAGGGCAGTGGAGGTGACTGTAACTGGATGATGAGTGGGCCACGGTAGCTTGGACACAGCGGGACACCTCTCCTCCCTCTCTCTCCTCCACCCACGCCCCTTCCAGCAGCGTCTCTTTCTTCTGCGTCCCCTTCTTATTTTTCCCTGGTCCCCGACTGGTTCCTCTCCCCCTCGCTGTACACACGGACCCTCGCTTCCCCGTCAAGATTTTCTTCTCTGTTAATCCCGCAGGGATGTAAGGACGCCGCCTCCACCACCACGCGACGAGGAAGGCGATATTCCGACGCACCACGCGGCAAGGTGCGAGAGAGAGAGAAAGAGAGAGAGAGAGAGAGAGAGAGAGAGAGAGAGAGAGAGAGAGAGAGAGAGAGAGAGAGAGAGAGAGGCGCACAAGGAGGAATCCAGGCGAGCGGCGGCACAAGATTGAGAGAGAGGCAAACATGATCCGCGTTCAGCCAGCTTCCACCCGCCTATAAACACACATGTGTTCTTCACCTGATCTTTTTTCCTCGTTGACAAAACACATGACAGCACTCGTCTATCTCTTCGCAAGCGCGCCTCTCTCTTTCTCCGGCCAACCACCTCATCGCATCGCCTCTCTCCCTCTCTCTTTCGTAATTTTTTCGGTCCCACGCTCGGAGGGCGCCGAGGCGCTGCTATAAAAACGATAACAAATGTAGTACGAAGCAACGGTATGGTGGAGCAAGTGGCTCGAGGTGTGAGAGCGGAGGGGGAGGGGGCATTCGACACGTGGGGGCCTTGCGCGGTGGTCGGTTAGTACACACAGCGGTGTTTTCTGTCAAGAATCATCATCATCTGCTGGACTTTTTACTTTGTTTTTCGGTTGGTTTTTTCCTCGCTCGCCAGGCCTCCCGGTTCCTTGATGACGTCATCGGCAGGGCCTCGCTGGCACTCTTGGAGCGTGACGTCACTGCCATACGTGTGTGTTCGGCAGGCGCCCACCATCACCATGCCCTTTTTTCTTTCCAGATGAAGCCTCCTGAACAGTGGCCAACCAGTCGCACTTTGTCCCTGGAGGCAACTTTTCCGGCCTGGACCCGTTTATCTTTGGAGACCTCGCGTCGCCGTCCGCCGCACCTCCAAGAGTCGCCGTGCCGCGCGATGTGCGCGATGTGCGCGACGTGTACGATGCGCGCGATGTGCGCGATGCTCCCCCAGGCCCCAATTAGGCGGCAAGCCTTTCCCGTTTTCACTCCCCTCCGGAATCACACGCGTGGGTTGTGACCCATATCGAGTGGGCGACCCGACCGGGGACTCTGGCTGCCTGACTCGGCCTGGCTCCGATTGCCGCTTCCCATGGGCCGGCAGCCGGAGAGTCACTCTGTCTCTCTCGCAACCAGACGGGACGCGCCATGAGTGCGAGAGAGACGGAAGAACTCTGCATGGCGAGGCTGTCCTTCTAGGCTCTCAGGGCGCAGCCCCGGCGCCACGTACATACGCTTTTCGCCGAGGCGGCGTGATCCCAAATACAACGACAAAAACTGAAAACAATTAAAAAGTCCCGGAACGCGTCGTTAGTCGGGGCCCCGCACGCGGCCGGGGCCACGGCCACCCCCTGCGGGGCCCGGCCTGGTGGGGCGGCGGCCTGGCGGCGCGGCGGTGAGAGGGAAGCCCCAGAGAAGGCCCCGAGGGCGTCAAAGGCGGACGCCATAAAGAGACACATGTGGCCAAACAGGCCGGTGACGCAGAGACGTGTGCGGCCGACAAACGCGCCCCTAGTTTACGGCAAACGGTCGCGAGGCGAAGGAGTGCACCGGGGCGGTGACACGACACACCGCCTTCTCTCTCTCTCTCTATCTCTCTCTCTATCTCTCTCTCTCTCTCTCTCTCTCTCTCTCTCTCTCTCTCTCTCACCACACACACACACTCCGTCTGACCCGCAGCGGTGGGCCATGCTCACGCTCACCTCTTTCTCTTTCCTGTCGGATCTCCTCGCGTGAACACGTTTCGTATCGGAAAGCCATTTGCCCCTTCCGTGCGGGCCTATTTCGGGGCGTGCTGCCGTGCTGCCCCAGCCAGGGCGCAGCGCTGCCCAGGGCTGCCCCTGCCGCCCTGACGGCCTGCTCCGCCGACTCGGGGTGCCGGTCACACCTGCCGAGGGCGCCCGACGATGTGAGGCCCAGCTTCTCTCGGGAATGAAGCCGCTGTTGTGCTGCACCCCTTTCGCACAAAAATAGTTCCGGCTCACGGAAAAATTTCTCAACCATAGGTTGCCAACTCCATATTGAAAATTGTTTGCCTCTCATAGAAGGCCATGACCCAGCCCGGTATTTTCATAGGACGGCTAACCCTATAAACGGGCCAAGTCTCGACTGCACGCGCGTTCGGAAAGTCGCTCCAGTTCATTGGCCCTTTTCGGGTGACCCAGGCACGAGCCACACCCTACCGGTCGCCCTTTTATATGCCTGCCTCGACTTCCGGATCCTGTTTAGGACCGCGCCGCCCAGGACGAGGCCCTGGGCCGTGCCTGGGCCCCCCAGCAACACACACTCACACGCACGCAGCGCCACGCACACACACGTGATTTCGCTCTGCCTTTTATTTTTCCCTTTCGTCTTTACAGCGTCATTATGTGTATCCAGTATCAATAAAATGAAATACGGGGCCCGCCTAGATGTGAGCTATTTATTTTTAACGCGACAGGGGGCCACGTGCATACACTCAGACAAGGGCCGAAGTCGAGGCGCGGAACGCTAGAGGCCCGCTAGAGGCCCGCTAGAGCGGCGAGTAAGGTAATGGGAAGTGTTTCCAAACGTCCCCTTGACTTGGCGCTGACAGTTTTGTGGAGCACAGCGCGCTCCGTCGCACCAGCATTACGGCCTCTTACAAATTTCGAAACCAGCCGAGCGATTCCGAAAGATCCGTTTCACTGTAAATGTCTTACGGTGAAAGGCTGCACCAACATATTATGGTGGAACGAAATTCGTCAAAATGTCTATAAGGTACAGTGAATTCTCAATGGTATGTTCAGTGGTAAAACTGAAGCGTAGTTGTATCCTTTATTCAAGCATACAACCACGCTTGAAGGCTTTACGCTTGAAGTCAAGCGTAGAGAAGAAATTCTCCCAGGTGGGAGAGAGGCGAAATGGAGAACTACGCTTGAAGCCGAGCGTAGTTCTACTACGCTTGAAGAAAGACGCTTCAGTTCTGCCAGTGTTATGAGGTCAGCTGCACCACCATAATATGTGGAACATTTTCACTAATATGGAGAATCTTCACTGTAAAGAGTGTTCGCCGAGGTTGTCTCTCTCGCTCCCTCCGCGACGGGAAGCCCCACGAGTGCGACAGAGCAGACACGACCGGTGTTTCCACCGCGGAGCGAGAGAGCGCGAAAAAAGATTCGATAACCCCTTCGCCGTAATGAGCCACTGCCTTGAATAATCCCGCACTTTTGCAGTCTTTGCAGTGCAGCAGGTTTGGCCGCGCGCCGCCCGCCATAAATCGGCCGGCCGGAGTTTTGGAGGGAAAAAATCACGTCGTTATACAAGGCGGTGGCCGAGGCACGCCGAGGCGGTGGAGTGGCGGTGGCCGTGGAGACGGTGAGGTAATTTGGCCGGCAATTAGAGGTAATTACTGCCGTTATAAATGTGCAATGCATTCCTTTACGGACTGACGGTACTGACGGCGAGGCGCGCCACTGTAACTTAGTGACTCGCCAAAGTTCGTGCTTCGCCTCTCGCGTCTCGCAAACCGTGCGAGACTCAAGGTAACTTCGTTTAGGGTCTCATTTGTGGTCATTGTTTAGTCATACTCCGTTCAAGTTCAACAGGGAAGAACTCTGGGGTTTCTCGCGGTCGAGGGCCACTGCACATGGGGCCGTCATTTCAGCACTCGAGCGCGAGGAGCAGAGCTCTTTCCAGTTTGAACGGAGTAAAAGGTGTTAGTACCTCACGACGCCCGAAAGTCGTGGACGCATGAGAAGTTGTCGCGCTGCGCGTTGAATGCGCGAATCGGAGAAAGTAGTGGATAGTGTGACCGCGCGCCCTTGTATTTGATGCCATAGCATTGGGCGCGATTTGTACGCAAACAGCCAGGCGCGCCCCGCCCCGCCCTGCCACGCCCCGCTCCATTCCCTGGTCAAACCGAGCGAACCGGCTTGGCTGTATTACGCAAATCCGAAACCCCAATACAAAGTCATCTTCCAACACAGTCGTGCGAGAGCGCGCGGGGCCGCGCTACATGCACACGCACTGCCATATCCATATCCTGCACACTGCAATGGAGGCCAGCGGCGCTGGCGGCGCGGAGGCCAGCCTGCCTGGAGCATGCGGCCCGCGTCGCCCTGCGGCCCGGGGCCCAGTTAAACTTCAGACGCGTCGCCGTGGCGGTTTCGATATCTCGAAATGGCTTTGAAATACGCGGCGGGCACCGCCAAGGGCACCACCGCCGCCGCCACTGCCTTCTCGCGAAACGTTTTGCGCACGCGCGCCTGGCGGTTTCGAACCAATGCGCCTTGAAACGGGTGTCGGGCCCGCAGATCCGCCGCGGCCACGCCTTCTCGCGACGTTTCGCCGCGCGCATTTCCAAGCCCTGCGTTCGTCGCCTCCTCCTCTCTCGCTCTCTTCCCCGTCTCTACTCTCTCTCTCTCTCTCTCTCCTCTCTCTCCTCTCCTCTCTCTCTCTCTCTCTCTCACTCTCTCTCTCTCTCTCTCTCTCTCTCTCTCTCTCTCCTCTCTCTCCTCTCTCTCTCTCTCTCTCCTCTCTCTCACTCTCTCTCTCTCACTCTCTCTCTCCTCTCTCTCTCTCTCTCACCTCTCTCTCTCACTCTCTCTCTCCTCTCTCTCTCTCTCTCTCACTCTCTCTCTCTCTCTCTCTCTCTCTCTCTCTCTCTCCTCTCTCTCTCCCCCACACACACACACACACACACACACACACAGCGCGACGCGGTGCGCGGCCAGATGCGCGTCGTCGCGGCGTGCATATGATTTCACACGCCGAAGACGACGGAGGGGAAAACAAATCAGGAACAGCGACGCGATGCTCGCTAGAGTCGCCCTAGAGAGTCGCTCGAGCAGACTGATGACTCGGTCGTGTGATATCCGTCACGGGAACGTAGAGCAGAGCGGCGCGGAGAGAGGAGCAGCGCAGCAGTGTAGCAGCGCCCCTGTCTTCACATGTCAGCCGCACCAGCAACAAGTCAGGGCGTCGCAGCGGCGAGGCGCTCCCATTGGTGCAATCGGTTATCTGCGGCGCATTGACTGACACCAAGACGCGACTGCTGCCTTCCCGGCGTCCCCCGCGACGCGGACAGGGTGACGCGGTGACGGACAGGGTGACGGGGAGCAGAGTGGGCCAGTTTAGGGCAGGCGGACAGGCGGACTCTACAGGACGGGGCTCTTAGAGTGCTCCAACGGGACTCGAACGAACCGACCGATTTCTCGTTCAAAGAGCGGTGCATCGATCCGTGCTGAGCTCAAAAAGTGATAAGTCACGTCGACGCCAACTACTTACAGGTGGTCGTGGAAGGGAAGTGGAGATCGCGAGCGGCCAGTAGTCGGTGACGCATTCCTTTGTCTGCCTCGCGGCTCGCGGCCGCCAACGCCAAGGTCGATTTGAACCGCGTCTGGCAGGGCCGCAGGGCGGAGGCTGCCGACGGCGCGAAACGCTGGCGACATCGGAGCCCCGAAAACTGAACGCCGCCATTACGATAAATTACCGCCCATGCCTACACTGGGAAAAGGGATGCCGACAGCGCGGCGCGGCGGCGCGGGGGGCGTTTAAAAAAATCACCGTGTTGACCCTAAAATCGTCTAGTTTTCCGAGTGAGAGGGGGAACGGGCCCCGTTTGAGAGAGGGGCGCGTTACCAGTCTTTGTTCCGGCGTCTATTTGCTATTTTGGGCGTGGGACCGGCTTGGCGGGGCGGGGCGCCAGTCTTTGCCTTTCTTTGTGCCTCTGGCGGGGCTTCCCCGGCGAGGCCTTCGCGACATCAACCCTTCGTTCCGCGAGACCCGCCAGACACGTCCGTCAAGCCCGCTTGCAGTGTGCTGACTCCAAGACTCGAATCAGAGCCAAAGGTTCGCAAATACAGTGTCCTCCAGGAGGAAAAATGAAAAGGAGGAGAAAAATAAAAAGAACAAACTCCTTTTCCTCCATCCACGTCTGAGAAGCGGCAGCTAGCTCCTCGGCCTTGGTTCATTAAAAATAAAAGGAGAATAATTAATAATTCTTCCCTCGACAAAGGTTGCGTCTCAGCCAATGAAATCAGAATGTAGCTGTTATTGTTTTAAATAATGGACGGGGGAAGGGGGAGGCGGGGAGGTAAAGGGTGAATCCAAACTTGAAAGTGGAAGGCTGGAGAACCACAAATGAACGATTGTTTTCATTAGGGGCCCAAAGTGAGAGGCAGGCGAGGGAGCGAGCGGGACGGACAACCTTTGGCCGCCTTTTGGCTGCCTTTGGCGCACCCCTCGCTCGCGCCGCCCAGCTGTGCACCCAGGATTTTAACATCCGACCAATTTTTGTTTCTGCTTTGCCAAACTATAAGGAGGAAGGAAAACAAATAACGCCAGGAGTGGCGGAGGCGGCAATGAAAGGAGGAGCACACCGCGCGCGAGAAAGAGACAGACTGACGTTGTTTCCTCGCGGTTGGGAAAGGGGATGGGACGACGCCTCCGCTTTGGCGTTTGGCTAATTATGAATCAGAGTGTTAATTGGGCTCCAATAAAGGAGCGGGCAATTGCTCATACCTTGCTTAGGGTAATTTGGTGTCGCCTTGTCACACTTTGAACAGGAGTGCAATTTATCCTGATGAGCTCTCAAGGATTGTGTCGCGTCGACCGTCTATCAATCAGTGGCGCGGCGAAGTGGCCCCTCACTGCAAAGACCAAGTAGTCTCACGGCGTGCAAGTGTGGCAGTGACGTAGGAAGCACCGGGTCAGAGGGTCAGCTGGACGCCCCCCCCCCCCCCCAAGTTTTCGAGCTGCCCCGGGTCAATCCTCTGCGAGGTAGGCAACCTGAAATACATTGACCCCCCCAACTCTTTTGACGTTCCGACGCGCCTTAGTGTGAGCCACGGTGTGTCCGGTTCACCTGCTTGCAGACGGTGTGGAGGTTGGCGGAGGCCCGATGCCTCCACGGCGGCAGCAGAGCGCCACTTGGAACGGCACAAATTAGTCTCCCCCAGTCTTATTAGAGGGGTCGCCGACCAGGACTCAGGACGGGCGAGGCTCCTTGCCCGCTCCAGCCCGCTCCAGCTCGCCGGCAAAAAGGGCATCATGGAGGAGTGATTTTCAGTGGCACGATCCGCCGGCCATTGTTTTGGGGCGCCCGTCTTTCAGGACCTTCCAGGGGCTCGTCTCTCTCGCACTCGAGGGGCGTGCCGCAGGGGGTGCGAGAGAGACAGGGCGACTGGGCGGACGGGGCGATCGTGACGCCGGACGACATCCTGAGGCGTCCTGCCGCCCGATGCCGAAGGGCTGTTTCGTCGCTCTGTCTCTCTCGCACCCCTACGGGACGCCCCACGAGTGCGAGAGAGACGGAGCGAGGCGGCTGGCAGTGCTGGCAGTGCCCTGACGGACTGGCGGCGCACGGCGAAGACAATCAAGTGGCCGTGCCGACAGTGTGGTGACCGCCGGCCCCGACGCGCCTTAGGTCCGCCACGGTGCCAGACACCTCTTGTCAACGGGTCTGTAGGTTGGCGGAGGCCCATGTCCAGGCGGAGAGATCGCCACTTGGAACGGCACAAATTATTCCCCGTCTTATTAGAGGGCCCGACCAGGCCCAAGGAGCGAGCTAAGCACCTCGACCGCCCAGCTCGCCGGAAAAAAGGGCATCATGGAGGAGTGTTTTAAATGGCACGATTCGCCGGCATTGTTTGGGCCTTTCGGACCTTCAGGGTTCGTCTTTTGCACTCGAGGGTGTGCCGCTGGGTACCGAGAGATGTCACCGGCAGGAACATGTGACGCGGATGCATCCTGAGGCGTCCGCCGCCATGCCGAAGGGCGTTTCGTCGCTCTGTCCTTTCGCACCCCTACGGGACGCCCTACGAGTGCCAGAGTCGGGCGAGGCGGTGGCAGTGCTGGCAGTCTCAGACGGACTTGAGGTTCATCCGAAGACAAAGTGGCCGTGCCGACAGTGTGGTGACCGCGAGCCGCGCCCGGGGCAGCAAATTGTTCCGCCACTTTGCCAAGACGCTCAGTCAACGTGGTCTTGTATCAGGAAAATCCCAGGGAGACCGATGGGTGACTTTCGCTGAGAGTCGGGCATAACGTCTCTTTTGCCCGATTCGAGACTTCAATGTAAGATAAAAATTGAATTAAAAATTTTTTCCGGCTGCGAACGACCCGTGAGGCGGCGGCGACCTTTTTTCCTTCTTTGACTTTTCACTCGTTCGACGCTCGGACGGGGGTTCGAGGGCACATTGACATCCTACACGCACGCTCCTACACACACACGCACACTGACACACACACACACACACAGGCGCGCACAGGCGAAATCGCGCGCGCGCACACATATCCTTAGGTAAACTTGTTCACGTGCTCGTGCTCGCGTAATTACCCCCCCCCCCTTCCTTTTACACACACACACCTACACGCACACACACACATACACAAAGACACAGACACCTCGCCTTGTCTCCGGGTCGCGGCGGCGCTCTTTTGTTTGTCGAGGCTGTTTGAATAGCCCGCTCGCTCCAAAGGTGCTGCGATGAGCAAGTGAGTTGCCGAACACGTGTGTATTTACAGCCTCATTTCGTGTTTGTGGAGCAGCCAGGTGGAGTGACATTCACTTGTTGTTGTTGTTGTTGTTTGACTGGCACTGTCAGGCGCTCGTCAGTCGGGCGGCGCGTCTTTCGGCTACGCTGCGCAAACTGCAAAGGTATTCACGGCCATTCATTAACGCCGGATTACACCGCGAGAGGCGTCGGATCAGCCGACTGTGAGGGAGAGAGAGAGAGAGAGAGAGAGAGAGAGAGAGGGTGCACCTATACAGGTTCGGGAGAGAGGCGCCGCGGTGGAGCCACTTCGCCCCAGATTAACTGTCAGCCACAATGGCGGGCCGCGCTGAGCCGATTATCGCCTCGATAAAGTAAACACAACTTTGCAATAATTTTGGCAAAAAATTTCAGTTCATTTTCTCTGTTGTTCTTGTAATTTTTTTTTTTTTTTTCGCCTTGCAGCTGCCCCAGGCCGCCGCGCTGGTACCTAGCTGCTTGGTCGAGGGGCGAATCATTAGTGTACATACAAATTTACCCGTACTCAGAGTACTCACAAGTTTAAATAGGGCTAAATTCACTAGTTTTTTGACCGATTTGGCATTAAGTGCCGATTAAAACGCTGTGAAATTTGTGCATAAAGCAAGGTGCACTCACCCGCACTCTTGTACTCATGTGTACACCAGAAAGCAGAGTGATACCCCTCGCTGCTGGTGGTGACTGTACCTGAACCAAATGGACCACACGGTCCCCGTCGTGCCGGACGCGCAGGACCTTCGGGCCCTTCAGGACGCACAGTGTGCACACCCACACCTACCTGGAGGGCTGCGCACATGTGGTGCCGTGTCCGCTTCTCGGAAGGAAGGTGTGTCTGTGTGAGTCAAAAGCAGGTCGTTTGTCTCCGCGCCCCGAAAAGGTATTCAGGCTGGTGTTAATTTACCGTAAATCGAAAGTTCCGACATATACGGCTTTTCGCCGCCAGCACTCAGGAGAATCACTACGGAAAAATTTCACAGGAAACTACGATACCCAGACGAAAACGAAAGGACGGTTATGGGGTCAGTTTTATTCGATTTTACGAAATTTTATTGGTAGTGTTGAATTCTTCTTTCTTTTCTGCCCGCATTATACTTTATAGGCGCTGACACTCCCATTAGTGGTGGCGACCTCCCCAAAGGGTTAAAACACTAACGGATGACCCTTGGCGGGGCTCGCTGGGGGCGCGGACAGGACCGTGCCCCCTCCCCTCCGGTTCTCGCACCAGACCGTGGCGAGTGGTCGCGAGATTCGTGGCATTCCGAATGACACGTGTCACGGGCCTCGCCGCCTCGCCTCGCTGCCTCGCCGTGCCGCGCCGTGCCGCGCCCCGCCGTGCCTCCTGATCCGCCGTGGGCCATGGGGGCCATGGGGCCGCATGAGCGCGCGGGATGAAGCTGCCCTACACTGTTTGCCCAGCATCTCCATGACGCTGAGCCGCGCCTCACGTGGGGCCCACGTGGCCGCCTCGTCATAACAGGTGTCGACACCTTGCCGTGGGGCCCGGCACGGCACGGCAGGGCGGAGCGGGGCCGCCCCGCAACACATGGCCTATAAAATGATATCCCGGAAATCATACTACACCATCATCGGTAGGGGGTGGGGGTGCGTGCCTCCTGCGTAGTGTGTGCGTGTGTGCGTGCTGGGGCACATTTACACACGCACGCGTGCACACACACGGACACACCTCACGTACGACACACACACACACTCACGTTCACAACGACGCGTTCGCCGTCGTGACGGCCGGCAATGGTCGGACCGTCCTTGGGGCTCAACGGTGCGAGTGGGCAACTGTTCTGGGTCGCACACCGTCCACACACACGCACACACAGTGATGGTGAGGTGGCGCGGCGAGTGGTGGGGCATAACCGCGCGGAGAGAAAGATGAAAATTACTGGGGAGTCCAGCCCCAGCTGGGAAACGGCGTCATCTCTGAGGGATTAGCGCCAGATTTGTGGACGTGTCCACACACACACACACACACACACTAGCCGGACGGCGGAAAAAGGACTACTTCGGTAGTACGTGTGCTCAAGACGGTCCGGTGGCAATCGGACGGCAGAATGTGGGTGAGGGGGCTGAGGGGGTGAGGTGGGGGTGGAAAAAACGGGGCAGTTTGCAAGGTCCGGCCTGGTCGAGCTGCTGTCACATGCACTACACGGCGCCGAGGAGGTTCAAAGATACACTGCCAAGAACCCTCTCTCTTTCTTCCTCTCACGCACCTCAGCAAGGCCACGGAGAGGAGGGATAGGGCAGCGCGCCCTCGCTCTCTCTCCGCGCGGTGCTTTTCCCTCTTGGCTGCTCTTTTCAGTCACGGGAAAAGTCTCGTGTATTTCAATTTGAGCTCCAATGAATTTCCAAATGCTTACTCATCTGTTAAGACAAAAGGCTCCCCCCCTCCCCTCCGCCCGTCCCGGGCCGCTAAGCTCTTTCTCGCCTGTTTTCTAAGCACACGGCGCGGCGGCGCGGCGCGGGGGCCCGGCCAGCCCGGCCGTCTCGAGCTTACGTTTACCTCTCTTTTCATCCCCTCTCCTCAAAGGAATGCCTCTGTAAAGTTGAGTCCAAAGACAACAGCGGAATCGAATCAGCGACCGCCGCGATCCGAGCGGATGAAAAGAGAACCGAAGGATATCGACGAGAAATAAAGTCGCGAATTCGCGTCTACAAGTGTCGCGAGGCGCATTTCGGGGCGTGACTAGCAGAGGCAAGTGGGGGGGCGTAATTCTCATCTATTCAATCTATTCACGTGCTAAAAGGCACGGCGCGGCTGATGTTTCTCACAACACTTCTTACCGGGATCATGGGAACGGGCCGCGGGGCGTTATTGGAGAAAGGGGGAGGGGGAAGGCGAAGGGCTTATCCTCCATCTTGTTTCCATTGAGGTGGCAGGCAGGGCGGGGCGGGGCGGGGCCTTGTTTATTTGTGTTTACCGACGAGTTTTCCCGCGCGTTTTCGGCAATTCAAACACACGTTTGCCGCCGCAGCTGCGGGCCAACGCGTTGTTTCGGAGTGAGACGCACGAGTCTCATTAATCGGGGGGGGGGGGGGGGGGCGCCCTGTGACCTCACAAAAGGGCGCGGCTCACGCCGCGGAGAGTCGTTTTGTGGCTGTCTCTGTCGCACTCATGGAGCGTCCCGTCAGGGTGCGAGAGAGACAGAGCGAGAGAGCGGTCTTCGGATTCGGGCCGCGCAAATACGGCCCGAGCACCGCGAAAGGGAAAACTGGCGCGCCGCCACCACGCAGGCGCCTCTCTCTCTCTCTCTCTCTCTCTCTCTCTCTCTCTCTCTCTCTCTCTCTCTCCAATCGGACTAATAACACGGTGGAGGCTCTGCTAAATGAATCGTGTTATATTGTATTTTAATGCCTAAGTGCCGCGCTATCTCTTAGCTCAGTGATAAAAAAATTGTGCAGGAGAGGGGGGGGGCGGACGTGCGAAAGGCGGGGGAAAAATTACAACACAATACAGTCTGGGCGACTCTGTACATTGTAATAAGGGGCGTAGCGTGAAAATCGTCACACTTCGCGCGTCGGTGCCGCCAAGCACGCGTGCTGTAATGTGTGTGTGTGTGTGTGTGTGTGTGCGTGAGGGCGAGACAACGGCAGGCAAGGCAGTGCAGGTCAAAGCTTGCAGCGCTACCGTTGCAAACGAGATGCAGACAAACCCACCACCAATAAAGTTAATGTAGCTTCATTATAGTCAGAATATTCATAGTACGATAGTGGCGCCTGCTCCGCCCCCCTCCCCCCGCCCTGGCGCCAAAGCACCGTGTAGCAGCGCCAGGGCCGCCAACGTCATCCCGCAAATGCCTAAACTTGTGCGTGTGTGGTATGTACTGTACGCCGTCGCCAAGGTAGGAGCGGGTGAAAAAAACAAAAAGTCAAATCAGTGCTGCCAACACTGCTAATGGTGAGACTCGTCTGCGCGGCGCGTGGAACTACCGCCGTTATCTCGTTCTGCCCGTTTTCAAACTGCGCGCGGCATGGCCGCCATTTTTCAGCGCGGAGGTGCGGAAGGAACTTTGCGACAGATGACGCCAGGGGCTGGCAAGCCTGGGCCGGCCTGGCGGCCAGAGAGACGGGGAGAGAGAGAGACGGAGAGAGAAGTATAATCCAATTTGGCGTCCATTAATCTCCCTTTATTATTCGAACACGGAGTTGATTAGCTGAGAAGCGCCGAGACGAACCGAGGACGGAGAAGGCGGTGGCTGAGCTGAGCTTGCAGTGTAGGCTGGTTGCGCCAGGTGCACCGAAAGGGAAGCCAAGGGCACGACGACGACGACGACGCAGTGAAAGTGCACTTTTCTGCTGTTTTCGCTTTTTCACGCAGCTCCGAAACGCGGCGCGATGGTCGCCAAGGTGGGTTGTTTTGCCTCTCCTTCGGGCTCGTCTCACCCCATCCTCCGCGCGGCAACATCTGTCCGCCTCCAGACGGCCGTCGCTTTTTCTCGGAGACGGACAGATCCAGCTGCAGCGATATCACAACGCACCTGAAACAGACAACAAGGATTTCACAAATTTTGTGGCACAGGCATCACCGTGGAGCTATAGCAGTGCTTGCCATGAACGCTGTTTCATCGCAGAAAAAGAACAAGCCGTGACGGCGGCGACCTCTATGGCGGCACGGTGGCACTGGCTGTTCTAATCAAGCTCTGCGCAACAAAACAGAAACGAATACATCAGTCCGCGCATTGTCTCAGCGCGAGAGCTTCGGCCCTCCGCCGGCAGGGCGCGCTGCCGCGCTCCACACGCTCTGATCACCCTTTTGCTCACTCATCTAGGTGGAGTCTGTGATTCACATACGAACCGCCATAAACATGTCATCTTTTTTATCTTCTTCATATATCATCATTCGCCCCAGCCGGCCGGCCGGCCGACACCCCTCTGCCCTCTCCGAAAATACAACAAAGAACCCGCGAGCGGCGCCTCAGATAGCATCGCAGCCACAAGTGCGCAGCGAGTGTCACACTCTTGCTCCGCCACCGAGAGGCCACCGAGAGGCCACCGAGAGGCCACCGAGAGGCCACCGAGAGGCCACCGAGAAGGTGGACACCGAGCGACCCCCCGAGAGGCCACCGAGAGCTACAGAGAGGCCCAGGCCCCAGGCACACTGGCAGGCACTGCACTGAAGGCAGGTCCGGAAGCCCAAACAATCGGCAAAAGGTTTTGTTGAAACAAGTGGCCGGGCTGTGCAAGGCCTGCAGCGGTGTTTGCCGAGGCTTCCTGGTTGCCAAAGTCACATCTGGACCGCACGCCGCGCGCCGCGCCGCGGCCGGATCGGGGAAAACGGAATGATTCGACAAGGCGAAAGAAAGTAAAGAACGAACAAGACTGGGCGGTGCAGCGCTGCATTGACAGCTGCAGTGGGTGGGGGCGCCCCGCCCGGCCCGGCAGGTAGAGGTGCTGCGCCGCAAGATGGCCGACAGGTAGGCGCCAATGGGTTCTGACCAATGGCCGAGCGGAAGGCTTTCTCGACAGTGGCGATGGCCTCTTGCTCAAGCTGACCACCATAATACTTCCAGTTTGTTATTGATGGTCCATAAAAATCGAAAACGCTTCCCACCTCGATCGCGGAGCGGTGCGGAGCGCCCACCTCCGTTATGATCATTATTTCATCGTCTCTCCGGTCGGTTCTCCACCGTTACCATGCGTCACTGTCGTAAACTATTTATTCGTCGGGGATTATTATTACGCTTCTACTTCTCTCTCTTTCTCTTTGATTCCCCGCCGACGGTGAGCGGCGCCGCTCTGCTGCAGGTTCGGCGAGCAGGAGGGCAATGAAATATTCAGAATACGAAAGCGCATCGCACTGGGAATCGCTCGGGCAACCTGCTCGCCTCGCCGGGGTGCAGCGGTGTGGTACTTTCTCAGACAGTCTGCCAGAAAAATCGGGAAAAATTCAAAGTCAAAGTAGACCACCCTGTCGAGGGCCTCCGAACTGACTTACACACACTCAGTGGTGTTTCGGATGAATCCGCGGTTCGCCTCCCGGCTGTGCTTCTCATTTTTTTTTTGCCTTCCTGGAGGTCGTGTCGCCGCGTGCCTCATGGACTCCCCACACGGCCGTGCCTTGCAGTGCGTTGCGCACCGCGAGGCCATCAGATGATTAATGAGAGATGCGACTCTCAAACCATTAGTTGTGTTTGGTTATTCTCTGCCGGATGAGTAGATGGCCCAGCCAGCCAGCAGCCAGCCAGCAGCCAGCCACGGCCCGCCTAAGTGTGTGCGGCGGCGGTGAGGCGAAGCTCCTGTGATGGATGGTTTTATAAGGCGCGTTTAGTCGCCATTTCCTTCACGCTGCCTTTGCAGCAATCCAGGCACACGCAGGTAGGGCTGTCGAAAAAACTGCCAAAATTTTTGAGCTTTGAATGAAACGTGCTGGGTGTATTTGTTGAACCAGTGGATGCGTCTACTTTCGGCAGCACTAGCGCGAGTCGTGGCGCTGCTCACTCCCGCACAGCACTAGCGCGAGCGCTTGGCCACCGACAGCACTAGTCGCGAGTGCAGCACGGCGGAATCTATTAGGGCGGGCCGCGTGCGCGCACTCGGGTGTGCGAGTCGTTGCAGACGCGAAATTAAGTTTTATTTTATACAAATCATCAGCAGCATTAGTCTTTCACGGCTGGTTGGTCCGGGTGGAGAACCCACGCACGGGCCGATCCCACGCGATTTTTGGGGTGCCGTTTTCGACAGCGTAGGCCACTTGTTCGCCGACCCAGAAGGGCAAAAGTGGCAGGTAGAGGGTCTGGGCAGGTAGGCCTGGCCGGCCATTAACGCCAGCTTTATTATCCTCCTTGTTGTTTTTGTTGTTGGCCCTGCTCAGGTTCAAGGCGGCCATCATTCGACACACGGCCGGCTGCAGGGCGGCTGCAGGCACCGGGCAGGCCATTGTGCACCATCATTCATCAGTCCGGCCAGGTTGGTACAGGCGCAGCCAAAAGTGCAGGCCCACAGTCTGCTGTTCGGAAAATTTTTAGCAAACAACGTTTTGAGTAGATTTTCCTCACTGGCTCATCCAAAGGCTTTCTTTTTTCATACCGTCTACACTCTTGTCATCTGAATAAACCGTCATACCGCAAATAATTATTTTAATTTTTCTTTAATGTTTATGGAAGGCCTCCGGAAAAGCGCGACCCAGTTTGTGGATGGCGGCGCCGGAAACGGGGTAGTGCCGTAGGTGGCGCGCTTGGCATACATTTCCCGCGCAACTATATTTCAATAGAGAGAAAGAGAGATGTATTTCACCTTGAATACGGCGGCGGCGAAGGCGCGGGCCGAACGCGGGCGGTGCCACCGCTTACCCCTTCCCCCCTCCATTCCCTTTTTCCACTTAACTTGTTTCCCTGATAGTGCGGGGTTCCGGGCGCCGAGATATATCTCTCCGTTCCCCGGAAGGTGGAGCACGTTTAGCGCCGGCGATGGCGGCGGCGCGCTCGGGATGCCGCCTCTGGACGCCGCGAGCGGGGCGCGGAGCGGGGCGCCGAGCGGGGCGCGCGGCCAGTGCCTCAAGTCGGGAAAAACAGCCGAGTTGTTTATGGGCCTATCGCTGCCGTTCATTTCCTTCACGGCTTTTTAGCGGGCCACTATTAGGTCACTTGTTTCGCGTTGCCGAGTCGGAGCGACCGGTCGGGAGGAGGAAGACCTCACTGTTTTTCGGACGGAAATCACATATCATCATCGAACGGGACTCGAGGTACAAACGCGAGGCGGCACGTACTGTTGTGTACCAAACTGTAAGCCGGATCTCCACTTTCCGCGCGACCAGTGCGGGCGTTGCAGTCTTTGCAGGTCTGGCTAATGAAGCAGCCCGCCGTTCGCAGGCTGCCGGCGGAAGTGGGCCAAGGCGGCGCCCTGTGACAGGTCTCCGTCAGCGAACCCTGAACCACCTTGGGTGGCTGCGGCGGGCCCCGAGGCCCCACAGGGACGACGGGGGGCTCGGCGGGGCCCTCGCAAGCCCTCAAGGCCCTCCGAAGCGCGTGCGGCACCGAGGCTCCACCACGTGCACCGCCACGGCACCGCCACCCTAAAGGGCCATTGTCGAAATTCCTCATCCGAATTCCCACAAGGTCTTCTTCCCGCCTCGGCGGCGGCGGCGTCGGCGCCAGTGTGGAACACTGTGGAAAGCCACCCCGAAGGTGACCCCGAAGGGGCCGAAGGGCAACACACAGGGGTTGTCAAGCTGCTCCACTTTTTCCCTCGCTGGCTTCTCTCCTTTTTTGCGCGCTGCCTGGCCGCGCCTGGCGGTGCCCTCGAGACCGCTCAAGATTTGTTTGCGACCTGGATCTCCTCCCTCTCGCCAACCTGAGCACCACGGCGGGCGCCAGCGCCGCTGGCGCGGCTGCGTGGAGGCACACACACACTCACACACACACACACACGGCGCCCTCCCTTCTCCGGCCGGCGCCCTACCTGTCACGGCACGGACAGGCATGAAGCAGACAGCGAGCAAAAACCGTGACAAGTCGTGTGTGTGTGTGTGTGTGTGTGTGCGCGCGCGCGCGTGTGCGGTGCGGGATGCCAGAGAGGCCGGTTCGGTCAACCGTGTCCGTTTTTGCGGCTTGGCTCTTACTTTCCCGCCATTATGCACACCTTCGCCCCCCGTGCCGGCAGTGCCGCGGCAGTGCCCCACATGCAGATGGGCCAGGGCCCCAGCCGGAGCCACACAAAGAGGGACTCGCACCTCGCGATTTGCATTCGTTTCCAGGTAAAAGTCAGGTAACAGTGTACGCCCTAACGACCCCCCGCAGCCTCGCCGCCCCCGGGCCGGCGGGGCCACCAGGCGGGCGTGGCGCGCCGTGGCCACTCGGCCGTATGATCGATTGTTATTAAAGCATTGCATTTGCAATTAAATGCCCCTTTCCAATCCGGGGGCCTATCGCCGAGCCCCACACGCACCCCGCGTGCAGTGCACCCCCCTCCACCGTGTTGGTGCGCCGAAATGGGTGACGAGTGTCTTCGTGCTGCGCATTGCCGTCATTGTCATGTCACTAGTGGGCGTCATTCGGGGTTCAGCCGACGTTTCTGTTTCGGACTGCTTTTGCTGGTGTAGCGGCTGTTGCTGCTGCTGCTGGCGCGGCGGTACTACCGATGTGCCGCCCAACCATTGACCGGTCCGGTCCGATCGGCGGCCGGCGGGCCCCGGCCCAGAGGACTTTGCCATTTCTCTCACTGATAATTCCGCTTCGTTTGGCCAACAATGAAGCTGCTAACAATGGTCTTTCATATTCTTTGTTTCTCTCTTATTCGGATGGCGCGACCTGCATGTGTGTGTATGTGTTTGTGTGAGTGTGTGTGTGCGATCGCGGAAATGACACTGTGCCAGCGAGGATCGCGCCACTCTCTCTGTTTTCGTTTTCACCTTCATTGCGTGCGCATTTCGGCAAAAGGCAAACAGTGGTGCGCACACACACACACACACACACACACACACACACACACAGAGAGTTGCAGGGCCCTAAAGGTCACAGTGCAACCATGCGTGGAGCTGCTGCACTGCCCGCCCTGCCCAAAATCGGTCCGCAAACAACACTGTTAAAAAAAATTACTGAAAATTCATAATTTTTTGTAAGAAGTCGATTTACTTACATTCAGTCTGAATTTTCATACCAAAACTTTCATACTTCGCGGTCTGAAAGTTTCAGACGACGTTAGTCTGAATTTTCAGATAAACATGTTGTATGAAAAATGATACCAGTCGGTCTATTTTATCAGACTAAGTTGTACGAAGACATTGAACAGTCGCACTAAAAAATGCCACTCTGAAGAGTAGAACACAAATCGGCGAACTTTTGCCATCGGTTTATCGTAAACGCTCAGCGGATCGTCTCGGCTCAAAAATTGGGTACACGGCAGTAGACTCCTACTTGCAAAGGTAGTGAAGAGGCTAGAGGTGACTGCTGAATCGAGAGGGAGAGTGGCCTTAGCCCAACCACGCGCCGACCCGTGGCCACGCGCGAGAGTGAAATTGTATTCTTTGTTATTTAGCTTATACTGCACTTATTAACCTGAATCTTGCTTAGGTGCGCTCATGCCCTTTCAGACAATCACTTGGAATAAGTTTGTAACAAAATATTCGCAATTTCGCCTTCAAGTGGCAATTTTAGCTCCAAAAGATCATCCATGCGACACTAGCGCCACCTAGCGGATAGAGCAATAAGTGTCCATTTCGGAGCTCTGAAACATTCTATATGCTTTTACGACACTAAACGTAAATATTATTTGAAATACAACAGTAGTATTGATAAAAGTTCTGAGAAAATCGAAAAATGTACCAAGGGGACGGGGTTTTTTCACTCGTTTACCGATTTCACAAGTATGAATTTAGTTTTCGGACGACAATGTACAAAACTTAATAGCCATCGCTCTAAATATTCAGACTTGCTAGTCTAAATTCAAATTTCAGACAACAGGTCAAACTTTTCAGACCGTTGGTCTTAATATTCGTACCATTTTATGAATTTACGATTCAGACCACCAAGTAAGACGAAATCAGTCTGAATTTTCATATTTTTTTTAACAGTGAACGGCTGCCAGCAACGCCGGGGAAATCTCTGACACCAAAATTTCTCATAAGCCTTTCCGGTTCACTACTTTTTCGGCGCACACGGGACAAATAGGTGCCCCGCACCCTGCAACGTGAAGTGGAGCAAACAACAATACTCTGGTCTCCGAAAAAAAATAGGGAGAAATGAGGGAAGGCCCGTTAAATTGGCTGTTAGGCCCCACCCCGCCGGTGCAATAGGCAGTTTAAACGTTTATCTGAGCGGACGGGGCGGTGCACGGGGACACGCTGCGTTTAATAAACGGCGCGATATTAAAACGCCCACGTGACTTTCTATATAAATGTCCAGTGTGTGTGTGTGTGTGTGTGGCGCGCGCGCGTATGTTTGTCGCACATGAATCTGCACTTTCACCGTGTTTTCTTTCTGGCTTGCATAGCAGCGTGCACTCCGATTCAATAATTTGCGTATTGGTCCAAGCGCAAGGGGGTGGGGTGTGGGGGCCCAATGGGTTGCAGATATGAGGCGGGTCGGTCGCGCGGGGAGGGTGGGGTCCAAAAAACCTGGCTAATCTACTTAGGTGGCTTAGGCGCGGGCCCCGGTGCACTGACCACTGTATAATGGCGGACGTGTCAGCGGCAGCCATAGTGGCCCCAAGGATGCACCGCCACGGCACCATGGCGCTAGCGTGGGGCCACCCCCGCCCTGAACATGTTTTTTCCGCGCGGTCCGCGGCGCCCCGCATGGCCGCAGCAGCGCTTGCATTCCGTGAATATATTTTGGCCCTGAATAGAAGTAGGAGAGAGTGAAATAATGAGTGGCTCCGCCTAATAGTGGCGTGATTCATGATCTGATTGGGACTATTATTGGCGGGCATGTTGGCCGCCAGCGCGTCGATCGCCGGAATGCGATTGGGACTTCGGAAAATAATATATCACCGCCACTTATGCGTCCTGCCGCGTTCGGTCCGCGTTCGGTCCGCGACGTACCGCGACGTCCCCGCGACCACAAAGGGGCAAAACAAAACCAGCCTCATTATGGCCGGGCCGCTGCATGCCACTGGTGCACATGCTGCATGGGGGCGCCCCGCGTTCTTTTCGCGATGCATTTGTTTGCACTGCTCAGTCCATCTCTCTCTCTCTCTCTCTCTCTCTCTCTCCTCTCTGCCTGTGAGCTCGCGTGCTCAGTCACGAGCAGAGCGATGCGATGTCAGCAAGTATGTGTGAGTGAGTGAGTGTGTGTGCCCCGATTCGTTTTATACGGCGGGAAACTATGCGGCCCGTGAAATATCGGCGGTGGCCGTGATGGGCACGGCCGTGTGTGATCGCACCGTTCATGAGTAATGACAGCGGCATTGCTGCACCGACGACGACGAGGACGACGACGACGACTACAACAACAACAACAACAACGACAACAACAACAACGGCGTCAGCCGTCTGCGCGCGAGCGGCTGCAGCGGCGGTCGTCTCGCTATCTAGCGGAGGGTACGGGAACTGCTGGTGGCGGGCGGCGCGCTCTGCCGGAGGGAGTCGAAGACGCCGGCTGGGGGAGGGGGGGGGGGGGGCGGGAGACGGCCACGGTTCAAACCGGCGCGCCGGGCGAGCAAGGGGGCAAGACACCGACCCGAGGTGGTCGAGGCGAGGTGCCCGACGGACCACCGCGACGGCGGGGGCCGGCGTCGGCGAATTAGTATCTGCCTGATTTCGGGTCAGCGCCGCGGCCGCCAAAAAAGAGAGAGAGAGAGAGGGGAGAGAGAGAGAGAGAAAAGAGAGAGAGAAGAGAGAGAGAGAAAGAGAGAGCACAGAGGCCGAGGGCGACGGAAAGAGACAGAGCGAGCGCGACGCGGCGACGACGCGCATCTCGCCGGTGTAATTCGTCGCGATTCGTGTAGCGCGGCCCGGGGGGGGGGGGGGGGGGGGGGTCGCGGCCGCCGTGGGGGCGGCGTAACTGCCGCGGGCAGCCCGGCGACTTGCGCGAGTGTGGCGGCCGGTGCCGCCTCGGCGTGGACGGCGTGAAAGGGGCGGTCAACGTCGATTACTCCGACACGATCACCGGCTGGCGCGCCGCCAGGCCGCCGCCTCGACTCGCCTCGCAGTGCTCGCAGTGGCGTGGCGGGAAAGGTGTGACGAGAAAACGAACTGGAAGAGCGAGCGGCGGTCTGGCAGGCGCCCTGGCGGCGGCAATCGCCAAAGAAAATCTTTACTTATCCAATTAGAGAGTCAGACTGCGAAATGTTACGTCACCTGACGCACGCGTTTCACCCAGCCCAGGGGCAAGGTGCATGATGTCTTTGCTTTAACCTTGCACGAATTAATTTTGTCGCGGCCGCGATCGGTCTTGGCACCGGAATGTTCACGCAGCGTTTCATTAAAATGACCACAAAGTAGCTGGCTGGTGGCGCACATTAAAGAGATCACTCACATCGGATATGAGGGCCGCGCGGTGGCGCGGCGGGGAGAGAGGCCGAGCGGGCAGGGAAATGGCATAATACAACAAAGACAACAAATCACAAATCAAACGCTAGCGCTGTGAATGGCGCGCGGGCTAATACAAAACCACAGTGTGTGCCTCACACATGATTGGACACACATCGTGTCCACATATGTCAATCAGCTGCATTTCCACAATCATTTGCACAGCGCCGGCCGGGCCAGACTGCCTGGCGGGCTGCATATTCGGCGGGCCTGATTGCGGAAGCCGATCCGAAGTGGAAAAACCGATGGCGGTTCGAGGATCAGGCACCCTTTCGAGCCGTTTGAGGTCCCAACCTCGGTCCCTGCACAGGAAGCCGGCAAATGAAAGGACGCGCGAAGACAGCGCCAATCAGGCCGCGACCCCCACACCGATTTCCCGCCCGGTTTTCCCTTTTTCTCCCAGAGCCGGACTCATTTATTTTTGCCTTTTTGCCGTTGTGCCCTTTTCCCTGCTGTTGCTTCCATTCTCGTCCAGAGCCCCCGCCTGCGGAGAAGGACGCCCTTGGCCTGGAGAAGTCGCCGCTGCGTTTCCACCCCTTGATCCGCGGCCCTCTCCCTGTCTCTCTCTCTCGCACTGGCCGGCGTATACGCTCGCTCGCGACGGAGACCGACAAGGCAGTCAGTGTGCCAGGCACTGCCAGGGCACTGCCAGGGCACTGCCAGGGCACTGCCAGGCCAGGCAGACTGTAATCGCCACCACCAACTGACTAAGCCCTGCCGTGGCGCGGCGGCGCGGCCCTGCGTGGCCCTCCAGGCTGCCGAGGCCCTGGCTGGCGTAAAAGCGGAAGAAAAGCACAACTCCTTACGGCTTACGCCGCTTACGCTTAAACCACACGCAGCGTGGCAGCGCGCGCTCCTGGCCGAGGCCAAGGCAGGCCGAGGCCCCCACCGTCCAGGCCGAGGCCGCGCTGTGCGTGGTGGCGGGCCTGGCGGGCCGCCCCAGCCCGCCCATCCTGACAGCGGGATTACCCCTTCACGGGTAGGCAGCCACGGGCAGCCACGGCAGCCACCACCCCTTCTTCTTCTTTTGGGCGGGGCGCAGGCGGAAGGAAGCTTGCTACAGCCGCGGGGTGGCGCGGCAATACCTTGCCAAGGGGATGGCGCCCTTAAGACCCCTGCTTACTTCTTGGCAAAGTGATCTTTAAGTAGGGAAAAGAATCCTCCACTAATTGTCTCCAGGAGGAGGGGAGGGGGAGGGGGAGGCACCCCGTCGCTAATTGCTCCACCATCTTCAGGGCCGCCGGCCTGCGTCCTCAAGGTGCGCGGCCTGCAGATTCAAAAACCGGGTGCGTATTTCACGTTGTTGGCCCTTGGTTTGCGGTGACGGCTGACTCGGCGGGGCGGGGCGGGGCGCGGCGGGGCGCGGTGGTCCTAAGGCCGCCGAATTCGGGCCGCCACCGCGTAATCCCCTTAATTTGGCGGGCAGGGAATTCAGTCTTACTGTATCAATTACCTCCCCGGGCCTGCTCCGCCTGCTCGGCCCGCTCGGCCCGCTTCGCCAGCTTAGAGGCCGCCGGCGACTTTTTATACGCTCCAGCGAGCCGCACCACCGCCAACGCCACCCGCGCCACCCACGACGACGGTGAGGGGCGGATCCTTAAAACCGCGGCGTTCTCTCTTTTTTCCTAGCGAGGCGGCGCGCCCGGGCGGCCCGGCGGCACAACACCCTCCGCCCGCTGCCGCGCTGCCGCCGCGAATAAACGTGATTGTTTTCCAGGCGAGTACCTGGATTACAGTGGCGGGCCGAGGGGGCGGCCTCAACCGCAGCCTCAAACAACAACAAGCATCATCAGATACAACAACAACAACCAACAACAGCAGCAGCAACCGCAAAAATGTTTGCAAAAGTAAAGTTAATTGGACGCGGGCGCGCGGTTTCGGCCGTCGGGTGCCTCGGCGCGCCCTCTTGCGTCATTACAACTCGAGTCGCCGGGCAGCTTTACAATTTAAGTGGATTCTACGTTTGCCGTCGTTGACGAACGGATCGAGTCAGTCGAGAAGTCGCTTCCTCGTCGCGAAGCGAGGAGCAACGTTCCTTCGTTTGAACAGCCTTGTGTGCCTGCACTCACGAAGGAGTGAGTGAGAGAGAGAGAGAGAGAGAGAGAGAGAGAGAGAGAGAGAGAGAGAGAGAGAGAGAGAGAGACGGGCGGCGCGGGAAAATTCAAAACCGGCGTGAATAATGAGGCCGGGGAGGCGTGGCGAGGAGTCACGGGAATCAAGTGCGATTCGAAAGTTAATGGGGATTACACGGAATTAAGAACCTGGGCCGGTAAGACTTTACCCGGCCCTCGAAGGCCCTTGGCCCTTGCTTGGCCCCTTGGCGGCTCCTTGGCGGCGCCTTGAGACCCTAATTGGCTTTTAATTGAAAGCTTAAGATCACCGAGGCTTTCGCTTCGGCTCTGGCTTCGGCCCGTCGCGGGCACGGCCTCGCAGTGGCCCAGCAGGGCCCGGCGGCGTAAAGAAGCAATGGCATTCTTTATTGGCCCACTTCGGGGCGAACCGCTGGCACCGCGAGGGCGCGGCTCGGCGGCAATCGGACCGTCGAGTATGAGAAATTAATATCCGTTTTAAATTGCACCGACAAGGCGCCTTGGAGCGGCTTTGGCGCAGACGTCGCGGAGTAATGAGGATGTCCCGTCCGCCTTGGCGGCCTCGCCGGCCTCGCCGGTCCGCCTTGGGCGCCTTGCAAACCGCCACCGCGGCCTCCGCGGGGAGGAAACAGCACACTGATTCCGAGAGTCGTTGTCGTCGCTGTCTCTCTCACACCTACGCGGGACGCCCCGTCTCATGAGAGCGAGAGAGACAGACTCCCGGAATCAGTCAGCAGAGACCCCTGCCTGCGGACTGCGCGACACCTTGTCGCTCTCCTCGCTTGACGCACTCCGCAGGGCTGCCGCACAGTGGGCCGGTGGAGGCGACCAAAACTCTCGACGCGTTTTGAGCTCCAGAGTCGCTAAACAGGACTCGAACCAAAAGTGTGACCCCACCAATGTATTCTTCGTCCGGAGAGCAATCCATTGGTGGGGTCACACGTTCGTTTCGAGTCCCATTTAGCGACTCTGGAGCTCAAAACGCGTCTAGAGTTTTGGCCGCCTCCACCGGTCTTCTGGCCCACTGTGTGCCACCAGGACCACCAGCAGACTGATTCCGAGATTCGTTTTCGTCGCTCTGTCTCTCTCGCACTCACGGGGCGAGAGAGACAGCGCGACGGAAACGACTCGGAGTCAGTCCGCAGGACGAGGACGGACCGGCGAGGACCGAGCGGGCCGCGTCCCCGGAGGTGTAAACATGACCGTGTTTATCGAGGAATCGGTGGTGTTTGGACGGCCCGCACGGCCCGTACACTGTACGCCGAGAAAATAACACGCGTACCGTGAACTCCGTGTTTGCCACTCACAGGTGGGCGCAGCCGTCGCGGTGCCCCGCCCCCTCCCCGAACCACTGCCGCTCGCTGCCACCGACGCGGAAGCTATTTATTTACATTGGCCACGGAGGACCCACGGTCTGCAGAGGTTTTTAACATTTTGCTGCTGCCGTTGCTACCTTCCTCGCTCTCTTTGTCGGCGTGGCTGCGCTGGCTGCGCCGGGGCTGCGCGCTGCAGAAGGGTAGAGCCCCGTCGCTGCTTTCCATTTTTTGAGTGGAAAATGATCGGAAGGGAGGCCCGTTCTGATTGGAGGTGAAGATAGGGCGCAAGGAGGCGCGCTGTAAAAGGAGGATGCGGCCCGAAACGCTTCAACGCGAACATCCGCAACGGGCCCCTTTTAAAAATACACACACGCGCGACCGTTTTACTTGGATTTCCTTCTTTCTGCTTCTTTCTCTCTCTTTTTTTTTCTGCCCGCGAAAGGCCATGCGGATGTAGGAGGGCTGTAGTTGCGACCCTCGGCATTGTCGGCCAAAGTGACGTTGTGTGTTTCCCGTGACGGCGGCGACAGGAACGAATCAAAACACAACAGAAAGGGAAAGTCCTGCCACAACACGCGTGCTACCTCTTTCGCCGCCGCGGGTTCGAATCCCAGATTTTTTTTTCTATTTTCCTTTTTCACCCTAGCTTTGACTACTCCCGTGTCGCACGCTGCAGACGAACATGCTTTCCCCGAGGCAAGTTGGTCCTGGCTGTCAAAACGGATACGGGGGTGCCTTACACTGCCCCTGAAAAAAAGCCCGTCTCTTTTTCCTGCTCCGTGGTGCTCACCTGCCCCCTCCCCGCCCCGCCAGGGCCCCGCCAGGGCAGTGACAGGCGTCGGGACGCCGCCCAGCTGCCAGGGGCGGGCAAGGCGTGCAGGGGCTCGGCGGCGCGGTGCGTACACAAAGAAGAATTAGCGTCTGGCTTGCCTGTCTCCTATGAGCGCGAAAGCTGATCTGGAGGGGAGGACGGTGACGACGGGGAGGACCGGGACGACGGGGACCCCCGCGGCCGCGTGCTGCCGCACTGCCAAGCCGGATGGCGGAGCGAGCGGGGGAATCTAGTTTAAATCAATACAAGGCGGAGTGCGAGGCCGAAGGGACACTACAGCGTGACCGCGCGTCAAAACAGTCGAAAATCGATTCGGGTTCCGTCGGCACGGGCGTAACTGGCGAGGCGGGGCGGCCGAGATACAGGGCTGGTCGCGGGAGCCCCGCCATGTGGACTCGACGAGGAGGTGATCGTCCTGAATGCTTTCCAATCGGTGTTGTTTACCTAATCCCTCTCGCTTCCTCTGTTTTCACTCCGCAGTCGCCGCGGCGGGGCGCCGAAGCCATCTCACATGGAGGCACCAGATGGGGGGCCGATAGGTGGTGATGGCGCAGGCAGGTGGTCTGTTAGGCCTGTTAGGCCCGAGATGCGTACCACGCTGAGGGAGAGACCAGAGAGAGAGCGAGAGAGAGAGAGAGAGAGAGAGAGAGAGAGAGAGAGAGAGAGAGAGAGAGAGAGAGACGGGGACATTCCTCGCGACGAGAAGGGGAAAAGGTCAGTGTGTAGGGGGTAAGTAAGCGTGTGCTTTCGAAAAGAAAGGGGACTAGGGACTAGATTTAACACAGGAAATTTTACAACTGTCTGAAAGTACAGCAATGCTAAATTAATTGCCAACTTTCAATTACAGTTCAAGAAGAGATCAGTTTAATAAGTCAGAATTCGCAGTTCTGTTTTGACCTGCAGCCCGAGGGAAGGCGCTGCTGGGAGTCACTGTTGGCGATACTCCACGCTGTGGAAACGCTGTGAAAAAACCTACCACAAGCCCCCAACACAGATGATGCCCAAAGAAGCACAGAAAGAGCTGGGCTTATTTTGGTTTCGCTTTGCCGCGATTATGCCCGTAAACATTCAATATTATTGCTCCGCATCGATATCTGAGCTCACGCAGATTTAGAACTCTGAGATTGAGCGCGTGGACCTCGTTGAACCTCGCCGGGGGCCGCGCATCGCCGTGCTTTGACCGCCGCGAACAACATCCTGCTGGCGGAGAGGCGGAGGTAAAGGTGAACGAACGACGGCCAGGATGCAGCACGCACCGCGCCACGCACCGCGCCACGCACGCACCCATGCATTGGCCCACTACACTGCATCGCCCACCGCGCACCGCGTGTTTGTTTACGTCTGCTTCGGTCAAAGCGGTACCGCGTTGTGCACTGGTTGTGCGCGCCGCGTGCTGTTTCCTTTGAGTCATCGGGGCGCGCCGAGAAGGCGGCGCCGCGTTCGCCAAATCGACGTCGTGACGTCACTGCCGTGTCGTCCGCGCCGCGCGGGGTGTGCGGCACACTGTACGCACCGTGCCGCGTGTGGGCTTGCTGTTGTTGTGAGGACACAGGTGGCCCTCTTCCCACAGCTTCCTGACTCCTTGCCTGTCCGCGCCCTATCTGCCAGCAGAGCCCCCATGTGCGCGCGTATGTGTGATTGTGTGTGTGTGTGTGTGGTGTGTGTGTGTGTGTGTGAGAGAGAGTGTGAGTGTGTGGGTGGTTGTGCCCCCCGCGTGCTCACGCCCCCACGCAGGGCCGATGTTCCTCGTTTAAACAGTTTCTCACTGACAGCACCTGGATTCCAATTCTTTCCCCGAAACCACGTTATTTACGTTCCAGCCCCCACGGCAGCACGGCGGCCACACGGTGTAGCAGCTCGGCAGGGCGCGGCGCGGCGCCGGACCGGACGCCCGAAGATTATTAAAGGCAACCCGACCGCGCGCTGCGCGAAGTGCACTACGTAATATCGGTGTGTGGCCGCTGGCCGCCGCCACGCCACCGACTGGACGGGCCAAATTTAATTTCCATCCGTTTTGCTTCCTTTTTGTTGGGGATTACGGCGCGGGCTCCGGCGCAGCCAGTGTGGGCCTCGGCTGGGCGTCGGCCACCCCGTGGGGCACGCCGTGCTGGCCGTGCTGGCCGTGGCGGCCGAGGCTGTAAGTCGGTGCCTCTATTAGCACACAGCCTCCGCGTTACTCGTTATCGCAATCCGGCGGTATTAGCCCATAATTGCCGGTCAGTCGGCGTGGCCGGCATGGCCATGGACGCGTCGCGGTGCCAGTGTCGCGACGGGGGGCGTCGCTAAGCGCGCCGCGCAGCTAGGGGCGGCCCGCAGGCTGATTCCGAGAGTCGTTTCGTCGCTCTGTCTCTGTCGCCTCACAGGGCGCCATGTATAGGTGCGAGAGAGATACGACTCTCGGACTCCGAGGCAGAGGCTCGCCGTCGAAACGACGGACATGGCTGGAAATGATTCGCACCGCCTTCGCGGTACGACTATTTCGGCAGGGTTGTTCGACTGGGAGCGATTCCCTTTGATCCACGTCGTGCCACGTCGTCGAACAGTTTGCCGAGGAGAAGGAGAGGGGGCGGCGGGGAAGCGGCCATCGCCGCCGACGTGAGCATCGAACAGCGCCTCGCCGCCACGGCCGCCGCGGCACCGCGACAAAGTCAAACAGCGAGCTGCCAAAGTCTGGATCGAATCGAGTTCATTTCACCCAAGTCCGGCCGCCCCGCCCCGCCCCGCCCCGGGCAGCCATTCCGAGAAGCGCTTCTCGTCTCTCTGTCTGTCTCTGTCGCACTCATCGGCCGTTCCGTGTAGGTGCGAAAGAGACAGAGCGAAGGATGGTCCGTTTCGGAATCCGTGTGGTGGGCCGGTCCTTTGGCTGTGGCATCGTCGCGGGGCGGCCTTCGCCTTCGGGGCCTTCAGGGCGTCGGGGCCTTGGGAGCGCCGGCCGGGTAGGCAACCCAACGTACGCGGGGAATGAGATTGCGGGCGCGTCTTGTCTCGACAGCACCACAGTCTCCGCAGTCTCCACAGTCGCAGTCCGGCCGGTAAAGAGTCAAGGAGAAAGGGTCAGACACAAACACTTTGAAGTGTGACAGGGCGGGCTGGGGCGGGGCGGGGCGCGGTGGGGCGGGGCGACACAATCCATCAGGCCGCCTCGCTTCCAATCACACCGATAAGGGTTGGCCCCAAGTACCTGCCAATGCAGGCCAGGCAAGGCGGCGCCGGGCCGGCCGGCGTCGCCATGGTGACGGACAATGCCGCGTCGAAACAATTTCCTGTATTTGGGAAAACGCACGGCCCCGGACTGGGAGCCAGAAAAAAAGGTGAATCGAAAAGAATAGAGAGAAACAGAAATGCAGCGTGGAAACAAATGCGGGGCAAAAATTGGAATCGTAACTTGGGGTGGAAAATAAATAGATTCGGTGAGGAAGGGCCGCCAGAGCAAACACCTCGGTTGATTCTTTTTAATTAGAAATTACAGGCCAGGCGTGCCCGCCGAAAAACGGGGAGGAGCTCGGCTTGGACGACTATGCAGGAATCCTACCGCATCTGAGGTTGCGGAGAGGCCGCGCGAGGTCGGAGTGTCTTGCTGACTCGAACCGCTAAAGGTGTGTAGAAGCCTAACAGCGTTGATGATGATGATGAGCTCGGCCTCGACGGGGAGCAGCGGCGCGCTGCAGCCGCGGACTTGGCTTGCCCGTCCCGAGGTGAGAATGAGGGCCACCCTTTCCCCTGACAACTAGGTTGACCGAAACTCATCGGGCCGAACGCCGCACCTCACACACACGACACACACGCGCACACGCACACACACACACGCACGCGCGGCCGCCCTCCTCTCCCACACAGGGGAATGTTACACAAGGCGCCGGCCAAGCAGCCAGGGAAGCTTTTAGGACAAATTGGAAGGGGACGACAAGAGACGTTGTGATGATTTCAGGGCAGGCCGAGGCAGGCCGGGGAGGGGGGAGGCCGTCATCGCGGCCACCTACGCGATATGCGGCGCGGCGGCGCGGCAGTCGAGGGCGCCGCACTTCTCGCGCCTCGAAGAAGAAGAAGAAGAAGAAGAAGAAGAAGAAGAAGAAGAAGAAGAAGAAGAAGACGACCCTAAAGCTGCTCTATCCGTGTCGACGCCGAACTGACACGGCACATCCCCTGGAAGCACCTTTGAATCCTGTTACTCATCACTGAGGTGTTCAAGGGGGTGGGGAGTGCTTTGGACGTACTTCTAGTGTGGTTATTCAAGAGGTAAACTGCCGCACAGAGTAGCGGTATACTCACGTCTACGGTGATTTGGAGGTTTTTCTAGTGGAAGTGGCGCAAGCCGCCCCACCCCGCTCGCCGCAAGGGTGAATCCATCCGCGGCAATTTGGAGCATTATTGCTCTGCTTTGCAAATGCAGCCAGGTTAGAGTTTTATTATTCAGAGGGGGAGCAGGCATTGTATATTACTCTTGGCTCCAGCGAGCTCTTTGGCGGAGGCAGAGGCCTTGAAAAACAGAGTCCTCATTCTGATTCGTCCACGTGTGCGTGTTAGTGCGTGTGCCCGGTCGTGCTTCTAATCCCCGCGTGCTTGGATCTGCTCTAGTCGTGCTCTAGCCACGCTCTAGCCGGGCCCAGTTAATCTCGTTCTCTTTGTAGGGGTATTCGCGCACCGTTTCCACACACCTCCCCGCCGCGCCCCTGCGTGCTGTGGCGGGGCGTGGCGGGGCGGCGGCGGCCCCACATGTTTGGACCGTGGCGTGGACACACCACTTCAAAGCCCCGCCAAGGCCCGGGCCCGCGTAGCCTGGCGCAGCCCGGCGTAGCGCGTCCGGCGCCGGGGAGCTCGCTGGAGAAGGACAAGGACAGGTGGCGGACGGCACCGCAGGCCAGGCTGGGTCGGGACGCGCCCCAGACGCAGCCCGGTGCTATCTCTGGGGCTTGGCGGCTCACAGGGCGGGCCAGGGCGTATCTCAGGGCGGGGCGGGGCGGCCGGACACATCCACCGCAAAGCAGGGCCTGCGCCGTGGTGGCCTTTGGAAGCGAAACTAGCGCGGATGACATTCAGAGCGACGTGCCGACCGGGGACAAGGACAAGGGAAGGACTCGAACCGGCGAACCAGCGCGCCCGGCTTTCCCTCACAGGGGCGGGAAAAACGAACGGGCCTACCAATCTAACGGTGGAGCGGGCATCGGCCACGATAGGCCGGCCAGGCGGGCGGGCGGCCAGGCAGGCCCATTATCGGCAAACTAACTACCACCACCACAGCATCGGGGCGCCGCACAGCGCCGCGGCCGGGAAGTTGTTACGGTATCAAATTATACGGTGGTCCGTGGAACGGGGATGTACGACTGACACTCGCTCACGGACACGCGTACACAATCCGACCACACACTCTCACGCGCACTCTCTCTCTCTCTCACTCTCTCACACACACGTGTGCGTCGGCGGATGCAAAAGTGGGTCACCGCGCCGTTCATTTAAATTAGTAACCCCAAACCGTAACGCGCGTGATAGTGGAGGGAAGCAGCGAAGCACGGGGCGCGTCCGACGCCGGCGTCGCGGCCGGGCATGGTGGCGTGGCGTGGCGTGGTGGCGTGGCTTGGCGTGGCGTGGTGGCGCGCCCCGACCGCCGGCCCGCCGCGCCACGGGCGAGCACCGCACTCTCACACGAAAACGTATGATAACGTCCCTGCTAATTACTTCATACCTAACCAGCAAGGGAGCGACGTGAACAAGGCATGAGTTGGGTGGCCTGTGGGGGCGTAACGTGGTTGGCGGCGTGTAAAGGGCCGTCGAGCCAGCAGCGACACGGCACTCTAAAAGTTTTTGATAATCCCTACATTTTCCCTTCCCAAGGGCATAAAACGTGCCCGCAAGGGCGTAAGGCGGTTGGTGCCTGTGGGGTGAATTTAATAGTGCCTGTGTGTCTACCAGTGAGCGACGTAAAAGTTTTGTGGAGGTAGCGGTGAAAAAAAAGGTCGGTACGGCCTGCTGTGTGTGTGTGTGTGAGTGTATATGTGTGTGTGTTAGTGAGCGTCTGTGTGTGTGGAGGGCGGTGAAGGTGTGTGCGAAATGTTTATATATGCGGCGTGATGCTCAGAGAAGGCAAGCGTTCCCCACAAACTAGTTTTGGCACGGTTTCACGCAGCCGCCATTTCCCCCTCCCTTCCCCACAACCACTCCCTGCTTGTGTCTGGGTCCCTCTAGGTCCCTGCAGCAATTCAGCGAGGTGTTGTACGTGTGCCTCTGTGTGTGTGGGCGTGCGGGAGTGTGTGTGCGTGGGTGTGTTCGAAAAGCACTCTCTGGCTCAATCCGGGAATGATTGTTGAAGGCCAAGACGGTGGGTAAGCCACCCTGCCCCCCCCCCTTCCCCCCTGCCCCCTTTCTCTCTCTTTGTTCTTCTCAGCCATTCAGCGCGTGCGGGGGCAAAAATACGCAGAGAGAGAGAGAGAGAGAGAGAGAGAGAGAGAGAGAGAGAGAGAGAGAGAGAGCGAAAGGGTTGTTCTCCGTCAATTGAAGGGCTAATATTCGGCCGCAGAGGTAAACAAGGACGGCCGTCTTTGCGGAGAGGGATGCAAAATGAGCAGTGCCGCACCTCTTTTCGCTCTTCCCGCGCGGACGGGCCGAGAGAGCGCGAGCAGTCACTTTCCGCGGAGTTTGCCAACGGAACAAAGAAAAAGGCGGGAAAGACAAAACAAATACACACAAAAATGGTGCGGCATGAAGCAGCAGCGAGGCAGCGCGACTTGTAGTGAGTCGCGTCCGTCCAGGCATTCGCCCGACGACGGCAGGGCGGCAGGAAGCAACGCACGGACAGACATTGAAACAGACGGACAGACGGACAGACAGGCAGACGGACAGGCAGACGGACAGGCGGGCTGCGCGACGGTGCTCCTGCACAAACTTTTGCGCGGTAATCTGAGGGCTGCAGCGTTATCGCAGAATGCACTCCGCTTCGCCGTGCTTCGCCGTGCCGTGCACCGCCATCTGGGCACCTTCTGCGGGTGCACGCCGCGCCGCGCTGCAGACTGATTCCGGGAGCAGTTTTCGTCGCTCTGTCCCTCTCGCACATCCGCCGGACGCTCCATGAGAGCGAGAGAGAGGGAGACAGAGCGACGAGGGCACCGCTCGGAATCGGTCTGCTTCTTCGACGGGCTGCTTCGACGGGCAGGTCGGGCCGGCCCTGCGGCCCTGCTGACGCGGTGAGGGCCTCGGTGAGGGCGGGCCGATGACAGGGCGACTGCTGGCGGCCCCGGGATTCTAAACATGTGCTGAGTTCGCTGCGCAGACGACGCTCGTAAAAGCGACACGAGAGGACGCCGCCGCACCGCCGCACCGCCGGCTCCGCCCGTGTGCTGCTACCGGTCGGGCGGTCTCGGTGACGGCCTCCTTCTCGAGCTCCAATGAGGGATTTCTATTCCACCGACACCTCCTCAGGGGTGGCGGCGCGGCGCCCGAGGCCTGCCCAGACCACGACGACCACGACGACGACGCAGTGTTGGACCTCCTGATGGACGCGGTGGTGGAGGCCCTCGTGGACGCCGCATTGGAATCCCAAATGCGCGAGGTGCGGGGCGTGGCGGGGCGTGGCGGGGCGAGGGTGCCACCTAGGCTGGTGCAAATTTCAACGACCGCAACCCCGCCCCGCCCCGCCGCGCCCCGCCGTGCCACGGCACGCACCGGCTGCCCGCTGCTGAGTCCGCAACACGGGCAGTAAAGCCCGTCCGTCAGCGCATCCTGTGTGTGCGTGCGTGTGTGTGACTGGGTGTGAGTTCGTATGGGTGTGTTGGTGTGTGTGACTTCGGGACTCGCTCCGACCCGAAACACCTCCCGTCCCCGCTGCCCCTCGACCCGCAGCAGTGTGACGGACCAGTCAGCCCGGTTGCGGAGAGACAGAATGGCAAAAAATGTGTGTCGCTTGACATCGACGCGGTACTTGCCGCCGATTTTCCAACAGATGCGGTAGAAATCCGAGTTGTTCGGCGTCCCCCGCACGGCTCCGGCTGCGCTAGTCCGGCTCCGGAGCGCCTGCGGCCTGCGGGGTAGGCCAAGTGAGCCCGGGTTGCGGGGCGGGCTACTAATGGCGCCCGCTTGACATCGACGCAGTCCCCTTGCCGCCGATTTTCCAACGATGCGGTAAAAATCCGGTTGTTCGGCGTACCCCTGAGTACTGGTGCGGTAGTCCCTGCTCCGGAACCCTTTGCGGCCTTAGTAGGTAAAGGCAACTTGACGCCAACGGTCGAAACTTAAAGGGGCCCTTTCTAACCTGGCGTACCTGAGTTCGGGCTTGCCATGAGGCCACGCTGTGCTTTCCCGCTGTCTACTTCTCGTCCCACTTTCCCTCCCACGGGTTCCCATTCCTATCCCACTTTCCCCCATCGAATGCGATCTCCTTGTCGCCGCCTTTGTCGCATCGCGCGCGAGCGAGCGCCCCCACGCGTGTCGCGAGCACACGCCGCCGACAGGCCGGCTCCAAACAATGTCCCTCTGTCTCTCTCGCACACACGGGGCGTCCCGCCCGGGCCAGAGAGAGACAGTCGCGGCGAGCGCAACCAGTATTCGGACTCGGCCCGCAGCGACTTCAAAGCGCCAGCATCGCCGCCAATATGCAGGACAAAGACGCCACGACCATAACGATACCAGAAAGACGAAAAAGTAAAAACGTAAAATAAAAGCAGGAAAGAGAAAGTCGGTCGGCGTTGGAAGGAGAGGGCTGGGGCGAGAATTTCCAGCACGGGAGCCCAGCCGAGGGCAGCACGGCGGCGGCACCGACCAACCCCCGAGGGGAGACACGGCACGGCGCTCCCTGCAAGGTAGGCAGCCAGCCGTGTGCCCTAGGTGAGGGTCGGCAACAGGTGGGGTGGCACGTGGAGGACTCCCCCCCCCCTCCCCGCCAGACGGCCCGGGGCGGGCAGGGCGAGGGCAGGGCGCAGGGCGGCAAGGTGGGGCGCAGGTAATCCACGGCACGCGCCGCCCGCAGGGGAGGGGAAGGGGGAGGGGGGCGACCGCGGCCACCACTCTCACTTAGGCGTCGCCCCGTCAATACCTCCGCGCCACCTTTTATTCGACGCTCGCGTGCTGGAACCGGAGAAATCCAGCAGGCAGAGTGAGAGAGCGACTCAAAGATAAGGCAAAAGAGAGGCAGACAGAGGCAGACAGAGAAAGGGACAGAGAGACAGAGCGAGGCGGGCCGCCCTTTGCGCCCAACAGGGTACGGGGAGCACGATACTTTCATTTAAATTGTCCCTGTGATCTCCGCTCTCTCTCTCTCTCTCTCTCTCCCTCCGCTCCCCGGCGTCTTTAGAGCGGGGCGCAAAGCCCGAGGCGGCCCCGTCGCCCCGGCACACGTTACCAGGAAACACTGTAAACGTCACGTTTCCTCGCCGAACGTCTCGGCCGTCTCAGTGGCGCCCTCCGCGCCCTCCGCCTCGGCGTGGCTGCCTCGCTGCCTCGCCTCCGCGCCGCGCCCTCCCCAATTGGCGCGCGGAAAGTCTTTGTCGCTAACGGCTTCACGTGTGACAAGGCGGAGCTGCGCAGCGAGCGGCGGGGCAAGGCAAGGCAGGGCGCTTTGGCGCGGCAACGCAACAAGGAGACACGAAACAAAACGCTGGAAATAAATATAACGACGCGGCGCCGACGCCGACCTCGCCGCCACGCCGACACGCCCCCGCTGGCGCCTCCCTTTTACGCCCGCCGCCTTTCGCCACCTGACGACGCCGGCGCCGACCGGCCGGGCCGCACTCAAACGAGCGGGCGTAAAGACAAAAACGAAACAAAAATTTGGAACCGAGCCGGTATTTGAACCCACGTCAGAGCCGGGCCCACGGCGGCGCACTGGTCCGCAAACGCACCGCCGCCGTGTCCGTCCTCGTAATGGTGGGCACAGCAGCTGGACGGCGTGCCCCGCCCCACCGCACCCGTAACGCCCTGGACCACCGCGTTATTCACACCCGCGTCACGGTCCCGCAGTGGATAGCGCGGCACGCTCCCGACAATAAAAAGGTACTCTGTCAAAAGCCTCCGTCCGCTTTGAGTCGAGTAGATAAAGCTGCGCGCGCCGAGGACGACACGACACGGTAAAAAGGCGCGCTCCTGAAATGAGCCAGACGGCTCCAAAGTGGTCGCCATGACGACGAGATGGCCGCGCCGTCGGACTGTACGCCAGGACACGGCGGCACGGCGGCGCGCTGAGTGGGAGTCAGGGAGGTCCTTCCTGTGCCACACATCCTGTGCCGGCTAACGCGGCTAACCTAACCCGCAAGCCTCCGGATATAATTGAAGGTAATTGCGGGCCGTCGACATGGGCATGGCGGTCTGGCGGCATGGCGGCATGGCGGCACGGCGTCTCCGCAGGCAGGCCGTGGAGGCAGCGAGGCAGGCCACTGCCCCGTGCCGGCCGTGCCGCGCCGCGCCGCCGCGCCCCTCCGCGCTCCCCTCCGAGTCTGATGACCCTGAGAGCGACTCCTCCTGCCGCTGGCATTCCTTCAACACGGTTTTCCTCCAAATTTTCAATCAGAAGGGCTTCCATCTCGCCTCGCTTCCCCTGCAGGGACTCGCGGCAGCCGATACACGATAAATATCTCGCTGCCATAACAGTGGTGCTGGAGCCGGGGGCAGAAATAAAAATAAAGAAACAATATTAATTCATTAGGATTTCGCCTGGCGGCGGTGAGTCCAGGGTCTGCTGGTCTCGCCGGACCGGGCCGCCGCGCCGCGGCTCGGTGCTCGGCCTCCCGGCCACGTTGTAGCACTTTACGACCTTCTTAGTGATGATTGATGTCAGCGAATAAAACTTGGGTGTATTAGTTTTATGTGTTGTGTTGGTTTTTACTGTCGCCTGGTGCGATACAAGTCGACGCCGTCAACGCGACAGTGGTGGACCAGCCCCGCACCGCGTGACGCCCGGCGTCGACCAGGTCATCACCGCGGCTTTCGACACGGTTCCCTGGGGGCGTCGGCGACCAGGTTCTGGTGGCGTCGCCGACGAGGTGCTCTCTTCGGTCTGCACGATGTCCGGACCACGGCGTCGACATGATCCTCACCTCGCGCCGACAAGGACCTCGAAGCACTGTCATCGTCGTCCTGGACCGCTGTCGGCGGCAGCCGGGCCGGACGACGGACAGGGCCTCACGCACGTCGCCGCGGTGAACTCTTGGAGGGCCAAGGGCCGCCAGGAACAATCATAATCCTGGTCAATTGGAGTCCGCCGCCCCCGGCCGCCCCCACCTCCAGGAGGGCCGCCGCCTGGCCGCCGCCCGCGTACGTGAACGGGGAAGGGGAGGGGGAGGGGAGGGGCCGCCTGATGAATTAATGGAGAAGGACAACTGCCGTGAGACGCGGCCAGACCGTCGCGTTGACCCGCCGGCCGGCCCAGGGTCCCGGGGCACAGCCAGGCAGCCAGGCAGGCAGCCAGGCAGGTTGGGGGCCGTCCGTCCCGCAGGCCGCAGCGGGGTTGGCGGGGCCCCTCCTGGCCGGGCCGCCCGCACGCCGCCGTGTGCTGACGCGCTGACGCTGAGTGGACCCCCGCCGCGCTCGCCGCGCTAGGTTGCTTGACCCCGCCGCCCCGCGGCCCACCGTCCTGCCGTGCCCTGCCCTGCCGTGCTCTGCCCACGGCCGTGTAATGAATCAACCTCAATTGGAGGTGAAGTCCCGCGGGCCGCGGCCAACGCAACGGAGGTGGTCGGGACACAGTCGTCGGGCTCAGCGGGCAACAGCACGGGTAAATTCGAAGGAAAAAAGACTTCAACTTCTTCCCTTCGTCGTCATACCTTCGGCGTGTGGGACGCAAGAAAAGGCGACCACTTGCAAACTCACACACGCACCCACTCTCGCACGTTGCAGCGAATGAATGAATGAGTCACGCGTTGGCGTTGGCATGTCCCAGGCCGTCCCAGGCGGCGAGCACCTCGAGAGGAAGTTGCAATTTCGCGATGGAGGCGCATTAGCAGACGGCGCGTCACCCAGCCGCTTGGCTTCGTCTGTGTGTGTGTGTGTGTGTGTGTGACGTGGGAGGGAAAGGAGTGGTGGAGGTGCACGATTGGCACGATGCTGGTGAGCGACAACAACACCAACGCCTCTGTGGCCGGCCTGGCCTGGCCCTGGACCCAGCAGGCCGAGCAGGCCCAGCCGCAGGTCTGCTCTAGGTTAATGCGATGGCTTCCAGATCTCCAGATCCGGCGCGGTCCAATCGCCTGGATCTGGAGCGCACGGCCCGGCAAGGCCCGGCAGCCGCACCTCCTCCCTTCCAGCCTTCCAGGCGTCCAGGCTGGACACTGTCCAGAGCCGCCGCCCCGCCCCGCCCTGGAGCCTGGCGGCCGTGCGCTGGCCGCGCTGGCGCCGCCGATAGCGAGAGTGATCAGGCTGATGGCCGTGCTGGCGTGCAGACCGACGGGGAGCTCGGCGTGGAGCCCACACGGTGTGGAGCCCACACGGTGTGGAGCCCACACGGTGTGGAGCACACACGGTGTGGAGCCCACACGGTGTGGAGCACACACGGTGTGGAGCACACACGGTGTGGAGCACACACGGTGTGGAGCCCACACGGTGTGGAGCACACACGGTGTGGAGCCCACACGGTGTGGAGCCACACGGTTGGAGCACACACGGTGGGAGCACACACGGTGTGGAGCACACACGGTGTGGAGCACACACGGTGTGGAGCACACACGGTGTGGAGCACACACGGTGTGGAGCACACACGGTGTGGAGCACACACGGTGTGGAGCACACACGGTGTGGAGCACACACGGTGTGGAGCACACACGGTGTGGAGCACACACGGTGTGGAGCACACACGGTGTGGAGGGCACGGTGTGGAGCACGACGCGGAGCTCGGCGCGGACGCCAGCCCGCTACACGTAAGCACCGCCGCCACCGGGGCGGCCAGGACGGCCGTCCCACGTGAAGGAGCGCAACGAGCGTCAGGCCGGACAGCCACTTACTCTGCAGCCTTTGACCCGGCGGCCAGGCAGGGCAGCCAGGCATGCGGGCAGAGAGGGACGGCGTCGCTCACCTCGCCCGTCTCTCTCGCTCTCGTGCGTAGGTGGGAGGGGCCGCCACCGAGACGGTGAACTCGCGCGCCGCGTCGCCTCCTCCCCGTCATCATCATCATCGCCGTCGTCCTGCTGCCACCGGAGAAGGAGATGCGGGCACGGCGAGCTGAAGAGAGAAAGAGAGAGAAGGATATGCGTGCTCTACGTGGAACAGGCGCTGGCTCACGGAAGGCAGTCTAATAAAAAAATACTTGGCGTCAATTGAGATAGTTAACCCGGTGACGTCATGCGGCGCGGCGGGCCTGGGCGGGGCGGGGCAGGCCGCCACGGTGGGCAGGGCGGGGCGGGGCCGCGGCACACGGTGACCGCCCGAATTTTCGTTTCATCGCGCTGTCTATTGGATGAAGCGACTTAAATTCAAGAGGCAACTGTTAGAAATCTTGCATTAATCTATATGGTATCGTTATACCAGGAGGTACGTTTTTCGTGGGCACCGCAGCGAGAGGCAAAGGGTGTCTGGCAGGATGGACCGCCCCTCCCTCCCGGACCCGCGGCGCGTCGCGGCGCCATACGGGCCGGGAAGCCCCAGCCAGGCAGGCAAGGCAAGGCAGCCCCCTCCACGACACTCGTTCATTACCTCACTCATAAAAAGCAACGACGGCGTTCTGTCATTTTTGTTGTTTTATTTCCTGCGCCGCCCGCTGCGCGCTGTGCACCTTCCGTCCAACGCAACAGTGAGGAGCGCGGTAGCCCCTACCCCGGTCGGGGGTTCGACTCCCGCCGCGTGGACGTCTCTTTCTTCTGCTTTCCGTTCATGAAGTAGGAGTAGTTCTGCAATGATGGCAACAACGAGCGATTCTTGCAACATAAAACTGAGTCTGGAACGGCCTGGGACGGCAGGGCATCAACACAAAAGTATCTAGACCTCAAAGAAGGTACATTTCGACGAAACATTTTTTGGCAGGGCGAAAGCTTTGCTTGAGAACGCCGCTGTGTAAAACTCGAATCGTCCTCGTCTCGGCCAAGGCTAAGGCTGCCGCCGACTGGCCGCGCCGGCCGTCCCTGAAGGACGCTGTCCTCTAGGACGACGCGTCAAAGCGCCTCCTCCAGGAGGACGGCGCCAGGCAGGCGTCAGGGCTGCGACAAAACTCTCTAGTGTAAACAAAACAGGAGAACGGGGGCAATTGTCGCTTAGGACGGCCCTGCCGTTGCTTTTTATCTGTCGTTGGCTCGCTAGTTTTCGCGCTTCTTTATTGAAACTCGGGGACTCTGCCGCCAGCCCCTCGGCCCGCCCGGCGCCGTCCGCCGGCAGGAGGCTAATTTGAATAAAAATCTGGACCGTTTCTGATGCGAGCCGCGTTCGGCGTGTAGCGAGAAGGGCACTAGCGGGAGGCGCGCTTAGCGTAGGCTTAACTGGAGCGTTCCTTCGCAACGACTGCTTCTCCAGGGTGACTCCAGCAGGGAGGCTCCAGGGCCAAGGCAGTGCCGCGCCAACCCGCGCTCCAGAAACTCCGTCGGCGTCCTGTTCCCAGTGTAGTGCAGTTGGTACCAGTGCGGCGCTTCGCTTGCGTCGCTTGCGTCGCTGTGTGACGGATCCCACGGCAGGGCGGCGCGGGCGGGCAGCGCCCCTGGGGCAGCCTGGGGCAGCAGGCCTGCGCAGCGGGCGGGTCGCAGTGCTACCAACTGCCCAGTCTGCTAATGATGTACAATGATAGGCTTAATAAGTTGGCTGCGCACACACACAGCCTCACTCACACACCCACACCACGTGTGTACTGACGTCATGTCTGCAATATGTCCGCCGCGGCGGCGGCCCCCCAGGCCTGTGTCGTACTGACGTGTGTGGATCCTCAAGTAGTACCAGGCGCTGCGAGATCTGCATAAAAAGAATTACGGCTTCATTTCTTTCCTTTGTGGCTCGAAGAACATGTTTCGCTCTTCTCGGGCTTGATTGGTGCCCGGCAGCTGTGAGAGGCTTTGCGTGTCTCTTTTCGTTTAGTTTCATCAGCCGCGACGCCCGCTGCAATGAGTGGCCATGGACTGACCGCGCTGGTGGCGCCCTGGGCGCGCGGCACTTATGCGCAGCGATACGGGACGGACGCCCTCGCCGAGCGAGAGACAGAGTGAGACGTCCACCACGGCCATGCCGCGGAAGAGGAAGGAGGAGAACAATCATTTCTGTTAATTTCGAGAAAATGCGCGCTGTCCTTTTCGAGAGGGTGGCGGGAGGGACACAGGACCGGTCACATGGGCCTGGCTGGCTGCCTGGCTGCCTGGCCCGCCGGCAGGCGAGAGGGCGAGGAAGCCATGCGAAAGAGACCAGTAGTGGCGGGGCGTGGCAGGCAGGGCGGCAGGCGGCAGGCGTTGGCAGGGACACTCCCGGAATTCAAATTAAACGCTAGTCATGAGCCGCCACGGCCCTGGTCGCCTGGCCGCCTGGCCCTGGCTGCCCGGCCCGGGCTGTCCAATCATCAGAGGCCGCGCCGGACAGCGGGGTGAACATCTTTGCCAGTATTAGCTGAAGAAACAGCGCGGCGGGGCGGACGGGCTGCGCTGCCTGCTTTGCCGCTCCCTCCGTGATTGCGAAGCACACTGCGAAGTGCGCCGCGAGGGCCAGGGCGGGGCCAGAGCGAGGACGGCCAAAGGGCCACGCCGCCCGCCAGGACCGCTCGCCGCGCCACTCGCACCAAGGTGTCGATGTGGCATTCGGCGTCGCGGCGCGTCGCGGCCGGCCGAACGGGAATTGAGTGGTGAGGGCTTCCCTAATTGATTTTCATTACCGGCCAGACGGGCGGGCGGGGCGGGGCGGGGCGGGGCACGTGTAGCCAGCATGCCGTCTCTGTGCCAACTTCGATTAGAGACAGTTGACCTCAAGGTGAACGCCACAGCCCCGGCCGCGCAGCGTCGCGCAGCCCACACCATCCATAACAATCTACTGATGCACTCCACTTGTGGTGGCAGCCCCCACTCCCCTCCCCTCCCAGTGCCGCCCCGTCCTCGGCTTCCCACGTCTTGCCCGTTTTGAGGAATGCGCGGCGACGGTCTCGTAGTCCGGGGATGAAGAATGGCACGGCGGACGCATGAAAGGCGGAGTGGACTTTACATCGAGATTAGGATCCAGGCAGCCCTCGCGGTCCGCCCGCGTAATGGATCTCACCTCTCCTGGTCAGGGGTGCGGGTTTTAACATTTTTTTACGACGCGAGGGCGACGGACGGACCCTCATCCCTCAGCCTCCTCCCGCACCTCAACGAGCCCCTCGCTTTGAATAACACGCGCCCGCGTCCGCGCCAGTTGATATCGAATTCATCGCGGGGCCGCACCAATTAACACCAATTGCCGAACCTGCAGGCTGCCTCCGGAGAGCGTCCCTTCGCAGCTGTCTCTCGCACCCGTGGGCCACCTCGTGGGGGTGCGAGAGGGACAGAGCGACGAGCGGCGACGAGCCTTCGGACTGGCTGGGCTGGCGTTGCCGCGGCGTGCCACTCGCTGGCGTGGCACAGTGGGCCAGAAGACCAGTGGAGGCGGCCAAAACTCCAGACGCGTTTTGAGCTCCAGAGTCACTAAACAGGCCTCGAACCAAACGTGTGACCCCACCAATGGATTCCTCGTTCGGAGAGCAATCCATTGGTGGGGTCACACGTTCGGTTCGAGTCCTATTCAGCGACTCTGGAGCTCATAGAGTTTTGACCGCCTCCACCGGCTTCTGGCCCACTGTGCGTGGCCGCTGCAGACGGAGAGTCGTTTTCGTCGCTCTGTCTCTCTCGCACCCACACGGGACGCCCCACGAGTGCGAGAGAGACAGGCGACTCTGCTGCACTCGATGCGGCGAGGCTGACAGCGCCACTTGCATGTTGCTGCCTCGCCTGCCTCGCTGCCTCGACGCCGGCCTCTCCATGGCGCGGTTTTTATGAAGCTGCGGGCAATGTTTGTCATCTGGTCAATGGTCCTGATTAACCTCCATGAGCGGCCCGAGGCTCGGCCCGTCCTGAGTCTGTGAGTGCCGAGGCGCGCTAGGGCTGTGCTACCATGGGCTGTGCTGGTCGAAGCCGTACCGAAGGCAAGGCAGGCCGTCACGCTCTTGGTCACGCTAGGCACCGGGCCTGTTCGTCTGCGGACTACTCAACCTCATTTCTACGAGTTTGGTTGACAGGCCTGCAGCAAAGATTGCTCCTACTTTGGAACCAGGCTCCAAGGTGCTGCGAAAAAAAATATCGAAACCAACTGTTCTCAGGTTCTGCGCAACGCAGGCTTCGTGGCCTTGCATCAATCACGAAGAATTCGAACTCTTTCCATTCAAACAGACAAATGAGTGGTTCCAATCATGCTGCTCACACAGGGGCCTGCCCTTCCCCAGTGTCCCACCTATACCTACCATTCCGCATCCCTGCACTACGACTTGGTTGTCTCTGTGCACGCGCTTTGCCAGCGCTAGTCGCCTCACTCAAAGGGGCGCCGTCGGTTAACCTCGCCACGATCCATAATAACTGTGCTACCGATCCACACACACTCACACACACACACACACACACAGCGAGCTTGACAAGGGGACGTCAGGCGGCGGAGAGGAGGGCCGGCCGGTCTGCATCAGAGGAGTAGTAGCAGGGGGCCTTGGAGGAAATCAGCCTCGGAACGTCCACCAAAATTAAGAGGTCAAGGAACACATATGCAGCCGCGGTGGAGCAGCACTCGTTAATTTTGTTTCCCAGCGCGCTTACCGACGGCCCCGCCAGCGTCCGGTTTTTGCACCGCGGGCACCGCGTGTCACAAAAAAGGCAAGCCAACAGCAGACTGATTCCGAGAGGTCGTTTTCGTCACTCTGTCTCTCTCTCTCTCTCACACTTTTACGGGACGTCCATGAGTGCGACTGCGAGTGCGACAAAGCGTTGAAAACTTCGGAATCAGTGTACCGAACACATCGCGATTGACGGCGTCGTTACGGACGCGATGTGGGCTCTGATTGGGACGCTTGCTTTTTCGAGCCCACATGCCGTGCATTCGCCGGCGTTCGCCCGGACCGGCTCGCGAGATGGTGGCCGTGGAGGCCGTGGGGAGGCCGTGGAGGCTGTGGAGGCCGTGGAGGCTGTGGAGAGGCCGTGGAGGCCGTGGAGGCCGTGGGGAGGCCGTGGACGCCGCGGTGTCGTACAGTGGCGTCGACGCGGCGCCGCGTGCGAACCGTGCCGACATCTGGGGGGCACCTGCGGGCTAGGACGCGGCGACGGTGGCGCCACCACACCAGAAAAAAACAAAAACACGAAAGAAACGCAACAGAACAAAAAGAACAACAAGAAGCGAGAACGGTGCTATCCTGAAAACGAGCTCAATTCCAGGACACCTGGCAGAGCGGCACTCTGGAAGGCGCCTGGCAGGCAAAGGCGAAGGCATGGCGGCGGCTGCTTGCGCGTTAAAAATAATGGGGAATAAGGAGGGGCGGTAGGGTTGCCAACAGGCGGGGCCGCCACTGCCGCGCTGCTGTACGGGTGCCACCAGCACCACCTTCCAGCGGTGTGCTGGCGCACGCTGGCGCACGCTGGCGCACGCTGGCGCCGCGGCCTCGGCAGGATTGCTCCCAGTAATGGAGACAATTCACTTAGGAGCGGCATGGAGAAGGCAGCCTGGAGCGGCGCACCTCGGCCGCGTGCACCGTAAGGGTCCTGCCCCGGCAGCCACAGCGAAAGCAATGTCGCTGATTTTATCATGTGGCTCGCTGACCAGAGTAGATTCCAGCTTTCGGTGGTTGGTCCGCGTCTCCTGAACGTTGTGAGGTATTTTTGTTCATTTGGATATTCAATGTCCGTGCGATGAGAACGACTGACAAGTTCTCAACTTTACTACTTCGCTTCGCCGCTGTGCTCCGGGTTGTGTTTCCGCTATTGCCGACAGAATAACTGTGGGGGTCCGATTGGTGTTTGCGGCTAGGTGGCGGCTCACATCTGTTGGTTGACTGTGACGCGTCGCCCCGGCCGGCCGGCGCGGCCAGCGCTGTCCAGGACTCGGTCCAGGACGCGGTCCAGGAGGGCCAGCCGCGCAACTTCACAACTTTCCTGTGGCTGCCCAGAAGTTGGACATCTCCACAATGGGCGTGGGATGAGCCCGCGGCCTGATGGCGGCCTGCCTGCCTGCCCGCCTGCCGGGCCCACTTGTTACCTTCAGTGAACACGTATCCTCCCCCGCCCCGACACCCTTCCCTCTATCCAGTTCTCGATCCCCCATTGTGTACACTCCGTGCAATCATTTCCAGCTTTTCCGCGAGTTTTAGACCGCTTTTCCGCCCGGACCGAGTTTCCCGCGCTGCTTTTGCCGTCTGTCCTGAACACGCCGCGCGGCGCGGGCTTAGCCAGTTCCAGCGGGCGTTGAATCGACTTGAATCGTCGTGCATAAAACTACTTGGGCCGCCTCCGGGGCGTCGGCGGGCTGGGGCGGTGCGGAGGCAGCCGCGAAGCGTGGCACCGCGTAGCCTGCCTCGCCTGCCCGGCCAACCCAAAGCCCAAAGGAAGGACGGAATTCGTCTCAAAGTCCTTATCGAACCCGAATCCGAAAGGGTGCGCCGCCCGCGCCGCGCCTGCCCCGAGATCCCCATTGACTTGGAAGCGGCGGGCAGCGCGCCCCGCCCGGCTCGGTCCGGACCGCCGCGGCCACTCAGAGGTATTATAAAACGTTGACATTTCATTAAAAGTTTCGTCCGTGTCGCATTAAGATTCCAGGCCCACGGTTACTTGTTCGGGAACGGAATGGACCTCCATATTAATGAAATCACAAGGTTGCAGTGTTCCCAACTCACCGCAGTCCGCGCGCCGGGCGGAGCGGCAGCGGGGCTGGAGCGGGGCTGGAGTGGGTCCGGAAGGACGAAACCTAAAATACACCACCGCGCCTGGAGCCTGGAGCTCTCTTGGACTATTTCCAAACATGGCGGAGCGGTGATAAAACGGAGACCTCTAGGTGGTCCGCGGAAAGAGATTACCGCGGCCTCGGAAGGGGAGCACGGCGAGCGTATCATTCTGTGGCGGCGCGTAGCGGGGCGGGGCGGGGCGGGGCGACCCCAGGGCCAAGGATTGAAACTCTTGGCATCACAGTCATGTCAGAAGCCATAAGGACGACCTCAAAGTAGTGCTGCAGGCCCTGCTACATCATGTTCAAGACAGCGCTCGAAAAACAGTAAAGAAAACTGTTTTAAATATCCTTGGAACCAGGGATAAATTGCTAAGGTCGTGCATTCAAAGCTCTTCCTACGGTTTAGAAAGCCACAACGATTCCCACCAGACCACGATAAAAGCTCAAGGAATCAAAACGAAATAGATCGCCAGCTCGGGTACGGTAGCCTGAACCACTGCGCTGTGGTGGTACCGGGCGGTACCGAATGTGTCACGGGGGCGAAGATGGCCTTGGCCTGCACGCGCCGTGCCACGCCACGCCATGCCTTGCCGTGCCATCCGGGGTGTTGCTGGCCGTGCAGTCATGATATATTTGGCCTGTAATTAGCGCGGTGCCTCGACGCCATCAAGGAGGCCGCGTAAAAAGAGAACAAAAAGATCCAGGAACTGGAGGGGCTGCGCGGGGAGGCGGGGCACGGCGGAGGGAAGTCCCTGATGAAATGTATTGTATCCGCGGATGCGCAAAGGTCGAGCGTGAGCAGTAATCAGCCGAAATTAGCAAACTTTCTTGTTGTCCTGTCCCTGCTTGTGCGTTTCTTTTTTTCGCCGTCCGCCTCCGCCGCGGCCGCCGAGCCAAGGTGAAAGCCCCTGGTGGACGCCGGGGCCTCGGCCGGGGCCTAACGCCGCCACCAGGTTTTGCCTGCTCACTTTTTGACCGAAGCGGACAGGCGATATGATAGATGAGCTGTTTACCAAGGCAGCGGCAGCAACAACAGCGCACCGCGCGGCGAGCGGGCCGGGCGGGCCGCACTCCCCCAGGCTCGATGAAGGCCTTCCTGGCCGCCCAGGAGACCGCCCTCGTCGCGGCGCGTCGCGGCCCTCGTCCTGCCGGACTGCCGGTCCCGGCGGGACGTCGAGGCCGCCATCGCCTTCGATGCCGCGTCTTTTTCAACTTGACCCTTTCCCTTGACGGTGTCCGGTGGCGGCCCCGACGTCCGTCCCGCGTCCCCCGGGGACCTCCCTCGCCACCTTGAGGCCCTCCAGGACCTCGGCGAGCAGCGCGCCCGTTTTACTGCAGCGCGCCAAAGTGTTTGTCGGCAACCCTTTTCGCCCCAACGCCGCCTCACGCCCCGCCACCACCTGGAGGCCACCCTCCCGGTCCGGGGCAGGACGCCCTCCTGGCCGCGCGGGCGTGCGTGGCGCGGTGCGTGGCCTCCCCGGGGATCGGGCGGCCTTTGGCGCGGCCTTTGGCGCGGCCCTCGTTACGAGACGCCGGACGAACAAGTTGCAGACGACACGGAGGCGCGGCCGGCGTCCCGCGGGACCCGCAGCACGCAGCACTCAGCGAGGTCACCGCGAGGGGTGGACGCGGGACGCAGGTACGGCACACGAGGAGAAGCAGGCCGAGGGGAAGGACAAGGAGTGCCCGAAAGAAGAGACGGTTTGCGGCGTTGCCGTGTTCCTTTCGCGCCTGGCCGAGTCGACCGCCCTGGTTTTGAGCGAGAGAGAGAGAGAGAGAGAGAGAGAGAGAGAGAGAGAGAGAGAGAGAGAGAGAGAGAGAGAAGGCGGACGAAGGGGTGTGTAGCGACCGGCAAACCAAAAGGAAGGATTGCCGAGGCGGGGCGCGGCGCTGGAAGAAGTGTGCTGAGCTTCTTTTATCAATGCAAATTGTGAAGGTGCTCCAGCTCCCTGGACGTGAGCGGAAAGCTTGAGGCGAAACACGGTGCAAATCAAGGAGGAGCGCGGCGCTACACTGTACACTGTGCCCTACACTGCGCGCAGAGCGCGGGCCCGCTGACGTCCCTCTTCGGATGCTCGATAAGTTGCCTACCTCTCAGGGGCGCCGGCGTTGCGACTGCGGACATGGGTCTGGGGCCTTATCGCTCGGGGCGTGGCGTGGCGGGGCGGGGCGGGGCGGGGCGGGGCGAGTTTGTGGTGCCGTAGGCTGCGGGAGAGGACGCTGCGGCCCTCCTGGGACGTCCCGGACGGGCCGGGCCGGCCCACACACTGGCGTGGCTCCGCCAGGCTCCGCGTGGCGCAGGGCAGCTGTCCGCTTCGAAACCTCTTTTATTTATTTATTTATCGGCCCACTGCTGTCCGGACCGGAATAAAAGATGTGCGCCCGGCGTGATTTCGCAGGGGAGAGGGAGGGAGGGGGAGGGGGGCTGCACTGGCAGTGTGTGTCTCAAACACACCCGCCGTTCCCACACCAACCCCATCACCTTGGCAGCGCCTTGCCGCGCCTTGCCGGGACTGCGAGACGGCGTCGGGGAGCGGTTACTCATCGTCCGGCCGCAGGGCGCAGCACAGTGGGCCAGAAGACCGGTGGAGGTGGGCAAAACTCTAGAAGCGTTTTGAGCTCCAGAGTCGCTAAACAGGCCTCGAACGGAACGTGTGACCAACGGATTCCTCGTTCAGAGAGCAATACATTGGTGGGGTCACTCGTTCGGTTCGAGTCCCATTTAGCGAGTTTGGAGCTCAAAACGCGTCTAGAGTTTTGCCCCCTCCGTCTTCTGACCCACTGTGCGGAGGGCGTTCACCCTGAGTACGAGTGGCTGCAACTATTGAAATCAACCACGAGGAAAAAGAAATACTTCCGCGCGCGCGGCGGCGGTCGGCGGGACTCGAACCCGGGACACGCGGCGAGTTGCACGATTAATGTCGCCGTCAAGGCGTATTAGGCCGTGCCTGGGGCGAGGAGGGATGAGAAGATTAACCGCAGCAAACTCCGGACCGATATTCCATTCAGTCCCAACTTGCATATTCTCGGCGCGGGCCCGGCCGGCCCCGCACGGCCACACACTCGACTCTGACGTGCACTACCCCTTCCCGGAGGACCCCCTCCCGCCGCCCCCTGCTCCCTGCCGCCCGGACCGCGGGCGGGCCGAGCGGGGCCGCGGTGCCGCTGGGGCTACCCCCGGTCGTGGTGGCTCTCTAGTCCGCGCGGCATAGTTCCGCCGTCCGCCGCTAGATCGGCGCCACCGTCCGGGCAGTGTGCGGCAGTGTGCCGCGCGGACCGCTGCCGCCGGCCCGGCCCGCGGCCCTGGACAAGAAGTACCGACAGCAGCCGGGCCGCACGGCCCGTAGCACGGCCTGCACCGAAAGGCATCCCAAATATACGGGCCGCCGTCGGAGGGGTCGAAGGTCATTGTATTCGAATCACTTGCACAGCATTCCACTTGTGTGCGTGTGTGTGTGTGTGTGTGTGTGTGTGTGAGTGTGTGAATGCCCATCCTTGTAACGGCCGGCCGGTCGGCTGGCGTGCGCCGTGGCTGCGCGCTGCGCGTGCGATGCGGTGCCGTCCTGATTGAATTATGCCCGTAATCGTGCTAATGGCCATCCTGGCCGTCCGCGCCGATCGCGAGGTATCGCTTACAGGACCGGCCCTGATTTAGAGGCCGGACACTGGAGAGGGTGACGTCACCGGCCGGCCAGTCCTCAGCCAGGCCTCGGCCCGGCCTCGGATGACCCTGTTTAATCTCCCGTTACCGCCGTCTAATTGGGGGCACCACGCGTGCGACGCTTATTTTCGGAATGGCACGGCAGGGCGGGGTGGTGAGGGTGGCGACGGCCAGGGCCAGAAAGTCCTATTTGGGTGGACACGGACACGTTTCGAGCTCAAGTCCTCAAACATCCTCGAATCGAACACATGATGGCATCATTGGATTCCCTTTCGAATGATGAATCCATCGGTAGCACTATTTGCTGGGTTCGGTAGGATGGTGGACCCGACAGGGCTACCTTAACAGGTCTGCCAGGAGCGAGGGCCAGGCCGCGTGGGTCCTTCATCGGAAACAAATAAGCGGTCCAAATATCGGGGCCTGGGCCGTCCGGGCGCCGCGCCTGCTAACTCGATTTCGGCTCGACTAGACTCGGCAATCCACTTGAATTATTCCAAGGGGCACTCCTGCCCCTCGTCCTGCTCGCTAACTTTGAGGAGGGCGTGGCGGTCCTTCCTCCACGGCCGGGCCTGCAGGGCCTGCAGGGCCTCCAGGGCCGCGCGGCCGGCCCGCTGGGCCCGCTTCACCTCTTGGCCTCGGAGTGGCGGATTGGCGTGGATTAGCGGCGCGGCCACGCTGATTTATGACTGGAAGTGGGCGGGGCGGAGCGGGGCGGGGTCAGGCACGCCACCGGGCCGCCCTTAGCCCTCCGGGGTCGGTGGCGAGGGCCACTAATTGGAGAGGGTCAACACAGCGAGCAGTCAAGACACAAGTCGAGCAGTCCGCGGCCAAAGGGGCGACGGCCAGGCACTGCCCAGCAGCCCAACGGCCGAGCTGGAGACCAAGGCGACGGCACAGACCGCCAGCCAAGCAGCCAGCCCAGCCCGGCGCCCATTCAGCCAGCCAAGCAGCCAGCCAGCCAGCATGTCAGGCAGCCAGGCTGATGGCGACCAGTCAGTCTATCAGTCAGCATCTGGTCAGCTAGTGGGACATTTTACATACCTCTCAGACGATCCACCATATCTCGATTATTGAAACAATGGCAGGATTCTCTGTGAACCATGTGAACACTGGGACCAGCTGGGCGGCAGGTAGTCAGAGACTGAGCTTAGCTGGTCTGCTGTTCCGGATGGCACTGGGCTGGAGAGCCATGGGGTCGGGCTCAAGGGTCAAGCCCGAGGGGAAAGGCATCCTGCCTGATAAGGGCAGGACACGGTGCGCCCTGCCGGCCCATGGCTGGCTCCTGGCTCCGATGGGACCCGGGACTAAATCTTAGGCAATCAAGGTGGCCCGGGGAGGAAGGGGGGTCATTGCGAGGTGCGGCCACCACCACGCCTTCAAGATAAGGCGGCCTCTCGCGACACACGGCCTGGCCCGGCCGGCCAACCGTTCTCAAAAGCAAAGAAGGCGGTTGGTCCCGAGGCACCACGCCACAAGGCAGTAACCTCGCAAACAAATACGTGAGCGGCTTGATAAAATTAATTGGGAGGCTGCGTCGTCGTGGTCCTCGGCGGGGCCCGGCGAGGTCCAGCGAGGTCCTGGCGAGATTGCAGACGGAGATAGATCGGATTGGAGGGCCGGGCCACCTTAAGGACCGACCGGCGGGGCTCCCGACCGGCCGGCCGACATGTTTGCGAGCTGCGCGAGGTAGCTGTATGGAAAAGATTAATTTGGGCAATGTTGACTCACTGGCCGGGGTCGCCGGGGCCGGGGGGATTTCGGTGCATTTCTTGCCCCTTCTTGCGCTGTCCACCCCGGCCGCCGTGTTTCCGCCGCCCCGGCCCCTGCCGGCCCTGCGAACCTTGTTTGTGGAGATTCAATTAAGACGCGTCTAATGTATTGCTTTAAGAGGGTGTGGACGGGGATGACCGTGTCCGGCGGCAGCGTCCGGAAACGCCGCAGCGCGCCGCCCTGCAAGTGCTGCGGTTGTTTGCCCACAGTATGATTTATTTTTTCTGCCTCCGCGCGAGTGCGAGTACCGACACCCCGCGCCGCCACGGCCGGCCAGGACGTCCGCAAGGCCCTGCACGAGGAGCGCGACCGCCACGTCGACGGGGAGGTGCACTCACTGCACGGCGGCGCGGACACACAATCGCCTAACGAGCTCCACCTAGATTTATAACCCCCGGGCGCCGCCCCGCCGTGCCCCGGCCTCCTTGCCACTGTGACTAGCCATCAGCATGTTTTGCGCTTTACTGCAATTTGATCGCATTAGTTTGCCGGGGCGGGGCGGGGCGAGGCGGGGCGGCCCGCTGTATTGCTTGACGGGGCCACACGCAGGCACGTGACCAGCTGAGCCTGTCGCGGAGATTTGTGGGCGCAGAGGCCAGGCCATGGCCAGGCCTTCGGGCAGCCTCGCCGGCCTTCGGGTCCTTCGTCGGTCCTTCGGCAGTGGCGGCAGGGAGGGACGCGGCCAACCAGCCCACTCCACCCGATAGTTTCTCTGTAATTGCCTCCAATGTGTAATTAGAAGCACCTCTTCATTTTAATGAAAAACAACGCTGCTACTGCTGTGTTCTTCCTCTTCTTCTCCGTTCTCCTACTTCTTTTTCCTCTTCTTCTCCGTTCTCCAACTTCTTCTTCTTCTTCTTTTCCATTCGCCTACTTCTTCCTCTTCTTCTTAGTTCTTCTTCTTTCTTCTTCTTCTTTCTTCTTCTTCTTCTTCTTCTTCTTCTTCCTCAAGGGCTGCCGTTGGGGGCGGTGCGCGCTGTTCGCTTCCAGTCCCAACAGGGCCGGCGCGGCCACGTGTTTCTAACTTTCTGTAATGACAAAGAGAAGGAAGGTGTTGAGACCGAGTCGGAGGTGGGCTCCCCTGCCCACCTCTCTCTCTCTCTTTCTCTTTCTCTCTCTCTCTCTCTCTCTCTCTCTCTCTCTCTCTTCTACACCCTCGCTCCGCTTTCCCTCGCCCCGACCGCAAGACTAGTTCCCTCTTTCCTCCTGCTCCAAGACAATGTTGCTGACGACAAAGTAAATAGTTGATGCGGCTGCGTGTTTTACATGGAGCTTTATGGCGGCCGGACGGACGTTATTCGCCCTTCTCCTCCTCTTCGGCTTGAATAATTGACTGCCGCGACACGGCGCGGGTTCGATCCCCGCCAAGGTGACAGATGACAACTGCTTTTTTCTGCTGTTTTTTCCTAGGCCTATTTCTTCATTGTTTTCAGAGACCGCTGCGATCTCCGTCGAAGGTGAAACGCGAACGCGTTCGCTCTAAATACCTGTTTCCAGCGCAACGAACGCGAAGCTGCCTCCTGGCTGTCCCGTCCCAGCTTCCAGTGGCGAAGACGCCGGCGGGACGTTCGGGACGAGCTCGTCGAAAAGGCGCGGACGACGTGTAGTCAAATAAAACAGTCACCTCGCGCCGCTGCTGGCTGCTCTGCTGCTGTTTGCCAAGGTAAAGTCGTACAAAGTCATGAAACTCCCCTCCGCTGTCCGCACCCCGCCACCCCTCCTCCTCGCCACGGTGGTTTATGACGGTGTACCTTGCCGCGCACCGCACCGCGAGTCGCGGGAGTCTCATTCAACTTCGTTAGGAGTTAAAATGAATCATTTCCGCCGCGAGGTGGAGCCGTGGGGCGTGGCGGGGCGGGGCGTGGCGTGGCGGGGCCGGGCGGGGTGGCGGTGTCGGCGGCGCCGCTACAGGTGCCCTTTCTTCTGCCCTCCGACCCCGGGGAGCCGGCCAGGTCCCCGCGGCCTTCCACCCTCTTTAGCCGCAGAGAGCCACTCCGCGAATTTGGCGCGCGTGGCTTCCAACCCCCACCGCCCCCGCCCACCGGCAGCGGCTCGGATTCCAGGCTGCAGGCTGATTCCGAGAGTCGTCTTCGTCGTTCTGTCTCTCTCGCACTCTTAGGGCACCCTGCATGGGTGTGAGAGAGACAGAGCGACGAAAACGGCCGTCGGCATCGGTCTGCTGGCTGAGGTGGCTGGAGGCACGCCGCCTGCGAACTGCCGGATACCGTCCCGCAACACACGCGCGCTCGACGGGCCGGCCTGGACTCGCCGCAGGGGCTGAGAGGCGCTGGGCGGGGAGGTGGCTGCCTTGAAGCCCGCCGTATTGTGCACGAAAAATATTGCGTGTCGTCACGCGCTGCTTCACCTGGCACGGCGAGGCGCGCGCGCCACACAGCCACATACCACCGCGCCGTGTACATACAGGCCGCGCGGAGGTGGGCCTGCATTATTCATGCCGAGCCGAGCCGAGCCGAGCCGGGCCGCGACGTCGGCGACATGACGGAGCAGCGCCACGCACCTGTAGCCGCAGATAAGCCGGAAGGACCGGGATGACTCGCCTAGCATCGCGCGAGTGAGGAGGCGGCGCGTCGCGGATGTCGCGCTTCCGGTGGCCGGGAGTCTCGCGCCAGGTATGAGAAATCGCGCAGTCAGGTCGCGTCTCACCGCGCGGCGATACAAAGCAAGAAATATGGCGGCCGGGGAGGGCTTTTGTCGCAACTTTTGGCAGCGCCGAGGGCCAAGGCCGCCAGGGCCGCCAGGGCCCCGGATATGACGTGTTCATTACACCGTCTCCCCGCGGCCCTCGCGGCCCTATCGCTACTCAGCGCGTCATTGTCGCCTTAATTCCGGGAGCGGCCCTTTAATGCAGCAGTCCTTCCAGCCCTTCCAGTCAACAAGCATCTTTCATCTCCCCCCGCCCTCCGCCGTGCCTCCGTTCCGCCAGGTGGGCCCTTGATGATTTATATTGTCTAGGTGGCTCCTCGAGACGCGGCTCGTCACGGCCAAGGCTCGGGCGAAGGGGTGGAAACGGATACAAAAGGGGGAGGGGAGTCTAATTACAATCGAATTAGCCGCAGAGGGCTCCTTGATGCGCCCCGGCGTCGCTGCCAGTGTCTGCGCGACAGAGAGTGCGCGAGGAGAGGTAGGGCGGCGGTGAACCCGAGAAAACATTTCGTCCCTGGACGCACCACGCGTTTGTAGGTTAGGCCACACTGGGTCTAATCTTGCCTCGGCGTCTGAGGTGCGTTCCGAAGGCCTCCCCCGCGAGTGAAGAGTCACGCGATGAGTGGTGGGGTGGCCGAGGCCGTGCGTCGCCGTGCGTACGCGGGTAACGGCCTCGTTTCTCAGCACCTCCGCCAGGCAGCCTCGCCGCCAGCCCCGCCGCCACCGACTCCCCCAGCCTCTCGGTGACGTCCGCGCCGACCCGAGCCACACGACGCCACGCTACCTAGCCGCCCCGGCCGGCCGCGCTTGCCCTGTAATCCAGCGTTATTACCCAAGGTGATGCTCAGGCAGGCAGGCCCACGCAGGGCCTCACGGCAGCGCGGCGCAGCGCGGGGAGCCAAGGCAAGTAGCAAAAGGTTCAGAGCCGGGTCAGAGAATTCGAAAGGCACACCCCGCCCACCCACTCGGTGTCTCTCTATTTTTCGATCTCACGGTAGGTGTGATGAACGCATCACGACAAGACCAGAACGAAGCAAAGATCGTCAACGGTGGAGCGCGGGAACTTGCCCGACGCGCTCTGCTCCTCCCGAGACAGCTGACCGGACTGGGCCCGCGGCGAGGCCCAGTTCGTGTCCCACAGATACCAGCATTTTTGATAGTTTTACTTTCATTTTGACAAGTATCTCAAGTATTACATTTCCGAAAAAGTATTCGGTTTCACTGAATCGCGAAACATTCTAGCGCGCCTTGGACTCGAAGTTTTGTCAACGGGGCTCGAAACCGGGTCCATTTGGGTTCACTGAAACCGACGTCGGAAGATCCTGCGATACCTTTTACGACTTTGCAACGAAGAATTCTACAATTCTTTATTGAAACCCAAATCCAGTCGGAGTGTTCGGAGCAATTGCCATTTCCCCATACTGCCTCCGCAACGAGACGAATAAAGCCGGACTGGCGGACCCGCGGGTTCAAGTCCCCGCGGCGGCGGAGTGCGGCCTACACGTGTTTCACCTGATGAGGTGCCGACGGCGAGCCTGTCGACATTACCCCCGTCCCGCCCCGCCGCGTGTTGCTGCTCGCACCCCCCTGGGTCCAGGTAGCCGTCGTGGAGTTGGCGCGACACCGCACACGCCCGCATGGCCGTGCCGCCGCCCCACTTGGACACTTTACTAATTCGCGGTGCTTCGTTACGGCCCTGCTGCGGCACGAGCGTGCTGGCGGGGCGTGGCGGGGCACGGCGGGGCGGGGCGTGGCGGGGTGGGGAGTGGTGGGGCGTTGCGGGGCGTCGCGGGGTTGGCTAAGTGGAGGCGCGGCTCGGCTCTGCTATTGCTAGGGCTTAACCTGGACGGCGCGGAAGACAGAGGGGCCTGTGTTGTGGTGGCCGACGAGGCCGACGTCGTGGAGTTCGACGTCGGCCGGCTTGTTGGCGCGGCCTGTCTCCCCCCCCCCCTCTTCGCTCGCCGCGACTGAAGTAGTCGGTATTTGTTTCTCCTGCAGCGCACGGCGCAAACATCTGCAACAACGTTAGGGGCCGCGCCACACAAGTGGACGGCGGCCGCCGGACGCACTCGGGCAGGATGTGGTGACGTCGCCGTCGTCGCCGACCTCTCGGCCATTTTCACGTACACTCGAAAATCTGCATTTTGTTATTTTCACCTTCGCCGTCCAAATAAATCGTGTTTTCTTTTCGCTCGACACTTTTTTTTTTCGATTCCGTGTGTGTGTGTGGGCGCCGGTCGTGCGGTCGGGAGTGTGGATTCGCTCTGCACAGCTGCGAATGTGTGGACTAGCGGGCCTCGCCCCGCCGCGCCGCGCCCTTGCCGTCTGATGAGAACTCCTGTCGTCGACCTGGTGATACGAGACGTAATGAGTTTACCGAGAGTCGGAGACATGCATAAATTATCCGCACAACGTTGTCGCACGGTGTTTCACTTCGCGTGGCCCTCCGTACGGTGGCGCGCAGAAATTTCCTGTTTTCTTATTTGCGCGAACGAAAAGTAAACCGAGGAAAGTGGCAAAGTGGCCTGCGTTTCGTGACACGTGAGGATCGCGAAAATGCGTTCCGAAGTTTCTTTGGGAATTTCCGAAGGCTTTGCATTTCAAAAATTTTTTTTTTTTTGTGATATCTGCTGAAAACTCATTCAAAATAGATGGGAGGTTCCGGAATTTTCCGAAGACCGGAGGCAAGTTTTTTCCCCCAGCAAGATTTCCGGGATTTTCCTGGATTTTCTTTTACAGTGCCGTGCTGTCGCCGAGGGCGATTTCGGCCGCGGGGCCGTTTTATTAACCTGGCCAGCACTGCTAGCAGGTGGGCCGGTCGACGCGTTTTGTTTAGTCTTCGGCGGCCCCGACTAACGAGCTTTTTAAAACGCGGCCTGATTTCGCGCGCACGGAGTGCCAGCAGAGACTGCTTCCCAGGAGTCCGTTCCTCGCTCCGTCTCTGTCGCACTCACGAGGGAAGTGCCGTGAGGGTGCGAGAGAGACTGTTGTTCTTTGCGATCGCTCGGCGAGTAGATCAGGCCCGCTGCCAAACCACGGCAAACGCCGCCGTTCGCGCGGGGCGCGAAGCAGGCGAGAGGGAGCATTGCAGCATTTCTCAGGAGAAACGAGTGTTTTGACCGCACAAGGAGCAAGGGAAAGGGACAAGGTGACACGTCTGTGACAGCCTCGAGAGTCCCACCGAAGAAAAAGAAAGTCAGAGGGTAAGAAGAAAAGGCGTCGGTGCCTACCAGACCTTGACCAAGGCAGACAAAGTAGTAAATTTGAGAGACGGGCTTCGCCCAAATTCCATGGCAGAGTGTTGTTGGGCGGGACCGGAGGGGGGCCCCCCAGCGTGGTGGGTCCCGCCTCTCCGTCCGTCGTCCGTCCCCGGTGCCGTGCCCTGTCGTGCCGTGCCCTGGTCCGTCCCCGGCGTCCTCCCCGTCCCGGGTGGCCGCTCACACCAAATTTATGCCTTTCCACTCGGCTGCTCACAGTGGAGACAACTTATTATTTTTTTCCACCCTCCTCCCTGCTCGCGCTGCTCCCTTGCGCAGACCGTGTGTCTCTTTGCTAACGTCGCCCCCCGGGAGAAAAATCGTGTCGCAGCGAAAATATCACCTTGAGGAGGTTCGCACAAGCAGCCCCGCCCGGGGGGTCCTGCAGTGTAGGCGACTGGGCGACTCGCAGTCTGCGGGGCAAGGGCAGAAGGGCAGAAGGGCCCGAAAAGCTTTGTATCTCTGTTCACACGCCACGCAAGGTGCACTTTCCGCGCAGTAAATCTCCCGTTTGGTACCCTACACTGCCGAAAACAGTTTCGACGCGCCACGCTGCTAAATACCCCGCCATAGCCGTCGGATAATTTGAATCTACTTGTTGCGAGGAAGGCCCCGAGGCCGGAGGCCAGGTCGGGGTTGACGGCGTTGATGGGGTCGGCGGGGTTGATGGGGTTGATGGGGTGCCGGGCCCCGGCCGGGGCCACAGGTGCGTTCCTCAACGACTTTTGCGGTGCGGTGCGGCGGCCCCGGTCGAAGGTGGTCGGATGCCGCCTCATATTAAACATTCCTGAGCACGCCCCGCACCCCGCCGCGCCTCGCCGCGCCCAGCCAATAGGTAGATCGACAGGGGGCGGGGCGGGGCGGGGTGGGGTGGGAGGAGGTGCGGTGATGCGGTGGCGCGGGGCGGGGAAAGGCCTCACAAGGAGACGCCGCCGCAGACCGCAGGTGTTTGGAACGCGCCCCCGCACCGCACCCCACGAGCCCCATTCAGCGCCGCCATACTCTGCCAACCGCGCCTTGTCCGCACTTTTTCAGCCACAAAGCGCTATTCACACTTCTGTGAAGTGTACCAACAACATTGCGTGTTTCACCATTTTGGTCTCTTTTACAACTTAGCTAGAGACGACAGCTTTTGAAAGTTTTCGGTAAATGTATCCGAAAATTTCGGAAATTCTCCGTACTTTTGGATGAGTGGTTCCGGGTTCCGCCATTTTGGTATGTTTTACAACTTAGCTAGGGACGACACAGCTTTTTAAGTTTTTCGGTAAATCCGAAAATTTCAGAAGTTTTTGGCGCTTTTGGATGGGTGGAAATTTTGAGCAAACTAAAGTCCGTCCCTATTCTTCCACTTCACAGCCAGCCCGTCATGCCTGCCGGACCGGCTGGACGGAGATGGCTGCAGGAGCGGCGCAGAACCCGTGCAGGACCGCAAAGACCCTCCCGTATAAAGAGCAGGGAAGTCCGACCGGCACAGCGCAGCAGGGTCAGCCCGACTGAGAGTGAATTATAATTACGGGAGGAGGGGAATAGGTTGGATAGACAACGCGGGGGCACCGTCTGTATTGCGCGCCCATTGTTCTCTAACTTGCACGAAATGTGCACAGGTGGTCCTTGGACCCACCCCTTTACCCCTTTCTGCGTCACACACACACACACACACACACACACACACACACACACACACACACACAACCACACCACACTAACACGCACACACAGGCGGTGCGGTACCGCCGGACAGACAATGAACGTCCGGGACGGGACCTACCACGGGCCTAAACTTACCGGCCCCGTCCGAGCTGCCGATTCCATGGAGGCAGTTGGAGCCGAGCCGAGCCGAGCCGAGCCGAACGAGTGCGGGGCCGAGAGCGCCGAGGCAGTGCCGAGCCGAGCCGAGCCGGGCCCAGCGACTCCACCTACGTCTCTGTGGTCGAGAACGGTCTGTGGATTGTCTGGTCTGGCCACCCCGCCCCGCCCCGCCCCTCCCCGGGGTTGGAGGTGACAATGGATTCTCCCTCCCATTTCGCGCAATTAATTGATAGAAAGGGTTGCCTAACACCCGGGCGGGCCAGCGCGGCGCGCCAGACCCGAGGGTCCACACAAGTTGCCCCTACACTCACTTCTATCACTGTGCAGACCACAGGCGAGGCCCTTCACCACCGTGGCGTGGGGCGGGGCGGGGCGGGGCGGGGCGAGGCGGGGTGGGGTGAGGTGGGGCGGGGTGGGGTGGGGCCCTCCACGCGGGGCGGCCGTCCACCCATCCAAACAGTCCGGCCCGTTGTACACGTGGAATTCACGTGGGGAAAGAGAGGGCGGTGATCCCCGCGCTTCGTTTAACTGCATTAAAAGTTGTCCGTCTTGGCCCGTCTTCGCCCTCCCCCACCCCGATGGGCCGCTGGGCCGCTGGCAGGTGAAAAGAGGGCTAAACGGTGGCGAACTTCGGCCGCGAGGGCCGAATTCCGGCACGGATCAGCGATCAGCTCCCCGAATCCGAACTGCGTCGACCCACCGATCCGGTAGCACCGGTACACCGATGCGACAGCACCGGTACACGACGCAGAGTTAAAAGTCCGCGATCGTTTATAGTGTGAACGCTGCTGCGGTTACAAGGGCCATAATTGCTATCTTGCCCCTTGCCAAGTCACATTTCTGTAGCTGCAGCTCCGAATACACGTGCCTGGAGTTCCATCCCGATGACAGATAGACAGACAGAGACACAGACAGACACACAGACAGACACACAGACAGGCACACAGACAGGCACAGAGCGACAGACTGACAGGCAGACAGACAGACGCGGACGGACCTCGGCGCGGATGGATCAATGACGCCGGCAAATTACAGCTGTTCGCGGACAGGCTCGGCTCGAGGCAGGGAAGGGAAGGAAAAGGGAGAAAAACGTGATTCACCTCTTGTTTGACGCTTGTTGCGCAATCAGGGCGGCTTGTGGCGCCCAGCGCGGCCAGGGCGGCCAGCCAGCCCCACCTGCCTAACGACCGCCTTGTGCAGCTCAAGGTTAACTCAATACCGCGAATCACAGGTTGGCTGGGGAATCTGCCACCGCAGAGGCAGGGAAAAAAGACAGGAAAAAAAAACACGCAGGTTCGTCTCAAAGGTGAAATGACAACAGAGTCGCATTATTTTTTTGTGAAACTTAATTCTTATGATTTATTACACGTACAAAGTAAAAGATGGCGTGAGAAACTAAATAGGTTATGCTCTTATGTCTTTGTGTTGTTTCAAGTAAAAGAGGTACAAAGTAAAATTAAGAAAGTGTAGAGTACACATCGACTTTGGAGGCTTACAACCTTTAATTTCCTACCTGGAATCGGGAATCTTGTCGGCTCAAGGCGCCGTTTTGGCAGTGCAGTGCGGCAGGGGAAATTGGCCGGCGATTAATATGGGCGGTGAGGCAGGTTGAGTCAAAGGGCTGAGGGGCGGGGCGGGGCGGGGCGCTCTCTACCGGCGGAGGGCGAAGGGCAGAGATTGGCGGAAGCCGGGCGACTGGCTGCGGCCCCGCGGTGCCCTGCAGTGCCCTGCGGTCGGCAGTCCGAGGGCCGCCTGGGCGGTCTGGCCGAGGTCTGGGGCCGTCCGGGGCACCTCGGCCATCTTCCCCATCACGAGGGGAGCCCCAGGTAAGGGTCCAGGCCGGATGCACTGCGGGCCTCCCGGGTGGCGGCACCGGCCTCCCCGCGGACCGCGCGGCACCTGCTGCGTGCACCCTGACGGCCTGGCTGACGGCCTGCCTGACGGCCTGCCGGCCAGCCGCCCCGCGGCCGCCCTGGCGCCAGCCAGCACTCCGCCCTGGCCGGGCCCCTGGCCGGCGACAACACAAACACATTAGCGAATTACGTGCGTTACCGGAGTAGGGCGCCGCGGCGGGGAGGCGGGCGGGCAGCGCGGGCTGGCGACAAGAAAGTGGGAAGCACTCAGACCGCCGGCTCGCCCGGTTCGGGCTGCCCGCCACCTGTGCAGCGCTGTGCGGGGCGAAGCATGGTTTTTCACCGCCAGGGGGCGCCAGTGTCGCGACCCAGCGAGATGGTAATCTCGCGGGGGAAGGGGTCGCGTCGTCGAGGGCGCCACGCCGCGCCGCGCCCTCGCGCCAGGCTGCCTCTGTTGACGTGTCTCTCAGAATCCGATTTAATTGTTTCCTTCATAAACTGACTAATTAGAATGACGCTGTGGGGCGCGAGCGAGGGCGCGAGGCGAGGCGGGGCACAGCCCGACTCGGTGCCCTTGCGGCGCCGACGCGCCCCGCCGCAACCCCGCGGTCCGCGCCGCACCCCAGACGCGCTGGTATGTACAACACTTTCTACAACCCACACTTTTGACGGGTGCCAGCCCTGGCTACCACACTCGCGCATGGAGCAGAAGGACCCTGGCTCGACTCCGGGCAGGGGCGCGGCGATTTGGCGGCGCGGTGCTAATCCTCTCCATCAGTGTCAGGAAGGTGCACCCCTAATGACGGTGCGCTGGCGGCTCGGACAAAAGGTGCTCCGTGACGGCGGCAAGAAACTGTCTGCCATGGGCCGAGGCCGAGGGCCGCGACGGCAGGAGGTTCGAGAGCCACGCCACGCCACGCCACGCCACGCCGGGGCCATGCATATGCATGAGGCACGCACGCAGCCCAATGGGGTGGCGCAGGCGGCGCGCACACCGGTACCAACACACACACACACACAAACACACACACACGCGCACACACGCTTGGATTCAGAGGCAGCTTGAGGGAGGCGCCAAGCCTCAAAATTTGCCTACTTAGAGCGGAGCAAAGTAGCCGTCTCCGTCTACCTAGGGGCGCCCCGGCGAGGGTGTCCTCCCCCCGCCTCCCCCACCTCCCTACGCCACATACACACATTCACACTGCTCATTCTCTCTCTCTCTCTCTCTCTCTCTCTCTCTCTCTCTCTCTCTCCCTCTCGCACATAGACACAGAGCGTGGCCGAATGTCGCGGCAAACAAACAAGCTCGGTGAGTGAAAGCGCGCGAAGATTTGAAAGGCGGAAACAAGCCGGCTGATGACGCCGAGGCTGGCGGGGTTGGCGAGACTCTCCACCGCCACGGCCAGGCCACGCCTCTCCAGACTACAAGGAGCAGCAGGAGGAGCCGAGCGCCCCGCCTCGCGCTTCGCGAATCCGAATTTCTAATAGCAACTTGATTAATTTCATCCGGCCTTTTGAGGCGGGGTGCGGCGGGGTGCGGCGGGGTGCGGCGGGGGCCCGAGGACCGCGTCACGCCGTGTATTGTGTCGCGTCTTCTTCGTAATGTAGGCACCATTGTGGGGCGAAGTAAGACAAGGCTTTAAGAACAAGAGGGTGCATAAGTACACACAGAGATGTCAGCCGAGTTAACACGCGCTCCCCGATTTGGAAAAACAGCTGCAACGCGGAGTCGGCACTAGGCACTCTCTACAACCAGGGCGACGCGAGGGGGCGTCGGGAAGGAAATGGGGCAAAGCGACGTGCCTTTTGTCTGCATTCGAGAGTCTAAGTTGCCCGCCTCTCAGGCGGCAGCAGGGGATATGTTTGGGGAACATACAGCCTGATTGTGTTGGAGTAAGTTCCTTACCTCCGGGCGATGCCTTACAAGTACCTTGATCGAAACAGCCCTCTGTTGCCACAGCCTGCAACAGAATCATTTCGAGACTTGTTTCCGTCGCTGTCTCCCTTGCACCTATGCAGTACGCCTCATGAGAGCGAGACAGGCAGAACGATGAAAACGACTCCAAGGAATCAGTCCGCAGGGTGACCCCGCCTTGTTGTTGTTCAGGTATCGGCCTCTGGCCTCCTTTCATGCATATTAATGCCCAATAGAGGTTACAGGGTCCCAGGCCAATACTGCCGCCGTTATCTGCATACTTACGAAGGCGACGCGGCGACGCGGCAACGCCGTGGCGGAGAGCGACAAACGCAACGCGCAGACTGGCAGGGAAAGCAGTGGTCTCTCTCTTTCTCTCTCTCTCTCTCTCTCTCTCTCTCTCTCTCTCTCTCTCTCTCTCTGCTCGACATTAGACTCGACATGAGTGTAACAAGTGGCGTCGGCTTTTACCGCGCAAAGTTGTCCGCTTATGAAGTCGCCTGCACGTCGCCCTGCGCGTCGCCCTGCACGTGGGCGATAACGACGTGGAGCGCCACCTGCAGCCCTTTTTACGGGCCGCCATGATGACTGCGTAATGCGGGGGGAAGGGGGGGGATTAGCGACTATACTTCCCCGCAAGCAGAGCAGCAATGAGGAGCGGTTTAGCGGAAATAATTGACGGCGCCGCGATGTCGTGTGTGTGTGTGTGTGTGAGAGCGCGCGCGCGCAAACGAAGAGGGGGTGTCAGTTCAAATTAAACGAGTGTAAAACAGCAGCAGCATACCTGGAGAGGAGGCAGCTAGCCTAGACACAACGCTAGCTGCCACAACGTCCTTCAATGTTGACTCCAATGCCATCGTATTACTGTAATCGTTTCTTTGTTTCTTTGTTTTCGACGAAAGATTTGCAGCGCGATCAAGCTATGATGATTCTTGTACACAACATACACGCTCACACTATTTTTTTTGTTCCGGAACATTTTTTTCATATGCGGGAAGCAGGAACTCAAGGACATAACGCCTGGTGGGCAGGCAGTCCCGTCACACACCTCTGCGCGCAGGCTGGTCCGGTTGCCTATCTGCCGGGCGGGTCGATGCGAGGGCGGACGCCAGCCAGGTTGCTGCGGTGTTGCTACCTCGCTGGCCCTGCACACTGGAGGCGGGGTGAATGACAACAATGACAAGCGTGTGTCGTCCTGGTGGGAAAGGCGGAAGAAAATCGGATGGGGAGGGAGGGGGGAAGGAGGCGGGGGCGGCTCGTCTGCCCGGGGCACAATAGCGGCTGATTAGCATACCTGCCTGCCCCACGTCCCCCGCACCTCCCCGCCGCGAATGGCTACAAAAACAATGGAGGCGCCGGAGATGCTCCGCATGAAGGCTGTATCGCTCCAGAACACGCCGCCCCCTCCCCCTCCACACCTTCCAGCCGCTAAGCCGCCCTCAAAGCGCCCCACGCTGGAGCGTGGCGGCGCGGCGCCCGGTTCGGAAAACGCGTCGAACTCGGCGCGTCGCTCCGCACCCCGCTCGCTCCTCGATGGACTGGGACTGGATTACGGCGCGGCTGTTTCAAAATAGTGGCCGTCCAGTCCGCCGGCCTTTCCCTTTTATCCGGCCGGGCCGAGAGATGCATGCCCAGTCGTCTGTGATATGAGGTGGCCGCCGGGCGCGGGGCGGCGTGGGGCCGTGGCGAGGCTCGCAGCCTGCGCTCCGCTCGCCGGGACCGACAAGTAGTGTAGGTGCGCGTTCACACTCGACTGGGTGCCACAGATCAGCTCACCCAGTGACGCGGCCGGCCCGGTCAGCCTCCCCCTCTAGGGTCGTCACTTTGATCTGGGCCTCGTTGGCCTCCTTTGGTGCCGCGCGTCTGCGGCCGAGGGATTGGCCGCCCTGGCGGCGGGAAGGTGGGGCGCACCGCTGCAGGCCCCGCTGGAGCAGCCCGCTGGAACAGCTCGGTGGAACGGGCCACTGGAACAACCCGCTGGTACAGCCCCGCTGGTACAGCCCCGCTGGTACAGCCCCGCTGGTACAGCCCCGCTGGTACAGCCCCGCTGGTACAGCCCCGCTGGTACAGCCCCGCTGGTACAGCCCCGCTGGAACAGCCTACTGGAACAGCCCCGCTGGAACTGGACCGGCCTTGCCGAATCTCAGTCCGTGTCAGGCGATACGCATCAAGCATCAAACCAGGCGAGTGGCCGGGCGGCCGGGCGAGCGCGTCCAGGGGTCAGTGGCTCGGAAGGTGGCCGGACAGATTCGCACGTCATTTGGCTCCAGCGAGCCAGTCCAGGGCCGTTGGGCCGTCGGGCCGTCCGCGGCGCCCCAGACCGCTGTCTGGACGAGCCTGGCCAGGCGCGATAGCCACCATGGGCCAAGCCACGGGCCGCCCACCCGCGCCGTGTCCGCCAACCTAAACATTTTTTCTCTCTCGCGGGCGAGCAGCGTCTCGCCGAAACAACACGGCCTGCCTGACGGACGGACTCGGGGACGAGATTACCCCAATCTACCTAGGGCTGCTGCCTGCCTGGCTGGCTGAGCCCCGAGCTGCTTGCCAGTGATAACCTCCAGGCCGGCCGGCCCTTGGCCGCGTCCGCGACGTCCTGGCCGTCCTTCCTTTGTCTCGGCGGCCACCGGCCCCAGTAAGTTGATTCAGAACACCGCATTCGGCGCTGCGTCTCTCTCGCACTCATGGTGCGCGTCGCGTGGGCGTGAGAGAGACGGAGCGACGAGGCGGTGTCGGGGATGAGACTCCCCGGACGCGGCGCGCACACAACAGGGCGCCGGCCTGGCCGGGCTGGGCGATCCCGCTTTGCGCGCATTGTCGGCCAAACGCTTTGTCCCGAAATGCGCAGCCAAATTAAGGACCCAGGACGAAACAATTTGGACGCGCCGCCACTTCACCTGACTCTTTCCCGGCGACCGGATTAGCCGCCGGGCCCACGGCCAGACAACGGCGGCCCGGAATCGAGTCGTTGTCACGGTGGCAGCGCGGCGAACGCCCCGCCACGCCTTGCCACGCCCCGCCACGCCCCGCAACGCCCCGCCACGCCCCGCCACGCCCCGCCACGCCACGCCCCGCCACGCGTGGCAGCGCTCAGCGGCGCGCGGCAACGCGTCGAATCCCAACAGTTTCCGGCGGAAAGTCCGCCCCGCCCCGGAGGACCGAGGACGGCCGAGGACCGACCGGAGGACGCCTCGCCCAAGTCGCGGGGGAGGGGGAAATAAATTGTGGACCGTGGAGCGGAACGGGAACCGGAATGGTGATAAAGTGAGAGACCTGGCAGGCGTGGGAGTGTCAAAGATGTGAACGGCGCGGAGGGGGAGGTGGGCGGGGCGCGGTGGCGGGGCGCGGTGGCGGGGCGCGGCGGGGCGCGGCGGGGCGCGGCGGGGCGCGGCGGGGCCAGGTCACAGGTGTCCGCAGCTCGCTTCATATCACCGCCGTGATTGGGTCGCACGGCGCCGCCACTGCTGGCTGCCCTGCCGTCGTGCACCTTCCCCACCTACACTGGGGAGGCGGGGAGCGTGACGGCGGAGGCGGGGAGTCGCTGGGGAGCGGGCCGGGGGCGGGCGACGGCGGCGCCCGTGTAAAACTCGATAGCGCCAATTAGTCGTATTTTCGTCTCCTGCGGGAGACGAAAGATAGGCGGCTTGGAGGCGCAAGGAAGGCGAATTGGAGACGACAAAGAGGCGAAATGGCGACGGGAAGAAGACGAGACGCTCGTCTCCGCCTCGTCGTCGGCACGACGCCGTTCTGTCAGCGATTCGTCGCCGTTTCCTCTCTTAAATACGTCTTTCAGCGACGACATGGAGACGAAAGGGAGACGAAAACAAAATGGATGCTGAGAAAAATGAAGCACGGTGTAAGCCGGTGGTGGGCGTCGAACCTCGCAACTGTGGGTTGGAGAGCGAGGGCGGAACCGCTTGGCCAGAACGATTCCGCCAGTCTTGAAGAGTGACACCGTTAGTTCAGGAGTTCGCACATTGCTTTCCATTACAGTGTAGACTTTGACGTTGACTTCTCTTGATATGCGACTATGCGACTGTCTCTAAGTATGTATTTAGTGAGTACATGACAGCAACGGATTGTACGTCGTTAAAAGGATACCAGACTTACTTCTTGGAAAGTCATGCTGCATTGATGTTTAATTGTCTCCTATTGATGACATTCCGGCACCGCTCTTCGAGACGTGCGGAATAGTTCTGGCCGAACGGTTCCGCCCTCGCTCTCTAACCCACAGTTGCGTAGTTCGACGCCCACCACCGGCTTACACCGTGCTTCATTTTTCTCAGCATCCATTTTGTTTTCGTCTCCCTTTCGTCTCCATGTCGTCGCTGAAAGACGTATTTAAGAGGATATGGTACACCTCCCCAGAAGCGGCATTTCCAGGGACGCGCAGGGACCTCTTTCTAACGCCGTCCTGGCCACACCGTTCGAGGTATCGATATGGAACTTGGCACACGGGCTCAGAAGGGATCAATCTCAATGACGGTGCGTTCAAAAATTTTTTTGAACGCCTAAGTTAGGCCCCAGGGCAGTTCAGTTCTGGTCCAACTTTCGTTCACAACACATCCTGAGAAAATGGGAATATCGAAAAAAGGGCGATGGTACGTTCTAGATTGACATTTACTCTTTCCGGAGATGTTATCCCCTTTCCTGTGCGTTCAAAATTAGAGGTCAAAACCCGGTAGACCGCAGACCTCTGCACGGTGATTTTTGTCATCTCGCAGAGTTTTGAAAAGGCACTGTCGTAGACGGGCTATGCTGACCCCCGCCTGCCCCCGCCCCTGCCCCTCCTGGCTGCCTGCATGCAGCCCTCTGCTTTGTCTCTGCGCCGGGCCCCCTGCCGGCCCCCCGCCCCCGCCTCATTCACGCGCCGGAGCCGATGAGTCGAAGGGTCGGCAGCGTGACAGGCCGATTTATGGGCCCCAGACCCCGGCAGTTAAATTTTTGAACGGATTATTTTAGAGTTTTAGGATTTGGCGAATGGGGTCCAGCGCACGATTGTGGTTTCAGGCAACTCAAAAATAAAGTTCTACGACCATTTTGACCTTAGCTCTCCAGTACTAGCCCCGCCACCGGACTTGATTACGTTTGGGACAGCCTAGGTCAAAATAGTCGCAAGAACTTGAATCTTTAGTCGCCTGACACCGCAATGGCCCGTTGAATCCATCTGAGCAAGTTTCACAACTCCAAAATGAACCGCTGAAAAATTTAACTATTTAGGCACGGGGCCATAAATTGACCTGTCACGGTGCCGATCCTTGGGCGAGGGTGGCGGGCCAGGCTGTGCCCAGGCAGTCCCTATTCAGTGAAACAAAGTCGGCGACAACATGTGCGGTATGTGCGGAGTCTGGGGCCGGTACAGCTCGTCGACAGTTACATTGCACTTCCTCTCTTTGACCGGCTCCGGAATCGCCGAAAGTCGCCGTGCAGAGGTCTGCGGTCTACCGGGTTTTGACCTCTAATTTTGAACGCGCAGGAAAGGGGATAACATCTCC